>NC_136069.1:915536629-916248875 GCF_964261635.1 Lissotriton helveticus
CTATCACAGTCAGCCTGAACTTATGGACCTGTCCCCATCAAGCACATCGAGATAGCCCTGACCAGAGCTATTGTGTTTCCAAGTAATATAACTGCATTTAATCTTGAGAAATTCATAGCTTGACTTGTGTATGTTGGATTTTCTTTGTTTTGGTCTTGTTTCCCTCAGATAAATATTGGCTATTTTTTCGAAACTCATGTGGAGTACTTTTGTGATGTTTTCACTGTGTTACTGTGCAGGTGTACCCAAATACACCTTCTTTAGTTTAGCCTAACTGCTCTGTGCCAAGCTACCAGAGGGTGAGCACAGGTAAATTTGGTGTGTACTTCGCTTACCCTGACTGGGGTGCGCGTCCCTATTTGGACAGGGTATATACCTCTGCCGAGTAGAGACCTCATTTTTAACAGGGGAAAATCTGGAATGGGTGGAATGTACACAGGGACAGAATATGTGATGATCTGGACATCACTGGAGAGGATGAGCTCTACATGGCCACCGAACAGTGAATGGGGGACTGTGAAGAAAAAAAAGTGGTTAAAAACCTGGCTATTTTAAATTACCTCCTCTTTTTGAAGAGTCTGCTATTAGTCCTCTGGTCACTAGGCTTTGGCGCTGGGATACTCAGTTAGGAGTGAGCTGTTCACTCTTTATCAGATGTAAATAACAAACTACAAAATTAACAAACAAAATTTACCTTTTGCTTAGACTGTGCCGTCATATTTTAAAAAATGTAAATTAATAATGTCATCAATAATGTCATAATGGCCTGCATGTATGGCTTGATAGGATAGTGGGTTCCCCAGTACTCCCCCCCTGCCCCCACATGGAGACTCCAAACTGCTGCACTCGAGGGCCCAACATCCCATCCCGCTCCTCCCTGGACACAGCCCTATAACATATTTTGAGATAAATGAAAATACGGCAGAGGATGGGTTAGCGGATTGGGAGGCCTTCAAGGTCACAACGAGAGGTCATTGCATGGGTATGACCTGAAACCTACGTACGCAACTCTCATTCAAACTAAACACAATAGAAAAACAGCTGCTACAGTATGAGGTGGGTGGGAAAGGTAAGAATAGGGATAAACAGCGATTGGAAGCACTGCGCACACAACATGTGGAGCTACTAGAACGTCTCTGCTGTAATAATTACGCAGCGCACATGGCCCGAACAAAACCAACCGCCGACAGGGCGGGTCGACTTTTACCCTGGCTAATCCGCCAAGAGCACGCCCGCAAACTCATCGACGTGCTGCAAACCAGCGAGGGAACACTGATACATATGCAACGAGACATTCACAAGGCCCTGACAACACTACTGCCAATGGTATCAATCCGAATGCAGTTGTGAGTCACACGCCTTGACAGCCCTTTTAGACCACATTCAGCTGCCCAAGATAGAGATGGCACTCAGCAATATACTGGATGAGTCAATCTCACTTGAGGAGATTGAGGAAGCGATTTAGTCTCTGGTCACAGGAAAAACCCAGGGACCAGATGAACTCCCGGCAGAATACTATAAGGCGTATCAGGTGACAATAGGCCTAAGACTGCACACCCTCTACACAGCCGCCAAAGATGTGGGACGACTTCCCCCATTGATATGGGAAGCGCACCTGATCTCGCTGCCCAAAACTGACAGAGACCCAACTGACATAAGCTCCTACAGGCCCCTCGCCCTACTTAACACAGATTATAAGGTGTTGGCGAAGGTATTGGCTGAAAGGCTGGCACAAGTGGTTCCCGCGTTGGTACACGCGGATCAAAATTGTTTTGTGCCAGCTCGCAGCACCTCTCTTAATCTGTGCTGTTTCTTCCGAATAGCCACATAATCCACATGCAGATATCCAAGGGCAGGCTGCCTTGTGCTTGATCTCGAGAAAGCTTTCGACTTCCTTGAGTGGAGTTAGATGTTCGCCACTCTTGAGAGGTACAAGATAGGCCCTGCCTTCTTACAATTAGTCTGCCTGCTTTACACAAACCCAGTGGTAAGGGTGAAGACGGGCCCCTACATCTCGGAGGTGATTCCAGTGCTATGAGGAATGAGGCAAGGCTGCGCGTTGTCCCCCCTTCTCTTCGCACTTTCAATGGAAATGCTAGCGGAGTCGATAAGGACGGAGGGGCATACAGTTAGGAGACGGCCTGCATAAGGTATCGCTATATGCGGATGACCTATTAAATTACCTTCGCGACATCACAGACGTACCTGACAACCTGGCCCAAATCTTGCAGGAATTTGCGGCTATTTCCAGACTAAAGGTAAACATTGGCAAGTCCAAGCTTTACGCCTTTAACGCAGGTGTCCCTGACCCAGGCCTTGTACTAAACAGGGTGAGAGTGCGATGGATAGCAGATACTTTCCGATATCTTAAAATCAGAATATATCACCAGCCTAAGGATCTTTTTGACGGCAACCTAGGAAGAACGCTAACGTCATCAAATCCCAGATGCAGTTCTGGTCTGGAGCACGCTTCCTCTTGCAATGACAGGCAGGGTGGTGTTAGTGAAAATGTTGGCCTTACCGAGGTTTTTGTACTATTTTCCTAATCTATCCGTTGAAGTGACGGTCTCCTTTTTTACTACACTGGAGAAGTTGGTCAGGGTGTTCATTTGGGGCTCCAATAGACACAGAGTGGCGATTAAAAAGCTATATCTGCCCACTGACCAAGGGGGTCTGGCCACACCATGCCTAGAGTACTACTTCTTGGCAGCGCAACTTCAATGGGTGGCCAGATGGATGGTAGGTCGGCAATGCGAAGATGCTGCGACCACGCTTCCGCCGCTCACGCAGTCTCAGATTCTTCAGCTTTTTCATCCAGGTGCGTGTACACGGCCTCCGTTACAAAAGGAGTCTCTACATAACTTGTAGCATAATACCATACACCCCTGCCCTCCCCCTAGAGGGCACTCCAAAAAGACAGGGGATGTTTACTGCTGCGGAGTTACAATAGTGGCACGCGGCCGGGGTCCAGACTCTGGGAGACCTCTATCGAGAGGGCACCCTGCTTCCATATGCGACCATGATAGAAGAAGATGGGCTACCAGCGGGGCAATTCCTCCTGCATCTATCTTTGTTAGCTGCGCTTACGGAGCTTTGGGGAGACCTAGCGACCGAACCGCCCACACACCTAACTATGCAATACTTCCATGTAATGGGACATGGCAGACACCTGACACGGTGGTTCGCAGCTTTGCTGCGCCAACACGCTGCTGCCAAATTAGACCCCCTTAGGCTTAAATGGGAGCAGGATCTCAGCAGACAATTTTCGGACAAGGAGTGAGGACAGGTACTGGCCAGCCCAGTTCAGATCCCCAGGAATGTGAGGTTTAGGCAGATCCAATATTACATCATGCACAGAGCGTACTACACGCCGGCTAAAATTAATAGATACTTTCATAGTACTGACTCCGCCTGTCCTAGATGCTCTGTTGTAGACGATGATTTGATACACATGCTTTAGAGTTGCACCACTCTTAGCACCTATTGGAGAGATGTGGAAGAAGCGCTGCCTGCCTGCACTGAAAGAGAGAGAGATACCCTTTGAATGGCCGGTATGCTTGTTACACTGATTCCGCAGGACCCACAGCACCAAAGTCACGTTCAGATTTTTGGACTTCGGTATAAAAACTGCCAAACGGCTCATCAGAAAACGATGGAAGGCTCCTGACCCCCCCCCCCCGCACTTCCAGGCTTAGAGACACTCCACACTCACATGGGCTAGGGCAGAGGGTACCGCGATTCGCCGAGAAGAAACAACAGGTCTTAGGAAAGTATCAATAACTACATACTGGGAGGCAATCCATATAGCTCTGCAACAACATGCAGACTCGCTAGCCCAACCTGCATTGACACCTGACCCGGACGGACAATGCTGTGCATGTGACTAGAATCCCTGAGGCGCCCAAGGACACCAATCCCGTCACTAAGATGGGCGCAGACACATTTATGGGGGTATATGGCTATAGTAATGGGCATCGACATAATAGGCAACATATCCCTACACATGCACAGGCAAGTGGATGTACTCCAACTCAGCTCCAAGTTCAAAGTCTTTCCCCTCATGTGGTTAAAAGTACAGTTTATCATGGTTTTCTACATCATTACAGCGACTCAATGTTAGAGGTTTATAGGCTTCCTCACAAGCCTGGTGTCTGAACCTGGTACAATTCAATTGGTACTGTCATACATGCATGTCCAACGAACACATTCTTGTGTAAAAATGTTGTCATAAAAAGAGATGCTGTAAGTGACCTAAAGACATACGATGGTAACCATGTAACACTGTTTATTATTGTTACTGTCGTACTAAAATCAAAAACAAAAATATATTTTTTTTTAAATGAGGAATCGTAAATGAACATTTTAGAGGAAATGCAGTATTTCCACTGACATTTTTTATCAAGTGTATATCTTTTGAAAGTCTGTAGAATTCCAGCGTTTCCTCCAAATGTAATGACTCTGTGAGGTTTGATCAGGTTACAAGGGTACTAGGTAAGTGCCATTCCAGTTCTGGTGCTTTGCAGCACTTTGAAGATCTCCTTAAAGTTTCCCACTGCTCAAATAGGTGTAATTTGTGATATTTATATGTTTCCCTCCTCTTCATTGCTTGATTTTGCTAGTGAGAAAAGTGTCAATCAGTCGTTGAAATGTCACTCATAATTACACTGAAATTATGAAAATTTCGCACATAGCAATATGAAACCTTGGCAGCTATGTACCTCAGCCTCCACGTAATTTACACAATCCCAGAACTGAGGATTGAAGCACAGGTGCTAGTATTGACACTTACTGTGCTTCAGCAGCGGTCTGGGTTGGGCCCGCGAGTCGACAGACAAGAGAGTCAAATACGCACCGACCGACTCACTGAAGATGTATTGTATCATACAGAAACATTAAGCTGTGGAATACCCAGTCCATTCTTGAGAATGGAAGCTCAAGGCATGACAGGAATCCGTGAGTTCAATAGTAGCAGGTGCAGTCCAGATGTAATGCATAGGTGTCAGTAACATGCAGGACAACAGAAGCAGGTCCGCTATGGCATGTCCTGTCTTCTTATTAAAAAGGAGCTCCATGTTTTAAAGCTCTAGTGGCAGTGACGTACATGATACCAGGATCAGTCTGTGCGTGACGGCAGCCGTTCAGGTATATTAGTGACTGTAATGTGACTGACAGCAGAATCAGACTGAGCAAAACTGCAGCAATGTGACCTCACATATGACAAAAGCACACTCATAAAAGGCGGCAGGAATGTATTAGACATTAGAACTAGTTTTGTAACCCAAGCATAATACCACCAACCTGCAGCCATGAGGCTGTAACCCACCCCAGTCTCCAAGATATTTACACAACCCCGGAGCTGAGGACTGATTTACAAGTGCTAGTAGTGACATTTACTGTGATCCAGCAGCAGTCCAGGTCAGGCGTGTGGGTCGACCGTCTTGAGAGTAACATTCGCACAGGCTGACTCAGTGAAGAAACATGCAGCGTGAGCAGCTGCAGTGCCAGTGTGACAGCAGCCAGCCTCTGCGAGGCAGGCTCAGGCCGCGAGCCGCCGAGGCAATTCGGGTTCGCTGCCCGCCTCATCAGTGAGTGAGTGATCCTGTCCAGTGCCAGAGTCCTGGCAGCTGCAATGGTCACTCCGTCTCCCTCGGCAATTGAATATGCCGCGGCTCCAGGTGTCATTGATTTTAATACTGCAGCTGAGCCATGATGCAGCAGCAGGTGCGAGCAGGCAGCGGTGCGAGCACCATAATTGCTGCAACTCAGTAGCCAGCCGTTCTCCCTACAATGATTCTCCGTCAGCAGGACATGACGTTTCCACTGTGCCAGACTGTTGTGTCACGCAACCTGACTGGCTATCATGTCTCGGTAGTAGCCACTGAGCACTACATCGACGTGACGTCAGTCCGAGAGCTTCGCCACAGTGATAAATCAATCTGAGTCCTCATGAGATACATTGTAGCAGACTGCCAGCTGAGCCTACTAGCTCAGTCAGCCCAGCCCCACCAATCCTGTGGGAGCAGCACTCGCACGCTACGTCGAGCTGCCAGCTGCTACTCCAGTTCAGTTAACAGTTTTAGGCAGTGCTAAAGGCTTGAGTGACAGCTGAGGCGCAATGTCTATAATGCGTGACAATGCATTTCAGTGTGGTGATGCGGAACACCACACTAAAAAACGTGAGTCTAACACCTGATGCGTTGTACTTGGCAGGACTGAAAAAGGGCCAATGAATGTTTTTCTTATGGCCGCTTTCTTTGTTTTCTATGAAAAACAGCCAAATACCCCTTTGCTTTTTGTGAAGTGACGTTACTGGCCAGCATCCATACTCGAAAAATCGCCCCAGCGCCACTGATGAAAAGCGAATCAGACGAAACCCACCCCTAGGACTATTCGCTGTGCTTTCATCCTCAGAATGAATCAAGCCCTCATATATTCCACTCATTGTTCAATTGGATTCACATCCATGTCGTTTAATTTACCAATTGCACGTTTGGCTGCTCCTCACAAGACCTTTCTAAAACAGTGGAAATTAACATTTCAAGACGCCATTCCTTGCTGAATGCCTGTGGTAATGAAAGTAACCTTATAGGAACGATAACGTTTTCAAAAGTCAAAAATTAGTTTTTCAAATGTGTGAGAGAAGGGGGTCACCAGGCAGTAATCCACACTCGCCCATCCTACACAAAATGTATTGAAACAGTCAAGCATTTGATTAGGTGTTGTACAAATGTCGACTTTGAGACACTGTAGGGCGCTATGGTGTGGTAACAAACTTTCTGGATATCTGGAAAAATACAATTTAAAAATAATGGTTCGGTTATATTTCTGTATTAAGCTTTGCACAAATAATCTGCCAATATAAAAGCACTCCCTCTTTCTGGTTTTTATTTATGTAACACGCAGCCTTGCATACGTAGTGTACTGAAAACATACAAGAAGGAAAAATGTACCTTATTGACAAGGAAATAAAGTTGACAGACAATTCTAATGGGACGACATAGTATATATTTCTCAAAACAGCAGAATATTGTGACGGTTTTAAGATCAACAATGTCTTCTTTCCCCGAATGATATATAATCCAGTGTAGTAACTAAGTGCAAAACTGTGCCCTCTCTAATGGGCAGAATAAAATACCACTGTGAAACTAAAATCCTGTACGCCTCTGCTTCTAATAGCGCGAGAGAGAGCAAGACTGTAAATTCCACAAAAAATCAGTGCTACCCTACAAGTCATCTAATAAAAGCAACATAAAACATGAAAAAATCTGAAACTGCCACTCTTCACAGTACAGTAACGATCAGCTGCCCTGGCGCTGTTTCCCTCCCCACCACGTACCCAGCGTACAGGCGGAGGGGTTTCACTAACTTATTATTTTGTGTTGCAGGCAGTTACATGGGCGATCCAGAGACTGTAAAGTACAGGAAGGTTCTAAAGCCAAAATCCCCAGGGCGGTCCTCACGCTGGACCCTGGAGGAGCGACAGCGCCCCGTTAGTCCTTCGGGCGGTTGTGGACCTGAGCAACCGGGGGTTGCCTGCAACTCGCTGCCCCCCTTAGCTGGGAGGGGTGTGAGTAAGGGGCGGACTGGCGGTCCGCTGGTGGGAGGGGCTAGACCCTCCCCCAAAATCGACAACCACAGGTTGGCGAGGGCCACCGGTAGATTGGCTCATCAGGTGGGCAGGTGGCGAGGGGCTGCCTGCCCTGGGATCGCCCGTAAGATAACCCACCATGTTGGCATATTTGTTATGCAAATAAACCTGCAGCAATTTTCTCCACTAAAAATGTGTTGTGTCCGATTATTTCGCTAAAGTAATTGCTGTGGGAGAGATGGGGAGTGTTGCCGATATTGGCATTCCACACAAAATCAGTGCTACCCTACAAGTGATCTAATAAAAGCAACATAAAACCTTAAAAAATCTGAAACTGCCACTCTTCACAGTACAGTAACGATCAGCCAGCTTTCAAATGACCCAATAAAGACATGTTATGAATTTAGCTCAAAAACGTTATATTGTATTGATCACAAACTAGACAAACAATTTCAATCCTCAGCATAAACCCCACAGCACCGCAACAATATGGCAACAATGTATGCATCATGCAGGGCAGAAGAGCAAGTGAGCAACTTGCATTAGTTTGAAAAAGGTATGGTGGTTTGTTATATAGTAAGGCGCTGCTATAGTGTTGTAAAATGATTGACATTTTACTGGATACAATGTGTCATTTTCATATAATAGTCTGCTCATGTAAACACTATTGCTTATAAGGGTGATCTCATTAACTAAATATAAAAACAAAAATTGATCAATATTAGCTTGATGACAAAGGGCCACAATGATTCTGATACGTAGGATATTTTATTGGCAATTGGCCACGTCCTGTGCCCAGTCCTCCATCTACATAACTCACGCTTAGAATCCCAAACCTCAGCAATGTCGAGCATTGGAACAGTTCAACTCAAAAAAAGAATCCCACCAAATCTGCTATTTTATTAGCTTAATTATTATTAGATTTCTGAATGGTGGCATGACAATCCTATATCATTCAAATGTAGCATCTGACAATCCAAGATCTTCAAAAGGTGACCAGATAAAAAGGGACTAAAATGTGGAGCAACAGACGAAATGTGGAGCAACAGAAGAAATGTGGAGCAACAGACGAAATGCCAGGAAACATGAAATAGATACTTTACCACGATAAACGCAGTTCAAACAGAAAATCCTCAGCAAAATTTTGCTTACCTAAAAAGAAACAAAAATATATTTGTTTAGAGTTTAACCAATTCAAAATCTCTGCATAAAATACATTTTCAACAATTGTACAAAAGGTTCACAGTCTTCCCTAATACCAAAAGGATTATACAAGTTATGACCATGTTTATTCTTAAAGCTGGCAAAAATGGAAAAAAGTATTTTTCAGGGTGCAGCAAAAAGGTATATAGCATCAACGCAGCAGAAAGCTATATAGAGGTTTCTGACAACATAGTCCCAACGCGACCATGTCCGCTGCTATTATTATAAGAATTTGTCATAAACATGGGGAATTCATGAAATGTTGAGGTTCCAAACACCTAACCAGCAGCACCAGGAGGAATTCCGTCACCAAGACATCCCCCACCTTCCCGGAAACTCATCGGAAAGGAGGATCCATGTACAGTTCTGCAGGCCTCAGTGGATGGCGTCGCTCCTCAGAAGCATTCCCTCAGTCCTAGAGATTGTCTGGAAAAAACAGCAGAGGACGACTGAGGAGGAGGTGACAACAGAGAGATAATATCTCCTCGACCACACTTCTCTGTTTAAGACTCTCTGGTTTCTCCCAGATGGGATGGGTGAGAAACAGGATCTAGGACCAACTTCCTGAATCAGCAACAGTGCCCATCGCCCCACAGATTGAACAAATTACATATTTGTTTGGGGCAGAAGTAGATTTGCCCGCCCCCCGGTGTAGAGGTTGTCAAGAAGCAAATAGTGGTTGAGCTGCTGCTGTCGCCCTGTAGCAACTCCTGCTGACTAACGGCTGTTCATTTGGTGGGGATTTGGCCAAGCAGCTCCAATAGAGCAACCACTGTAGGCCTAGCATGTATAATACTTTCGCAATAGACTTTCACTTTCTCCATAAAATTACTAGTGGTATCTCATAAAAGTGGTGGGATCAGAAAAATTAATTATAGTGATTAAAGAGATGTACTCTTATCGACTGCTCAAACTGGGCTTGGAGCTAGGTCTATGATAGAAACAAATCTTCACATTTTGCATACATGAATGCCGTAATCTCTAGTACCTTTGGATGACGTGTTTACGGAATGTTTGCAAGCTTCCCAGTTGCCCCATTATGGCACTTCAAGGAGTGCATATTTAAAAAGTCACTGCAATGACCTTAAACATTACGTTAAACCGGAGTCCTCAAAGTTCACTTTTTTTTGTTTAACCTCAATGGCATTATTTATATCCTTTACCAGTCTGACAACATGGCACTTAAAGACCAATTAGGAGAGTAACATTTGGTACCTAGGTTTAAAACCACAAACAATGTACATTTTGACAGGATTCTGGAGTGTCCAGCAAAGAGCCATGATTGACAAGGCCTCTCTGGTGCCTATTGTAAAGGATACAATCAGATTAATTTGTGGGCTTCCAGGAGCAGGAAGTGAGGTTGGATCAGGAAGTGAGGTGAGCTGCTCATAGCCCAGCCCACCCGAGACCAGAAGGCAGAGTACAGAACGGCTGACTCCGTAGCGTGGGGCACACGTTTCGATCCTCGGCGGCAGCTCAGCTCAGCATACTGTGACTCTGGGCAGTAGCTCACTTAATCTCCCGGAGAGCCCCCAGCGCCTTGAAACCCTTCAAGGGTCGATACTTTTGCGCTTTAGAAATAGGAATGTATTAATGTATTGTTATTTCCTTTCTATCCCAATGTCAAACAAACGGTTGGCAATCCTAAGCGTTTTAGGTCTCACCTGCTCGCTTGCAGGAGATATTGTGTTGAGGGGCCTGGAGCCCTCCCACTGCATATCAATTGACGGGCTTCAGTGCCACTCTTATTTTCTGCCTTCTAAGTGGGCAGCACCAGCCGTTTTCACATCCTCTTGTTTCTGATTGTTTCAGATGGCAGTGGTGTAACTCAGGCCCCCGCGGTCCTCCTCAGCACAATACTCTGGCTGATGAGCTCCAGATTGAGTAGGGAGGGGGCCCCTCCACGTACCTTGCTGGCGGGCCCTCCCAAGTTCCGTTACGCCAGTGCCATCTGGCGCTGAAATTGAGGTACTATTTTTTTTTAGTTTCGTGCTTCTTCCCCTCTCACCTCCCTTGTAGTTTCTTCTTAATGTTCCCATCAGCCCCATGCCCATATTGCTTCATTCCCGACCGTATTGCTTCCTAACCGGTCCCATCCATGTTGTTCCTTCCCTCCCCAACCCCGTCCATATTTCTTCTTCCCCTCCCACTCACCCTGAGAGCACTACAGAGTGTACAAAGGCGGGTATGGGGATTAGCACATAATGGAAAGAGTTGGAAATACAAGCACTCTGATAGAATAGTTTACAAAAGTAATCTGTAAAAGTGAGCAATTGAAGGATACAGGCCAGGCAATCAAAACAATGGTAAAAAGGCAATGTCTCAAGGGAGGGACAAATACAAGATGAGGTAGGCAAGCCATCTAATAAGAGACAAGCAAATAAGAGAGACAGTAAAGCCCCCAATGATAAGCGATGGGCGTGCTCTAAGGCCACTGTAGGTTTTTTAGCACTAAAAGAAGTTAATACACATTGAGATACCCAGATAACCACAGCTCCAATCTTTTATATATAAACCTACATGTTCGTGCAATTTTTTGTCACCCTTAATATACTAGCTAGATACATTTGTGTTTTTCTGGTTACATCATTTTTTTTACATTTTATTTATCCAGTGTTTACAATGTTATTCAGAGCAGTTGCTGTAAAGTTTCCTTTCACTAGACTTTCCCAGAAAAATTGCATATTTTATATTAAGAATGATCATTTATTGCGCATGGGCAATCTTCCTAAATACACAGATATAAACATATTTTAGCAAACTCTTGAGAGGTAACCAATACAAATACCATTCTCCATTTAATTAAAATAGATGTCAGTCTCTATACATTAACGCGAAAGCTTTACATGAATTTTAATAAAGGACAATGCTCCTTTCTAGGAATTAGGTATTCATATGCAGGCTTTAAATTGTTCTTGACTTGTCTAAACCACTAGGTATTTAGTTTTCATATAGTGTAATAAGTGCCTCGACATGGAATTCATATTGTGTATGCAGTTTTTCATCTGCAAGTATTTTTTTCTGTACTTTTTAAAATGTAATACAATTCTTTATTCTTTCTCTGTGCTGAAAATTATATTCTATTTATAGCTTTCTCTTGCGCCCTGGTTGTTTTACACACTATCTTTCTGTCAGAGGGGGTTTCTCCTCTGGGGCAAAGGAGCACCGCCCCCTGCTGCGACCCTAGCAAAAGTAAATTAAATGGTAATAAAATGGTCATTACCATTTTAAACAAAGTGCCAAAGCGCTCCCGTCTAGCCCAAGTGTGAGGGTAGCGGGCAGTGCCAGTCTTACTGATTGGATGCAGAAATGCCTCAGCCTAAAGTCTTAAGTGTGCATGTCAGTTTGGCATGGGCACTTCAGACCTCTCCAACCCTAGCTGTGTCAGACAGCTCTGATCCACGTCCTACAGCTGTAAGAGGTAACATTCTAATAACCTTTTTAGACGACAACGTTTAAATTCCTTTGTATTTCACATATATTTGTAGTGTGTGCCGGGTAGGGAAGAATTCACCCTTTCTTTTTGTCAGGGCTACTGCAGCGTCAGCTTTTCATGTGCGTCTGTGAAATCTAAAGCTAAGTGCTGTGCCTTTGGATTTAAGCTAGCCTGGCTGATGAGGGGTGATACCCCGAAAACTTTCCCAGGATGCTCGTTTTCGGTCCTAGGAGGACCCAGCTTGGCAGTTCGGACTGGACCGGACTGTTCCAATGAGGAGCAGGGTCAAGAACGATTTGCATTTGGCTGGTTCCAAACTGGGGTGGCGTAGTGAGCAAAAGAACGATGGACTTAACCCAAATCTCTTAACAGGTGGTGAATGTTTGATTTATTCAGCATTCCATCCATCATTTGTTGCAGCATCAAGAAGGTTGTTGGCAGTCATAAGCCCTAACATTCGATCAGCTATTGAGTCTAATGTGCGTCAAGTTCTGGGAGCATTACTGCCACCACTGCAAGGAGCGCGCACCGTACATCACATAGAATATGTGACTGTACACCAAAGAATGTGTTACGCAAAGCCTGGCATATATTACTGCACAGGCACACGCAAGAGCGCATTTCTCCAAGCCACGCAATGTATTACAGCACATCAAAGCAGTATATTAACACACCCTAGTTGTTATTTGCCACTTTAGAGTTTGGTTTTATTCTGCACACAGCAACAGAAGGAAAGAACTGCCCTCCTTGGGGCCCACGGTCCTGCTGTCCCCATTTTCCTAGAACTGGTCGAAGTCTGAGAGCAGCGCCAAGCTGCCTTCCCATTGGTCACCACTGATGATGTGCCTGGTGCTGTTGAGGCACTGTCCGGCTCAAAGTTCAGCATGACTTCAGCAGTGAGTTGGGGCATCAGGACCTTGCCGGTGTACCCCAAACATGAAAGGACGTACCCAGACTCATTCTCCTCCTCACGGCAAGCCTCTGGTCCAGCGTGTGCTCCTGCTTTCACCTTTTCTCACTCCTTACTTCTTTTAACCTCTCAAGTTTCCTCAGTGTTCTTTTCCTTATCTTCCTGTGCTGTTTTTCTCTCAAACTTCTCGTTTTCCACCACTGTTCTTTTTGTCTTAGTAACTGTACTTTGTGCACTCTTTATTCTTTTTCCTTCTTCCTCTCTCGCTCTTTGTCCCTCTCATTTTTCCTTCTCTGTGCTCTCCCTCTACTGTCCCTCACTCCTGTCTTTACACTGAGTGGCAGAACTGATGTCCCCACTTTCTTTGGCTTTATCGTTATCGTCTTTCTCTTTGCACCCTGATATAACTGAGAGTTCCCCTTTTCTCTGCAGTGACGCTACTGCTTCACTCTGAGATCGCAGAGCTGCTCTCCCTGTCCTCTGTGTTGTCCACTTGTCTTTGCTCGCTGATGCTTCAGTTTCCACTCCTGTTTTGAAGCCTATCTGTGGTCAAGCCCTTGTGATGTAGAGTTCATCTGTGTTTTCCTTTGTAGATGCCTATCCGTGCTCTGCACCCTATTACACCTCTCCCTCCCCTCCCTCCTTTCTTGGCACCTGCCCCTGCTCTGTACCCTGATATCGCTCGGCACCTTTCTTGCCGTACGTACCTCACCCCTTTAAATACCATCCTGCTTCTCTGATACCCACAGACAGGGCCGGACTGGCCGTAACAGGCAAAGGGCATTTCCCCGGTGGGCCGCCAGGGTGGGGGCCGGTTTTAGACCCCTGAGGAGCTGTTTTTGTTACCGGGGGACCGGTTCCCAGTCCGGCCCTATTCTGTCAGCACTGGAAACACCAGCTGTGACCCTGCACTGCACTCAGAGCAGATGCACCTAGTAACAATAAGGGAAATCCTGCAATGCTTTTGAGGAGTGCGTGGATTGAGGGACGTTTCCTGTACTGCACACAGAGGAGGAAAGGCTGAGGAGCATGGGGGAAGTGTATCACTACTGCACTCAGTACATCACACTATATATGTGTGTAGGGGTTTTGTCAGTCACCGCAAGGTGTTTATAGAAGGCATGCATTGACTGCTGTAAGGTACTGGAGGTACCAACAAATGATTCCTCAGGCAGCTCCCCGAAACACCAGATGGTCTGAGGTCTATTGATGGTTATCTGAGAGTGTTCTAAGTTACCTCTAGGAACACGGATGTACTTGGATGGGCAGCTGTGTGATTATTCCTGTGTTGATTCACAGAAATGCACATGTTCGCTGAATTCAATGAGCAAGTGAATTATCTTCTGTAATATTCTCTGGTTGATGCTGTATCTACAGCAGATACCCCAGCAGCAGTGCTCCTGTGTGCCACTAGGTCATGTTGTGCAGCTCCACATTGGCAAAGTTCCACTCCAGAAGTGATGAAGCAGGGCTGCACAGAAGTGCCACACTTGCGCAATGAAGTCAGTTTCTTTCTGGACGCTTTCGGCACCCTTGTAAGCAGGCCAAGATCAGAAATAACAGTTTATAGATATTGGAAATTTTTTAGATGGTAAAAAAGACCATTCCACAGAATGGAAAGTGGGAGGGCGATGAGGAATCTGTGGTTAGATAGAGTATCACCATAAAGAGCATTACCAAAGGTAAGTAACTTGTTCTTCTGACGGATACTTCTAACAAATGATAATGTGAGGAAATCCGTTTTCAGTGAATTTTTATTATTTGTGAATCACCACGTAAAGAGTCTTGACTTGTTCTGATCTATTTAAATCTTTGGTTCCATCACCTTATCGAAATTACAAATAAATTGCTTCATTTTTGCTTTCCTAACTGCTGAATGTGTACAGAAAAATTACATCCTACAGCCTTTCCTTTCACACTCCCTGCCCGCCAGCAAGACTGTCACAAAATTGACTTTACTTTTCTTTCTCTGATTGCAAAGTGAGAGGAGTTTGTAAACACCAAACCTCATGTTAAAAAACAGAAATAGCAATTTGTCAGGAGACATAACCTGACATTTGACCTCTGGCTTTGAAGCTCCAAATGTGACAAGATAAATACAACATTTAAAGGCTTTTTATTGTTTGGATTTTCATAGCTCACCTAAAATCGGTCTCGACACAGTTTGCAAAATGCTGTTCTATTACTCAATGCAATATGTAGTTGCAGAGGATACGATTCATACCATACTGAGGGGCTGATTCTGTTTTTGGTGGTGCGGAAGCGGAACCGCCCCGCCGCCACACTGCCAAACCTGTGTGAGAACCGCCTGCCGTATTATGACTTTTTTGGTCATTGGCGGGTGATTCTTTGGTGTTCCCTGTAGGAAGGTGGATATCTGACTATGGTTACCCCCAAACTTTTTGCCTGGTGTTTAGCTGGTTTTTTACTTTAGTTGGCCTGGGATCCTGCTATTCAGGGCCCCAGGCTAATTGCTCTCTCCTTAAAATGGACTCCATGTACCTTAGGTACATACACAATTGGAACTGGTTCACCTTATTGGCCCCTGTAACAGTGTACCCAGGTACCCAGGGCATAGGTGCTTCCAAGGCCTGCCAGGGGCTGCAGCACGTATTGTGCCACCCCTGGCCTTGCCTCCATATTTTACACAACTGGCTGATCACTCAGCTGGGGTAAGTCGGTGTAACCACCCCTTACTTAGGTGTAGTATGCCTATACCTAACCTAAAATGGACACATATGTTCCTATCAGCCACTCCTATGGAAGGCCTCATCAATCCTGGAGGCAGAGTGCTTGGAAATATGTGAGATGGTTGTAGGAAGGTAGATCCCTGACTATGGTTGCCCCCAACTTTTTTGCCTGGTGTTTTGCTGGTTTTCTGACTTAGTTGACCTGGGGCCCTGCTATTCAGGACCCCAGGCCTACTGCTCTCTCTGTAAAATGGATTCCATGTACCTTAGGTACATATCTAATTGGATACTGAGTCACCTTATCAGTCCCTGTACAGTGTACCTTAGGTACCCAGGGCATAGGTGTACCCAGGGCCTACCAGGGGCTGCAGCATGTATTATGCCACCCCTGGCTGGCCATCCAAATCTGACACAACTGGCTGCTTGACAGCTGGGGCAAGGTGGTGTAATCACCCTTTGCTTTAGTTATAGTATACCTATATCTAACCCTAAAAATGGACACACAGATCTCCTATCAGTCACTCCTATGGCAGGCCTTGACAATCCTGAAGGCAGAGTGCTTGGAATCGTGTGAGATAGTGCTCTGGCATGAGCTGAGCCTGTCTGCGGCTTTCGGGATCCATCCCTTAGCCGTTTCCATGATATCGCATACCATATACTCTTAAGTGCATTATAATCCTCGCGGTTATATGCCAACTCTGGTATCGCTTTATCAAAACATGTCGAGTAAGGTGTCATACGAATTGGAATACTAACCCCTCGCCAATTCTGGCGACGGGGTTAGCATTCCACCCTTCTAGAGGGACACGACATGTATGTAACCTGTAACCCCGGTTAAAGTCAGACATAGCCTCAGCTCCACAAGATGGATGCTGCCACCGAGACACAAGTCTGCCCTCCTGCTGCTGGGAGTCCTCCCAGCACAGGAGGCAAGGACAAAGGGTTTCCTGCCAGGGGCGGTGCCAGCACCGTCCCAGACAGGGTTTTGTGTATTCTAGGTAGGCAGGGCTTTAGAGGAAGGTGACTGCAAGTGGCACCCCGGTGCTCACTGTGCATAGGCCGGCTGGAACCAGTTCCAGGGGCACTCCAGCCCCTGGCCTGGGGAAAGCCCGCCAAAGGAGAGGGGTGTAACCACCCCCCTCCTGGTCCCACCCATAGGGCAGGACCTAGTCGCGTGCCAGCCCCCTTTTTCAGGATAAAGGTAGGAACTGGCCCCCTTCCAAACCAGATCATCTTTGAATCCTGAAACTACTTTCCACGAAAGGAACTCAAGACTTCTTCCCAAGATTCTCCCTTGTGACTAAGGAGTAGTCACCCTGCAGCAGCAGGCACCAACCAAGCATCGCGGTTTGTTGCCAGTCTCTCCTTCGGATCAAGACTGCTCCAGCACGACGAGAACCGGCTTCCCTGGCACCTCTGACCTCAACCTACATCATCAGCCCAGCTGTGATCCGTGGGTGCGACGAGACCTCGAGGGACCGGCCATCTTCAGAACTGCACGACGCTTGTCCAGCACGACTCCCGAGTGACCCTCGACTGAGTGCTTTGGGGTAAGAGAAGCCCCGACCCTGAGCAGCTCCAGCACCGAAGTTCAGCCCCCCTGCATCCACGAGATCTGCGTGGGGCCCTTCTGCTCTTTGCTGCCAACCGCGTTGTCCAGGTCGCTTGCCCGTTGGCTAGTGACCCCTTCACGACGCTCCACGACGACAACTACTGCTGGTCTGGTTGCTCCAGACTAGCCCTTGCTCCCCTCCAACAGAGGAGCACCCTGGACCCTCCTGGTCCCCTCAAGACGCCATTTTAGGTCCACCGCGTGGGCCTTGCATTTGCCAAGACTTGTTGCCCAATCCTGGGTCCAGCGACGTCGACAGCAAGAACCTTCGTGGGACAGCTCGCACCTCCATCCTGGTCGCCGACAACGCCTCCTGGTCCGAGAGACTGCAGAGCCCAGCAGCGCCCACTCACCTGGCTGAGGTGACTTCGTCCGGTGCCATCCTGGTGCCCACTCAAATCACTGGCTAGTGATTCAGAACTTGGTCCCCTCTGCTTACAGGTTTCTTCTTCCCTGATCCAGGCTTGGATCACTCCGAACTTTCTTCACTGGCCGCCTGCCAGCAACTCTTTCTTCAGGCTCCTGGATCTTCAACGAGGGTTTCCGACGCAACTTCAACCCTATGCAGCCGCAGCCCCTGGGCTAGGTAACCTGAGTACTCCGGTGCTCCAGCATAGTCCAACACCCTAAGTGTTCGGATCCACTCTTGTTTTCGACCCACCTAGTCGGGTTCGCCCGAGAACAGTAACTTTGCAACTGCTAGCCTCCATAGACTTTTTCCCGCCTTACGCGTGAGAGTTCCCACTCTGCACACGACGTCCACAGGCCTCCTGCATCTAATCCCAGTGTTTAGAATTGTAGGCCTAGCGATTCCTAAGTCTAGAAACGTATTACTTACCTGCTAGCAAGTTCGCATTCCACTTACTGTGTATATGGTTTTTCGTGCCCCTAGGGCATTTGTGTAAATTGTGCGACTTAAAGTATTTTCTTAAGAGTTATGTTATGTGCTTAGCTCCCTGACTCATAAAGAGTTCAGGGTAGTCTTGTTATAAATAAATATCTGTTTATTTTCATAACAACTTGTGTGGTGTCCTTTCACTTGGTGTTCAAGGGGTAATGTGATGGAAAAACAGCTGGCTTAACACGCCCTCTAGAGTCTTAGCCTTAGACTGCTCGTATCCATGCTACTAGGATAGCTGGTCTATAAGGTTGACTTACAACCAATCATCAATAAGGGTTGTTTGGACTGATACAAAGTGCTCACTAGAATAGTGAACATTATATATCAGGCCAACTTCTCACAATGGTGCTCTGGCATGAGCTGAGCCTGTCTGCAGCTTTCGGAACCATGTCCTTTAGCGGTTTCATGATACTGCCATACCATATACTCTTAAGTGCATTATAATCCTCGCGGTTATATGCTATCTTTGGTTTGGCTTTATCAAAACATGTCGAGTAAGGTGTCATACGAATTGGAATACTACCCCCTCGCCAGTTCTGGCGACGGGGGTAGCATTCCACCCTTCTAGAGGGACACGACATGTACCTAACCTGAACCCCGGTTAAAGTTAAACTGAGACTCAGCATCACAAAATGGATGCTGCCACCACAGACACAAGTCTGACTTCCTGCTGCTGGGAGTCCTTCCAGCGAGGGCAGCTTGGACAAAGGGTTTCCTGCCTTGGGAGGTGCTAGCACCACCCCAGACAGGATTTTGTGTATTGGGTAGGACAGGGCTGAATAGAATCAGACATGCCTGGGGCACACAAGGTGTCCCCGTGCATTTGCCAGTTCAAACCGGTGCTGGGGCTTTCCAGCCCCAGTCTTGGCGCAAAGCTGGAAAAAGGAGAAAAAGGAGAAAAAAAGGAGAAAAAAAGGAGAAAAAAAAAGGAGAAAAAAAAAAAGTGTAATCCATATCTCCACCCTTGGAACTAGACGATAAAAAATTGTATAGATGCATAGTTAGGAGTTGAACTGAATGATTGTCTGAACTAGAGAACGAATGAATGACTGCATACAGAGATGAGTTTTTTGTCTTCACCGATTTGGGACCTGGCCTTTAGTCCCCTATTATGGTGGACTCTATCCTGGGAGCTACTAACTGGTATTAAAGCCAAGACAAACTAAAAAGTTTTTTGTTGTTTTTTTTTTAAATGTATCACAACAGTCAATGATATATGTATAGAACATGCTTGTGAACAATAAACATATATAAGACTATATGAGCCAACTAATACAAGAAAATATGTTTTAATTTCAGCTTGTGTGTTCCCCTCCCTGATCATATCTGCCAGCCCTGACGAAGGTGCCTTACACCGAAACGCGCGTTGGCGCTACCACCAAGAACGGCAATATTATACCACCTAATTTGCCATCTCATAGTTGCACCCCGTTCATGCAACCATAAACCCATCTTTTTGTGGAGTGGAGTGGTGTGGCTCACTGGTTAGAGGCGGCAGACTTGTAAGCAGAGAACGGCCCGGGACCAGGGTTCAATTCCCGACGCGGCAGGGTTGTGGACCAGGGTCGAATCGGACTCGATAATTCTCGCCTCGGTGCCTACTCTAACCAGGGAACACACTCGGCAACTCTGGGCATTAAGCTTGCCTCATCTCTACAACGGCCCCCCACAGACGCCGGGGATGCCTGGTTTCACCTTGGAGATACCCAGAAAGGGACCATCTCACAGGGAAAACCAGGACGGGTTCCCCAGCGGTCTTCAGATCCAGGATACTCCTTGGAGTCGCAGTGCGCTTTACAAGTACACCCACATTTACATTTACATTTGTTGCAGGCCATGCGAGATTTACCCACCTGATATGGCTGAATGTGCATGAGTGTGAATGACCCCCAGAAGGTGCGAGTGTCTGTTGAGCCCCTTGAAATACCCCGGAGTGTGCGGAACACCTAATTAATTGAAGAATTTCCCTATATGAAATGATAAATTGTATTGATTGTTTTTATCAATCCTTGAACCTGCAAGTCCTGAAAGTTTTTTTAGAAATGACTAACTGCATAAAAATCAATAAAAACATATATTTTCTATAAAAAACATGATCTGAAGCCTACTTATCTGTTGTCTTGGGCTCTGATGCACAGTTAACACTGCTCCCGTCTGAACAGAATTGGATCCTACAGAGGACCTCTCATTATCTATTTTGGCAGGGTGCTCTTTTCTATTTGTACTCCCACCCAGAGGAGGGACCTAGCAGGTAATCCGGCCCCTAGATTTAGATTAAGAGTAGGAGCTGTGTCCTAAGACTTCAGATTATCCTGAACTCGACTTGAAACTAAGAAGAAAACTGGACTTCGACATTCTGCTGCACAGAAGACTGAAGAGAATCTACCTTGTGGCCAAGGAGTGACCACCCTGTGAATACAGGCACCAACCAGCAACTCGACGTCTGCTTTGCCGCCGCCTCCCGCCCGAGCCCAGAGCCCGACAAGACCTGGATTCCCAGACATCTCACAGCCCGATCCACAGTCCCTGAAAAGAAGAGACCCGTGGAGGCACCGAGAGACGTGGGACCGGACACCTTGAAAGACCCCCGAGAAGCTGACTGCGCAGCACCCGAGGCACCCTCGACGCTGTGCTTTGGGGTTTGAGAAGCCCCGACACCGAGCAGCATTTGCACTGAAGATCAGCCCCCCAGCATCTCCACGATCTGCGTGGGGCCCTTTTGCACTTTGCCACTCGACGCGCCATTCCGGCCACTTGCCACGTGGCTAGCGGCCATCTTGGCGAGGAAAACTACGACTTACACCACTGGTCTGGTTGCTCCACACTGGCCCTTGCTCCCCTGAAAAGGAGCACCCGCTCTGACCTTGCTGGTCCGAGTAAGAAGCTTGAATCGATTCCTGCGTGGCTTGCTTTAGCCAAGGCATGTTTGCTCCAATCAAGTTGCCGACACCGCCATCAGCGAGAGCCTAAGTGGGACAGCTCATGATCGACTCCTGGACGTCCTTGACCTCTTCGTGTCCACGTGGCTGCAGAGACAATCTTCACCTTTTCACCTGTTTGCACCCGACATTGCCTGGTTCCTTCCTGGTTCCACGGTAGTCACTGGCTAGTGACTTTGAACACTGTCCCCTCTGCTTTCAGGTCTTCACCTCTTCAGATCCACCCTTGGATCCACCGGAACTCTTCTCGACGACCCGCCTGCAGCATCTTCAGCTCCAAGCACCATCGACCTGCGTGACGAAACCCGACACTACTTCGCACCTGTGCACCCGCTTCCTGTGGGTGAGGTAACTCAGCAACGCCGGTGTTCCCCCACTGGTATACACCTCTAGTGCCTGTGTCTAAAGTTTTATCCTTGTAGGTCCATCGGAAGGTTCCTTAAACCTTAACTTTATAACTTTTACGCACCATTGACATTGCATTGGTGCATGCGTGCGCTTTAAGCGCTGCACCCGAGTCCCGCGGGCCTTTCCCGACTTCATCACTGCTAGTTCCGAACAGCTCCAGCGATTCCCCAGGCCCTAGGCCTCTTCATTTTCTCCATAGTGGTTCTTATACCACTATTTTAGTATATGGTTTAGGTGGCCCCTAGGGCTCATCCAAAATTGTGCAACTTTTGTATATTTAAACTGTGTTTTGTTTTAACGCATTTGCTTCTGTGCTCATAAAGAGTATAGGGGGTATTTGTAGAAATAAATCTATATATATTTTCAATATATATCTGTGTGGTGTCCTTTCATTTGGTATTCAAGGGGATTGTGTATGGTAAAACAGCTTGCTTCACATGCCTTTACAGAGTTTAGCCTAAGACTGCTTAGTCCCTTCTACCCCTAGGATAGCTTGTCTATAAGGTTGACTTTACAACCTCCACCATAAGGGTTGCTTGGCATGGTACAAGGTGATCACTAGAACTAGTGAGCATCATATACCGGCCAACTTCTCACATTCCCACTGTGGAGCTATAACTTAGGCACTGCAATAGGAACGTCAAAGGGAGTTCCAGCACGGCATGGACTGTGAAGTCGATGCTGTGCTGGAACGGGGGGGTGCGTGCACACAAGGGGGCACATGTTGTGTCCCCTTGTGTATCCACATAGAGTGAGGCTCAAGGGGCCTCACTCCATCTGAAAGAACATTTCAGAAGAAGGGCTCCCTTTTCTTGATCTGATGTCCAATTGTGTTGGGCACAGACTACATACAAGTACCTATAAAAAAACTTACAGATAGGAACAGTTTACTGCTATATGGGAGCCAACACCCAAAACGCCTCGGGATAATTTACCTTAGGGACAGTTTTTACTCATACACCGCAACTGTTGGACAGTAAAATATTTTGACATACAAGAGTTGCTCCTAGCTTCCAATCTGGAGGCACAACATTACCCTACCAAGTGCATAAGGACAACGCAAAACCATGCAAAAAACTGTAATAGGGAAATCCTACTAGAACCACTTATCAGAGAACATGAGGATACGCTCAGGTGTGACCACCTACCCATCAGATTCTAATAAGATACAGAGGATCCTTAAAAAACATTGGTTGATCTTACAGAGCCGGGACCTATGTTTCCAACAACCCCGGTTTGCATTTAAATTCACCACCAACCTAAAAGATATGTTGGTGCATACAAAAGCATGTACTCCTAAGAGACCCGACAACGCTCACTATAGGGCCTACCCCTGTGAAAGGACCCTACCCATGTGGGTCATGTTCGGTGTGCTCACTTACTTTTGCCAAAAAGAGAAAGAACTAGACACCAACTAGACCTGGACACAACAAAAACACACTAAATGTAATTCTAAAAATTGTATCTACATGGAGACATATCCCTGTTGGAGGAGATATGTGGGTATGACCATTGAACTATAAAAATAAGAATTAATTAACACCATAGCAATATACGCTGTAAAAAGACAAGCACAAAGATGAGCATCCACTATGAGACTGCAGGACATTCCCCCGATGACATGAGGTGGACTATTTTGGAGGCACACCCTAACACAAGAAAAGACAGGCTGTTCAGAAGAGAACAACAGTGGATTTTTTCTAATATTCATGGACTAAACAATGATATTCCATGGGGCGAAATGCAAAAGTGATAGTTTTTTATACCCACCGGTGACTCGTGAGTCAAGCTACAACTTTTGTTACTCATGATTTTAGATATTTTGATCTGACACCTGATTATATGTGTCCCACCAGTGCCTTCTTCTCTTTGATATATTTTAACTATCAGAAAAGAACAGGTTTTTATATATTTTATATATTCTTTTCACATTCATATACCTCATGACAATTTGTGATAGCTCACATCTGTATTATGGTTTACCAGGCTAATCTGCATCATAACATACAGGTTTAAGCTATGCTATAACTGTATGTAGATACCCACAGGTACATTCTTATACACTTGGTGCACTATTTTCACTTATTTATTACGATCTCTTCATGATATTTTTACCTGAACATATTCTTCGAAACTTTGCCCTGAGTTTGGCAATTTACCAGCCATATCCGTATGGTTTTTGTACCAGCCCAGACGTAGTGTTTGCATTTTGGCTGGGCAATCTAACGGGTTTGTTTGCCTGTCCGCTCATGCGACCCTCAGTGAAAAATAGTGGCCGCCCCCCAGACGTGTCATGGTTGAGCCGGCGGTCTAGTGTTCCTTCGACAACCTATTCACAAGACCTGGCACCTGATCCAGGCTTACCTCCTCACTTCTGAGGGAGGTAGTTATTCCAACTGAATGAAGCTTGGGACACAGTCGGTATGATTGGAACTTTAGAACCACCCCTGCCTACGGGTGCTACTTGTATTTTTTAAATTGGCACCCACTCTTAAGACTCCAAACTTTTTTGTTTTACAGCACACATTCTCAGTGTGTGGCTCTACTCTGACTCATGGGAGTTAAACTGCTATCTTATTTGGGTGAATTAAGCCAGGAAACACAGAGTATGAAATAGTTTACCCTATTTTGTGGTTGTTGCCTGTCACGTTTATGCTCCATGTTTTTACACTGCACTTTGTGTGCAATCACTTTATGAGTGGCATAGTTTGCAATGTTATGCATGCCACATCAAATAATTGTCATGTAGATAAGCAATTGCTTTATTCAACTTGCAGGTCGGTTTTCAGATTTATTCCTGAAGGTACCTACTATAATTTAGATAGATCTCCTGTGATTGGTCATCTTTTTCATACATTTCAATATAATATTCCAACCACTGTAATGAGTACATTAGGAGGTATACGTCCTGATGAACTGATGAATTGGCACTAGATCTCGACAACTTATTTAGGCATGAAACATGTTGGCCTCCCAGCTATCATAGATCATCATTTCTAATGATAGCAACCCCATTTTTCAATCTAGAATGGTTGACTCACTCATTAAAACTTTTTTAGAGAACTGCTTTACCCATTTTATACCTTCATTATCTAATTCACACGCATATCAATCCCACCAATCTACACTTGTAGCCCGCCCCCCTACCAAGACTTCATATACGGCAAAAAAAAAAAGATCTACTGTAAAGAGCCCTCTCGTGGGTGCCCTTCGGACATTGCAGCGCCCGCCAGCCCGATGTGGAACACACTCAATGATGAAGCATGAAACCCACTTGGGGGTGTAAGGGCACTTACTCCTGAAGAGTCACGCTCCCTGCTGACTCTCCAGGCTAGCACCAACCTGTCTGTCTTCATTAGGAACTGCATACCCTTTTGTCTATATTTTACCTATGAGTGCCCACTAATATTATAAGGCATATCCCAGGTTAACATCTAGTCCTGCAGAGTCCCCTTTTAGCCAGGCTACCTCTGCACAAATATTGGGCTGGGCACAACGGAATACTCATACATGCAGCCCGCACAAGTGTCAGGCCGGCTCTAGGCATGTGCAAGCTGTGCACCTGCACAGGGCAACCAAACCCCAGGGGCCACCACGCCAATATATATCCTTAATATGTTAATCCTCTGAGGATGGATACATATTTGCGTGGTGGCCCCTGGCAGGGATTTGGCGGCCTCCGGCTCTGTTCCACTTCTAAACACCCTGACCCCCTCCCCTCTTTACTGGCCTGCGCGCTCCGCCCCGCCCGGACCCCCTCTTCCGGGCTCCCTACCGACGCTCCTTGCCCAGGGCCACCATGAGCCTAGAGCCGGCCCTGCAAGTGTGGACACATGTGCACATGTAACCAGCCAAGCACCCTTTAGCTCAGCTGTGTCTCAGCTGCCTTATCATAAAAGGTGGATCCTGGTGGTAAACATGCGCAGTCCATTTACCACATGATTACTGTGAGTGAGACACCAGTAGTAAGAATTGTCAATATTAATAAGCCCAAAACCGGGTGATCAGAAAAGCAACAAAAAACTATTTGGAGCGTGCTAAATGTTCGGAACCCAATTGCAACACATAGGCACTAAAATAAATGTGGCCCATATTAGATTACCAGATAGCTAGAGGAAGTGGTCTACATTTGCAAATCGGACTACTTTTGAACTTGTAAAGACATGCTGTACATGTACTTTTGCAAAGTATGGGAGGGAGATTGCAAGCTGCAGTCAATGTTTGTGGTAATATCAGGGAAATCATCAGTAGAAACCAATCTACCTGGTCATTAGAGAGGCCCACAAACTGCTAAAAACAAGATCCATGCACTAATCTGTCAGACCGGCACGTCAGGTACTGCCTGAGTGGCCTAAAGGCCAGTCTGACCATGAACACAACATAAAAAGGCACATCCAATCTACAAATCAGTTATAGTGTAACGAACTGAACACCAATCACATTTCCATACATTTCACTAAAATCTTCTTTCTCTGACGCTGTATTCCTGCAAATCTGGATAGGGTGCCATATCAACTAGACAATCTTTGATGATTCTTGATTTCCAACTTTAAATGTTCAGCATCTTTCAGTGCCTAATTTTTGGTGGTGGTTACTGGTGCTCAGCACTGGCACTTACTGCAAAACACCTGCACTTAATCACTACAGTCTCCAACGTGGCGGTGCTGTATATTTTAGAGCAGATAGAAACAGCAGTATGTTTAACAACTTAATATGCTTTTTCTTATTTTTAACTAGCCCCTCACAGGCCATCGAGCCATCTTGGAATATCTTGTACTAGTCCAAAATGTCACACTTGTGTCTTGGCTGAGTGTTATGTTTAGTCGGAAATGCTGGCACTGGCATTCGGCAGCAATGGCCAATGGTGGAGGGGGTGCCAGTTACACAGAGCTCTTAAGAAATACCTTGGACCCCAGCACTTAAGTTTTTTACACACTAAGCAGCGCCTCACAGGGAAACAGAAATGCACAGTACACATTCTTGCACTTGCTGATCCAGCACATGGAAGAAGTGCTGGGTTACAAAGTATAAAGGCACTTCACCTCTCTTAAAAGATTTGGGTGCGTTCCTGATGACAAAAATCTCACTTCACCAGCTGGTAACCGCTCGGTGATTCATCCAATCAACGTGATTACCAACAGGACCTGCACATATCTACACTCTACTTCTTAATAATGGCGATCCGTCGATGTTCACAAACAAGCGAATTCAGATGTGTGTTTCAAGTGAATCTGGCAGCAAAATGGAATGCGCACAATGAGGTAAGTGTGAGCGGACCCTCTATAAGAACAGAGGATGGCGACGCGTCCGGCCATGAGTCACACAGACGTTACCCGGCAGAGAAGTGGAGATAATTCTCAGGTAAACCTCGTCTGAGTCAAGACGTCATTCCCCTCCAACCTTCCCGCATCAATCATGTCACTGGTCCGCCGACGCAAGCCTACAGGAATGTCGGTCTCCTTTTCTGGGAACAGGGCAATGCTAACAGAGAAAACTTGCAGGCATGTCAGAAAATAGAATACCGGCCCGCGCCTCATTAACCGAGAGCACCGCGCAACCTTTCATGTGCCAGAAGTGCATTCATTCAGGCGCGCGCACAACTGGAGGAGAACCTACGAGGAGAACCTACCAGGAGTCCAAGTAGGCCAGGAGTCCAAGGAGGCCATGTTCTTTCGCTGATGGGAAGCGAGAGATGCAGAACATTCCAGAATGTTACAAAAGAATAACAGTACAACAAGAAACAAATTGGCCTAATTTCTAAGACAAATGACAATTTTCAAAAAATTCTTCCTGGTAACAAGTAACCTCTTTGAATAAAGATGCCGCACACAAGTGAAGTAAGCAGGCGCTGCTCCTCCGTGAAGGCGGAGGAGCGTCGCCCCGCTGCCAGAAGGTGATGAAAAATAAAATGATAAAAAATAATTTTAATATCATTTTATTTATCACTGCCTGAGCAGTCTAAGCCATGGAGTCTTGGGCGGGGCCATGGCGGTGAGCACTTATAAGTGCGCATGTAAGTTTAGCCTGCCGTCATATGCCGGCCAAACAGACATGCACACTCGTATTTCTCCAACCCAGCTGTAGTTCACAACCATGTTGGAGAAAAGTCACAGGCTCCCCGACCCTGAGCGAGCATCAGGACAGCCCACTCAGACCAATCCAGGAGCTTCTCTCATGCTAGGTTTGGCATGGGAGCAGCGTCTGGATTGGGTGGGGAGCCTGTGCTGTGGTCCATGACTGCCGAGAAGAGAGCTGGAGAGGAGCACCAAGGCAGCCGGCAGCGTCAGGGAAGTCTTAAAAAAAAAGAAAAGTATTACTATTCCCCTAATTCTCCACGCAACCCGCCCCCACCCACGTGCCACCCCTTCACTATAGATTGGCAGCACATGCCACTGGAAGTAAGCTTAGCCATGACCTAGTGGAATTTGGAACATACAGGCACATTTGGATACTTCCATGTGCGCCCTTCACAGAACATGCTATAGAAGATCAAACTATAGTTGGTAAAGCTAGTTAGTCTGCGTTTAATGTGCTAGCACAAGCAGCATTAATACATTAGGGAAAACACAGAAGGGAACCAGTATGAGAGGTCAGAGAGGGCTATATTTGCAAAGTAGTACCTCATGCATTTCAATGCAAGACACAAGTAGAGGTGGAAAGATACACCTAAACAGACAGCAGCAGGTGAGAGATGTATACTCCAGAAGGATGAGCCAAGATGGAATTGACAAAGTCACAAGTTAATATCTGAAAAATGCTGGTCGAATAAAGTCAATAGTTCAAAGGGGCAGATCCAAAGCCCATTCTATGCATATTGTTAATAAAAGATCTGAAATCGCGACCCAAAATGTTGACTGGATCGTGCAATGTTAACTCATTAATCAACAATGCGACCGCAGAGTCAAAATACAGCTATCAATTCGGACATACATACACTTTGTCAGTTTATGGTTGCAAAATAAATATATGTGTTGGTAATTTAAAAGGAAGGCACATGAGTACCTTTCACAGGTCCAAATACTTTCACAAATCTACACATTACAAAAATGTTTATACCATACTCACATGCACACAAAATTGTGTTATATGCCCTTTGTGAGGAAACCTATTGATCTTAGTTTGATCGGTTCCTGAAGCACGCACTAGGCCCAGCCCCTCAATTTGGCAATGCTGGGTGGTAGGAATTTGGTAGATTTCTTTCAATTCTGGAAGTTTAGGTAGCAGAAATGCAGGCAAAATGTGCGATTGTAGGCAAATTGTGATGCTTGCAGAGCATTATATGAAAGAAAGCTTTGTGGGCATGTGAGGCCCACCACCCTGTACTCCCCTGGGTGTCTAGTTTTCAGAAATGCCTGGGTTTGGTAGACTTCCCTGGGTGGTTGCCGAACAGGGATCCAAAAAACCAGAGCTACCTGTTTTGTTGATGTTGCCACATTGCGCCTTAGAACCCATCCTTTCGCAAACGCTAGGCCCACCCACATTAGTGATGTATCATTTTTATCGGAAAACATGTGGGAACGCTGGTTGGTAAGAAATTTGTCTCCCTGCAGATTTCAGGAAAAGTCACAGAAACATGAAGAAAATTTGTGTTTTAAGCCCTTGTTTCAGGTTTGCAAGGACTTCTGTATAAGAAAACCTTGCGGGATCCACGTGAGACACACCCCCCTGGAGTCCACAGGTGCGTAGTTTACAAAAGTATCTGGAGTTGGTGGGCTTTTCCTACAGACAATGTACACCCTGGCAGTGAAAGACAGAAAATATTTACTGCACAACCATTTACTACTCAAATACACATTCTGGTTGGATTTGACACAGGGTGAGTCAAAAGTTCAAAATGTAAATTTTATTAACAAAAGATTTCATGAAAATCATAACTTGGAAATCACTGTTAATAATATAGTGATCGCTTGTAAGCTGTAAAGCCACTACAAGGCACCAAGAGCTTTATAGGCCATTCACACCACTTTCATGTGTCAAACAAACAAAACCATTCACACGCCAACTGCGGCCCAACACACTACAACCCCTACATCAACAAACAGTGCCATTCAAAGACCCATCCCTTTAATTCCCCCACAGGACTGACACAGCTATCACACAACCTGGAGGCTGGCGGAGCGTGTGGACTGGCATTTGGGTGAAGGGGTCTGTGGACATGCATTTAGCTGCCAGTGTGTGTGCTCAGTGACCAGCAGCAAGTCATTACATATGCACACAGCCAACCAGCCGGCAGCCTACACACACTGCCAGTCAAACACCAGTCCACAAGTGCCCCAGCCAAATGCCAGTCCACACCAGCTAGCCAAACAGCAGTCCACACACGCTGCCAGCAAAATGCCAAACAACACAAACCACCAGCAACATACCATTCCAAATAGACCACCAGCCTAACTTCAGCAAAACACTGCCAGTCATACCCCTGTCCACACACACACTGCAAGCTCTGGGTTGACTCCTGAGGCAAAATAGCCGGGAGTAGACGCTGTTGCTAGAATTTCTACAGACCTGCTTATTTTAAAAACTGCTTTTAACTTTGTGCTGCTACTTATACTGTACCTTGGCATTTGGGATCACGGAGCGGATCTAGCGCTCACGTGACCCTACACACCGGCGTCTTGTGCCGCTGACCACGCCCACCGCTAGGCCACGCCCCCTCCCCGCCCTACATAAGTGCTGAGCTTACGAGCGCTCTGCTGGGTTGACTCCTGAGGCAAAATAGCCGGGAGTAGACGCTGTTGCTAGAATTTCTACAGACCTGCTTATTTTAAAAACTGCTTTTAACTTTGTGCTGCTACTTATACTGTACCTTGGCATTTGGGATCACGGAGCGGATCTAGCGCTCACGTGACCCTACACACCGGCGTCTTGCGCCGCTGACCACGCCCACCGCTAGGCCACGCCCCCTCCCCGCCCCTACGGCCCCCTATATCAATGTGCATCTATAGAACGCGCAGCGGACGAGCGCAGCGGGAGCGCCGTTTGCGCGCCGAAGGCGCGCCTAAGGCAAGCCCGTCTGCGCCCGTCCGCGGCCGGACGGGGCTAGGGGCACGACTCCATGCCAATTTTACTTCTTACTCCTCGGAAGAACTTACTACCCTCCAAGGCCACTGGCCTCTCTCGAACCTCGTCCGGAGTCGCATCTTTTCATTAGGGCTCGAACCCTCTTCTGCCCCTACCTTGCCGATCCTCCCGTCCTCTCTCCCCCCTCAACGCCCTTTCTTGTCCGCCCCTATCCCTCCCATCCCTTCGTTATCCATTCTCTTACTGAACACCAGGTCAGCGGTCAAGCACCATCATGAGCTCTTTGTCTTGCTCGATTCTGAGAAGCCTGACTTACTGGTCCTGACCGAAACCTGGTTCTGCGACTCTTCCCTTCCCGCCCTCCTGGCTATCCTCCCCCCTTCCTACGTGGCTTTACGTGCCGATCGTTCGGCGGGTAGGGTTGGTGGTGGAGTGGCGATGATAGCTCGGTCGGAATTAAAGTTTCAAACTATTCCCTCACCCCCCATCCCTTCCACCGAATTCCTTATAGTTCGCTCCCTCGCCTTTCCCCCCCCCATTACCTGTCTCCTAATGTACCGTCCTCCCCAGTCCCTGCCCCTGTTCTTGCCGGCTTTTCAAGATCTTCTGGCCAACATGGTGGTCAACTACGCATCGGTCCTGGTACTCGGGGACTTCAATTACTGGCCCTCAGACCCATCTGAGTGTACAGCCTCTAAAGAATTTACTGAGTCTCTCACATCTTTAAATTTTGAGTCACATATCTCTTTCCCCACTCACTCCCGGGGTCATATACTTGATCAGGTCTGGTCCCTTAATCTTTCAGTCTCCCCGGTATCGGTTTCCCCCTGCCCTTGGTCTGATCACGCCCTTATTTCTTTTTCCATTTCTCTCTACCAGGTACCCAAAGCCCCCCGCGCCAAAAATACCTGGGCGCGGAATTGGAACAGAGTCGACCTTCCTACCCTGATGTCTCACCTACGGAACTCCTCTCCGTCCCTTTCGAGTCTTTCATCCGACTCCCAAGCCAACATGATTAACATCTGGCTGACTAGCGGGTGCGACTCAGTGGCTCCCCTGCGGCGCATCTCCGTTCTGCGTCCCAAGGAATCCAATAGGTGGTTTAATGACCACCTAAAAGAACTAAAAGTGGCTACCCGACAAGCTGAAAGGCGCTGGAGGAAAAATTACTGCCCTTTACTAAAAACTCTTTATCTGTCATCACTCACCGACTACAAGACCGCAATCCTCGCCGCCAAATCCTCTCACTTCTCATCAAAAATAATATCTGCCGATAATAAACCTAGGGAGATCTTCGGCATAGTGCAGGACTTGGCTTACTCTGATAGAGCCTCACCTCAGATCCCCCCATCTCAGTCCCTCTGCAACCAACTAAACACTTACTTCCTCGACAAGATCACCACTATTAAGGCTAACATCCCCCCCCCTCGCCTGCCTTTATTGACCCTTCTCCTCCGACCGTTCGAAACCTCCTTACCTTTATCCCTCCCCTCACTGAAGAGGCATTTTTGGAGCTTCTCCCCAGAGTGAAATCGGGGTCTCCGGCAGATATCTGTCCGGCACGAATCCTCCAACAAATGTATTCCTCTTGTCCTGAACCCCCGATTGCCTTCCTTAATAGCTCCCTAGCGCAGGGAGTAGTGACCCCTACGCTCAAATCAGCCGCCATAGTGCCCATTCTAAAGAAGCCTGGCGCTGACCCATCCATCTCAGCCAACTACCGCCCCATTTCCCTGCTGCCCTTCTTGGGCAAGGTGCTGGAGCGCCATGTCACCGCAACTCTCAGCACCCATGTTGAGGCAAATGGGGGGCTGGCTTCCCGCCAGGCAGGCTTTCGACCGAGGCACTCGACAGAATCAGTCGTGGTATCAGTCATGGACAACCTCAGGAAGGGTATGGATGACAACAAACACCAGGTGCTGGTTCTCCTCGATCTTTCCGCCGCTTTTGACACGGTTGACCATACCATCCTTTTGTCCCGTGTCAAGGCGGCTGGAATCGAGGGATCCGCCCTGGTATGGCTTTCCTCCTTCCTGAGGGACCGCACCCAGGCGGTCCGGCTAGGAGACTTCACAACCACTCCACTCCCCGTCACGTGTGGTGTCCCCCAGGGTTCCTCCTTGTCTCCCCTACTATTTAATCTTTACATCTTCCCTCTTATCTTCGCTCTTCAGCAGCTGGAGGTCACCGTGTATAATTACGCGGATGACCTCCAGCTCATCTTTGATCTATCTTCTTCCCCTCACTCTGTTTCCAGCTTTCAGCACACCATGATATTCATCAGGGACTGGATGAACCACAACCACCTTAAGCTGAACCCGGATAAGACCGAGCTGGTGGTTCTTCCAGTCCCTGGAACTCCCTCTTCTGGCCCCAAACCCTTGGTCCCGCCCCCACTCCTTCAACCACGGTGAAAACACTGGGGGTTAAAATGAATAATCAGCTCACCCTTCACTCTCAAATCAGTTCGGTAGTTTCTTCTTGCTTCCTTACCCTCCGCACTATTCGCACTGTCTCCCGTTTCTTCACTCCCCAGGCACTCAAAATGATCATGGCCGCGCTTGTGATATCACGGCTGGACTATGCCAACGCCGTCTATAATGGCATACCAGCATATAGCCTAAGGAGACTACAGTTGGTTCAAAACCAAGCGGCCCGGCTGGTTTTTGGCCTTCCACGTTTCCACCACTCCACACCCCTCCTCAGGGAGCTTCATTGGTTACCTGTTAAGGAACGTTCCCTGTTCAAAACTGCATGTATGGTTTTCCAGGCCCGGCAAGGCACCGCCCCGGCCTTCATTTCTTCACTTATAAAAGATTACGCCCCCCCCCGAGAGATCTTCGATCCTCCACCAAGTCCCTTCTTCAAATTCCACGCTTCAGGCGCAAAAAGTGGGGTGGGTCCAATTTTTCCACCTTAGCCCCCACTTTTTGGAACTCCCTCCCTGACCACCTTCGCGCCTCTACCAATTATGTATCCTTTCGCAAGGAACTCAAAACGTTTCTTTTTATACAGGCTTTCCCTGCGTAACCTTTTCTACTTCCCGGCGCTACTACCGGTTCCCATTTTTTTTCCCATTTTTTTTCTCAGTAGTTAATACCCTCCTTCAGCGCCAAGAAACCGACAGGTGTACGACGCGCTCTACAAATGTTTTAAAAAAAAAAATAAATAAATAAAACAAGCTAAACACCAGTTCACACACACACTGCCAGTGAAGGGACCTCTCCCCAAACATAAATAAATCCAAATTCCCTGATTTCTAGTGGTTTTCTGCCTCCACTCCTGGGGGCAGATTGGCCCCAAAAAATGGCCAAAACATGTGCCCCCAAAAATGGGGAGAGACCCTTGCCCAAATGGATGCTCCCCGCACCAAAAAGGCATCCCTAGTGTCTAGTGGGTTAATTTCTGTTGTGTGATCGCAGAACCACCCATGATCCCACAGCAGGAATGCACTGAAGAGAGACACCAGGGGAAAGGGAAACCTCTTCCCTTCCACCCGGTGTCTCTCTTCCCACCCGATCCCACCAAGCAGACGACTTATACTCCTCTTCCACGACCACGCTGGAAGCCATTTGCTTCCAGTGCGGTGCCTCTTGATGACATATGTGCCCCATGCGCACGCTATCAGCAGAAGCAGTGTCACTGCCATCCCTGTGAAATCGAGTGTTGGAAGGGGGACTGCAGGCAGAGCGCCAGAGCTTATCACGCGGGTGGGTGCTACGGCGTGCTAGAAACAACTGCAGCAACCGTGCCCCGGTGCTGAGAACGTGTCCAGAACATTCTTAGCACCTAAGTGGTTATGGCAGTTGTTTCTTCTGCTCTGTTTTCTAGCTGTACCATGAAAAGTAGAAAGGGGCCATTTATGGCAACGTTAAAAAAAATTGCACTCCTAAGGTAGGTATATAATATATAATATATTTGTACTTACCTGGCAAAGTAATGGATAGGTTGATGTAGCGGGTGCAATATAATAGTCATGAGCTATAATGCATGCAATCTAGTAGAGGCACACATATCCTATGATACTGTGATTACAGCTCTCCAACACTTAGATGTTCTTGAACTTAGCAACCACACTTTTCTTGGCAGAATCTTCTACTCTGCCTCTCAGCCCTCCTCGCTTCTCCAAGCCTTACTCCTCAGCACCTGCTCATTCCCCACACTCACTGTACTTTGCTTACATATACTTGCCACATCATTCATCCTATGCGCCATTTCCTAATGTACACAGGAGTTATTCTGATATGGCCAGAGCACCCCCATCAGCTTTCACACAGCTTCACAGTGCCCTCCCCCCACACTGTCTCCACCCATCTCGCCTAGTGGTTTTAGTAAATACTAATATGCTTAGGTCGGTGAGCCTTTGACCTGGAGGACCCTCTTCCATCCCAACAGTGTCCCCACCGTTCACCAAACTATCACCACCTACCTAGCACCGACTGATTACTCTATTCTCAACTGCATGATCGAAAGATGAAGCGAAAATCATTATATTTTCACATCTAGGTCTTGATAACTATTTGATTGAAAATTTGGACATATGGCCCTAATATAAGCTGATATTCAAGTTGTATAATTAACACTAACTTTTACTGCCAGAAATAACTCCAGATTCTAACTTCATTATATCCCAACTATATATCTATCGGAATATAACATATATTTAGATTATATTTATGTCTGCTATGTTTGATGTTGTCTCAGTCATATTAATCTACTCTCTCCTAACCTTTAGACAGATGCCCTCTCACGTAGCACTGGTTGAATGTAGGACAGGGCATGGTTCATACCATAGAAGAATACAAAATGAATAAAGAAATATCTGTTATTCATGGACCACTAATTTAGTGTTATGCATCTTTCCCTGCACCATGGACGGGCTTCCCTAGATTGCAAACTCACTGGTATGCGCCATGAGACTCCCTCACGGGATGTGATATGTCTGCGCAATACAAATATCCAGACTAGACTAGACTAGACTTGAGTACGTGAAACATACTCCTAAAGCATATATCATATTTCTCTATAGGTCATAAGAAGGTCACAAATTATGAAATGCTGCCGCCATGGTGTTCCCTCATAATCATGGATCACATAATTATCTGTCACATTAGACACATGATAAACCTTCCTTCCACTTTCTGCTACTTAATTTACAGAATTCAACAAAAAGTCTTATTTCTAAAAAATTTAGTTACATTTCTAAAGTATTTGACCCCGAAAAAATACCGAAAGAAAATGCTCCCACACAATGTGCCTAAATATGCCACATAGTTTGGCTTTTCTTGCTTCCTAATGTAATGCTCTGTTGCTGTTAGAGGACCTATTAATACATGAATGCAGACAGAAGTGTACTAGTGGACGAAGAACGATTTTGATATCCTCTTCGCTAGATATGTACAGAATTGAAACAAAAAACTTCTATAGTGTTGTTGTGGTTCCACAAGACTCAGGACACAGTTAACTGGAATGTATCTTTATTCATAAGATCTGAAAAAAACATTTCCTGTAACTTCATAAGGAAATGGACACACAAGAGGATTGAGAGGAAAGCAAGGTTTGCACTGATGTCCCACAGCGCACCAGGACTAGTACTGGGACAGCAACAGAACTGTTACAGCGTAAAAGCTGATTATTCTTTACACAACACAAAAACCAATTATGACATCGAAACTCTAATGTGCACTTTGCACGCGTCTAAAAAAACAACACTGAAACTGAGAAAAGCTGCAGTACCAGTCCGTAACAGTGTGCATGGGTATGTAGAAATAGCAGGAGTAATAAAATAATGAATTTAACATGTCTATTAGCTGATTACCTATTACTTTAACAAAGTTATGAAAAATGAATGATGAAACTTAGCATCTTTATTGCATTCATTGTAATGCACCATAGCAAGTGATAAACTGGTGCAAATAAAACATGCTTTATTGTATAGGATTGAAACTTTCAGTATAAGTGCTTGATATTATTAGGGCCTTACATTCCTTAAAATAATTTTATTAAAAAGATTTTTAGGAACAGTTTACTTGCAGATACTTTTTGCATTTTGGTCATAGGCCATAATCAGAGTGGAACATTTTTGTGCAATACCACTGACAACGTTACAATTATTTCTATATATGATACACTTGATTTATTTAATTATGCCTGAACTTATTTATGAGTTTATTTGACTAAAAAAGAAATGCTAACTTTAAAATGCATTCAATTGCATTTTTCATTAAGCTGCATTATTTCATAGCCTGGTGTAATGAACTTTTGTTACTTTTCCTCAAATGCTGCTTTATCTGTTCTGTTTATGCAGCATTCTTTAATCAATGAGGCAATTTTCCAGTACTTTATTGTGTGTGAATTGGCGGGAACTTGACCTCTCGACTTAATCCATGAAGAGCAACAAAGTAATTAAGCTCTTTGTCAACTAACCTGTGAGGATGAAATGGAGTCATTTTTCATGAGCAACATGGGAAAATATGTTGAGTATAAATTTTGTGCCTGGTGAACGGAAGAATGGTCACATGACGGTCAGACCATTGTATGGTGACAACTGATGTTGTAATATCATTTGGGATCCCCGGATGGATGATTTGGAGTTTAAAAAGTGACTTTCCAAGGAGGAGGGAGCCCTTAATTTTCCTTCTCTTAAATTGCGTACAGCCTGCCTTGCCTGCTGGACCATTTTTACATGCCCCTTGCCTTTTTCACTTTGCTAATGAACTTGCCTGCTGGAAGATTTGGAGTGGTCTGGTGAGAGACCAGAACTGAACTTTGTTGATTATTGCTAAACTTCCATGCCCATGGACATTTCCTTAGTGGACTTTAACTTGACCCTTTGACCATGCTAAGAGAACCCTTTTGAACATCTTCCTCCTGCCTTTGTTAATTGTAGGGAACCCTAACCTTAACCATCCTCTTTATGGATTCTTTTATTTAGCAACAGATTTACTTTGACTAAATGTGTGGTTTCATACTACGTGCTATAAGACTCATGACTGAACTTTTAAAAATGTTTACTTATATATATTGATTTTGGATCTTTAATACAATAACCAAATTATATAAATTCATCGGAGTCTTTTATTGTGTCTTTATGTTCTTTCCATAGAAACTGTGCTTACAACTATCTGATGTCTAATGCATGACAAAGAGAGTTATAGTCTGAGAATAGTGTACTTAAACTTGATCTCTAAATAAATCAGCTAAAACAGAGTTTTTGCCACCACAAAATATCCTGAAGCTTTGAGCCTGGTATCTTTCCTCATGATTAGGAGTCCAATCCTATGTAATGTCGGATTTATATTGTGCAACAGCTAAGTTTCCGCTGTTTGGACGATAGTGCTGTAAATAGTTTGGATTAAGAGGGTGCCGCTATGGTTAATTAAGTCATGTGACCCTAAGCAAAACCACATTATTTGCCCCTAATTAAGCTGTATTGTGCTATCCTAACAGCGCTGGTTTCTAAAGGTCTGTTGTGTGCCTTTTATACCTCTTGAAGTATCACAGTTGTTCCTGGGGTCTGTCTTACCAAATACTCACTGCTCCCTGCTCTCTGATCTCTGACTGTTGATTAGTACTATGGGAAAATCTTCTTGGAGAGGCTGGTTTTGCCAATCTCCAGCACATGCCAGTAGGTCGAGATTAGGGATGCACGTTTTGCCAGAGGTTTCTTGTTGGAGGTAGCATGCATGCCAGTGTTCTTCCACAGTAGTCTCACTGGTGTTGTGCTGTGTTGATTTGGATATACATACATTTCCTAGTGGAATTTCTTTGCACTGGAGGGTGCCCTTGTTACTTTAAGTTAAGGCAACTTAATAGTAATGTTCTCAATAACCTGTAGTTGTGGGAAGGCTGTCTTGCAAGTATATGTCCTCAGCAGTGTTTGAGAAACAATTTACTTTAAAAGAAGACAGCTCAAGCGATTAATTGTATAAAGGTGTATTGAAAACCATGAAAATAGATTACAAATGTTGTTTTTTATTATGACGCAGAACTGGCTTTTGGGCAGTTGCTGCCTGAAAGGCCAGTCCAACTCTTCCATTATGACCTACGCATTTTGTCATATACATTTACTGCTTTGATATGCTGCAGAACTTTAATGTAACACACTATTCACTGTGTTTACCCTTAGGCAGCTGCCCGTCTTGAGAAATAAGACAACTATTCACAGAGTTAGCATCAGCCTACCCCCAACAGGGTCTAATATTTAGATCAACATTATCTCAAAAGAATGTCTGGTATACCTCCAGAACCTCCCATGTGGAATAGGGCAGGGACAATGCACACATCACCTTTAACAGTACACGTTCACTTGATGCCCCAATTAACAACTTTGAAAAAGATGCTACTCCAGTGAAACAAAGTCAGACAATTACAATTGAGTGCGAGTGAAGACCAAAACATTAATATACAAAAGAGAGGCCCCGAGGCAAAGTGCTTTGGTACAATCTAGCATGCAGACGGGCTAAGACGGAACTTCTTCGAATAATCAAGGAGGGTGCAGGAGGGGAACGCCTGAAACATAGCAGGCGAGCCTACAAAAAGCTTCTTGCCCAGGTTAAATCAGAATGGGAGGAAAATCAGTGGGAAGAACTTACTAAGGCGCTAGCACTCCAAAATCAACGTTTGTTTTGGAGGATAGTGAACGGGGGGTCAGGGAATCTACAATCGGCACTAGAGCCAAATATAGCACCTGGGGTCTGGCAAGCCCATTTCCAGTCCCTCTACAGCTCTGAGTCGGGAGAACTCCCTGCATTTATTGAAGTGGATGGGCTGGGCTACCAAGGGGAGGCAATTACGCTGGGCGAGGTCACTGCTGCTATCTCAGGCTTGGCCTCTGGGAAGGCGCCGGGACTGGACAGTTTACCGGGGGACCTGTTTAAACAGGAGCCCACTGTCTGGGCACCCTACCTCGCTGCCCTTTTTAACAGTGTTCTTGCTGGGATGGAAATCCCCAGTACTTGGTTGGGGGCAGAGGTGGTCCCTATCTTTAAAAAGGGTTCCCCTCTCCTCCCAGCCAACTACAGACCGATCAGCTTGATCGACGTACCGCAGAAGCTGTTCGGCAGGGTCTTGCTGAACAGGCTCCAGGATTGGATAGAGGAGGTGGGGGCCCTCAGTCCCTATCAGGCGGGGTTTAGGAAAGGGGTATCCACAGTGGACCAGGTTTTTAGATTGAATCTAATCTACTGGAAGACAGCAAAGTTCGACGGCGGCAGTTTGTACACGATTTTCGTGGACTTACGGGCCGCTTTCGATCTGGTCCCCAGGGGGAAACTCTGGAGCGTCCTGGCAGAGATGGGCGTCCCCCCAGACATCCTGTCAATTCTACAGAGGCTCCATCATGGCAACTATGCCCGAGTGAGGTGTGGGAGGTCGGGGGAATTGACTGATAGATTCCCCGTTGGCCGAGGGGTAAGACAGGGCTGTGTGCTGGCGCCGACCCTGTTTTGCCTTTTTGTCAACGGGGTTATCGCCCATCTCAACGCCACCGACTATACTGATGCCCCTAAATTAAATGGCCGCAGGGTGCCCGCAATTATGTTTGCGGATGACACCCTGCTGCTTTCAAAAACCCCTATGGGCATACAAAGGATACTTGACTCCTTCATGGCATTTTGCCTCGACAGAGGGCTAGAAATCAATGCCACTAAAACCAAATTTATGGTTTTAAATCCGACCCAGAAACTGCGCCAGAACCCACAACTGGGAGCCGCACGGCTTGAGAGGGTAGCCACCTTTGAATATCTGGGTGTGACCCTCAACGAAACTATGACTTGGGGTTCCCACCAGAGTAGGGCAAATCTTAAACTCATACAAACCACTGGGGGCATTGCCCGTATAATGACTGGCTCGACGTATCGTCCATTGGGGTCCCTAATTCAGATATATAAGGCCCAGGCGAGGGGAGCGATTATGTATGGGGCTGAACTGTGGGGTCATATGCCATGTCACGGCCTCTCAGTAACAGAAAATAAGTTCTTAAGAAAGGTAGCCGCTCTTCCTCCGAGTACACCGCTTCTTCCATTGAGGCTTGACTTAGGGTTGCGACCACTGGCTGACGAGATAGGTCTGAGACCCATAGCCTTCTGGCGTAGGCTATGGAGCAGTAACGATCTCGTCGTTTACAGGGAAGAACTGGTCGAACTATTGAACCACCCCAAGGTGCTTAGTGTCCCTTGGGTCAAAAATATTCAAGCCACTTGTAAGGAATTGGGGCTCCCTGATCTATGGACAGACCCGGCTACGGCGGCACCCAACATCTCCAAGAGGTCTCTGTCGAATTTGTATCATGAACGCAAATTGGCTGGGGCCAAAGCTGCCCAGCCGGAGGGGTCTCTGTCAGCAGTGTTCCTCCAAAGTAAGGACACTTACAGGTTTGAAAAGGCATTGGACCCTATCTTCCCCATACTTGCCAGAAAACTGTTCCTCCAGTGGAGGTATGGCACATTGCCCCTCCGGTCTTTTACAAGTTTGTGGTCGTCGGCTTCCCCTGTAAAGCACTGTCCCGTATGTGAGGATAAGAAGGAAAATGACCTGCACGTGGTCTTTTTCTGTCCAGCCTACAGGGCAGCCAGAAAGTATTGGCTCCTTCCGTTGATAAGGAATATGGGTGGCAGGGAATATGCACCAATGTACAGGATTTTAAAATCTGATGTCACTGGCCCAACTGTTTTTGCACTTTCAAAGTTTTTTACTAATGTTTGGTACACACGTAATCGCCTTTTAAAAGATGTGGGGTAGGGTGCAGACATTTTTATCTTCTCTAAAGAGTTGGCTAAATCCTGTGCAGGAATCTTTTATATATGCATTCAATGTTTTATCTGTAAGGATGTGTTCACATGTGTTTTCTTTTATTTTGTTTTCTTTTCTCTGTACTGTGCATCTTTTATGACCGGATGGTCGAAATAAAGATTTGAAATAATAATAATATAAATTGTGTGCTGATGGTCTTATAGTGCCAACTGTCTCCTCAGAGTGGGTTTCACCTGTGGTAATCGCAAGGGGAAAATCTAGGTACAACCAGTTCCGTGTTGATTTAAGAAAGATATATTAGCTTCTACATTAACGCCCATGGTACTTCCATAGCTAGATACCAGAGGTTAAATAGCATTTATGGTGTTACGTGATCTGTACTTTTCTGGAAATTGTAATTTTTTGGTTGGATACCTCTAATGTGGGAGGGTGCAGGGTGGTGACATTTCTGGCCCAAAACCTGGGAGAGCGTGAACCCTTGTTTAAGAGCAAAAATGAATTATTTACTTTTCAGTACACTCCTGAAACCTGTGTGCCCAAATAAGAGACCACAACTAAGAGTGTCACCTTTGTCAAATAAAATATGGGACACTTCTTTACACTTTGCTATTGTGGAAGGGCCAAGAGCTGTAAGATGAAAAACAACATATGCAAAATTCTAAGTACTCTTCCATAACAGCTCTGTTAATAATCATTTAGAAATAATCTGGTAGGTGAAAAAGAATTTGTAAAATAATCCCAATATTATTCAGTAACGTTACAATTATCCCTCTGCTTACTTTAACAATAATTTAGAAAGAATTTAGCATGCTCTCAAATATTTTACGTGATTTCTTCATTTGTTTGCTATTTTAGAGTTATAGTCCAAATGGGGAATAAATACTGGATTTCACTGCTTTTCCCATTTCATCTTACTGGCATTGGAATAAAAACACAGGCCAGGCTGATAAAATACCACTTAGGTGCAACCTTACAGCCCAGGACTGAATGTTTTCTAAATGACTGATATATCGGACATGATCACCTCGCACACTAATGAACACTCATAAGTAGCAGAAAGTGACAGGAATTACTAAATTAAAAAAAAATGTTCGGCTTGCCTGATGCCAAATCAGTTGTGCGCAACAAAATTAAAATCTTAGTAGTTCTGCAAATAATGTGGATACATAGAACCTATTTGTTGCAATATTTTAAAATATTTAACCTCAGCAAATAATATAAAGCTACAGCAAACACAAAATCGATTGTCTTTTGAAGTGCAACACTTTATCACAATAATGATTTCAATTTCATTTTTTATATGGCCATTAAGTCAAGTTACTCCAAAACATTTACCCCAGCAAGTATGTTGAGTTTTTACAATAATTAAATGGTACAGTTGTCACATAAAGTATATTTTATGAGGAATTATTATTAGCAACATTATACATTTCTTGGGAACTCGGAACAGTTGTTGTTTTGCAATTTTCTGTACATTGAAGAGCAATATTTACACAGCTTGCTGTCTATATTTTTCTATTGGTACATTTTTCAATGGTTTCAAATAACTAATTAACATATACATATAAATATACACATGCCACTTAATGTAGTTATTAGTTGCAGGCATAACCGTATATATAGCGGAACCGATATGTACATAGAAGCAGCAAATTTGACATGGTCAGATATACACATGTATCTGGTAGAGTAATACATATTTTCCCCTTATTTAAATGTATCTACTTATAACAAGAGATACAGTTTAAAGTACAATGATGTGTACTTGTAGAATAACCACTCTTTTCCCTACTTTGAGAACTATAGTTTGTTATGTCTGAGTATACAGTTGTGGTATAATTCTTGAGTTGTAGGTATAGTCGACATGTGGGGAAGCGCCAGTTCTGGACTAATATTCTGAAGTGGAGATGATTGTCTGTGGATCTTATATTTGAAGGTTGGTAATTTCAAAAGCTTGGCTGCTTGAACACAGAGAGATGTTCCCCACATGGTTTTCTTCTTGTATGTAGGAATTATGAGGCGGGAGCCATTCTTGAGCATAGGTTCCTTTATGGTATGTATTTGTTGATTTTCTTCCTGATGAAGAGTGGTCCTTTGCCATGTATTGCTTTGTGCGTGATACAAAGCAGCTCGAAGGAGAGGATATGTCCTTATAGCTTTACATGTAGGAGGAGCCTAGCAACGCTGTTCTGAATTTTTTGTAGTCTTCTCATAGTTGACAAAAGTTGAGCTATGATACAGACCATTAGCGTGGTCCAGTTTTGATAGGACAAGAGAGATGGTAGCTTGAATCTTGTGTGGGAATCCTAGGTGTGGGAAGATGTGTTGCTGTGTCTTCATTGTGAGAAACATTTATTTGGCCACCTTATCCACTAGTGTGATTCAGAGACGTCCATGGGAAGTCTTGCGGAAGTAGGCCTCATGGACATAGGTTACACTTGCAGCACCTCACACAATCCTACGAGCATTGTTAAGTGGTGGAAAGCCTTCGGAGAAGGGATTTAGACTATCCACTTAGACTATCCACTGTGATTAAAGTAATAACACGTCATTTAGTTACATCCTAATAAAAAGGAACGGTCTGTCCTTATGGACTAGTAACAGAGTTCTGGCCATTTTGTAAAAACTACCCTAACCCTGCTTGTGTGTCGGGAAAAGTGTTAATCCATGTAAGCTTATAACACATATAAAATTATGGGGGACCCTAGGGCTAATTTAATGACCAGCTCTGAGTACATGCCCAATCAAATACTCATCACAAAAAGGGTATCAGAGGGTCAGAATTTCATACAGGTGATTATTGGGGACAATAGTAGTGAGTTATTACCACTAGCCATATAACAAGTGTTTTTAATGAAAGTCACAAGAGCCAGGTCCGGTCAGTGTCTGGTCTCTGGCACCCATCAGTCACCACTCGGAACCGCCCTTCATCATCTGGGGCTCCGAGGACCAACACAGCACCTGATCTTGTCTTGAGCAGGAAAGGACTGACCTTCCTGCTGGTCCGGGCATGGTCACTTTCAGTTGGAAAGATATGTATTAGTGATGTGACTGACGGGGTGAAAAAATGTGCAGTGCAAGAAACAAAGTGATATCAAAGGATAAGGAAAAAGTGATTAAAATTGGTTTAGGAAGCAAAACATTTTTTTATTGGATATAGCTCCCAATGCCAATATTAAAAAATAGCCAAGACAGGGAAAAATTTATAAACTGTCTAGTGGTGGAACGTGGTCGACATGTTTCAGCAAATAATGGCCATGTGGCCTTGCTTTCTTCAGGACCTTAGAATGACGCTACTGCAAACAACAACAAAAAAAACCAAACGTGTAAAGAGGTGTCTTTTTAAAAGAAATTATCGGAACAACTTAGATACTGTTATATGTGTCACCTGGACCTTCTAGGTGTACATGTTCCGTATCTTCTCACAAATTCAGTAGTACACTGAAAAAGAAATGCATGGCATGAGTACATCACTCACCACCTGTCCACAAGAAAACCGTTTTTCTCACCATTGATAAATACCAACATTGGTGAAGCCTAAATCCAAAGAGTAAGGCCAAATGCATGGTATATACTAATGCCTTCTAGTTCCTATAGAACTTGAAACTTTTCAAATTTCACATGCTACATCTTACCTGATTTGTAAGAAGTAGAGACCTCACCCCACCTGGCTGCGGCTCAGGACATAGGTGAAGCACCGCTCTGTAAAGGTGAATAAATCCAAGCCATTGAATCATTCACCATAAGTATGCCAATAACACACAACACAGATTTAATTATTGCCAAGAAGTTCTGTCATGGTATGAAACTAGTGCATAAGTGAATTTCGTTCCTTATACTGTCCTAGCATGGGGAGTAGAGCGATATAGATGATATTGTATCAGCTCTGAACCTATTACGTAAATGTGCCCACAAGGATCTATAAGAGTAGAGCGTGATAGCAAACCCGCCCCTTGAACCTTATGGTGGAAAGCGTGTGCCCAAGGGCGGTATTGATGCCATCCTGTTAGCTCTACAGAACCATTTGTCTTGACCCATTGTGCTCATATACCCAGAAAAGAACTATCTAAGTATAGCGGTATGGCTTGATGGAAACCCCGCCCTTAAAACCAGCAGCGGAGGATATGCACTGCTGCCGGCTGAGTTAAAAGAGAGAAGAAGAAACCGTTGAAAACGTTTTCGGTGACCTTACCTTTCCGTCGGTACTCCAACGCGGCATCTGTGCCGTCTGGGGAGGTACCGGCGGTCTGTTTACTTGCAGTTTTATCACGTTGCTCCCGATTGGCTAAGGCCATCACGTGATGCGCGGACAAGCCGCGTCATGCGGTGGTAATAGTGGAGAAGTGTGGCTCACTGGTTAGAGGAGGCAGACCCTGAAGCAGAGGTCAGACCCAGGACCAGGGTTCAATTCCCAACTCGGCAGGGTATTGAGCCCAATTATCCACGGACTTGATAATTCTTGTTTCGGTGCCTACTCGAATCATGGGCTCACACTCTGCAGCTCTGGGCATTAGCCTGCTTAATCTCCACTACGGCCCCCCGCGGCGGGATGCCTGGCTTTCACCTTGGGGATGCCCAGTATGGGTATCTCACAGGGAAAAGCCAGGACGGGTTCCCAAGGCGAGCGCCGAGATGCCTACGGGTAATCGAGCGCTATATAAGAACGCATAATAATAATAATAATAATAATAATGTTATAAGCGCTAGGATTGGTTGAGCCCAGATGGGATTAGACCAATTGCGCGCACACCGTGCGTAGTCATAGCAATAATTGGTAAATACACGGCGGTCTTGTAAACCTTCAATGTGCGCTAGAGTGTTAACTGCGCTTTTTTTGATGATGTGAATAAAGTGAATGCTCAAACTGAGACCCACTCGGTCATAATGCACTAGATAACTAGAGGATGTTAGTCGATCACCTGAGACTGATACCATCTGAAACTGACAGTCCTGTCGGTTATGTTGCATATCAGAATCACCACTCCCAGAAGAATGATCTTATTGGTCATTGGTAAACATTAATCAGGAGGTGATTTCAGAACGAGGACCAAGGTATGTCATCATTCAGCCCTATCTGGTTAGTACCAAGTTTCAAAACCCATTTTTGTTCTTTCACTAGCAGGAAATTGCCCACATTCGTGACGTGTGATGGAATGAACGGTTTCTCTAGGACCGTCCATTTAAATGAAGTGGGTGAGTGATTCAAGGTGATGAAATGGGTGGTAAGCCTAGTAGCCTGCCTCTTACAGTTGATGGTACTTCTGTGTTCAGACAGCCTCACCTTGATCTTTCGAGTGGTCATCCCCACGTATCTGAGTCCGCAGGGGCAGGTGATCAAATAAATTAATTTGTCGCTGTTGCAGTTGGTGAATCTCACTTGTCTCCAGGGCCTGGACGTACCGATGTCAATTTCTGTGGTTTTTGACGTCTGAGCACATGATTGACATGTGCCACATGGATGATGGCCGGAAACTGGAGGCAAGTCCCATAGGGTACCCACTGCTCTAGGTGTTTCCTCTCGTGGTCTAGTGTGGACCATTCTATCTCTCAAGTTGGGTCCTCTCTTAAACGAGAACAATGGCTGTTGGATAGAATGGGGTCCTGAATTTAGGATGGACCAACGTTTCTTCACCGCTTTCTTGATACTGTTGGACAATGTACCAAAAGTGTGAACAAAAGTAAGCCTTTCCAGAGGTGCTTTTGGAGTAGGTGGTTCCAATAATGCTGCCCGATTATTGTTGCTAGCCCGCTTCATAGCTCGATGTACCAGACGGGGAGGGTATTTCCTATTGACAAGCTGAGTCTTGAGTGCAGTAGAATGTGTTTTGAAAGCTGTGCCTGTGGAGCAATTTCTTTGTACCCGTAAAAATTGCCCAAAGGGCAAATTGTCCCGTAAAGATTTGGGATGATGGCTGTCGTACAACAGAAGGGAGTTTCTGGACATAGGCTTCCTATACAGTTCTGACTGTAATCCAGTAGTTGTGGCCTTAATCATGAGGTCAAGGAAAGCCAAACTGTCGCCGCCAATTTCTATGGTGAAGCGTAAAAAAGCATTCCTGCTGTTCAACCATCCTAGGAAATCCTGACAACTTGCTCTTGAACCTCGCCATACCACCAATATATCGTCGATATATCGTTTCCAGATTTTTATCTGCTCGAAGTATGGATTGGACTCGGTCAGGACATGTCGTTGTTCGAAGGAGTGTACATAAAGATTTGCCAGGCTGGGAGCATAAACGCTCCCCATGCTGGTTCCAGACACTTGTAAATATGTGTTGTCTTCAAACTTAAAAAAGTTCTTCTTCATTGCTAAAGTAGCACAGGCCATGATGAAATGAACCGGAGTGATGGTGTCTATCTCGTTTGTATCAAGCAGATAATGGATGACTTCAAGGGTTTCATCCTGAGGTATAGAGGTGTATAAGGCCTCTACATCAAACGAGACCAAGAGGTCAGTTGTGGCATCAAAGGCCAGGTCAGGTAATAGACGTAAGACGTCAGTGGTGTCCTTTAAGTAAGTGGGCATCGTTTGGACCATTGGACGCAAGAAGTGGTCTACAAACGTCGACAGAGGTTCTAGGATCGACCCGATGCCCGAAATGATCGGTCTACCTGGTGGCGGGCGTTGCTCTTTGTGCACCTTCGGTAAGATGTAGAAATAAGGGGTCACTGGATGTTCTGTGTTGAGGAACTTAGCCTCGGACTCGGTTACCCATCCTTCAATCAGAGCCTCCTCCGTCATGTTCCGAATCGTTCTTTGTAGATCCACCGTTGGATCCTGATCCAAAAGGCGGTAAGATCTTACGTCACTCAATTGTCGAAGACATTCAGCTCGATATGTCTCTGTATCAAGAATGACAATAGCCCCACCTTTATCGGCTGGTTTGATGGTTATTGACTTGTCTGCAGACAATGATTTGAGGGCCTGATGCTCCGCTTTAGGGAGATTACAGAATGTTCTTTCGTCTTGTTTGTATAACTCCTCAACATCCCGTTCAATGGCCTGTTCAAAGGCTAACACATGGGCCGGCATAAGATGGGTAGGTGGATTGAACTTAGACTTCGGTCTAAGCCCTGTATTGGTCATGATATCCTCTTGTTCTGATCTCTCTTTGTCAATGAAAAAAAAGTGTAATCTCACCTTCCTGATAAATCTAGCCAGTTCTAGTCGGGTTTCAAAATGTTCATTCCGATGTGTGGGAACAAAACCCAAGCCTCTATTCAGGGCCATCTGTTCAGTCTGAGTCAGAATATGTCTGCTCAGATTTATTACGATGCTATCTCCGTGTGGGTCTGTTCCTTGTTCTTGGCCGTGGTGCTCCGTAAATTCCTGGTCGAGCTCGTTGTCGGTGGTGAGTTGAATTGTACTTGGGGTTGTACTTGTGTTTGAACTTGAGATTGGCCTCTCCTTCTGCCGCGTGATCTGCCGTGGCCCTTCGTGTACGGATCTTAAATAGACCACACACCAATTCACCCGTAGCTGGGTGGATTCATCCGCTTTGTAGAGCATTAACACACAGCTTATTTCTGAAATTGCTGAGCATATTCTCATTTCTCTTTACTCTTCCATTATGGCTGAAAACCATGGCCTCTCATTTGATGATGAGGACCTTCAGTTAGCTTTAGCCGATTTTCCGGATTTACTGGACGTTACACCTCAAGTGGTTACAACCAGTGAAGAGGAATGGGGTAAGCTCCTGGGTCTCAAAAAATCTATGACCAGAACAGCCCTACATGGTACTATCATGGCCCAATACTTACGTAATGACTGTGCCCCCACTGGGCTCATAGTTACTAATGCCCCCAGGTTATTTCTAAAAAATAAGGACTTTCTAAAAAGTTGGGCAATGATTGCCTGGCGCTGTACAAGGGATTGGCTAATCTTGATCATCAAGACCTCCAAACTGGCAGCTGATGCTATTCTTGTTGAAATTCAGATTACCGAATCCAAAATTAAAGCCACTCTTTCCGATAAGATCTTCCGAAAGAAGAAGGATGAGTCTGATAAGAACAATAGTGATTACAAAGACCACACTTTATTCACTAAGATGGAAAAATTTAAGAAAGACCTAGACAAATTTAAATTTGACCTGGTCTATCCATATACCAGCGAGTCATATGCTCCGCCTATCTTTAACCCCAACAATCGCAAAACTAGTTCCAACTATGGTACTTCTGATTCAGACGGTAACACCTCGGGGAGTGACTCTGGCAGCGACAACCAGGCTAGACAAAGCAGAGGCCGAGGAAAGAAGAACTTCAACCAATTCTGGCGGGGGAACCAACATAATCAAGGACCACAGCAATGGTGGCCACCCAACCCCTGGCAGTATGGAGGTCCGGGTTTTTTTCCCAACCAACAGAATCCTTTTCATCCTCCAGTGGGCCCTTTTCCACCTAATTACCCACCTGCTTTCCCTACAAATTTCAACGGACAGCCTTTTTTAGGGTATGGCCACGGCAGATCACGCGGCAGAAGGAGAGGCCAATCTCAAGTTCAAACACAAGTACAACCCCAAGTACAATTCAACTCACCACCGACAACGAGCTCGACCAGGAATTTACGGAGCACCACGGCCAAGAACAAGGAACAGACCCACACGGAGACAGCATCGTAATAAATCTGAGCAGACATATTCTGACTCAGACTGAACAGATGGCCCTGAATAGAGGCTTGGGTTTTGTTCCCACACATCGGAATGAACATTTTGAAACCCGACTAGAACTGGCTAGATTTATCAGGAAGGTGAGATTACACTTTTTTTTCATTGACAAAGAGAGATCAGAACAAGAGGATATCATGACCAATACAGGGCTTAGACCGAAGTCTAAGTTCAATCCACCTACCCATCTTATGCCGGCCCATGTGTTAGCCTTTGAACAGGCCATTGAACGGGATGTTGAGGAGTTATACAAACAAGACGAAAGAACATTCTGTAATCTCCCTAAAGCGGAGCATCAGGCCCTCAAATCATTGTCTGCAGACAAGTCAATAACCATCAAACCAGCCGATAAAGGTGGGGCTATTGTCATTCTTGATACAGAGACATATCGAGCTGAATGTCTTCGACAATTGAGTGACGTAAGATCTTACCGCCTTTTGGATCAGGATCCAACGGTGGATCTACAAAGAACGATTCGGAACATGACGGAGGAGGCTCTGATTGAAGGATGGGTAACCGAGTCCGAGGCTAAGTTCCTCAACACAGAACATCCAGTGACCCCTTATTTCTACATCTTACCGAAGGTGCACAAAGAGCAACGCCCGCCACCAGGTAGACCGATCATTTCGGGCATCGGGTCGATCCTAGAACCTCTGTCGACGTTTGTAGACCACTTCTTCGTCCAATGGTCCAAACGATGCCCACTTACTTAAAGGACACCACTGACGTCTTACGTCTATTACCTGACCTGGCCTTTGATGCCACAACTGACCTCTTGGTCTCGTTTGATGTAGAGGCCTTATACACCTCTATACCTCAGGATGAAACCCTTGAAGTCATCCATTATCTGCTTGATACAAACGAGATAGACACCATCACTCCGGTTCATTTCATCATGGCCTGTGCTACTTTAGCAATGAAGAAGAACTTTTTTAAGTTTGAAGACAACACATATTTACAAGTGTCTGGAACCAGCATGGGGAGCGTTTATGCTCCCAGCCTGGCAAATCTTTATGTACACTCCTTCGAACAACGACATGTCCTGACCGAGTCCAATCCATACTTCGAGCAGATAAAAATCTGGAAACGATATATCGACGATATATTGGTGGTATGGCGAGGTTCAAGAGCAAGTTGTCAGGATTTCCTAGGATGGTTGAACAGCAGGAATGCTTTTTTACGCTTCACCATAGAAATTGGCGGCAACAGTTTGGCTTTCCTTGACCTCATGATTAAGGCCACAACTACTGGATTACAGTCAGAACTGTATAGGAAGCCTATGTCCAGAAACTCCCTTCCGTTGTACGACAGCCATCATCCCAAATCTTTACGGGACAATTTGCCCTTTGGGCAATTTTTACGGGTACAAAGAAATTGCTCCACAGGCACAGCTTTCAAAACACATTCTACTGCACTCAAGACTCAGCTTGTCAATAGGAAATACCCTCCCCGTCTGGTACATCGAGCTATGAAGCGGGCTAGCAACAATAATCGGGCAGCATTATTGGAACCACCTACTCCAAAAGCACCTCTGGAAAGGCTTACTTTTGTTCACACTTTTGGTACATTGTCCAACAGTATCAAGAAAGCGGTGAAGAAACGTTGGTCCATCTTAAATTCAGGACCCCATTCTATCCAACAGCCATTGTTCTCGTTTAAGAGAGGACCCAACTTGAGAGATAGAATGGTCCACACTAGACCACGAGAGGAAACACCTAGAGCAGTGGGTACCCTATGGGACTTGCCTCCAGTTTCCGGCCATCATCCATGTGGCACATGTCAATCATGTGCTCAGACGTCAAAAACCACAGAAATTGACATCGGTACGTCCAGGCCCTGGAGACAAGTGAGATTCACCAACTGCAACAGCGACAAATTAATTTATTTGATCACCTGCCCCTGCGGACTCAGATACGTGGGGATGACCACTCGAAAGATCAAGGTGAGGCTGTCTGAACACAGAAGTACCATCAACTGTAAGAGGCAGGCTACTAGGCTTACCACCCATTTCATCACCTTGAATCACTCACCCACTTCATTTAAATGGACGGTCCTAGAGAAACCGTTCATTCCATCACACGTCACGAATGTGGGCAATTTCCTGCTAGTGAAAGAACAAAAATGGGTTTTGAAACTTGGTACTGACCAGATAGGGCTGAATGATGACATACCTTGGTCCTCGTTCTGAAATCACCTCCTGATTAATGTTTACCAATGACCAATAAGATCATTCTTCTGGGAGTGGTGATTCTGATATGTAACATAACCGACAGGACTGTCAGTTTCAGATGGTATCAGTCTCAGGTGATCGACTAACATCCTCTAGTTATCTAGTGCATTATGACCGAGTGGGTCTCAGTTTGAGCATTCACTTTATTCACATCATCAAAAAAAGCGCAGTTAACACTCTAGCGCACATTGAAGGTTTACAAGACCGCCGTGTATTTACCAATTATTGCTATGACTACGCACGGTGTGCGCGCAATTGGTCTAATCCCATCTGGGCTCAACCAATCCTAGCGCTTATAACATTACCACCGCATGACGCGGCTTGTCCGCGCATCACGTGATGGCCTTAGCCAATCGGGAGCAACGTGATAAAACTGCAAGTAAACAGACCGCCGGTACCTCCCCAGACGGCACAGATGCCGCGTTGGAGTACCGACGGAAAGGTAAGGTCACCGAAAACGTTTTCAACGGTTTCTTCTTCTCTCTTTTAACTCAGCCGGCAGCAGTGCATATCCTCCGCTGCTGGTTTTAAGGGCGGGGTTTCCATCACGCCATACCGCTATACTTAGATAGTTCTTTTCTGGGTATATGAGCACAATGGGTCAAGACAAATGGTTCTGTAGAGCTAACAGGATGGCATCAATACCGCCCTTGGGCACACGCTTTCCACCATAAGGTTCAAGGGGCGGGTTTGATATCACGCTCTACTCTTATAGATCCTTGTGGGCACATTTACGTAATAGGTTCAGAGCTGATACAATCTATATCGCTCTACTCACCATGCTAGGACAGTATAAGGAACGAAATTCACTTATGCACTAGTTTCATACCATGACAGAACTTCTTGGCAATAATTAAATCTGTGTTGTGTGTTATTGGCATACTTATGGTGAATGATTCAATGGCTTGGATTTATTCACCTTTACAGAGCGGTGCTTCACCTATGTCCTGAGCCGCAGCCAGGTGGGGTGAGGTCTCTACTTCTTACAAATCAGGTAAGATGTAGCATGTGAAATTTGAAAAGTTTCAAGTTCTATAGGAACTAGAAGGCATTAGTATATACAATGCATTTGGCCTTACTCTTTGGATTTAGGCTTCACCAATGTTGGTATTTATCAATGGTGAGAAAAACGGTTTTCTTGTGGACAGGTGGTGAGTGATGTACTCATGCCATGCATTTCTTTTTCAGTGTACTACTGAATTTGTGAGAAGATACGGAACATGTACACCTAGAAGGTCCAGGTGACACATATAACAGTATCTAAGTTTTTCCGATAATTTCTTTTAAAAAGACACCTCTTTACACGTTTGGTTTTTTTTGTTGTTGTTTGCAGTAGCGTCATTCTAAGGTCCTGAAGAAAGCAAGGCCACATGGCCATTATTTGCTGAAACATGTCGACCACGTTCCACCACTAGACAGTTTATAAATTTTTCCCTGTCTTGGCTATTTTTTAATATTGGCATTGGGAGCTATATCCAATTAAAACATGTTTTGCTTCCTAAACCAATTTTAATCACTTTTTCCTTATCCTTTGATATCACTTTGTTTCTTGCACTGCACATTTTTTCACCCCGTCAGTCACATCACTAATACATATCTTTCCAACTGAAAGTGACCATGCCCTGACCAGCAGGAAGGTCAGTCCTTTCCTGCTCAAGACAAGATCAGGTGCTGTGTTGGTCCTCGGAGCCCCAGATGATGAAGGGCGGTTCCGAGTGGTGACTGATGGGTGCCAGAGACCAGACACTGACCTGACCTGGCTCTTGTGACTTTCATTAAAAACACTTGTTATATGGCTAGTGGTAATAACTCACTACTATTGTCCCCAATAATCACCTGTATGAAATTCTGACCCTTTAATCCATGTAAGCTCATAGGCTGAAAACTACTACAAGAGGGTGATGAAATGCTACTCTGGCGAGGGGCTAAAGGATGATGTCAAGAAGGGTCATGTGTGCCTAGGGCACAGAAATCATGTGTGTCTGGAGTACAGAGACACATGCATCTTGTGCATGTGCTGCACAATACCACCATGAGAGATCAGGCAGGTACAGGAGCCAAGTGTTGTGTTTATCTATGGCACAATGATGCACACAGAGGAAGACATGAGACTACAGTGTACTCTGACCACTGGGAGTCTGTGCAAGATGGATGGAGCTTGGTGTATAATGGCTCAAGTGTGAACAGAAGGCAGTAGATAGCACTATCACTATGTTTCTGAAGGTAAGTCTTACCTTACCTTCAGAAACATTGTGCCTAAGATGATCAAGCTCAATGTCTGAGCAGAAGCTAAAGATTAGTTTTTACTTTCTGGCTGAGGTTTGTGCTTAAAATGAGCAAGTGGGTAGTCAGTGGCAGAATGCGTCCCACCGTCTATGGGTGAGACACGAAATAGACCGCCTGTACTTAGACCGCATGACGACTCGGAATTGCAAGGATCGAATTGTATTTGGCCTTGCTAACCCATGCCTTGGGAAATATAACTGACAACGCGCCTCTACCTGTTAATAATAAGTCCCCTCAGAAGGACGCAAAAGCTTTCTCTGACTGCACGTACTTGAGGACTGTCTCTTCCAATTTTGCAAAGTCGTACAGATACCGATGGATGATTTGTCCTTTTACGGGCACTCTGTCTCACGTTTGTTATAAAGAGGCCAAAATTGCTAGGACGAACCGAGTCAACAACTTCCTTGGAAAAGTCTCCACAAATCCAAAAACATTGTGTTAATGATAATTGGTATACTCACTTAAAAGAATAAAGAGGCAATGGATTTTCCTCCTGTGTGCATACTTTAAAGACTATCTCCAAATGGGATTTTGCATAAAATAAATTGCAAAACTATCATCATTAATTCCTAAAGGAGGACTGAGAGTCAAAGAATACGCTTTATATATGACCCGTTAAGGGTCGTTGTGATAATGTTAATTGTTGTTTTTGTCTATTGTTTGTGAATGGAAGATTGCTGATTTATTTTTGTTATGTTTTTGCTGTGTGACACCATGCAGGATTTGGGCATCTGTCCAATCGAGTGAGGAGGAATATAATTCTGTGTTTGTATATAGTATACATTTGTTATTATCAAGCATTAAATGTCAATGATTAATTCAGGTGATCATTATTGTACTTGCTTTGCATATACTTTTTCAAGCATTACAAAACAAATTCTGTTCTCTGTTTGTAGCTCATGTGATGCAGGGTGATTAGGGCTGAGCCCTATATAATTTTTCTAAAATGAGCAAGTGGTGCAGGAATTTTTAAACAATATCTTAGGACATTTTACGTTAATTTCTAGAATGTCATTGATGAGATGTGTTCCAGTGCCTCACTGGTTTTGAATAGAGACCACTATTTAGGGAGAAAGATTATTGGTGTACATATACAAGTACTTAAAACCCTATTTTAAAAACATTTGTATTTTTAGGTTGAAGTCTTTTTATTGATTTAACAACAAACAAGATGCAATGAGACATGAAACCCAGATCATGGGCTGGCGACCATCTGAGTGCTACACAGAGCATCAAATTAAAACTGAAATAAACCTTCCCGCAACACTCCCACCGCCCACCCTCCCCTCCCCCTTCCCGTCTCCTCCCCCGTTCAAGCTGCTTATACATGAAAGTAGAAATTGGGCTCAGCACATTCTTGCTTAATGTGGTGGTGTATGGGTTGCGTCTTGGTTCAAAACATTTGTATTTTTAAGGCAGCAGTATGGAGACTTTTACCCCACTGGCAAGTTTCTTTCGTTACCCCTGAGATCCAGCATACCCTGGAAGGACATTTTCAAAGTGGAGATAGCATCCTCAAGAGATGATAGATTCTCATAGTAGAGAAGGCAAGACATGCTTTTACTCTGCCTGAGTGCTGAAAAGGCAAAACATAGATAACAATCCCTGGAGGAGGGCGGCTGAAGAAGCTAATCATGATATGTATATGTATCCATATGAATTTTAAGAATTCTGAAAGAAAATCTAGGAAGCAAACGTTTTGGGTGTTGCAGCATTACATATTTCTCATCTCTAGAGGGCATCAATGAGTCTGTTGACTGTCATTTATTCAAATGAGGAGTCTGTTATATTGTCAGTTAAACTGTTTTGGAGCAAAAAATGGATGATAATAAAAACTACTGACTGAGTTTTAGATTGTCACAAGCCTCCTTTTGAGAGAAGCTTTTGACAGCATGAACAGCACTGAATTTTCCAACCAAGGCATAAAATACAGAAATGTGGGAAAAACATTTTGGGCATGAGTGGAGGTGAGAAGGGTAGCTGGGGAGGAAAGAAAGCTTTGAAAACCGTTGATAAATTGGAATGTTCTGAGAAAGTAAAGTGCAAAAGTGGTGAACCGAGTGATGGGCGACAGGATAGCATGCTACAACTGCAGAAGCATCGGTCATAGAGCAAATGTAAGGGTTTGGAATTGGAAGGCAAGCAGTGTGAAAAACATTGCGGCAGTGCACAAATATGTAAAGGAATCAAGTGATCTGTGGATGGTTTGGCCAGATAGCACTAAGAAAGATTGCATGAATTAAGTGGTGTTTGTGTATACTGGAAGCAGAAGAGCCCTTTAGGAGATCATACAAACCAACTGAACAAAAAAAATTAGAAACAAATTCAAGTTACAGTGACAGAGATGAAAGTGTTTGAGGGTGTGCTGTGCTGAGAAGCAAAATCAGTGGCTTGAGGAAAACTGACACTGCACCTCCATTATAGGATGCTAATAGAATCAACATTGTCAGATACACCAATGTTGACATGTCCTTTAGGAGTAAAGGAATAAATGGAAAAATGCAAGACTCAGCGATGGGTGATTCCTATATGAAGACGAGAAAATCTAGCCATCTTCAGAGTGGTTCTTAAGCCTCGTTACAATGTGCAGGTGTGAGTGATGAAGGCCATAACAGAAAAGCGCAGGCAGATATTTCTGAAGTAGTTTCATAGGATTGAACACCTTAACTGCTTAGAACGTTCCGCGCCGGTGCGGAACGTTCTAATAAACGGGTGGTGCCGCGTCGGCCTACAGACGTGCGCAGCACTACCGAGGTAGTGCTCGCGACGGCTACTGGCCGACACCCACAGCGAAAGGATAAATAGACGAAAAGGCTTCTATCATATTGAAGTAACGGCTAAACTACAATCTACAGCTGTGGTTCAAGGACCCCTGGGAAGTCCGTGTGGCCTTCTCAGGGGGTTCCGTTACTGTTTTCCAAATGTAAATAATATTAAAGTTAATAAACTATAATTAAGAAAGTATATGAATTAAGAATAAAAATTGAAAATTTGACAACTTTTTTGCATATTTGATTGTAAATTAAACAAAATATTAAAATGTTTGAGCATTTTGTTTGTTGTACACTTGTCTTTATATTTCTGTGTATTGTTTTGAGGTTCGAATCATAGAAACTGCTTAGGCCGGGTTCTCCGGCTTCCAATATTGACTCAGGGGGTGCCTCGGATTCCAGTAATAATTCAGTGGAGGTCCACAGAAGTCAAAAAGTTAAGCATCTCCATTCTACAGCCTTCGGACGTGGTTGGTAGCCTTTGCTACTGAAGTGTGGTGTGTGGGAAGTCAGGGGAAGGAGTGTGGGACACAACAGAGGTACTGAAGAGTAGTGTGAGTGAACTGATCTAGGGCTTTGAGTACCTTGCCTGAGTAAGGCATTTACATTTGTGTGTTCCAAAGGCATTTTAACAGGCGCGGTTCGTCCATTGGGGCGTGGGGGCGTAGCCCCCCCTGCCCGAAGCCGCCCGCAGCTCCCTCTGCGTTTTTGAGTTAAGACTGTGACAATCATGTCAATGAATCAACATGACGTCAGACCGCCGGGCGGGCGTCATGTTGATTGATTGACATGATTGTACAGGCGGCAACACAAGTGCGCATGAGTGGGGACGGAGGGTGAATTTTTACCCGTGCCCACGCATGCGCACTTGTGTTTTTGCGGCGTTGCGCATGCCCATTAGGAGCCCTAATGGGCGTGCTGCGGGCGAGAAGGTACCTGTGCCCCTGGTGCCAGGATTGGCCAGGGGCACTGTGAGCCTGTGACGTGTGGGGAGCAGAGCCCAGAGGTGGCGCGGACCGGGACCGGCAGCAAGGTAAGAGTGTGTGTTTTTCTTTTATTTTAAAGTGTTTGGTGCGAGCGTGTGTGTATGCATGAATGTTTGGTGGAGAGTGTTGTGAATGGATGTGTTTGTGTGTATGCGTGTGTGAATACATTTCTTTGAGTGTTGTGTATGTGGGTGGGGGGGGTCGCCAGCCGGCCTGAGTGGCCTGGGGCCCGCACTCGCAAATCAGTTTGCGCCTACCACTGTAAAATGTCACCAGCCGCCCCTGCATTTGAAGCCAACTGGTTGCTAGAATGCCTCTTGGGTATCGAACATCAGGGACACGCTTGTGACACTGGAAAAAATATTTGGATATTTCAACTTCGTATCATCAAATAATGTTATATCCTTCAGCAAGACTTTGGGCACGGTTTCTCGCATGGTAATGAGCGAAACCGAACTGTTGTATCCACTTTTCATACACAAACCTCAAAACAAAATTACAGTTTTTCTTAAAAATTAACAAACGTATACAAATATTGGCATTTTGTCCACTTTCTGTAGCACTGAAGGGACTCTTTACTATAACATTAACTCGATGGCTAATCAATTTAGCGGTGGAACGCTGCTGGGTTCCTTTTCCAATACATTGCTTGCTGTAACCCATCTCATCGGTGTAATCCATACCTTGCAGAAACAAAGCGAGCCCTGTGGGATTTACAGCCTGCAACAGCGGAGCTGAGGAATGGCATGGCGCTGTGGTATCGCGCGGCTAAGATTCGTCACCTGGTAAAATGTCTGCTCCGGCTTTAGAAAAATGCTTGCTGTGTTTATCCAACCGCCATTACCTCATGCGCGATAACAAAGTGCTAATCCATTTATTATACTGTGGGATGAAGCCGCATCGTCTGGTAGACAACCTCAAGCATAGGGATGCCGGGAAGAGAGAAGGTTAGAGGTAGGGAGTGGCCGTCGGGGCGCCCCCTACTGGTGGGTCGGAGTCCGTGGTTAGTGACTTTGGAGAGTGGACGATTCCTCACACAAACGACACAGACAATAAATACCCCTCAGTAAAGTTCACAGATGTTGGCGCGCGCCGTGGAGCACGGCAGATTCCATGAGCTAATGCAGACTAACTGGAGCCTGCCACTCTGGCATTTTCTATCTCTGATAGATGGTTTAATCCTAAAAATATATAATGTGGCTTTTAGGCTGATACACGGGTGTAGAGGGTTTGCGCAAAACGAAAAACATGCACTTAGTTTGACAGGCTGAAGCATACTAAATTAGCTGCTAAAATGCACTTAGATACTTAAATCTATGTTATCCTGGGTCATAAGCAGTTTACAAAATTCATGTAATGCAGTTTCATCTTAAAGCAATTTCATCTGAAAACAAGCATTGGCAAAGCCAATAGGTCTCGAGAACGCAATAGCTATTGGCTTTGGCAAGGTGTTTTAGCCAAGTTGTACACCATTGTGGCTGCTGTTCAGCATGGCTAAACGTTAGTGGTGTGACATGGGGTAAATTGGAGTGGGGTAGATTGGTGCAGAGTGGAATGAGATTGATTGGGAAGGGTAAGATTGGCGCATAGTAGAGTGTGGTAGAATGTAGTGGAGTGGATTGAGGTAGATTGGAGTGAGGGCGTGGAGTAGATTAGTGTGGTAGATTGGAGTGGAGTAGTTTGAATTGGGGTAGATTGGGTGGAGTGGGGTTGATTGGGGAGGAGTAGGGTAGACAGGAGTGGAGAAGATTGGGGTAATTATAGTGGGGTAGATTGGAGTGGGGTTGATTGGGTAGAGGGGAGTGGGATATATTGGGGTAGATTTGAGTGGAGTGGGGTAGACCAGGGAAGAGTAGAGTGGGGTGAATTGGGGTAGATTTGGGTGAGCAGATTGGAGTGAGGCAGAGTGGAGTGGGGTAGATTTGGTGAATTGCAGTAAAGTAGAATGGACTCGGGTTGATTGCAACGGAGTGGTTTAGATTGGGCTGGAGTGGGGTACATTTGAGTAGAGTGTGGTAGGCGGAAGTGGAGTGGGGTAGACTTGGGTGGAGTGGACTGGGGTAGATTGGAGTGTGGTAGATTGGAGTGGACTGGAGTATGTTTTGGTAGATTGGAGTATGGTATTTTGGAGGGGAGAAGAGTGTGGTGGAGTGGGATAGAGTGGAGTGGGGTACATTTGATTGCAGTGTAGTTTGGATTGGAGTGAGGTAAATTGCAATGGAGTGGGACACATTGGACTGGGGTACATTGGAATGAGTGAAGTGGGGTAGAGTGGAGTGAGCTGGGGTACATTGGGATGGGGTGGGTTTAGGCACATCGGAGTTGGGTGGAGTGGGATAGACTGGAGCAGGGTGGCATATATTTGAGTGGAGTGCAGTAGTTTGGGGAAGGTCTGGGTAGACTGGAGTGGGGTGGGGTTGATTGGGGGTAGAATGAGTAGAGTGAGGTACATTGCAATGGAGTGGGGTAGACTGCAGGGGAGTGAGGTAGACTGCAGGGAAGTGGGGTAGTTTAGGTTATAGTGGAGTGGGGTAGAATGGAGTGGAGTAGATTTAATCGCAGTGGATTGGATTGGGTAGATTATAGTAGAGTGGGAGTAGATTGGATGGACTGTAGTAAAGTAAAACGGAATGGAGTGGGGTCAATAAGGGTAGTTTGGAGTGGACTTTACAGTGGGGTACATTGGAGTGGGGCAGAGTGGATGGGATAGATTGGAGCGGGGTAGTTTGGGATGGAGTAGGGTGGGGTAGATTAGATTGGGTGAGTGGGGTAGACAGGACTGGAGTGGGATATAGTGAAGGGTTGGATTGGAGTGGAGAGGTGTATTGGAGTGGGATGGGGTCGATTGGAGTGGGATGGGGTCGATTGGAGTGGGATGGGGTAAATTGTATTGGGGTGGAGTTGGGCAGATTGGAGTGGCGGTGATAGGGGTAGATTGGAGTGGGGTAGATTAAACCGCTGAAGTCTACTTCCCGCTACTCAACTCTACTCCCCCTACTCCACTCTACGACATTGGAGAAGAGTAGATTGGGGTTAAGAGGGATGGGGTAGGGTGGAGTGGGGATGATTGGACTGGAGTGAGGTAGATCTGAGTAGTGTATCATAGGCTGGAGTGGAGTAGATTTGGGTAGAGTGGAGTGGACTGGCTAGATTGAGTGGATTGGAGAGTGGTGGATTAGACTGTAGTGGGGTATAATGTGGTAGATTGAAGTGGGGTAGACTATGGTGGTGTGGGAAAGTGTGTGGTGGAGTGGGGTCGATTGTAGTGGAGTAGGGTACATTGGAGTGGGGTAGATTAGAGTGGAGAGGAGTTGAATAGATTGCAGTGGAGTTTGGAGTGGAGTGGGTAAATTGTACTGGAGTGGTATACATTTGACTGAGGTATATTGGAATAGAGTGGAGTGGGGTACATTGGAGATGAGTGTATTGAACTGGGGTACATTGGAATGGAGTGAGTGGGGGCAGATTGGAGTTGGGTAGAGTGGAGTGGGGTAGACTGGAGCAGGGTGGGATAGATTGGAGTGCTGTGGATTGGGGTGGCGCGGGGTAGACTGGAGTGGGGTTGATGGGGTGGAGTGGGGTAGACTGCAGTGGAGTGGGGTAGTTTGGGTATGATGAGTGAGGTAGATTGTAGGGGAGGGGTAGATTGGATTGGGTAGATTATAGTGGAGTGGGCGTAGATTGGAGTAGACTGAAGAGGAGTAAGGTGAAGTGGGGTCAATTGAAGTGGAATGGGGTAGATCGAAGTGGGATGGGGTAAATTGGGTGGAAGGCAGCAGGGTAGATTGGAGTGGAGTCGATTGTAGCGAAGTCAAGTGGGGTAGATTGGGGTACATTGGAGTGGAGTGGGATAGATTAGATTGGAGTGGGGTAGAGTGGAGTAAGTGGTGTGGAGTGGAAGAGCATAGAGTGGAGTACTGTGTTGTGGAGAGAGTGGCGTGGCATAGAGTGTCTTAGAATACAGGGGAGTGGAGTGTCGTAGAATGTAGTGGAGTGGCGGTGTGAAGTATGCATGGTGTGGTAGCACACTGCCATTACAAATAACACATTTTCAATTGAAATAACCATTAAATTTGCACCAAAATACGGTTTTACTGCACATAAACGAAAATGAGTGCATATGTAATCACCTAGTGTATTGATGTTTTGATCGAATTCAAATATTTGTTTCCACCACACTTCAGAATTACAAAAAAATGTACTTGATTTGTACTAATTCTGATATTATTTGAAACATCATTATTTTTAGGGTCGAGCCTGCGAAACCACGTGCTAGCGCATGCATCTCGCTTTGGAAACACCGTTGATCACAAAAAGGGCTTGGAGCCAGCTTGTTGCTTACCATTTGTTGGCTTGGTTGGCAATCTCCTTTACAGCCTCGTAATTCGACTAGGCAGACCTAAGATCAGTTTCGTTCTACTCTGTGGATCAGGGACCAAGTACGGATTGATTCAACTTAATCAGTGCCCCCTACTGCTCAGACTAGATTAAGGTACTATTTTGTTCTTTTTAACTTTTAGGGCCCTGCAAACATGTTTTCTTTTGTTTTTGAGCGCTGTTCTCAAAACATGAGAATTATTTTATTGCAAAGCGACATTGTTTCTTTTTTATGTGTAATTTCTGAAGTGATGCTTTAATACAGTTATGCAGTACACCTCAATCCACCCCACTCCAATCCATGCCAATCACCCCACCCCACCTCACTCCACACCAATACCCCCACTCAACCCAATCCACCCCAGACCAATCCAATCCACCCCACTCAAATCCAAATCACTCACCCAAATCCAATCTACTCCAATCCACCACACTCTAATCCTCCCAGAACACTATGATCTGCCCCACTCCAATCCAAAACAATATGCCCCACTCCAATCCAAAACAATCTGCCCCACTCCAATCCAAAACAATCTGCCCCACTCCAATCCAAAACAATCTGCCCCACTCCAATCCAAAACAATCTGCCCCACTCCAATTCAAAACAATCTGCCCCACTCCAATCCAAAACAATCTGCCCCACTCCAATCCAAAACAATCTGCCCCACTCCAATCCAAAACAATCTGCCCCACTCCAATCCAAAACAATCTGCCCCACTCCAATCCAAAACAAAGCCCCCCACTCCAATACAAAACAATCTGCCCCACTCCAATCCAAAACAATCTGCCCCACTCCAATGTGCCCTACTCCTATCTCGCCTCACTCCAACCTCGCCCCACTCCAATCCATTCCACATCACCCCAATTCACCCACTCCATCCCAACTCACCCCACTCTAATCGAATCCACCTCACACCAATCCACCCCAATCCAATCTGCCCCACTCCAATCCACCCCACGCCCTCCCCAATCCACCACACTCCCTCCCCAATCCACCCCACTCCAATCCACCTCACTCCAATCCAAAACGATCTGCCCCACACCAATCCTACACAACCTGCCCCACTCAATCCAAAACAATCGGCCCCACTTAAATCCAAAACAATGTCCCCCACTTCAATCTGCCCCTCTCCAATCCAAATCAATCTTACCCACTTAAATCCAAAACAATCTGCCTCACCCCATTCAGCCCAAACCCAAAAAATCTGCTCCACTACAAACATTCCCACCCCAGTCCAAAACAATCTGCCCCAATCCAATCCTCCTCACTCCAATCCACCTCACCCAATCCAATCCATCCCACTCTAACCCAATCCAGCCAAATCCAATCTACCTCACTCCACTCCAATCCACCCTGCCCCACCCCAATGTAATCCACCTCAATCCATCCCACCCCACCCCACCCTACTCTAATTCAGTGCTTCATTCCACCCCACTAAATTCCACCCCACTCCTTTCCACCTCACTCCAGCCCACCCCAATCCATTCCAGACCACTCCAGTCCACCCCACTCCAATTTATTCCACCCCAATCCACTCCACTGTAGTCCACCCCACTCCAATCTAATCTAATCCACCCCATCCAGTCCACCCCACTCCAATCCACCCCACTCCAGGCCAATCCACCCACACTACTCCAATCCACCCCACTCTACCCAAATCAAACCCACTCTCCAGTTGTCTACCCAACTCAATCCAATCCATCCACCCCACTGCAATCCAAACCACCCCACTCCTGTCTAATCCAATCCAATCCACCCCAGTGCAATTCACTCCAGTCCAATCCAATCCAATCCACCTCAGTACAGTTGAATCCGCCCCCTCCAGTCCAGTCCACTTCACCCCACTCCAAACCACCCTACTCTAATTCAATCCACCTCAATTCAATTCACCCCACCCCACCACAAACCAATCTAATCTAATCCACCCCATCCAATCCACCTCACCCAATGTCAATCCCCTCCAGTCCAGCTCATAAAGTCCACCCACTCCAATCCACCCCACTCGATCCAACCCACTGTACCCCAATCCATCCCAATCTACTCCAATCCAATCCAACCCAACTCACCCCACCCCACCCCACCCCACTACCGCAATCCACTTCAACCCACCCCACCCTTTTCCATACCACTCCCATTTAGGACATTGCACTCTACAACATTCTCTGCCACTGAAGTCTACTTCCCACTACTCCTCTCTACTCCCCCTACTCCACTCTATGGCACTCCACGCCATTACCTTTTAGCATGCTGAAAAGCAGCCACACTGGTGTACAACATGGCAAAAACACATTTCCAAAGCCAATAGCTCTTGCATAGGTGAGACCTCTTGCCTCTGCCAATGCTTGTTTTTGTTGTGCACTAGAAAAAACATATCCTATACTCAGCAGGATTGTTACGTAAATTCTCTCACTTTAAAGACTGAGAAAGAAAAGAAAACACCAAGCTCCCTCAGAAGACAGAGCTTTACATTTGACCTCTGTATTTGACTGCACAGCAAATGTGACAATATAAGAACAAGATTTCAAGGTCTGTTTACAGAAATTGAGTTTGTGGAAGAATACAGTAAACAAGGTTTGGGCAATGGGAGGCACAAACTCAAGCTCGATAGCCTAAAACAAATAAAGACAGCCAATAGAAAGCCAGAAAATGTGAGTTACAAACCACAAAGCCAATGGTCAGCAATTGACGGAATGCATTGTTAGGTCAGCTTTATGAATGTCCAAGATATCTTTAGCAAACCAGGCAGCTGCACTGTCTGGTAGGTTTTGACCTAGAAACAGCAGTCAAAGTTTAACTCTCTAACACCTTATCTTGCAAGCAATTTCCAGTTCTCTGTTTTCAATGTTTCACTTGATGTTATAAAGTACTCGTTCACCACAGTAGGTAGCCTAACGCTGTCAGAAGCTCAAAGCAGAGGTGTAATTCATTACTGGTCAGCATGCACAGCTGGGGCTTCAGAAGCTTACAAAATTCTATGTGGATTGTTTCAAGAGCAATACATTAACTAATTCCAGACTGGAGAAGTCAGGTGGACGTGAAGCGCTGCTCCTCGTTCACCCTCCGACCCATTGCACTTGCAAATTTGGAAAGAAGGAAAGATGTTCAAAGATACAGCCCTAAGCGCCCACTTGGCCAAGTACTTACAGACCTTTCTTTCTAAGAAATGCAGTCCCTGAAACACTGATAGCTCAAAAGCAAATACACAAGCTTTAAACACATCTCTATGTTTCTCTGGGAGCCAAAGGTGAACAAGCCAATCAGGCCAAATGCAGTCAGATTTCCATGGCCCAAGCAGTAATCGGGCAGAAGTACTTTGAACTCTTTAGAGAGAAAAGGTCTGTCTTTATTTGGAAACCCAAGATAAAGACCCCTCCCAAAGTCCAGTCAGACACCGGTTTACATCTTTTAACCTCCGCAGGAAAAAAAAGAAAATGTATTTACAGTGTAAGAAGCAGAGCTAAAAATACCCAACCTTCACCACGGTGGAGATCGGGAGCTCTAGTGAAAGCTACAAGTTAACCAGTTCTGTGCGACAGGAGCACTACCTGCCTTGTGCTGCGAACGTCCGTTGGCCATCGCAGCCCCACCCATATCTTCAAACGTCCCGCACTGGCGTGGAACATTCGAAGCAGTTAACAAGTTAAGGAGTGTTAGCACCCAAAATGTGGGAGGGTAATTTGATGATCAGTGCAAGCGCAAGCACTTACAACAAAAGCCTCCTATCTTTGGCGCTTCTTCCGCTCATCAGGCCGACGGATTTTGTCCATCGTTGTAGAATGGAGCTGTTCCAAATTTCCTTTCAAATATAATCATCAACTTTCTGTAACTTAATGCTCAGTCAATAAGGAGAAGTTTGGAATAGTTTTCAAAGTTTAATTTCTCATAAAAGATTAGTATTGTTTTTGTTGTTTTTATTCAAAATAGTAAATTAACAGAAATGTCAAGAAAAGGTTTTGTTAGATTCAGCATAATTTAGACAGTGTGCTCCATAAAGTAAATAGTCTCTATCTTAATTTAAAAGTCCTAACCTAAATAAGAACCCATAAAGAGTTCTCTTGGAAAAGAGCAAGATTCAGGAGCATTTATTTAGCTAAAGAATAAACTTCTCATAAAGAGCAGTTCAGGAAACTCAGCCCAGTACCCTAACGAGTTGCAGTAGCAACTGTTCAAAAGATCAAAGAAAAGTAATCACAGCAGAAGCTATGATCGACTGTATGAGAAAATCTCCTCACCAAAAGATCAGGCTTATAGGAAATCACCGTTAGCAGTAGCACACAGCAATCTGGGCAAAAATAAAGGAAAGATAATGCATAAAGCATCAAGGGTAAGGTGGCATGGAAAAGTAAAGTCAAATAGCATTAATAGCCTCCAAAGCATTAATCCTTTCTAACTAGGAACAAGTATATATGAAAAGGTAAAACATTTGCAACATTCAACAGAGCTTGTCAAATAGAAACAGATCTTTTTCGATGGTCTGTCGTCTCTCCTCTCATTTCCCATGGTCAACATTCACGCCAGTGAGCGGTTATCTAAAAGTTTCTAATATGACTTGCACTAGATAGATACATGAGGGAAGCTTCTCAAGAGACCCCTAGCAGGCCTATTTATTGTGTTAGCTGTTGTCAGTACCCCATTCTGTGGACAAAGGGTTAGTCTACGGCAATGAAACATTTCTATCAGTAAGTCTTGATGAGAGCATGCACACCAATCTCTTCAGAAAGTTCAGCATTGTTAAAACTCTATTCATTATAAAATATAGCAGAATACATTGTTTAGTGAAATGATAAAATCATACAGTCTGAGAAAGCAAAGGAACTACATCATATGGTGTGAGGAAATGAAGAAATACATTTCTCTAAGAACAGCTCATTTTAAAGTGATGGACGGTTTTACAGTTAGAAGATTAGGACAGCAATTGCTGAAATGCCTCTTATTCTAAGGTCAAGCAGAGGACGGCAAAATATTTTGGGGGCCAAGTCATAGTAGCACATTAGGTATGGGAGCCTACTACTTATTTAAGCTGCACGTTTATTTTTGTTTTTAACACGTTCAAAAGCATCTTCTCCTATGGTTAAAGCTATGTTATTTATCACATTTTAAGGTATCTTTTTTCCATTCTTTTCATTTTCTGTTCTACAGATATGATAAAGTTAAACACATTTTGTAACATAAGGAACATTTTCTTCGTTGTTAAAGGCAAATTTAAAGAAATGTTGACTTTTACAGGAGCATGCAAAGATTTCTCACAACTAGGACAATGGTATGGTAAATACCAGATAAAATGCTTCGCAGTCGGAATAAAGAGCATCCGTCAGGAGAAGTAAACAATCTGACCTGAAGGGTTCCAGCTCAAGGTGACAACAGGGCATCACATGTCTAACTGGTGTTAGAAGTGCACCTAAGTTAGTCTGTGAGTTGAGGGAATCAGCTTAGTGGCTTAATACAATTCACATTATTCATTTATGTATTAGTTTGGTGTGAACAAGAAATACAAGTAAAATTGCAACCAGAGAGCAGATAAAACGTGTAACTGCATAGATCTCAACATTCTTCTTCCTGCACTGCTGCTAGATAGGTAGGGGAATAACAGTACCATCTGGTTATCTTATTGAATTCCAAGCTTCTGTATCAGCAGCTGAAGAAACTTTTTTTGTGTCCATTAAGTAAATCTATTATCCCTCTAGCAAAAGCCTGTAACATTGTTGGTTTCAACTCCATAGCATTTCCAACATAAATGAGATTTCATATTTAGCACCAGGAGCTCTGGTATCTAAATAGCAATAAAGTAGTGCAGTCCTCTCCCTTCAAAAAGGACAGAGAGATATCCAGAATTCTAGTTTGCTCCATCAGTTTTGCCTCTCTGAATGCCAAAACCCTAACTTTGACCAATCAAAACGTATATAATTTTATGCACTGTAGTTAGCAGTGGTTTGTTTGTGCACCTTGCACCAGAAAAGACAAGAAAACTCAATATTTAACAATGCTGGGAAGGCAATTTATAGACTATTCATGTATGTCTGAATATGTGTACGCTGTGTATTTATATAGAAAATGCTTCAAATGCCAGCGATGTATTTTGGATTGCAGTATATTATTAACGGGTTCTCTGCTTTAAAGTCTTAGATGCTTACCCAACAAAAAAATGTAGCTCCACACTTGTAAAGAGGCAAACAATGGCTGCCTCTGGTATGTTTTTTTTAGCTCTGTTGGGGATCCTTGATTTGGCTTCTGTACTACTCGCTCTCTTCATGGCTCGGCTGTGCAACAACACCATTGTACTGGGACCCTTCTTCATTCTCCTTTTGCACTAAGGTCGCACAGACTAGGGTCTGGCTGATTCCATCCTCTCTATCAACCAACTGCTCATCTCTTTTCCTTACTTCTTCTTTGGAAGATGTCACAGCGAGTTCTAGTATCAGTGTTCCCTTTCCGGGAGCCTAGCTCCAGCAGATCCTATCGCCTTATTCATCTCTGCTTCTCTACCTGAACTCTCACCACATAAGCTGTTTTGGAAGACCTAATCGGATGCAACCCACTGTTTACCTGCAGAAATTCACCACAGATGTGTGCCCTGTTTGGTGATGATGTTCACATTCAGTATGAAATTGAAATTGATACGTGTATAGCGCACTACTCACCCGCAAGGTTCTCAAGGCGCTTGTACGAATACCGCTGTGGAACCCATCCTGGCTTTCCCTGTCAGGTGGCCACTCCTGGGCACCCCCAAGGTGGAGGCCAGGCATCCTTAACGTTGTGGGGGCCGTTGTGGGGATTAAGCAAGCTATTGCCCAGAGTTGCAGAGTGGGACTCCATGATTGGAATAGGCACCGAGGAGAGAATTATCAGGTCCATGGAATTTTTTAGCCCAAGACCCGCCGAGGCGGGGAATTGAACCCTGGTCCCGGGCTAGACCTCTGCCTCAGGGTTTGCCGCTCTAACCATTGAGCCACACTTCTCCACTATCCAGTATCAAACCATGTATTCGTCAATGAGTCAGTCTTAAAACCTGAATGTACTGAACATTGCTATCCTTTGTCTTTTATCTGTGCTGCCTAGCCACACCCCAGTCACTGATTCAAAATAAAAGTCCTTAATGGAAAGGTGACAAACTACAGACATAGCACCTAAGAAATGCGCTTTCCGTGAACTTTCACTGTTCAAGAAGGAAGTTGAACTTGCCAAACCCAGTTTATCCAATTCTCACCATTTTAAGCTATTGCTTAGTGCTAAATTCGTGTCGGGGTGGTGAGCAACAGCATTTCTTTTTTTCAGGACCATGGCTCATATTTAATGATCAGACTTTCACCCAGAGTAATGCAAAGGAAGACAGGAAAGGGATAAGGAGAAAGAAAATCATATGAAAACAGTGATTAAGGGATAAAACAGGGATGCAAAAGAACCTGGAAGAGTAAGATATGGAGATAGAAAGTGTGGGGCGGGGGAAAGAAGTAGGAAAGAGGCGGAATCAAGGCAACTTTGGGATTCTGCAAACTTAACATGTGTCGTCGGTGGGCTCCAAACAAAAAGTTTGGTTCCCTTCAGTTATTTTTCTAAGATCAGCTGTTCCCCCAATCAAAACAGACATTCGTGTACACAGCGTCTTGTCTAAGGGGCAAACCCCAAGACTGGAGACAAAATGGAAATATGTAAACCCCAACTTCCTGAAAACTCAGTTTTAAGAGCAGATTGAAGGGACCATCGTGCAAAAGAGAAGCAGGCGCCAGACTTTACTGTGTGGCATTCTTAGTTATACAAGCTATTAGCTTTTGTCTGAAAATTCCTGTATTGCCTTAGGCATTACAGTACTAAACAAGTCTTTTTCGGGTGACGTGTAATCATTAAAACCAAGGCAGAAAAAGCTTCCAACATCTGTTCAACAGCTTCGGTCCATTACATTATGCTGATTCATCATACAGATAGGAGAATGTTACCTTCGCTACCGAAAATATACATTCAGATTAGTTGCTCAATGTGGCTTTGTTTGCTTTCTTTACCTGGAAGTTAACTGTTTTGAAACAGAGTTTCAATCAATCAAGAAATTTGTATAGCGCGCTACTCACCCGGAGGGTCTCAAGGTGCTTGGGGGGGGGGGGTGGAGGTGGGGGTCCGCTACTGCTCGAACAGCTAGGTCTTGAGTTGCTTCCTGAAGGAGAGGTGGTCTTCGGTAAGACGGAGGTGGATGGAGAGGGAATTCCAGGTCTTGGCTGCCAGGTAGGAGAAGGATCTTCCTCCTATGGTGGCTCTTCGGTTTAGAGGTCTGAGTTTAGTGGGAACCTTGTTATGTCAGTACTGCAATGCATATTGGGACTGACCACTGAAGATGGACTTTTACCAATTGGGTACTAAGAATTTGCTGGACAAGTCAGTTACACTTCTTTATATTAATTATTCAGACCCTACTCCATGGCATTAAAAAAATCAAGCAACAACCGTGCGGGCTCCAGCCACAATGCCTCAAAGAAACACTACATGCCAAAACATTTTTTGGTGTCAAGGGCGCTAGAAATGTAAAACAGCATAGGCTTAAACACTTGGTTGTACCTTTATGTACACAAACCTCACGAGCAAGACATTGTCTAAAAGAAAAAGGCATTGGAAAAGCCAATAGGTATGCCAATGCAGAATCCATTGGATTTGTCAATGTATTTTGACATGTTGCACAACAGTGCGCCATTGTGGAACATAGCTTTAAAGTTTAAAAATGCAGTACGACATGGCCAGCATTGACCACGTCATTAAGTTTTCCCCTTTAAGCCATCTTGCACAGCAGCCCGCACTGCTGGCTGTGCAATATGTCTACAAACAGTGCTAGGGAGTTTGGGGGTAAGATCAATGGGAGAGAGCAGGAGTGGCCCCCGGACCAACCTCTAATTACTGCCAGGACGCAACTCTTAGTAACCAGTGCAGCATGATACTAGTTATAGATTGAATACATTGTATGGGTATCATACACACATATTTTGTAAAAACAATGACATGGGAGGTAACCAATAGTAAGTAAAGGTAAGTAATGGGCAGGCTCTAAACCCCTTTTAAGATTTTTTTAGCAAGAGATTTTGCAAGCAGAGTACAAGCACTGTTAAGGCGAAACCTTAAAAAAGAATGCTACAACTGCCAGCCTACTACACCGGGTTTGTGTCAGGGAACAAAGGAGCATAAGATACACATATGATGGAAGGAATATAGAGGAAATCAAACATTCTCCCCAGTCAATAGATCTAGGTTTAATCCATTGTTCTTTTGCTCACCATCCCACCATGGTTAAGACCCAGCCATATGCAAATCAGTCTTGACCATGTGCCTCATGGGACCAGACCAGACTAAACTTCCAAGCCAGGTCCTCCCTAGACCGGAAACAAGCATCCTGGGAGCGGTTTCGGGGCATTACCCCTGATCAGCCAGGCTAGCTTGAATCCAGGGACACAATGAGCCCAGGATCCAATTCTGGGCATACCCAGCTCACTTGGGCGAGAAAGCAAAAGAGACACAGATGGACGGAAAGCAGAGCAAATCAAACATTCTCCCCCAATCAATAGATCTGGGTTTAATCCATCGTTCTTTTGCTCACCATGACAACCCAGTTTAGTCCCAGCCATATGCAAATCAGTCTTGTCCCTGTGCCTCATGGGAAAAGTCCAGCCCTAACTGCCAGGCCAGGGCCTCCCTGGACTGAAAACAAGCATCCTAGGACTGGTTTCGGTGTTTCACCCCTCATCAGCCAGGATAGCTTTCTCGCCCTAAGTGTGCCAGGTATGACCAGACTTGGGTCCCGGGCTCACTGTGTCACTGGATTCAAGCTAGCCTGCTGATGAGGGGTGATGCCCCGAAACTGGTCTCAGGATGCTTGTTTCCGGTCCAGTGAAGACCTGGCTTGGCAGTTCGGTCTGGACTGTTCCCATGAGGCATAGGGTCAAGACTGATTGGCAAACGGCTTGGTCTAAACTGAAATGGCAAGATGAGCAAAAGAACGATGGATTAAACCCCAATGTATTGACTGGGGGAGAATGTCTGATTTGCTCTAAATTCTGTCCATCAATTGTTCTTTTTCATTTGTCACCCCGAGTGGGACAGGTATGCCCAGACATGGGTCCCGTGTTCTCCATGCCACTGGAGTCAAGCTTTCCTGGCTAATGAGGGGTTAAACCCCAAAATCGGTCCTAGGATGCTTGTTTCTAGTCCAGGGAGGACCTGGCCTGGCAGTTCGGGCTGGACTGTTCCCATTGGGTGCAGGGTCAAGACTGATTTGCATATGGCAGGGTTCAAACTGGAATGGCATGGGGAGCAAAAAAACAATGGATTTAGGCCCAGATCTCTATACTGGGGTGAATGTATGACATTGTTCTGCATTCTGTCCATCAATTGTTCTTTTTGCAAACAACCAAGGAGGGCATGTGGATTAAACACTCAGTACAAAGTAAAAGACAACAACACTGAATGTACAGTCAGTGAACATTTACTGCAGTAGAAAGCAATGGCTCATTGCTCCCTCCTAACATTTAGAGGGTTTAAAGATTACTGCAGATGTTACCGCAGCTCAGTCACCCAAGGGAAAATGCACACGATCACACAGATAGTGTTGAGCCAGGGATTCAAAACTGCAACATCTGGTTTACTGAGGCATGGTATGAAAAACTATAAGAATGTAAAACCCTGACATATTGAACAGCAATAATTTAGCTACTAACAGGCCCTCAACAGATCCACTCATCTCCAGGAAGACAAGGGGCTCTATTGTCGAATTTGCCAGCTTTACACCAGCCAAGAGAAGCCTTTGAAGAATTGCCACAGGAAAGAAAGACATTATGCTCCACTATAAATCAGAGCCGCCAGTGGCCACAAGCAACTGGAATGTACACATAAATAAACAGATACATAATTGCATTTGATGCATTTCACTACAGCTCCCTTGAAAGAACAGGAAGGCGTTAGCACTATAAAGTGATGTATGCGCCATGACATTCTACAAAGGCATTAACAAACAACATTTTTAACAATCTGTTGTGGACCACATCACACAGACCTTGTGTTATGCACAACAGTAAATCGTCTCCATTATGCAGCATTTGTCAAGCAATAAACGGGGAACTAGCAAACAAAGATAGTTGGAGGAAGCTACTGGGGAGGTAAGAGAAATGGGAACAGCAGTGACTGGGTCGGTAGAGGTGAGGAGGAGGCGCCTTAGAAATAAGAAGAAAGGAAACAAGAGTGATGTGGGATCCAAACAATGGTAAGTAAAGTCCCTTTCAAGATTTTATATTCTTTACAAGAGATTTCGCAAGCACAGTGCAAGTGCTATGCAGGCGAAAACTAAGAAGAAATGAACACCTACACTTTTTTTCCTTCCTCTCTATCTGATCTTCTATTGGTCAGCCCATAATCCCCCTGCTTCCAAATGTGCTTTCTCTTCACTTAAAAACACTGAGAGTTGAACTCACTAGGTTTTGTGCTCAGCCTACGAACCACTCTGACAAAATTAAGGTTTCTCTCTCATCTTTCTCAAATAAGACACCACTCTTCATCCCCATTGGACACCAGAGGCCCAGACAGCTTCACTGTCCACCAAGCCTTACAGATGTAATGTTATAGGGGAGTTTTGGGTTTGTGGCACAAATGACCTACTGCCCTGATATACTGAATAGCAATAGGTTAACCAATAACGAGACCACAACAGATCCCCTCATCCTCAGAAAGACATGAGGCTCTGTTTTTTAATCAGCCAGCTTTACACCAGCCAAGAGCAGACTTTGAAGAATTGCCATTCTGCCACAGGTGTTATAAGGAATGAAATATGAAAATACTGCACAACAGCAGACAACAGTAGAGATGTGTCACACCGTTATAAGTGGTGAAATAGAAGTGCAGGCCCAAAAACATGTGCTAATGAAAGAGAGGAGTAGAGTTCACTGGAAAACAGAATGAATAACTTGTAAGATCTTAGTTAAAAGACAATTCGTGTTTAGCAAGCTTGAAGGAATTTATGGCCTTAGCACATTGGCACATATTTTGAATAGATTGCAACATGATTAGAAAAAAGGAGCAGGAGACTGAATTACCCAAGAACACACAGAATCTGATAAGAGGTACAGTGCTAAAGCGCACAATCAAATAAATATGCATTCACCACAAACACACAAATTTTCAAACGTAGAAGAATAGTTTAAGTATTGTTAGAACTGCAATAAAGAACGTGTAGAGAATCAGGTTAAAGTTTAGGTGCTCAAGTGACTTCATCTTTTTCCATTACCAATGTGTACCAATATGTAACTGGAAAGTTCATTGTTTGAACTTTTGCACCAAGCATTTTCATGGCTGTGCATACAAATATCTGTGTGTGAAGCAGCAAATGGAGATTGCCTGTTTACCTATGTGTGGATGGTCACTCTCCCTGCCACAACAAAAAAAGAGTTGTTTTTACATTGCCAAGAGGAGTCTGTCTTTTTCTTTGTTTTTAAGTTATCGTGCACACAGGCAGGAAGGATAGTTATGCTCCACTATAGAGAAAAACCCACAGGCAATTGGAATGCACACATACATAAATAGGTAAATAAAGTAACCCTGGGCGAAGTATTACGCTACGCTCGCGTAGTTTACGCGACTTCGCACTACGCGAATTGCACATAGCACAGTGCAAACACGCGTAGCGGTCATTTTTTGCTTGCTCGCGCTCCTCAACGTCAAGTTGGCGACCGCGAGTGAGCAAAATGACATCCCTGCGAGACTTTTTCCTCGTTCGCGATCAGCAACATCAAGTTACCGATCGCGAGCATGGAAAATAAACCTCCCGGCGAGATTCTCAACGTGGGGAGGTCAGGTTTCTCATTGTGAGTGGTCGCGTATGCTCGCGACCGCTCGCAATGAGAAACTACCAGTCCGCGTTGAGAAAGCTGCCACTTGAGTAGAAATCTAGCGGCAGAAAACAACCGCTTGCACTGTGCAAGATGCGGTGTGTACTGATTGCACAGTGCGGACAAGCATCCGGCAGTGTGCAATCAGTGCGAACAGCATTTTGCACAGTGCACTACGCAGTTCGCGTAGCTCGCGTAGTGCAAAATGCACTTCGCGTAGCTACGCATAGCGCTACTACGCGAACTACGCCCAGGGTTAAAAGAAAGCGGTACAAAAGGGGGGTGGTGATGGACGGAGCATCTGAACCAATCAAACACTCACACCCAGTCAACTGATCTGGGTTTAATCCATCACCGTTCTTTAGCCCACTCTACCACCCCAGTTCAGACATGGCCATATGCAAATCAGTCTGACCCTGTGCCTTATGGGAACAGTCCAGCCCGAAGTGCCAAGCCATGCCTTCCCTGGACCGGAACCAAGCTTCCTGGGACCGGTTTCTGGCATTTCAGCCGTCTTCAGCCAGGCTTGCTTGAATCCAGTGGCAAAGTGAGCAAGGGACTTACGTCTGAGCATACCCTGCCAACTTATGGCGAACAAAGCGGTACAAAAGGGGGGGTTAAAATAAAGCATTTAATTTAGTTCACTAATGTTATAGGCAAGGGTTGGGATTCTGCCACAAAGAACGCCTCTGCACGCCTGAATCTCGACATCCCTCGCCGCAGCCAAATCACACCCCACCTGAGAGACCCGCACTGGCTCCTGGTCAACAAGAGGATAACCTTCAAGCTCCTCACCCATGCACACAAGGCGCAACACACCGGACCAACATACCTCAACAGATGACTCAGCTTCTACACCCCCACCCGCCAGCTCCGCTCCACTGACCTCGCCCTCGCCACAGTCCCCCACTTCCGAAGAGCGACCTCCGGCGGCAGATCGTTCTCCCACCTCGCCGCCAAGACCTGAAACACCCTCCCCATCCACCTACGGCAGACCCAAGACCTGCTGACCTTCAGAAAACTCCTCAAGACCTGGCTTTTCGAGAAGTAGCAACATTCCACAACCCCAGCGCCTTGAGTAGTGCGCTTTACAAATGATATGATTGATTGATTGATTGACCTACAGCCCCAAATTTTACTTTCTCCCTTCTATTTTTACATCAATTCATTTTACATTTTTATTAGAAAAAGAAAGACAAATACATGATTGATGCACCAGAAATACACACAATATTTCACCAGTAATTTCCCGGGTCGAAAATGGTGAATTAAGGATATTTCATTCAGTATGAGTAATTGTATTTGGCATGTGCAATGGGGGGGATGCATCGAGGTGGGCGGCGTTACACTGCAGCTGGCATATGTTGTTTTTCTAACATGTTGGCTCAAGGGGGCGCTACTCTTAGATTTTATTTGAAAATATTAATATCCTGTTCTATTTGACGCTCCAAAACGCTTTGCATAAACAAAAAAACTGATTATGTAATGTTTGTATGAGAATAATTGCTTAGTACATTTTTTTAGCAATGTCCACGTAAATTCGATTGCCAATGGTGCCTAAGTACGTGAAAAGTTAAACATTCAAAAATTCAATAAACAAATTTAAACAAAACAAAAAAAATTAGTAATTATATTTGGTGTCAACAATTTTATAGAATAATTAGGCTCATCTACAAAAGCTATAGAATCTTCCTCATGTAGATTCCCGTAATATTTTTGAAAGACCTGCATGATCTTTTCCAAACCCAGCTGTAATTTACCACTAGAATAACTGATGGATTTGATAGCACTCTTTTTGACTTTTTCTTTAATCTGTAAGAAAAGAAGGCATCCCATATCTTCACTATTCTCAAATAATGTTAACTTATCCACAATGGACTGTTAGAGTTCGCTTTTAATTACATTTAAGGTTTGATGTGGAGAAAAGATCTCGGCTTCAGACCTTTTTTGGCATAAGTCAGCATACTGGATTTCTACATTCATCAGTACCTTGTGTTAGCCAGCATTTTGTTTACACAACTCCATATCCTAACGTATCGTGAAGCTTAATGTCACCCTACGTACCACTTCTTTCGTGGCATCCCACACATTGGTGGGTGATGCCGACTCTTTCATTTTCAGCCAAAATATTGTCCAGAGTGGTGGACATATCTAAAGAAAGAGACCTGTCAAAAGTTAATCAATGTGATATGCTGACTAATACCTTCACTGGAGATACTTATGGCTAAAGGGTTGTGATCAGATAAAATAAATGCAAATAGTTTAGTTGAGATATGAGTAGCCTGATGTTGAGAAATAGATGATATGTCTAGTCTAGAGTATTGTTTGTGTGCTGCAGAGTAAAATGTGATGTCGGAAATGTTGCATCTAGTGGAGCACCAACTATCGGTCAACCAATCTGAAGGTATCAAGAGTTGCAGCGCAGACAGATTTTGAATTTTGTGATGACCTTTATCAATATTAGTTGAGTTGACAAGGACAAAGGGTGACATTAAAGTCTCCACATATGGTCAGTAGATTGCCCCAGGACACTGACTCAATAAGAAGCTGTTGGATTGGAGACGGACATCGTTATTGGTTCCAAACAGTGTACAAAGTATGAAGGAAAGACCTCTGCCCCTTAGGCTGGTGATTGACAAACTTCCAGTCCTATCCCATTTAGATCTTGAGCATGTCCAGACATTACCAAGTGTGAGAATATTCCCCCTGTGGGCTTCTCATAGCCATAAGTACATACTACGTCATATCCCAGGATGCGCACTTTGCTGGTCTCAATTTTGGTCTGGTGGAGCCTCCTGAAGACAGATATCTCTCATGTACAATAATTCAGATACAATTTTATGAGTTTTTGACAAAGACCATAACCCATTAACATTCTAGGAGAATATACTCAGTCCCAGTGTGTGCCAGTTACTATCTGCAAAATTAATTGATATATGAGATAAAACGAAAAATGTGTGTACCATCCAAGTGTTTTGCCTCTTAACTGCGAGACGGATTGCAGCTTAGATCCCTGATCCTTATTCTTGCTCTTGCTTCATTCTTTAGACATTTTTAGCTCCGATCTCTTGTTGCTTTTATCTATCATGTCCACTCCTCGTCCCTAACCTACATCGACTACTGAGTCTAGAATGTCTGCGTTGAGAAAATCGCCCTCGGAGTAATCAGAAAGTGGAAAAACCTTCGGGATTTCACAAGAAACTGTATTCTGTGATGTGTACAGTGTCCTGCCCGAGCTCAGGTAGATCCTATCACACCTAGTCCCAGAAGGAGATGCACTTACCCTTTTAAGGTGAGTATCCAGCCTGTTATGGCAGCTACTATATATATTCCTGATCATACAACAGTCACTCAGAGCACTAGCGGTCATTATAAATTGTAGCAATCCTTCTGTCACATGAGTATCCTAAGTAGCCAGGAGTTTCCAGGTGAGGTCAGGCATGAACATATAATGGCAATATCAAGGTTACTGAGTGGGCAAGGCTCACGTTAGGGCTTCAGGAATGGTATAGGAATGGTGTGAGTACCCTCAATAATTGACATCAAACATTGACTTTGTCACAATATTAAGACTTAGCTTAATTGTGCCCTCTGAGCCTTGGAAAGCAGGCAAATAAGAACCCCCTTTAGTTGTCTTGGATTCTGCCTCTGCAGAGATTTGTGCCGCATTGTAATAATAATAATAATAATAATAATAATCGTCATTTGTAAAGCACACAATCAACCGCAAGGGTCTCTAGGCGCTGGGGGCCGTCAGGAAGATTAAGCAAGCTATTGCCCAGAGTCACATGGTGATGGGCTAATCTGCCGCCGGTGCCGGGGATCGAACCGTTATCCCCAGATTACGGAGTCAGTCGCCCTAGCCGCGGCGCCACACCTCAAAATCATGTTGATTTATTGTGACTTGGTCAACAGTTATATTTTCTGTTATTGCAGCAGTCTGTGTGTTACCCATGGTACTTGCTTCAGTGTTTGCTCCAGTGCTAACCAGCACCTTCCCCTCTGCTATACATGAATCTCTTTGCTGGATGTTGTCTTCATCCCCCCAGCTGTGATATCTGCTCAGCAACAGGGGGTTCCGGTCGCACTCAGGCCACTTCTGATCATCTTGTTCCTGTAGATACCCATGAGAGAACAGCAGGGGCAGGGGGCAGGGGGCAAAGGGGCTGTGCAGTTGACGGCCCTTGAAGGCTTCAGCTTCAACCCTGCTACCGCAGAGCGAACACTGAAGAGGTCAGAGAGTTTTCTGCTATTGCCTTTGCTGGGGTGTTGTTCACATGTGCTCCATGAGCCCCTTAATCCACTGTCGCTTGAGACTGCGGAAACTTTGGCATCACTGCTGCGGTCTTTGGACACCATTGATGGGGAAGTGCAAGATAGCCGTGATGGAGGAGGAGCCACTTAACAAGGCGGGTAACGCGAGCATACCAGTCAAAATTTGGAAATACTGGACAAATTTTTGTCAGCTCATAGTATTAATGTAGATACTTTTGAATTGATATTTTTAGGGGACTTTAATATACACCCATGCACCCTACCATGTATTATTCAGGATGATGAAGGTCCCCCACTCTCCTAGTCTGTCCATCTGGAACATACTAGGCGTGGAGAGCATCTTGAAACTTTTCTTGCAAGATGGAATCTATATGAGTCAGGCTGCAGGGATGGGAAAAATAGGTCCCCTACTTTTAAAGGAAAAGACGTGGGTACTATTATAGATTATATATTTGTGTCTTCTTTTTGGTAACATAATGTGATAAAATATTATACAGAGGTGTCAGTTTTTAGCGATCATAATCCTGTTTTAATTGAAGTGAAGCATACGGATTTAATTTCCTTAAAAACAGTAAAAGTTAGAGGGGGACAAAATGTCACGGTAAAAGATCAAAATCGTAGGTTGAAATGGACAAAAATAGTCCCTGAAACCTTTCTTCAAGATTTGTTGTCTAGAGTAGAGGATGAAGTTGCAATATGCCTAGCAAACAGAACACAATGTAAAGATGTTATAGTAGCATTTGATAATATCTGCATAGAAATTAATCGTAGTTTGCTGAAAAAATCTAGACAGAAGCCACTAGTGGGTAAAAGATGGTTTGATAAGAAATGCTCAAAAGCACATGGAGTGCTACTAAAAGCTCTGAAAGCAACTCCTAAAAATCGTGCAGATATAGCTAGTGCAAGGATTGCTTATAAAAAAACTATCCTAGAAAGGAAGAGGGTCCTGAAAGACAATGCTTTGGCTCACCTCCTTGAACCAGAAACTTTAAAAAATAGTGCCCTTTTTTGGAAAATTATAAATCAGCCACTCTTTTCTGTCGACGAAAATACCCCCTAGAGGCAAATATTTCGGATGAGGGCTGGATTGAACATTTTAGACAAATATATACAGAAGCTAGCAGTACTACCACTTCTATTGTCATTCCAGAAGTTGAGGTAACGGAACTCTGTATTGCAGAGGATGCCGTCATTTTTGAGGCAACAGAAGTGGAAAAGGCAATAGATCAGACTTTGAAAAACAAAGCACCGGGCCCCGATGGGGTACCAGGGGATGTTTTTAAAAGCGCACCGAAATTCTGGTCTAAAGTCTTATGTAATGTTTTTAATGCTCTTTCAAATGATAAAATCCCGGACTCTTGGAAAAAATCCATCATTATACCGGTCTTTAAAAAGGGTAACAGGCAAGACCCATCCTGTTACAGACCCATTTCATTGATTGATTCACCTGTGAAAATTTTGGGCCGGGTTATTTTATCAAAACTGAATGATTGGTTAATAGAGAAAGGTATCCTATCAAACGTTCAGTATGGTTTTAGATCAAAAAGGAGCACAATAGATCAAGGCCCTAATTTGCATTTACTGGTAGAAAAATATACGAGGGCCAAGGAGGGGTCCATGTACTTGGGGTTCATAGACCTCTCGTCAGCTTTTGATCTTGTAAATTGTGCTAAATTATGGAAAATTCTGCTCGAGATAGGACTAGACAGGGCCCTTGTTAGTCTTTTAGTAGACTTACATACTGATTTAATAGCTTCGGTCAGAGTTACTTCAGAGGGACGTTGCACGAGTCACTTTAAATCAGAAAGGGGAGTTAGGCAGGGGTGCATTTTGGCACCCCTCCTATTTACAGTTTATATAAATGCCCTGGAACCAGCACTTAAAGAGGCATCCCCTGATATTCCGCGTATAGGAGAACTTGGAATTCCAGTTCTCCTATACGCGGATGACGCTGTCTTGCTTTCACGCACTGGGGTTGGTCTTCAACGATTACTAGATGCTTTTGAGGACTTTATGGGTTCTTTGGACCTAAAAATCAATGTAAAAAAGTCTCAAATTATGATACTGGGCAAGGGTAAGAATAATAAGCTTACAAAAACATTTACTTGTGGCAAACAAGAGCTATGTAGGGTAGCCACTTTCCCTTATCTGGGGATCACATTTGATGACAGAGGCACCTGGGGTCCCCAGATAAAAAATAGAAATATTTCCCTTGCTAGATCATCTTCTGCATTGCAGGGCTTTACAAAAAAATTGGGTGCAAGGCCAATAGTAACTCTTGTAGAAATTTACAAGCAAAATGTCTTGCTGTTGCTACATATGGAAGTGCTATATGGGGATACTGTCCTACGGAAATTATACAGACCACTGAGAACAAATTTTTAAGAGCTGTTCTCTCTGTACCACAGTCCACTTCAACATATATTGCTCACACTGAACTTGGTTTAGGACATATCTCAGACCTGATTAAAGTGGCCCCTGTTCTGGCTTGGCTAAAGATATGGTTGAATCAAGAAATCCCCCTTAACCATATTATTTTAAAAGACTGCCTGTAGCTGGATAGAGTAAACAAAATCCCGTGGCTAGTTTACATTAAAAACTGTCTTGTTAAGGTGGGGAGACCAGATCTCTTTTTTTCCCCGGCCTCTATAACTGCCAAAGATATTGTCCTGATTAAAGGCATCTTGGGTGAGTTCCTAAGCCTGGAAAGGGAACAAGTAGAGCTTGAGAAACCAACAGTGCGGACTAGCATCATTTTGAGCACTCACGTAGGCCCTGAATTATACCTAATTACTGTAAATCAACCTTATCATCGCTTCCTTTTAACTCGTTTTCGGTTTAATTTGATTCATTTAACTCTTGGACACTTCCCAACCTGGAGTACTCCCGAAAATGCAATGCCGTGTACTTGTGACAACTTTTCGATCCAGAACACATTACATTTTTTGATGTTCTGTGATCATTACACGGCACCAAGAAGGAAACATCTGATCCCGATCTTAAAGGAGGCAGGGTTTATTCAGGTTAAGCCAGCGCTCCTGTTTTTACAGTTACTACAGACCCCCAGGATTATGTTCTGTGTTGCTAGTTTTTTAGTGGGGGCTGTCAGGATTAAGAAAAGGAAGTTGTCCGATAATCTAATTAATACGGTTTTATAATGGATGAATTTTAAAATTAGTTATAGGAAATGCCTACCTCATGAAATTAATATCCTTAATTGCAATATGTAAGTGATGAGAATATATGGTTTTATCTAACTGACCTCTTTTTAAAACATTTTAATAATGAGCTTTTAAAATGATGATATGTTTTCTATTTTCTTTAATTAGGATTTGATTTTGTATAACTTATGTATTGTTGATTGTGTGAAATTGTATTGTGCCTATGTCTTTTTATGATATTAATTTATCGAAAATAAAGTATTTTGACTGACTGACATCAAACATTGACTTTGTCACAATATTAAGACTTAGCTTAATTGTGCTCTCTGAGCCTTGGAAAGCAGGCAAATAAGAACCCCCTTTAGTTGTCTTGGATTCTGCCTCTGCAGAGATTTGTGCCGCATTGTAATAATAATAATAATAATAATAATAATAATAATCGTCATTTGTAAAGCACACAATCAACCGCAAGTGTCTCTAGGCGCTGGGGGCCGTCAGGAAGATTAAGCAAGCTATTGCCCAGAGTCACATGGTGATGGGCTAATCTGCCGCCGGTGCCGGGGATCGAACCGTTATCCCCAGATTACGGAGTCAGTCGCCCTAGCCGCGGAGCCACACCTCAAAATCATGCTGATTTATTGTGACTTGGTCAACAGTTATATTTTCTGTTATTGCAGCAGTCTGTGTGTTACCCATGGTACTTGCTTCAGTGTTTGCTCCAGTGCTAACCAGCACCTTCCCCTCTGCTATACATGAATCTCTTTGCTGGATGTTGTCTTCATCCCCCCAGCTGTGATATCTGCTCAGCAACAGGGGGTTCCGGTCGCACTCAGGCCACTTCTGATCATCTTGTTCCTGTAGATACCCATGAGAGAACAGCAGGGGCAGGGGGCAGGGGGCAAAGGGGCTGTGCAGTTGACGGCCCTTGAAGGCTTCAGCTTCAACCCTGCTACCGCAGAGCGAACACTGAAGAGGTCAGAGAGTTTTCTGCTATTGCCTTTGCTGGGGTGTTGTTCACATGTGCTCCATGAGCCCCTTAATCCACTGTCGCTTGAGACTGCGGAAACTTTGGCATCACTGCTGCGGTCTTTGGACACCATTGATGGGGAAGTGCAAGATAGCCGTGATGGAGGAGGAGCCACTTAACAAGGCGGGTAACGCGAGCATACCAGTCAAAATTTGGAAATACTGGACAAATTTTTGTCAGCTCATAGTATTAATGTAGATACTTTTGAATTGATATTTTTAGGGGACTTTAATATACACCCATGCACCCTACCATGTATTATTCAGGATGATGAAGGTCCCCCACTCTCCTAGTCTGTCCATCTGGAACATACTAGGCGTGGAGAGCACCTTGAAACTTTTCTTGCAAGATGGAATCTATATGAGTCAGGCTGCAGGGATGGGAAAAATAGGTCCCCTACTTTTAAAGGAAAAGACGTGGGTACTATTATAGATTATATATTTGTGTCTTCTTTTTGGTAGCATAATGTGATAAAATATTATACAGAGGTGTCAGTTTTTAGCGATCATAATCCTGTTTTAATTGAAGTGAAGCATACGGATTTAATTTCCTTAAAAACAGTAAAAGTTAGAGGGGGACAAAATGTCACGGTAAAAGATCAAAATCGTAGGTTGAAATGGACAAAAATAGTCCCTGAAACCTTTCTTCAAGATTTGTTGTCTAGAGTAGAGGATGAAGTTGCAATATGCCTAGCAAACAGAACACAATGTAAAGATGTTATAGTAGCATTTGATAATATCTGCATAGAAATTAATCGTAGTTTGCTGAAAAAATCTAGACAGAAGCCACTAGTGGGTAAAAGATGGTTCGATAAGAAATGCTCAAAAGCACATGGAGTGCTACTAAAAGCTCTGAAAGCAACTCCTAAAAATCGTGCAGATATAGCTAGTGCAAGGATTGCTTATAAAAAAAACTATCCTAGAAAGGAAGAGGGTCCTGAAAGACAATGCTTTGGCTCACCTCCTTGAACCAGAAACTTTAAAAAATAGTGCCCTTTTTTGGAAAATTATAAATCAGCCACTCTTTTCTGTCGACGAAAATACCCCCTAGAGGCAAATATTTCGGATGAGGGCTGGATTGAACATTTTAGACAAATATATACAGAAGCTAGCAGTACTACCACTTCTATTGTCATTCCAGAAGTTGAGGTAACGGAACTCTGTATTGCAGAGGATGCCGTCATTTTTGAGGCAACAGAAGTGGAAAAGGCAATAGATCAGACTTTGAAAAACAAAGCACCGGGCCCCGATGGGGTACCAGGGGATGTTTTTAAAAGCGCACCGAAATTCTGGTCTAAAGTCTTATGTAATGTTTTTAATGCTCTTTCAAATGATAAAATCCCGGACTCTTGGAAAAAATCCATCATTATACCGGTCTTTAAAAAGGGTAACAGGCAAGACCCATCCTGTTACAGACCCATTTCATTGATTGATTCATCGGTGAAAATTTTGGGCCGGGTTATTTTATCAAAACTGAATGATTGGTTAATAGAGAAAGGTATCCTATCAAACGTTCAGTATGGTTTTAGATCAAAAAGGAGCACAATAGATCAAGGCCCTAATTTGCATTTACTGGTAGAAAAATATACGAGGGCCAAGGAGGGGTCCATGTACTTGGGGTTCATGGACCTCTCGTCAGCTTTTGATCTTGTAAATCGTGCTAAATTATGGAAAATTCTGCTCGAGATAGGACTAGACAGGGCCCTTGTTAGTCTTTTAGTAGACTTACATACTGATTTAATAGCTTCGGTCAGAGTTACTTCAGAGGGACGTTGCACGAGTCACTTTAAATCAGAAAGGGGAGTTAGGCAGGGGTGCATTTTGGCACCCCTCCTATTTACAGTTTATATAAATGCCCTGGAACCAGCACTTAAAGAGGCATCCCCTGATATTCCGCATATAGGAGAACTTGGAATTCCAGTTCTCCTATACGCGGATGACGCTGTCTTGCTTTCACGCACTGGGGTTGGTCTTCAACGATTACTAGATGCTTTTGAGGACTTTATGGGTTCTTTGGACCTAAAAATCAATGTAAAAAAGTCTCAAATTATGATACTGGGCAAGGGTAAGAATAATAAGCTTACAAAAACATTTACTTGTGGCAAACAAGAGCTATGTAGGGTAGCCACTTTCCCTTATCTGGGGATCACATTTGATGACAGAGGCACCTGGGGTCCCCAGATAAAAAATAGAAATATTTCCCTTGCTAGATCATCTTCTGCATTGCAGGGCTTTACAAAAAAATTGGGTGCAAGGCCAATAGTAACTCTTGTAGAAATCTACAAGCAAAATGTCTTGCTGTTGCTACATATGGAAGTGCTATATGGGGATACTGTCCTACGGAAATTATACAGACCACTGAGAACAAATTTTTAAGAGCTGTTCTCTCTGTACCACAGTCCACTTCAACATATATTGCTCACACTGAACTTGGTTTAGGACATATCTCAGACCTGATTAAAGTGGCCCCTGTTCTGGCTTGGCTAAAGATATGGTTGAATCAAGAAATCCCCCTTAACCATATTATTTTAAAAGACTGCCTGTAGCTGGATAGAGTAAACAAAATCCCGTGGCTAGTTTACATTAAAAACTGTCTTGTTAAGGTGGGGAGACCAGATCTCTTTTTTTCCCCGGCCTCTATAACTGCCAAAGATATTGTCCTGATTAAAGGCATCTTGGGTGAGTTCCTAAGCCTGGAAAGGGAACAAGTAGAGCTTGAGAAACCAACAGTGCGGACTAGCATCATTTTGAGCACTCATGTACGCCCTGAATTATACCTAATTACTGTAAATCAACCTTATCATCGCTTCCTTTTAACTCGTTTTCGGTTTAATTTGATTCATTTAACTCTTGGACACTTCCCAACCTGGAGTACTCCCGAAAATGCAATGCCGTGTACTTGTGACAACTTTTCGATCCAGAACACATTACATTTTTTGATGTTCTGTGATCATTACACGGCACCAAGAAGGAAACATCTGATCCCGATCTTAAAGGAGGCAGGGTTTATTCAGGTTAAGCCAGCGCTCCTGTTTTTACAGTTACTACAGACCCCCAGGATTATGTTCTGTGTAGCTAGTTTTTTAGTGGGGGCTGTCAGGATTAAGAAAAGGAAGTTGTCCGATAATCTAATTAATACGGTTTTATAATGGATGAATTTTAAAATTAGTTATAGGAAATGCCTACCTCATGAAATTAATATCCTTAATTGCAATATGTAAGTGATGAGAATATATGGTTTTATCTAACTGACCTCTTTTTAAAACATTTTAATATTGAGCTTTTAAAATGATGATATGTTTTCTATTTTCTTTAATTAGGATTTGATTTTGTATAACTTATGTATTGTTGATTGTGTGAAATTGTATTGTGCCTATGTCTTTTTATGATATTAATTTATCGAAAATAAAGTATTTTGACTGACTGACATCAAACATTGACTTTGTCACAATATTAAGACTTAGCTTAATTGTGCCCTCTGAGCCTTGGAAAGCAGGCAAATAAGAACCCCCTTTAGTTGTCTTGGATTCTGCCTCTGCAGAGATTTGTGCCGCATTGTAATAATAATAATAATAATAATCGTCATTTGTAAAGCACACAATCAACCGCAAGGGTCTCTAGGCGCTGGGGGCCGTCAGGAAGATTAAGCAAGCTATTGCCCAGAGTCACATGGTGATGGGCTAATCTGCGCCGGTGCCGGGGATCGAACCGTTATCCCCAGATTACGGAGTCAGTCGCCCTAGCCGCGGCGCCACACCTCAAAATCATGTTGATTTATTGTGACTTGGTCAACAGTTATATTTTCTGTTATTGCAGCAGTCTGTGTGTTACCCATGGTACTTGCTTCAGTGTTTGCTCCAGTGCTAACCAGCACCTTCCCCTCTGCTATAAAAGCGTCGGGACACTCCAGTTCGAGTAGCCGTACGCTATATAAAAACAACGTAACATAACATAACATAACATAACATATACCTGAATCTCTTTGCTGGATGTGGTCTTCATCCCCCCTGCTGAGATATCTGCTCAGCAGCAGGGGGTTCTGGTCGCACTCGGGACACTTCTGATGATCTTGTTCCTGTAGATACCCATGAGAGAACAGCAGGGGCAGGGGGCAAAGGGGATGAGCAGTTGACGGCCCTTGAAGGTTTCAGCTTCAACCCTGCTACCGCAGAGCGAACACTGAAGAGGTCAGAGAGTTTTCTGCTATTGCCTTTGCTGGGGTGTTGTCCACATGTGCTCCATGATCCCCTTAATCCACTGTCGCTTGAGACTGCGGAAACTTTGGCATCACACCTACGGTCTTTAGACACCATTGATGGGGAAGTGCAAGATAGCGGGGATGGAGGAGGAGCTACTTAACAAGGCGGGTAATGCTGGAGTTTACCACCAGCAAAGCTAAAGACCGCACTAAGAAAGAGTCAGTCTTTTTGTTCCTTACAAAGCAAATTGAGGCTGTGTTTTTTTAAATATGTAGCAGGAGTGGGGGGGGGAGGGTAATTTCAAAGCCCATTAGGCCGTGATAGTGAATGGTCTGGATTCTGAGGAGATCCGGCTGAGAGCCGCCCACCACACCTCTAAACTGGCAGCCATCTTCCTCTTTCGTCCAAATGAGTCTTCCAATCTCACGTGTCATATTGTGCGGCACTTGCAGCTCACATTTCACAACTCACAACTCACAAGAAGCATCAGAGGCAGAAAACAGAGATTGTCTAAGCAGAGCTTGAAGAGGCGACTTCATACAAGAACCCAAACAGTCCAGCTGCTTCACCCCAAGATATTTCTGCAGACACAACTTCATTTGAAATTATTTGTGTGGAAGGAGCAACCACATTACGAAACTATGGTCAAACATACAACAATGTTGCCTAAATTACACCGTCAAATGGACCCGTCTTTCATCTCTCCTCTAGCTTTCTAAATTCGTAACAACTGCTGCTTTTGGTTTGATGTGTATGGCGCTTGCTCCATTCATGGCAATCATAATGTATGCCTTACAAATTTTATAGAGATTGGATCAGTCTCCTTCAGCATCTTTCGCTCCAGAACTTTTAGCCATTAACTTGAGATGATGTCAGTCACATCTTGGATCAGCCTAGGGAACATTTCAGTCTCACCATTTTTCTATTACCTGTTTGGCTATATCCTTCCACCTTCATTGCAACGTTTTAGGGGTTGTTTAATGGTCAGTGAGTGTTCTGGTAGCATTTGAGAAAATGGATATTACAGAAAAGAAAGCAATTTTTTTGTATGTATGATCAATTTTTCAGATGCTTTTGTTTGCACCTGCCCTCCAGTACCAAACAGCATTGGCGGATCCAACAGCATGCCATATATACATCCAACATCTTGGCTTTGCTAGTGCTTGTTTGTCCAGCTGTGAATGGCATTCCTTATAGGGATAAAAGAGTGCGAGGGCAATTCAGATCGTCTCTGTCAAAACTAATGAAAATAGTCTGAAGAACAGAAACCTAGATTAATAGGCTTTTCCAATATTGTGTCACTGATGGCCAAACAACTACAAAGCTGAAAAGTAACTTGAAGAGGCAAAACAGTATTTACACTACTCTTCTGATGACTTTGAAACACTATCAAGTAGTCCAACAGACAGTGACAGAAATGACTGGCCATATGAGGATTGAACAATAGAAGCACGTGATCTATGTACATTTCTTCAGTATTCGCTTCACTAGGATCTAAAGATAGCACATACAAAAGCAATCAAAATCAATATATTTGCTGGATATATGCAAAGACTAAAGACGATCTAAGTTGGCTAATCAGGGGTGGCTAGTAACTTTAACCAGCCCCCCCAGCTGTGCGAGCATCTTATGGGCCCTCCCACCGTTCCTTCATTCCCATCATTTATGTACACCAAGACCATTGTGGTGTTAGAAAGGCCGCAGTTTATTCACATCATAAGTTGGTACACACTTGTCATGATCGCATTAGTCCTTAACATGCTCATTTCTGTCTCATCTCAGATTGTAATGTAAGCCATCTCATAACAGGTTATACAGTATACCTCCTTTACTTTATTCCATCTTTAAAACCGTAATTTGCCTATCCTACAATGTATCAACCTTACAGTCATGCCTCTTCAAGGTTGTGATAACTTGCTTCCAATTGTTGTGACAGTTCTACTTCTGTCACTTGGTACAACGGGTCGTGGCTTCGAGGCTTCAACTTGCTACGGAATCTGTGTCCATGCCTGGGCTGCAAGTGCCGTGTCCGCCCCGCACTGCCCATTTTACCTTATGCCTCAAGTATCCCTGCCGTGAGGCATCCCAAGGACTTTGTTCGGGTAATTGCACTTATTTCAAGAGTCCCTGTCGTTAAGCCATCCCAAAGTCCTTGTTCGGGCAATTGCACTTTTACGTCCTTCTGTGAAGAAATGTTAACCTTGTGACTCCCGCCACAATGGTTTACCGACCACGGACAGCTCCCCTCAGGACCACGTGGTAATTAGCTCTAGCACACGTACGATGTGCCGGAGGTACCTATCGCTCTCTGCCAGGAGCTGAAACTTTGTCATCTGTGTACCCCAGGGAGAGGGGTTCTCGGACTCCGGCGTTTCCCTGTGCTGCCTCATCTATCTAGATGGTGAGGTTCTCGTCACTGCCCACGGCAATGGCTTAATCTGGAACTCTGCTTCTTAAAGCATGGGCTTGTGACCAAGGAAAATATTTTTTTCTTTGGGACTATGACTTGAACTCTAATGCACCCTTCCTGGGAATACTGTTCTCCTAGTGTAATATGCCATGCGATTCGCAGTCCATAGCTTCATCGCCAGAGGAAATAGATGAAGTCGCAGCCGCCAGCAAAGAATCACAAGAGACTCGTGTCCGGACTTACCGGCACCCAGAACGGGGGGTGACCAGTTGAAGACGGTGGCAGGCATCACATGACAGCGTGAGCCAACACGGCAGTGCTTATGAGGGCATCCCAGCCAGGGTGCAGGCCAACTTGATCTGGAGATCCTGCCGGGAGTATAGACGGCCAGCAGATCAGGACTCACAATGCTAGTGAGTGGGTGCGGGCCGCAGTGCTCCGCCCCCGAGACTGTTGATGAGTGAGGTGAGCGAGGGTCTGATTCATTAAGGTCTGGTTAGCAAAGACCGACAGAGAGGTGGGGGTACTTTGTAGCCTTGGGTTAATGCCTCTACGCACGGAGCATAGTTAGTCTGGTGCGAGCAAGATCTTGTGGGGCACAAGATTTTCAGCAGGAAACACCAGGGTTCCCCTCAGGGTCTCCCCTACCCCGCCCCCTTTTTCTGGCGAAACTACCATGGAAGTGTTTAGGCCTATAATGGTTACCTCGGCCGGCTCCCCGGTTAGCAAGTGGCAGAATCTGTTTTGTGTTCTAAAACTATCATGCCCTTCAAAGAACAGGGTGATCAGTTTCAGGGATTGCAGCACCCCTCCATGTAAAGCAAGCTAGGCGGGGTGTTTGTGGGCAGGTGTCAATTGCATGCTACCAGATTGGACACAGGCATGGCCGTCCGCAGAAATTTTTCCGGGGGGGGGGGCAAAATGTTAACATCATGACCATCCTCCGACATGTGTGCCAGGTGGGGAACAAAATACACAGGGGCGCAGGAGGAGTCATGGGGGGCAGGAAGCAGGCCGCATATGATCTCATACACCATAGGGTTGTTGTGCCACAGCCATCTCTTTCTTTTGTGGCACCCCAAAATCCATACCCGCCCTAGTCCCTAAAATTCCCCCAGCACCACAAAACCCATACCCACCCTATACCCTAAAATTACCCCAGCCCCCCAAAACTTAACCGCCCTGAACCCTAAAATTACGACCCTGGCACCCCAAAACTCATACCCACCCTGAACCCTAAAATTGTCCCCCTGGCACCCCAAAACCCATACCCACCCAGAACCCTAAAATTACCCCCTAGCACCACAAAACCCATACTCACCCTGAACCCTAAAATTGTCCCCCCCTGGCATCCCAAAACCCATACACGCCCTGAACCCTAAAATTGTCCCCCCCGGCACCCCAAAACCCATACCCACCCTGAACCCTAAAATTACCCCTGCACCCTTAAAACTCATATCCACCCTAAAATTATGCCCCTGGCACCCCAAAACCCATACCCACCCTGAACCCTAAAATGACCCACCCTGAACCCAAAAATTACACCTGCCCCCCCCCAAACTCATACCCACCCTGAACCCTAAAATTACCCTCCTTGCCCCCCCCCCCCTGCAGAGGCCCATGGGCACAGGCTCCGTTTGAGATTGATACTCATGGCGACTGCGCGGCTCAGCCATTCATCCTTTGGGGTCATGATGTGCTGCGGTATAATTGTGCTATTACGTGTTTTGTGGCAGGGGTCCATTGCATGCTCCCAAGTTAAGGAACATCACCTGCTTGGGTTCGCCCGCTGAGGTTTCACTGTAGCTCAGCCCTTCATCCTTCAGGGTTGCTACGCTTTACTGCTAAGACAGGCTATTTTTAGGGTGTAGGGGCAGGTGACTGTCGCACGCTACCACGTTAGTAGAATGTATCTGCCTGGGTTTTTATGCTGAAATTAGCAGCTTTTAATCCTTCAGGGTGCTAGATGTTATCAGACAAACCAAGTTATTATCACGTGTGTGTGGGTGGGAGTTTGTGGCACGCCCCAACTTTGGGGCACAGGCTCCGTTTGAGCTGGACCGCCCATGTCAATTGCGCAGCTCAGCCTTCCATCCTTTGGGGTCACGATACGCTGTGGTATAATCGTTTGACTACATGTTTTGTGGGTAGGCGCCGTTGCCCGCTCCCAAGTTTAGGAACATCGCTGGCTTGGGTTTGCCCGCTGAGTAGCCTTTTATCCTGAAGGGTTGCTAAACTGTACGATTAAGGCAAGCTATTTTTAGGTGTGTTGGGGTAGGTGACTGTCTGTAGCATGCTCCCAGGTCAGTAGAATGTACCGGGCTTGACCTCTGAAGTTAGCACAGCTCATCCTTCAGGACGCTGGATGTTACCGGACAAAGCAAGTTATCACGTGTGTGTGTGGGCGGGAGGGGTGTTCATCGCACGCCTCCACAGTAGTGCACAGTTCCTGCCGGTGTTTCCGTGCTGATGGAATACATGCAGCGCAGCCTTTCACCCTTCAGGGGTCGCTACACTTTGCCCTGTAAAGCAAGTTGTGCAATTTCCTCTGGCGGACAAAGCTGTGGACTGCTTGTCCCGGTCGCCTTTATGGCCATGCTTGTGACCTTCTTGATTGTTTCCTCTGAACCCAAACTCCCTTGGCCATTCGCTGACCCTCAGCTTTTGGCGTGCTTTCGCGCCCTGGTGCTGCCGTGCCTTTTGTCTGCCGCCCACAGGTGTGGGGGGAGGGGGTTGCCGCCCTCCCTCTAGCCATCAGCTTCGCCTCCAGGACGGCAGTAAAAATCGGTTGGGCGCAGAGCCAAAAAACTCACAGAGATGCTGCTGGCCAGTGTATCTTCTCTACTGGACGATGAGCAGGAAAGGGAAGAAAGGTAGTTAATTTCCTGCATGCAAATCCAACCATTCCTGGAGCTGCTCTCATGCTGTTTTTGTCGTGAGCAGCTCCAAGATTGGTTGGAGCAGGATAACCCAGCGCTCATTTTAATCCCCTGGTTGTTTGACAGCACTGGGATGCTGGCTCAGAAGGTCGCATGTCGGATAGATCAGCTGTAGCCAGCCAGCCAATCTGACATGCGCACTGAGCTCCTACAGATGTCATCCTGCAATCACAGGAATCTGCCCTGCCCCCACAATCACATTCACGCTATCGCGCCAGGGGCACACAGAATAATAAAATGGTAACGACCATTTTATCACTTTATGTTTACCTGCCTAACATGGGAGCCACCACTGTGGTTAATAGTATGTACGGTGATAGTTTATCACTACCCAAAGATATTTTAACCAACAAAGTTAAAATTGTCAAACTCCAATGCCAACGATTTAAAAAAATATGATTATTGGATTTACATAACCGTACACTTGCCACCCTGTACATCCATTAACAGGGAAGCGATTACATACATATATTCTTCTGTATTTAAGAAAGGAATTTAAAGGAAAATATGATAAGACATGTTATGCAGGAGTCATGAAGTTGCATAAGCAAATTTGCACTGCATGGTTCAACATTCCGAAATGGTATTCATATTTTGCTCTATTCAAGGAAAGAGTGTTATTGGTGTTTGAAGGAAGCACAACCTCAAAATACAAACAAATCAGCTGCACATAGCGCCTACGGAAAAACCCTGCCATCATGTATTGTAAACGACAGAAAAGTTCAAATACGCAGGCAGGATAAATAAAAAATATACAATTTATCGGAAATCGCGATAGTGCTAATTTCATTATTTAAAGAAAACGATCCCACTTTTAAAAAATATGCAACCAACTCACACATAATATAACTTTTGGTAGCGATGTGTGGACGAATTTAAGCCCCCATGACCTTGGCTTGTGATGACGCCACTGGGTATAGCACGGAACAGACATCATGACATTAGCATGCTCACTGAAGTTGTCAAAAATGGCTGAACTAGCAACTGTTGTGGGTGACTGCACACCAAGTTTGTGTTCGCAGAAAACGTGCCAAAAACGTTACGTGATGCTAAACATAACACTGCTTTCAAGCACCGGTCCCTATGGGAATATTTCAAATTGTCATAAGATTGATGAACTCTTTTCAGCGTTAAAAGATCAATTGAAAAACATACACAAGACAAGAAAAATAGGCAAGTGAAAAACTATCACAAATGATCTAAAGAACGACTACAACAAATAAGCAAAAGAGGTAAAAATCTCCATGGTGCAAAGCATAATAAAGTTTAAATCATTAATTACCAGCAAAGTGCTGTACAGACCAGAAAAGTAAAAAAAAAACCACTGAAACATTCAACACTAGCGGGAGCACGCCTAGCAGTGCAAGACTATGTAATGCTGTAATCTTAAACACTTTGGGCCACATTCACAAAATTTTAACAGTATTTTGTAGTATGAAAAGTAGTGCTACAGTAGTACCTCTTATGTACTACAAAGTAAAAAAACACAAATGCACAAGTGTAGATCTCAAGCTCTCCGGTCTTTTCTATTAGGACATCCTCACACATGTAAGTTTACCACTTAGTAGCAAATGTGGGACGGACCGGTGGGAGTGGCTGGAAAAAGGGGCATCATTATTACTACTAAATGGGAGAGGTTCAAGTAGGACATGCATTCACCCCCAAAAGAGTAAGCCTATTGCTATTGACAAACGGCACTTCTAAGGTTACTACAGCCCAAAAGGTTCCACAGCTGTAGTAAATATATGCCAGCTCAGAGCTGGAGTAAATCCAGCACCGCACACAGCTAATCACTGGCACTGCAACTCCCTCTCATATTAAATAATGTAGGTAGGTGCTTAAAATAAATCCTCGTAGGGAATAATGGTAAATTAAATAACATTAGTCAAGCTAGTTAAAAATATATACTTACATTTAATTTAAAGTAAAAAATATACATTTTCATTTAAAAATGTTTTTTACTTTTGAATTTAAAAATGAATGGAACATTATTTTTAATTACAAAATAATGAAATTACTTTTAGCGCAATAAATCAATTCGAATAATTATCCATAAATAATAAAAAAATATTTTATTCACTAAAGATGGAAATTATTTTTCAATGTAAACTTCAGAATTTGTTTACTTTATATCAATTAAATATTTAATTTAAAAATGCAGTTAACGCTGCAGCATTTAATTTATTTTTTCTACAATTAAATTAATCACATAACATGTATGTACATTACTGTTTAAAAATGTGATTGATACATAAGAAATACCTATTTTTGGAGTCACAAACAGAGAATCAGTGTTTGGCACCATAACACATCTGGCCCTATGTTACTTATTCATTTACCCCACCACCAGAGTTTTTTGTACATTGAGGCCCATACTCAGTGTTGTAGGACACAATTACTGGTTCAGTAAGAAAGGATGCTATAGAGAGGAATTGCATCCATTGGAAGAATGATAACCTGGATCTGTGTGTTTCAGGCAAACTGAAACAGAAGCTTCACATATCATTTTGATGCAAAGGTTCATTTCTGATATGTGGGACTGGAACAATGATTCGAAGGGCTGGGGATTCTCGGAGTGGGAAAAGAGGGTGGGAATTGGTGTACTGCTCTGTCTGATAATAAAAAAAAACAAGAAAAAGGTTACAAGCTAAATAATACTGAAGAAAGTATAGCCGTGCTTTTTAAAATTGCAAATTAGTGCTAAGTTGTCAAGCAGAACAATCACATTTTTGCTCCATACATGTGTAAAATACTACACTCCTGCAGAAAGTGCCAGCAACATTAGGAATATCAGCCACTTTAGCCAGAAAGTGGGTTTCTCAAGGCAATTCCACTTCCTTGCAAAATCACTCCTAGTCCACCAGAATTAACACTGTAACTGGTCACTTCAATCAATCAATCAATCAGCAAATTTGTAGAGCGCGCTACTCACCCGCTAGGGTCTCAAGGCGCTTGGAGGGGGGGGGGGGGGATTCGCTACTGCTCGAACAGCCAGGTCTTGAGTTGCTTTCTGAAGGAGAGATGGTCCTGGGTCATCTGAAGGTGGGTGGGGAGGGAGTTCCATGTCTTGGCCGCCAGGTAGGAGAAGGATCTTCCTCCGGCAGTGGATTTGCGGATTCGTGGGACGGAGGCGAGGGCGAGGGCGAGGCTGGCGGATCGGAGCTGGCGGGTGGGTGTGTAGAATGTGAGGCGGCTGTTGAGGTATTTCGGGCCCATGTCGTGGAGAGCCTTGTGTGCGTGGGTGAGGAGTCTGAACGTGATCCTCTTGGTGACGGGGAGCCAGTGCAGGTCTTTCAGATGGGCAGAGATGTGGCTGTGGCGAGGGATGTCCAGGATGAGTCGTGCAGAAGCGTTCTGTATGCGCTGGAGTCTTTCTGGAGTTTGGGTGTGGTTCCGGCGTAGAGGGTGTTCCCGTAGTCCAGGCGGCTGGTGACGAGGGCCTGGGTGACCGTCTTCCTGGTTTCGGTGGGGATCCACCGGAAGATCTTTCGGAGCATGCGCAGGGTGTTGAAGCAGGAAGACGAGACAGCGTTGACTTGCTTGGTCATCGTGAGGGAGGAGTCCAGGATGAAGCCCAGGTTGCGTGCTTGGTCCGTTGGCTTGGGTGCAGTGCCCAGTGCAGGGGGCCACCAGGAGTCGTCCCAGGCGGAAGGGGATGGTCCGAGGATGAGGACTTCGTCTTGTCTGAGTTCAGTTTCAGACGGCTGATCTTCATCCATTCCGCGACGTCTTTCATTCCTTCCTGGAGGCTGGCTTTGGCGGTGGCGGGGTCGTTGGTGAGGGAGAGGATCAGCTGGGTGGCGTGGGAGATGATGTTAAGGTTGTGTTGGCGTGCGATGGCAGCAAGAGGGCTCATGTAGACGTTGAAGAGGGTGGGGCTGAGTGAGGATCCTTGCGGGACGCCGCAGATGACTTCGGTGGCAGCGGATCGGAACGGGGAGGCGGACTCTCTGGGTTCTTCCGGCGAGGAACGAGATGATCCACTCGAGGGCCGCTCCTTGGATTCCGGTGTTGCTGAGGCGCTGGCTCAGGGTGCGGTGGCATACGGTGTCGAAGGCTGCTGAGAGGTCTAGGAGGATGAGGGCAGCAGTTTCCCCGTTGTCGAGCAGGGATCTGATGTTGTCGGTAGCTGCGATGAGAGCGGTCTCGGTGCTGTGGTTTGATCAGAAACCGGACTGTGATGGGTCAAGGGATCCGTTGGTCTCGAGGAAGGCGGAGAGTTGTCTGTTGACGGTCTTCTCGATGACTTTGGCAGGAAAGGGGAGGAGCGAGATGGGGCGGAAGTTCTTGAGGTCCGTGTGGTCCGCGCTGGGTTTCTTCAGGAGGGCGCTCAGCTCGGCATGTTTCCAACTCTCCGGGAAGGTGGCGGATGCGAAGGAGCTGTTGATGATGTTCCGGAGCTGGGGTGCGATGATGGAGTCAGCTTTGTTGAAGATGTGGTGTGGGCAGGGGTCCGTTGGGGAGCCGGAGTGGATGGTGTTCATCAGGCGGGTGGTGTCTTCGGTGCTGACAGGGGTCCAGGTGCAGAGGGTGGTGGTGGGGGGCGTTGGTTCGGTGGTTGGGTGCGTTGTCTGTGCGCCGAAGCTGTTGTGTATGTCGGCGATCTTGCGGTGGAAGAACGAGGCGAGTGAGTCGCAGAGGTCTTGCAAGGGTGTGATATCGTTGTTGCAGGCGCTGGGGTTGGAGAGCTCTTTAACGATGCTGAAGAGTTTAAGTTTATTTGATTTAGTTCTCAACTGAGAACAACAACATTTTTACATATAACATTTACATGTAAATGGTAAAATTGTCATTCGAATACATTCTAATGCAAAGTTAAAAATTAGATAAAAAAATTTGAACATATTAATACACACAAATTCATTAGGCCGTTCCTTACAAAGAAGAATCAGGTTCTGAACAGAATTAATTTTGCATTTTGTTCTTATTGGTTTTAAAAATCTTTTTCTAGCCTCTATGACAATCACGTTTGGACAAGCGAATAACAAATGTTCTGAATCTTGCACTCCGCCTTTACATAGATCACAAAGACTAGACACCTTTTCCTTTGGATACCACTTATATGTAAATGATTTCAAAGGCAGTATCCCTAGTGGGAGCACTAAAATACTTCGCCTGAACTGGTCACTTTAATCAAACATCCAAAATCACAATGACTACATTATTTGATAAACAGCGCTAACACCATGACTTTTGAATGAAATTATTATTGCAAAATAACTGGTTTGTGTCTTGTGTGGCAACTGCAGTAAACTATTGTACCCACCTTGTATTGCCCAACTATAGACCCACCTAATATATTTATTGGGTATTTTTGTTCTGTGGCAATGTTTTTGTAATGTTTAATTATGTTCATAAAACCATGTAAGTCTTGGAAAAATATTAGCAAATAGAAATTGTGTCAGCTAAACCATGCCTTCTCGGGGTTTATGCACATAACATTATCTATGTGCTGCAACGCTTTGGTGTCTGTACTCCACTTTTTAAAAGTGCAGTATGCAGATTGCAGCCTATGCAGCTTCTGGCAATTCTCCATGCTCAGGTATGGTGTGTGAGGGGGCTCAAAAGACTACATCCAGAAGCAAAGCCAACACGTGTTTTGAGTGGAACCCCCCCCTTCCTCAAGGCTTTTTGGACAACAATTACACGACGCCAAAAACCTCCTGTGATTCTGGGCAAATCACTTAATCTCCCCGTGCCTTAAAATGAAAGTGTGTGTCCTCATGTAAAAACGTAACTTGTGCTATGTAAAGCGCTCTGATACCTGATTCGGTTCGGGTCTAGTTCGCGCTATATAAAACTCTACCAAAAAAAAATGCCGCTAGTCTTCACAATAGTGTTTCATGGTTCAGCCTATGCATATTCTTCTCTGTTACCCCAACACTGGATCAACAACGAAAAAACATGACGTCACGATGGGGTTACCAACATCCCATGCAAGCTAATCATCTAATTCCAATGCCGAAAGCTTTATGCTCTAGCAGGCCTTCAAAGAAAAGAAGAAGAAACCAGAAAGGGCTCAGAATGACCGAGAGGATCCGTTTCTCCATCTCTGCCATTGTACAGAGCAGTTGGAAATAAGACATTCTCTTTCAAAATGTGATCACCAGAATAACTCATGCCTCCTAATGCTGGACTTCCCAGATCACTGACAGGGAAAGGAGAGGCTTCTCTGCTGCCGCTTTTGTCAGAGGAAAGGACAGGGAGTTTTCCTGCCTGCTTATATGGGTTTTTATCACCAAGTTGTGTATCATTAACACCACAACCTGACCATACAGGCTAGAGAAATTCTACCAAGCCCTAAGGACTAATGACAATTACTTTCAAGACCAAAAACCACAGAGCTCTTCTAAAATCTTCCCCTATCTAATAATGGTTGAATACAGCCATTGTCAAGATAAATAGAAGAGAAACAGCTCAGGTCAGCTGTTTAACACCAAGCAATCATTGCAGATTGTTTCAGATGACTTCTAAGAGCGTCTAAGAGTCAGAATTGGATTTTCCACCATCAGAGGGTATGTTTAGCCCAGAGCACCATGAAGATTGTAGCGGTCTACAGGAACACACAACAGAATAAGACAAATCATAAAATTCATGACCTCAGCTGCAGGCAAAAGGAAACAAGTGTAGTCACACAAGACAGCTTACCTGGATTTCCGCCGCAACCACACTGTGGGGGGAGGAGGTGGGATATATGCTTCAACAGGACTCCCTCAAGTGCAACGGTGTCTGCCCCTGGGAATTTGTGGAAAAAACACAACTTGCACCCATGTACATGCGGAAATCAGCGTCTGCAGACTCCTGCACCCTGGCTCGGTTTCCATCTGAGACTCAGACTGGGCCTGTACCATCAAGCTGTCCATGTTTGATGGATAGTGATTCCCTTGCTGTGGTGGCCTGCCGAGGGGTCAACAACTTCATAAATATCTGCTGGGCTGATCTCAAATGAAAGGGCAGGGCATGGAATTGGCTTTGCTAAATGATGGCCGCCTAACACATTCGTTTCTGGCCCACCTGACTGTTAGCTTTTAGTATTTATTTTTTGTAATAATTACTTTTTTTGCTTTTTGTGTTCAAATAAAAGCAATACAGATAAATCAGAGGAATCCAATATGCAACACAACACATCTATTTGGCATACAAGCATTGTCAGAGTAATAATGCCCAAGGAACTCAACCTGGCTTCAACAATCAGTATGGTGCCCATACCATAGCATGCTTCGCTGCAGAACCCCTCCATTTGTACACCATTTTTTCCGCTGCGGTGCAGTAGGTCATTCAATGGGACCAGTCCACCAATGGGAGTGAGGGGCGGGGTAGATTTAGGAGGAAGTACCTCCGTCAACAACGGGCTGTCTCTCTTTTGGCAAATAGGTACCCAAAGCCTGCCAGTAACCTCTGCCCGCCCCTCCATTATTCCCAGTAGTGCCACCTTAAAGTTTAAGTATTTATTTATTCAATTTATTTATGGAGTTTTAAAAAGGGATTTGTATCATTTATTGAAAAGGTCAAACTGCCGAGGATTCTAGATATTTTTCACTCTGAAGGAGGGGTTAAGAGTCCCACTGCCATGGGTGGGCACCAATCCAATATTTTTCAATTGCTTCTCCCTTTTGTGAGTAATCCAGGCAAAATTAACTCACCTTTTTTCTTACGTATTACGTTTCAGTTGCATTAATAAATTTAACTAATCACAAAAAGCTAATTAACCGGTTACATTAAATATTTTAAAGCATAACCCCAGCCGAGTTTTTGAAGTATTGAATTATGTCGTTTTTAGGCAAGTAGTTTGGGGGTAGTACCATGCCAGAGAACAAATTGTCTAAGGCGTTCATCACTTTGCTTTCAATCTGAACACTTTAGTAAATCCTCAGAGCAGTGTTACTACCATGAAGTATTTCACCACAAGCGGAAAGAGGCCTGGAAGGCTGGCAGTTGTATATTTTTCCAGACACTGGTAAAATGGTTTTACAGTTCACACGCGTGTAACTATGTCAGGGTGATGTGGGCACCCATTGTTTGAAAGTATGAGCTCACTCTCTCACGCGTCATCTATCCCTTTCACCAAGTTACAAAAGGTGGCATAGCTTCTGAAAATCATATTAGCCGTCCTGCTTGAATCACCAATGCCAACAGTTAATGATGTGACGGGTTACGTGTTTACCCCTCTGCAACATGAAACTAGGCCACCCAGACGTCAATTAACAATAACACAAAAAGTGTAGTTTTCTGTATTACTTTTCTTTCCTGATTGAAGTAAGCATTTAGGTTAAAGCGGTCTGTGACATTCCATAGGTTTGCAGACACTTTTCAAACATATTTTTCACGTTAATATTCTACAGGGATACAGTACTGTGTTCGTTATACTTAAGTGAACAAAATGAAAACCAAATCAAAAATTATGGAAAGAAAGTGGATGCAGTATTGGAGTCAGCTATGGTATACGGGTATATGTTAAGCGACTCAATGTGGCAACCTCTTAAAAAATAATACAATATTTGCTTATAAAACATTCATTGTTCTTTCCTCAAGAAGAAAATCACCACATGGCGACGGTGTTTAATATTCCTACCTCCAGAAGCTGGGCCACAGACCTCCCTCAAAAAACAGGCATTAGGTCAAAAAGTGGTAGCAAACATACACCAGTCCTTAACAGTCCCATTCTAGTTCTGTCTGCCTACATTTGCCAGAGGCTACTTTGTTAAAGTGCAAGGAAAGAATAAGATTAAAAACTCTTTAGGAACATTAAAGGGGAATAGGAGGCAATTTCTTAATCTTTCACACAGCAATGGGGAAGCCCCAGAGAGTCAGTGGGACCACGGCTATCCTCATTTCAACAAATAACCTTCTAAAATCTGCATGACCCTACTCACCACAATAGGTCAGCTCAGGAGGCCCATAGAATGGGACATTGCCAGGTCCTAAAACATGTATCCTTAGCAGCCACAACTGACAAACTATTCCACTAGATCAAAAAACCATGAGTGTGTGACTCCATACTCTGACCTGAGACCACGGTCAACATACTCGATATTAGAGCACTCAAAACCCTAACATGAATGTAAATGAAAAATCTCCACACTGTTACTAAAACGACCAGAATGAAGAAAGAAAATTACTCAAACGCTAAACTCATTGCACAACAAAATGCATCAACTCTGACCCTCCTAATTCTAAAATAGAAAAGAAACAAATACAAAAAGCATATTTTTGATATCTTTTTTTAGTACACTCATTGATTGAACTTGCTAGAAATCATCTTAAAAGCTCTGTAAAAAAGTCAGTCGCTAAACTGCTACACCCCCAAACAAGAAACAATCCTTAGAATGCAAATGTAAAATGTGAGGAATTTTTCACTTTCTTCGAAGAAAAGATTAAAAATATAGAGCTCTTCTTCATTAACTCCTGCACAACCAGGCATCATACAAAAAACCAAAGATTCATTGTCCTCCCTTCAGAGCAATACTGAGTAGGGCTGTTAAAAAAAAAATCTATTAAAAATCACTTACATGCTGGCCGCCGCCTCTCTTCCGTACTCTCGTCCTCTTCATAGCTTCTGTTGGACCAGGAAGCACGAAGCACCCAGGCTTCCCTAAGCCAATCACAACACTGCAATGCAGCGTTGTGATTGGTTGAGCGCCATGGTTTGGCGCTCAGATGGGATATGAGAGCCTGGGCATGTTCTCCACCCAGGTTGTAATGCAGCCTGGGTGGAGGACGTGTAAAGTGTACGCACATAGGGGGTGTATAGAGTGAATTACACAAACAGGTGCGCGGTGTCACGGTTTTGCAGGTGATTGAGCAGGGACTTGCCTACAGAACGATTGTGTTCTTTGGCGTCCTTCTTGCCGGACACCAGTTAGAGTTTGTAAAATCTATAAACTCGTGAATGTTTTCCCGCATCTGAGGGAGCAGTCTCCACACACAACACGGGAGGGGCACGGATCTAGCAGACCTGCCTCATCCTTGGGGTACCATCATCTGAAGTACGGAGGAACCCAGATTGGCACTGAATGCGACGGTCCTGAAGAAGACCGGAGTGACCTTTAAGGCACACACAGAGCGGTCGAAACATGTTGACTCTGGCAGTGGTAGGAGGGAAGCTTTGAGGTTCCTAATTATCTCTTTGAGGCTTTTTCCCATCCTTTTGCATTTTTTTTATCCTGATAGGGGTATCAAGAAAAGTTTAATAAAGGTTGTGTTTTGGTTGGCACCCTTAATCAGTTTTAATCACTTTCCAAACTGCACCTTCTGTCGCACATTTCAGTTGTGGTCACTTGGTGTTTGCACGGCTTTCACCAATATTTGTGTTACGGGTCGTCTATGTTGAATTGTACGTCTTGTTCAGAGGAATTTATTATTTTTTCCCCCTCCCTAATGCTCCGCCCTGTGTGTGGCTACACCAGGGCGTATTGTAAGCAGGCCCGATGATGAAGCATGTCACATACCCCGGTATGTGAGTGAGGGCAGTTTTTCCAAACAGAGCGATTTGCCTTATTGGGGTCCTCTCTGTTTGTATATTTTGTATGTGTAATTCACTCTATACACCCCCTATGTGCGCACATTTGAGTTTCTTGGGGGTCTGGGGTGTTAGAGTATAAACTGACTTGACCCTCGCCCCTCTTTCATGTTAAATAACATGTAAAGTGCACATGAATGTTTGGCTGGTCCCAGAAGGCTGGCCAAACCTTCATGTGCACTTTGGAGGGTGCCACCACTCCTCCCCATACTGCCCAGCCAGGCCCATCCCCACAAAACTAAAATAAAATGATAACATTGCGTTATTATCATTTTATTTTTCCTTTTTGCCGGGCTGAAAAGTAGTGAGGCAACGCTCCTCCGCCTTATTGGAGGAGGCGCCCCTGCTCTAACTTCTTAGAACCCATCCAATCTAAGCTTCTCAAGGGATTGACTCTGTAGTCAGTAATTTCTGGACAAACATTATTAACATCGCTTTGTCATAGGGCCATATCCTTGACTGTTGAGAAATAGGCCACATTTCTCCCATACCAAAACAAAACCAGAAGTGGGGCCTGTGGATCAAAATATCTACTGCCCGATGTGCAACTTACTGTTCAAGGTGAAAGTACTTGTAAGTAGCATTGAAGTCCAGCTCATACTTTTCATAGAAGAGAATAATATACTGGATGAGCTTCAATCAGGCTTCAGGGCAGTTAGAAGCACAGAAACTGTCAGTGTAAAATAAGAGATGATGGGCTGCAAATGCTACAGCTTTATAGCCCACTGTAGCGGGCTATACCGGCTATTAAAGGCCCTCTCCAGCGTTAAAGGCCAAGGGAGAGGGACTTTAATAGCCGGTATAGCCCAGCTACAAAGGGCTATAAGGCTATTAGAACATTCTGCCACTAGAGGGCAGAATGTTCTAACAAATAAAACAAAGCCATCAGGGAGTGTGAGGGGATTGAATCGCCTCAGGCTCCATGAAGCCTTTGTTCACAGCCAGAGCTGTGAACAAAGACACATTGGAATGTCGGAGCTCGGGGCTTATACCAGCCATTATATGCCCAGAGCACTCCATTGTTTTCATTGGAGCTACCAACGTTCCAATGTTCTAATATATGTTATGTTACCCTCATTTGTAAAGCCCAAAATGACTCACTCCCAAGGGAGTATCCTGGTGCTTGGCACACTTAAGCAGAGAAAGCCAAATTAACAGTAGTGGCAGCTGTTGAAATTTTAAAGGGGTGGGGTCGCCACTTGTATGCTTTTAACATGCGGGAGCGTTTCACTTTAGTACTCAGTTTATATCACTATAGTGAGAGGCATTTATTAAAACGGATAATAAATGCCTCTCAATATAGTGCTATAAACTGATGTTAAAAATAGGAGATTCTTAACATTGTTCCGCTTTCTCTGGACATATAAAGAAATTGCACATTCCGCTTACACTCTGTCACCCTCATTTCTCAAACAAGTCATAAAACTGTTTTTGTGGAAGCCTAGTTGGGTTTGTCAAGCCCTGGTGCCATTAAAATAAACACGTAGAGTTAAGGGAATCACGAGAAGTCAATAGGTTAGACTACATCAAAAATGCAGATTTGCAATGTATACAACACACGCTGAGGGGTGGGGCAGCTTTTTCACTAAAATCAAAACACTTTCCATGTTTTTAAAACTTTATTTGAAAATAAAATGAATCAAGCGTGCCAAGGTTGAAGAATACAGAACTTGCAACTCAAGAACCTACCAGGCTAATCTAATTTCAACATTTTTGCAAAACATATTTGCATGTTCTTTCTGTCTGCTGCCATAATATCTCTTTCCCGCTCTGTTGATACTATACAATAATAATGAAGTCATCTGGGGTTGAGTTTACAGTCGGCACCGCCTGCCAGACTTCTGCAAAACTACTGTGTACAAACCTGTCTACCTTCTCACGATACCCCCTCCTAGGGATCTAACAAAAATAAACATTTCAAACAATGCCAAAAAAGATGGGCATGTTTAATTTGCCAAAAGCTTTCGTGCATGGTTTATAATGATCTCATGATCTTCTAAGGCTTCCAATGTTTGCGCTCACCTGTCCACAAAACAAAACGGAATTGTACCCTGGAACTGTCTGTTAAAACTGTGTGTCAACATGTCAGAAATCCAAAGACCCTATTCACAAATTGTTTTCTGCATCTAAAATCAGCTTTAGACGAAAATAATATATTTGCACCTAGAAATTCCCAATTTCCGTTCACATAATTTGGATTGGCAGAACGGTACATTAACAAAGGACATTTGTGAATGAAGAAATTAAGCGAGAATGTTGGACCTGCTTCCTCTCACATGGAGTGTGCGCGATTTCTTCCAAGGTAGAACATGAGAGCGGAGCCCTCACACACACAAAATTCAGCAAAGTTTAACTGGAAAGAAATTCTCCTTCTTACAAAAACCTTCCCTACAGAGAAAAAAAACAAGTTAAATTTTTAAAGCAGTTTTTTGCTACTTTTGCGTATCTGGAAACTTAAACCTCATGGAATTCTTCATGCATAAATGTTATGCGCATGAGAATTCCTGGGAAGCTACAACTGTACTAGTTTTTCAGGAGTATTTCTGGAATCCTTGGATAATTCACAAAAAGTTGGACATTTGCTCCAAACAAAAAAAATCCTACTAGACCTTTAAGATTTCCAACTTCTTCCATCTAGATTTCAACCTTTTTTGGCATTTACAAATCCTTTCCACACCCAGACGTAGGTCCTGCAGTTATTTATGCAAGGCATAGATTTCAAAGTGGAGAAATGTCATCCCCAGACATCTTCATAAAAACCTGGCTGATTTGGGAACTTTTCTCATACAAGATACACATTTAGATCTTCCTGAAAATGCTACATGAATGCTCACAAATGTGGCTGTTTACAAATCTTCTGCACGATCACCCACATAACCCCTACAACTCTCACCGTTTCCAAATTACTTACAAGTATAACTTACATCTGCCCACGAGTGCTATTGTGCGAGAAAATCTTGGTTCTATGAATCAAAGTTTTAAATTTAGAAGTGAGAATATTAGTTTCACATTCAGTGCTGACACCAACAAGCAAAATCACTTTTGTGACTTTGACCTGCACTATAATCAGCCAATGAAAAATACTCCGACAAAAGGGTACTCCATATCTTCATTAGCTTTAGTGGGTCAGTCAAAACAACTCCCAACCACCTTGATCTTTTTGAGTAATATGGTGCAAAATGGTTATTTTGAAAACATGTTTTATCAGAAGAAATTGGATGCAAGAGAAGAGATTTAAAACCCAGTTCTGTCAACACAGTCGATACATTTTGCTCAGGACGAGAAAGTAGGTGACAGGCTGTACCGGATTCATAAGATTTAACTCAAGTAGATACCTGTCCAATTATAGAATAAGATGCAGAAAAAAGCATGTTAAAGTAATATTAGTTTTTTCACACAGCCTTCCATAATGAAATCGGCACATGGGTGAAGCCAGAAAAAAAACATGATTTTTCAAGGCTGCCAAGCTAGACTATTTCCCCGCGCCCCCCTCCCAATCAGTTCGTAAAACCAATGGGCATCTACCCATTAAAGGCAAATGAGTGAATATTCCAAAATCACTCCTGTCGCATCGCCATGCCTGAACATGTACGGCTATGGCCGTAAGCGGATGGGGCGAAGCGGCGCGAGTGCGCGCCAGTCAGGGAAAGTAAAGTAGACAATAAAGAAGTATCCCCAACCGGCTCTCATCCGAGTCTGTATTTCAGGCCAAACAGGAAAACTGGCGACGAGGGTGGGATGCGAGGACACCCTCTCCGTCATACACAAGAGGTGAGCAATATCCACAAGCGTCCAGCCAGAGAGAGGCATAGTATCCGGTCGAGCGATCAAGTGCTGCCAATCAGCCCACTCGGCTACTGCACTTGATGAGGACACCCTGCGAGACAAGTCCCTGAGGCCTGAAAGAGTTGGGAGCTACAACGCTGGGGTAAGAACACCAGTCTTCCATGCTGTGAACTGGCATACAAACGTTACGTCTGGCTGCATTTTAAGTCAGGCGCACCTCTTAGGAAAACATTAGCACCAGTCCGGCGGCCATTTTAAGGTCAGGCACAGACAAGAAAAGCACCCTAAAGCCTGCCAAAAAGAGATTTGAGACTGTGCAAGCGCCGTGGAAAGCATCAGGAGGGACAGTGGAAATAGCGATACCTCACCATGTTCACCCGACCTGACTCAACGCAAAACGCAACACCACGACCAGCTTCAACCGTGCCGCCAGTGCCACACGGACCTCTACTAATGGGTGTATCGTTCCTGTATCCCCCTGAACCTCCAATACTGACTTCAGGGAAAAGCATGGGCCCCAAGTGGAAGAGCTGGATGGAAGATTTCGAGGATTTCATGAAAGGTTCAAGAGTAGATGACCCTGACCATCAACTTATAGCACTGAGAAACCTAGTGGACAAAGACACTGGACAAATAATCAAAGAATTGCCCCCAGAAAACGCAGCGTCATATGCAGATGTGAAGGACGCTCTGAACAGGAAATTTCTTCACAAACGCAACCTAGATTACGAACGCTACACCTTCAACCTAGCGTCCCAAGAATGCGAGGAGCCTGTTAGCGACTTCATTTTGCAACTAAAGCATCTGGCACACTACTGCGAGTTCGACAATTTCAATAATGAAGATGCGCTTCGCTTACTCATCATAGAAGGATGCCAGTCAGAGTCACTGCGACGTTGACTACTCAAAAAGCACTACTCGCTTGATGACATTGAAGAACTCACTCGCATAAATGATCAAGCTGAGAGCACGCTAAGAAAATGGAAGCAGGAAAAATAGAAGAGGGTGAACAAGCCCTCCGAGTTCAATCGTAGACCGAAATGAAGAGTCCGCCAGATCATCGGAGACCTGACAAACCCACAGGTTCATCTCGCAGTGAGGCCAGAACCAGTAAAAGCCAGAAACAACCGTCGCACTGCTACCATTGCGGCCTGGAAAATCCACACACCAGCACCTGCCCAGCCATAGGACAACGATGCCACAGATGCGGGAGAGACAATCACTTTGAAGTTATGTGCCAAACACGGCGTAAAGAAACAAAACAGGTCAGACGAAGCGCCGGGGCACGCCACCACGCGAGGGCGTTGCAGGGAAGAAGAGACCGTTCAACCAGCTCATCCAGGTCCATCACGCAGTCCCAAGCTTCATATCGATCTCACCGGTCGACATCAAGAGAATCGTCCGCACTCCCTCCCATATCACAAGACAGTGACGAGTATTTATGCATGGTGGCAGACCAAGACCGGTTGAAGAAATACCCCCGTCTAGACATTCGAATGGGAAATTATTCAGCCAAGTTTGTCCTGGAGACGGGAGTGTCACTAAACTACATCAGCACAAAGGAATATGAAAAGATGTGCCCGAAACCGAAGCTAGGACCGGCCGCAGTACGCGTCTACACATGGATGTCCAAAGAGCCACTGCCATGTCTAGGACGTTTTCCCAAAACACTTACCTACAAGGACAGGACCATTCAGGCCCAAATCCATGTCATAGAAGGCCCTGAAGCGGCTGACTGTCTACTCAGCCTACCCACAGTGGAACGGCTGAGGCTAGTAGAGATCTTATTTAAAGTGGACGACTCACCTGACATGATCAACAAATTCCCGAAACTGTTCTCAGGCTTAGGAAAACTACCCAACGTCAAAGTTAAACTCCACATCAATGAGCAAATAATGTCAGTGGCCCAGCACCTCAAGAAAGTACCCTTCCACCTCCAGCAAGCAGTCGATGATGAGCTTCAAGACCTGCTGAGAGCAGACATCATAGTGCGGTCTTCTGGACCCACTCCATGGCTGTCTCCAGTGGGAGTGGTGCCCAAACGAGGTCATGAAAACAAGTTGCACCTGTGCGTGGACATGCGTGCCCCGAACACGGCCATAGAACGGGAAAGACATCCTGGACCCCATATCAACGACATGATTACTCGCCTGAATGGAGCAACAGTATTTTCAAAGTTAGACCCCAACACAGGATTTCACCAGCTCGAACTCCAGGAGAAGTCAAGATAATACCACGTTCACCACCCATCAAGGACTTTTCAGATACAAACGCCTTAACTTTGGCATTTTGTCAGCTGCGGAAATTTTCCAAGAAGCCGTTTGGCGAGTGATCCACCACATTCCCAACTCATTCAATTACAGCAACGACATACTCGTATTTGGTACGACATGCGAAGACCATGACAAAGCCCTAGACTGCGTGTGCCATGCCCTTCTCAATGCCAACCTCACACTCAACAGAGACAAGTGTGTATTCCACAAGTCAACACTCAAGTTCTACGGACACATCTTCTCTAAAGTCTGCATGTGACCAGACCCTGACAAGGTTTCAGCACTCGCTGACACCCCACAAACTCGTGATGTCAGTGACATTCGGTCATTCCTAGGCATGGCCAGCTATTGTGCCAGATACCTTAAAGATTATGCCACCATCAAGCTCACAAGACAAGGCCAACCATTCCACTGGTCCAAGGCGTGTGATCATGCGTTCACCAAGATCAAAGGCGCTGTGAGCTCCACCGCACACTTGGCCTACTTCAATTCCAAACAGAAAACAGAAGTCACTGTTGACGCCAGCCCAGTGGGTCTTGGCACCATTCTTGCCCAGTACGATGATGACAGGGATCAGCGTTACATCATAGCCTATGCCAGCCGCAGCCTCACAGACACCGAGAAGGCGCACTCGCAACCAGAGAAAGAAAGTCTGGCTGTTGTGTGGGCATGCAAGCATTTTCATCTATTTGTCTACGGGAAGCATTTCATACTTATTACCGACCACCAAGCCTTGATCACCATCTACGGCAACCCTCGAGCAAAGATGCCTCCAAGGATCGAGAGATGGGGGATCCATTTGCAGGACTACACTTACACCATCATTCACAAACCAAGAAAGGCAGAAAACCCAGCGGACTACATCTCACGCCATCCTCAAATACCAGTGGCGTAATGATAATTGAGGGGGGCTCCCTGCCAGGTACGTGGAGGGGCCCCCTGCGGACTCTATTAGGAGCTCTCAGGCCGAAGTGCAGCGCTGAGGGGGCCGCCTTGAGCTTGAGGGCACCCCCGCACTGCGGGGGATGCGTAGGCCTGTGTTACACTCCTGTCAAATACTGACACAGACACGCACTTCGCTAGCCGAAGAATACCTTCATTTCGTCACTGACCAAGCACGCCCACCTGCTGTCCCACAGCAGATGCCACTGCTAAGCAAGCCACACTCCAAGACATCATGCAACGCATTCGAGCAGACTCATGGAGACATCTGGAGACCTCCCAAACTCCCACTGCTATCAACATGCATGAACTGTCATCCTTCAGACATGTCAAGGATGATCTCACAATCAGTGCGGATGGACTACTACTATAATAATAATAATAATATGGAAATTTATAAAGCGCCTGGTAACGCACACCGGCGTGTCCCCGCGCTGCAGTGAGTGAAGTCGCATGCCCCCAACTGAGCTCCAAGTGCCCCAATTTATTGAAGGAACAGATGTGTTTTGAGCTTTCCTCTGAACCTGAACTCTGAAAATTCCAAACGGAGCCCAAGCGGGAGTTTATTCCAACTCCTCGCTGCCAGGAGCCGGAAAGATCTGCCACCCATGCGGGCCTTTTTGATTTGTGGAATCACTAACAGGCCAGTACCGGTAGATCTGAGAGATCGACCAGGCCTGTAGGGTGTAATCAGGCTTTGCATGGGCCTAGGTCCCTTGCCTCCAATAATACGATGACACATACAAAAGGCCTTGAACACGATTCTTTTCCTGACCGGAAGCCAGTGAAGGTCCTCCAGGGCTGTCTTCGAGGCAGCTCTTCAGGGGAGCCTCAAGACCAGCCGTGCCGCAGAATTCTGCAGCACCTGCAAACGGTCTAGGCTCCTAACCGTAGCACCTAGGTACAGCAGATTGCGATAGTCCAAACGTGAGGTGACAAGTGCGTGCACCAGCGTCCGTCTGGCATCAGTTGGGAGCAGGTCCATAATTTTGTGTAGGCCATTTAGGACCCCAAAGCACGCCCCAACCACACGACTAATCTGTGGTGCAAATGTGAGGTCAGAATCAATCCAGACGCCCAGGTTCTTAGCCTGTTGACACGGCGTGGGGACCGGTCCTAAACAGGGCGGCCACAATGCAGATGACCACACAGACGGGCCCCCCCCCACCACGAGCACCTCTGTCTTGCTTCCATTTAACTTCAGGCAGTTGATAGTCATCCAGGAGGCAAGCTCCTGCATGCAGGCTCTGAAGTTAGGAGCCGCCAGATCAGGTGCCCGTGACAGCGAGATGACCAGCTGTGTGTCATCGGCGTATGACACAATTCGCATTCCGTAGCCCTCTACTATGCTTGCCACTGGGGAAACATAGAGATTAAACAGAGTCGGACTCAGGGCCGAACCCTGGGGCACACCCTGATCCAAATTGATCGCTTTAGAATAGTGATCACCCTGTCTAACCTGGAATCCGTGATTTGTCAAAAAGGATTGAATCCACTTCAACGCCGCGCCTGAGACACCGCCCTTATTTGGACACTGCAGCAAGGTGAAATGAGCTACAGTGTCAAAGGCGGCGCTCAGAGCAAGGAGGATGAGGGCCATAGTCTGTCCCTCATCCGCTCCCTGTATGATAGTCTCAACGGCCATAAGCAGTGCTGACTCTGTTGAGTGGAGTGATCTAAACCCAAACTGAGTAGGATGGAGCAGATTGGCATCCTCCACATAGGCCATGAGTTGAGCGTTAACGGCCTTCTCTGCCACTTTGGCCATGTAGGGCAGCAGCGAGATGGGGCGGAGATTATCCAATTTCTCCAAACTAACATTGGGTACCACCGCCTGCTTCCAGTCATCCGGCACCGTATGAGTCCTAAATGATACATCCAAAAGACGACTAATATAGAATTCAAGGATGTCGAGGCTTTCTACAAGTAATTTAGGCGAGGCGGGATCTCTCAGAGAACCTGATTTAATAGAGCTACAGATCTTACGTAGCATCTCAGGGGGAGGGGTGATAAAGTTATCCAGGCTATGGTAACCCCATCATCCCACTTGGTCTCCGCGAACACAGACCCCCTTTTTTTTGCTCCTGAAAAGGAGGAATATATTGCGGCCACTTTCTCTGTGAAGAAGCCAGCAATACGATTGCAAGATTCCTCTGAGCTTTCCGTGGGCATGGCAGATAGTTTAAATGAGGAGATTTCCTTATAGATCTTGAATAATTCCTTAGTGGAATTTTCTGCTTCCCCGATTCTCCCTGCATAATAGGTGGTCTTGGCTCTTCTAATTAGCCCATGGTAGACCCTACGTTTAGCTTTATATTCCATCTTGGCCTGGTTAAGATAAGTTATCTTCCATTGCCTTTCTAGGCGTTTACACTCTGCCTTTGCTAAATGCAGGTCATCATTATACCAAGGAGCCGACTTTTGAGACCTACCCCGTGAGTTGTTTGCGCGTAGCGGGGCAGTACTATCCAGAGCTTCTCTTATGCGCCTATCCAAGTTGCGGCATGCGGATTCTACGTCCATGCCCCCCGGCCGCCCTCCTTTAACCAGAGCTTCATTAAACTTTGCCTGGGAGAAACCAGCCCATTTGCGACTCGGGTAGTTAGATATCAGCTGTTCCTGAACTCTAGGTTCAGGAATTCTTACCACCACGGGCACAAAAAAGTGATTCGACCAGGGGATGGGAATGGGAGATTTTACTTCAACTTCCCCCCAATTGGCAAATACAGGGTCCAGTAGAAGACCCCGCTAATGGGTAGGAGCCTTCGAGTTAAGATTAAATTGGAGTGACTGCAGTTCCTGACGTAGATCTGCAGCCCCCCTGTCCAGGGGGTCCTCCAAATGCATATTAAGATCTCCTAACAGGAGGAATTTATCCCTACGTAAGGCAGATTCCGTAATGCCTTCCAGCAGACTTGCGGCGAATCGAGTATAGGGGCCCGGCGGTCTATAGACCAAAAGACCTTTTATTGTGATACACGGGCTAACCTTAATAGTGAAAGCGCCCGCCTCGCAATCAGCTACAGTTAGCGGTTCTAATAGACAGCCTAAAAGTTGTTTAAAAACAATTGCTATTCCCCCCTCTACCGGAGGTTCTATCCAACCTGACCATCATGTAACCCTTGAGGAGCGCCTCAATTATATCTGGCTCCGAATCGGCGTCCAGCCACGTTTCCGTAAGGAATAGGAGGTCGAGCTTTTTGTCAGTGACTAGATCAAAGATATCCAGCTTATGTTTGCACATTGATCTAACATTCAGTAGACCACATGCAAGCTTAGTTTCCCCATGCTTCATCTTATCTGCCACACTGAAGGCAAACTGACACGCCTTACAGCCCAAATCCTCCTCCACCTTCAAACTAGGGTAGCATGCAATAGGTGTTTTTGGGCAGAATTCACGAAGTTGATCTGCACTCCACTGCACTATTACCCCATTTTGTCCAGGGGGTGTGGCCCCGGTCACCACACGGCCGCGGACAGGCGCAGACGGCCTTGCCTTTGGCGCGCCGCTGGCATGCCCGCTGCGCGCATCCGCTGCGCGGCCGAGTAGGCATCCTCCTTTTATCCCTACCAGCGTCTAGAGCTGTGGAGCACTAGACCGCTAACCGGCCCCCCGCGCACCGGAAGTGGCTGTCTCTACCCTTCCTCGCCCTCCGCGCAACAGTGCTAGTCACCGCGTCGGAACGGGGCGGGAAGGAGGGAGATCGAGATCAGCCTCCGGTCAAATGTCCATCCTCCCTTCAGGTAAGCCGCCCAATGTTAGCTCCATTCAAAATTAAAAGTGAGGAAGCCTAAATCGCTTATCCCACAATAAACACGAGCAGACTTTTAAAATAACAGCAAATTTTAAAATAAGCAACAGCGCCGTAGCAGAGGCTAAGGGCACTGCCACTGCCAACTCACCACAGCGCGGCCCGGTTCCTGGTGCCTTTTATCCCTACCAGCGTCTAGAGCTGAGGAGCACTAGACCGCTAACCGCCCCCCCAAGCACCAGAAGTGGCTGTCTCTACCCTTCCTCGCCCTCCGCGCAACGGTGCTAGTCACCATGTTGGACCGGGGCGGGAAGGAGGGAGATCGAGATCAGCCTCCGGTCAAATGTCCAGCCTCCCTTCAGGTAAGCCGCCCAATGTTAGCTCCGTTCAAAATTAAAAGTGAAGAAGCCTAAATCGCTTATCCCACAGTAAACACGATCAGACTTTTAAAATAACAGCAAATTTTAAAATAAGCAACAGCGCCGTAGCAGCGGCTGAGGGCACTGCCACTGCCCACTCACTCTACTGAGAGACAGGAGGATTGTCATACCTCACCAACTACGTCAAAGGACTGTTAATTTAGCCCATGAAGGTCACAGAGGCGTCGTGGCCACAAAGAAAGCACTGAGAGAGCGAGTCTGGTTCCCGTCCCTTGATCAAATGGTAGAAGCCACGCATCAAGAATGCCCACAATGCCAATTAGTGGGGCGAGAAGAACCACCTGCCCCACTGCAGATGTCTGATCTTCCGAACAGTGTATGGCATCAAGTTGCTGTTGACTTCTTCGGCCCACTAAAATCCAGGAAATATATCATCGTCATCATGGACGAATATTCCCGCTTCCCCATTGCACATCAATTATCATCCACAAGAGCATCAGTTGTCATTCCCATTCTTGACGAAGTGTTCGCAGCGTGGGGAATTCCCAAGATAGTGAAGATGGACAATGGACACGAGTTCACAGAGTTCGCAGACCATCTGAACTTCAAACACCCGAAAATCACCCCCTTATGGCCACAAGGCAATGGGATGGCTGAGCGCTTCATGGCCACACTGAAGAAAACTATACAACAAGCTGAGCTGTCACAGCGTGACATTCAACCTGCGCTCAACGAAGAAAAGAGCATACATAACCACACCACACAGCACCACCAACAGGTGCCCCGCCATTCTAATGCTCGGGAGAACCCCGCGCACCTGGATCCCGATGTCGGACGTAGTTATACACTCCAGACTCCCGACCTCAGATCACGAGACACTAATGAACATTGATAAAGACAAGAAAGCAAAGACGAAAGACTACGCTGACAATCGGCGCCATGCAAAAACATCCAATATCCAAGAAGGAGATTGTGTCCTAGTAAAGCAGGAACGGAAAACCAAAGCAGACAGCCGATATCAAGCCCACCCGTTACAAGTAGTGAAAAGGAAAGGAACTATGATCACAGCAGCCTCCACAACAAAAAGAACCACGAGGAACACATCACACTTCAAGAAGTGTAATCTGGCAGCTTACAGGCGTGAGGAGGAAACAGACAGAGACACAGACACCTTCAGACCCAGGTATGGACAGATCAGAAGTACGCCTTCGTGTAACTAGTACAGATGCATCCAGAGAACAACCTCCTCCTCGCCGGACACAGAGGAGTACTCGAAGGCCAGTTCGACTCATTGAAGAACTGTAAGGAATGATTTAAGGTAAATGCCAATTTACAAAAGGGGAAGATGTCGCATCGCCATGCCTGAACATGTCCCGGACTTCCGGGTCAGGCAATGGCCGTAAGCGGATGGGGCGGGGCGGCGCGAGTGCGCACCAGTCAGGGAAAGTAAAGTAGAGAATAAATAAGTATCCCCAACCGGCTCTCGCCCGAGTCGTTATTTCAGGCCAAACAGGAAACCTCCCTAATTCACTCCCACTCCAGTGACGTCCGGCAGACCCAGATAAGATCATGTAAGACAGGGCAGACAGTTTTGGAGTGTTCATCTTGAAAGTTTGTAATTGACTATAGCAAGGGAGATGGAGAATAGTCTCTTGCACACTCTCCAAAGACCACCAGGTAGGCACTAAGGTGAATAGGTAGAGGTGTGGCTTAGAGGCCAGAGACGCTAACTCCAGAGACGGTTGCTCATGGTTCAATCCCCGATGCTGGCGGCAGCTCAGCTCAGTCCCATGCGACTCTGGGCAGTAGCTCACTTAAACCTTTAAAGGGCGATAGGTTTGCGCTTTACAAATAGGAATTATTACTATTAGCAAGAGCAACAGAGAACAAACAAGCATTCATTCATTCAATCAGTCACACCGTATCAACCATCTTTGCAAATTATCGGGGTCTTGTGTCCTACGGAAAGTGCTGAAATGCACAAGCAGCTCCAATCGTATTGCTGCCATACCTCCTCAATGATGCAGAGGTATATCATACGGCCAATTAGCTCAGTATTTTGCAGGACTCTCCCAAATATAATGCCTGCTGATCTATATGGAAATTGCCATAAACCATATACATATTATAAGAGTTCCGCACAAAGACATGATTGGACCTCAAACCAAATACATGAACTCCGTTTAACTCACCCTGTCCTCTACATGTCTCATGTTTTATCAGAGCTGAAAAATGCACATCCTGCTATATATACTTAGGAGTGCTACCCAGCCCACCTTGGCCCTAACACCAAGTTTCTGTCACATAAATAGTCTCAGTTTTCAATGGGGGTGGGGGGGGTGGCCTGCAGCCAGCAGGAAGCATCACATTTTATATACAGAGATGTGAAGCCTAAATTAATAAACTGTCTGCATCCTGGTCCATTCAGCACACTCACCCAGTCTTATAGGACTCTCGTTGCTGTGGGAGAAATAACAAATGTTTTAACGCTGTAGTTGCTATTTTTTCATTTAATTTTCAAGCCACCTCTTTACTTCCCTGACCTCACGCACTACTCCTCTCTAGATTATTAATGTCGCCTGCTCAGTTAAATGTATTGTACATGCTCCATCTTTTATGTTGTACTGGTCATACGATTATACCCACAAAGTCATACAGCTTGGCCCACCCACCAACTTGTAAGATAAGATCACCGGAGGGAAGAATAATAGCACATGCCATGTCTGGGGCCAATACTTTTGGAACAGTCTGTCTCTAAGCCTTATTGATAACCAGCTGTCATTCAGAAGAAACTTGAGGATCCAAAAATTCAAGTCTTATCTGTTGGACAATTTCAACTATTGGATCCTTACATTTATATGTCTCTCATCACTCTTGCTATTATTGTAAGTCTAACCCAGTCTCTTACATGTCTTCCATTGTATTTAATGTTACATGTAAAGCAATCCACAACCCAATAAATGCCAAACCAAATCACAACTGTTTTACAAAGGGCATTTCAACTTCAGAAAATGACTAAATATTTGTTAACAAGAATACGACTACATTTATGATCTTTAGTCATGGAGAAAATAAATGTGGGAAACCACAGTGAAATCAAGTAAAGCTAGAGATTGTACATATACATTGGGGTCTTCTTTAGGTGTGACATGAATTGGACAAATGATATAAAAAATTTAAGAGGTAATATTGCAGCCATTTCTATAGGCTTATAAAAGCTTTTCATACAGACTGGTGCACCTCCTGTTAGAATATAATACCAAGAACCACTCTTGATGGTGTAAAATATCTTTCATTTAACACGATAAGGGATCTTGCACCGGTAGAAGGCAAGTTTTGGCGAACGCAACTACAGTTTAAAAAAACTATATTCATTCAGACGTGGTCTTAAAGTGGCTTTATATGGGGCGAAGGATAAATAGATTCGTTATGGAGACCTGTGGTGACGGTCCCTGGACCTCTAGACTGGCGGTCCACAAGCCGTATTACGAATACGGCAGTGCCACGAGCCCGCCATAACCGCCGGGGATCATGGCTCATGCAGCAGTGGCACAGCAGTGAGAGGTTCTAATATGCTGGCGGTGCTGCTGCGGGACTGCAGAGCATACTAGGATTTTCCTCACCGCCACAGTTTGAATGGCAGTGAGGCTGCAATGAAAAACTGTGGCATTGAGGCAGCAAAGGGGGCCCTATAGGGCCCTCAGTTGCCTCAGGGCCATGGTGTGCCTGCAGCGGGGCATATTTTGTGCCCCGCTGTGTGCAGTCACCCCCTTTCCTGCATGGCATGGACTTTACAGTCCATGCCATGCAGGAACGGACTTTGGCGTTCCCTTTGTGATGCCTTTTTAATAGGCAACGCCGTGGGAATTCCAAAGGACTGCCCACCAGACCACGAGATTACTCGTAATCCAGCAGGCGTCCTGTGGTCGATTTAGAACGTCCGGGAGTAGGGAGCTGGCATGGCAGCCCGCTCCAGGACTGCCAAACTCTTAATCAGGTCCTAAGACTTCACCAGCCATCCTTAAATATCACACCTAAAAACAGGAAATCATAGAATACAACTTTAGGGTTCAATGCAGTAACATTGAAATGTTCCTCATAATTGGTGGAATGATCTGCCTCCAAATACATGTTTAAAAAAATGGGCTTAAGAAGTAAGCAAATGAAAGGCAGTACTTGAGTATGTATGTTTTCGCAATGTTTTGCAACGAAAAATACACGAGAGGATAACTCCCACTAAATAATAATTATTTGTCTTTATATGACTAACCTGAGAGACGGGTAATTGGGTTTCCCTTGAAATTAAGACTTAGGAATCCTCTGAAGATGGAATGTACTTTGGCTTGGGGAAATCTGCTGAGGGGAGCAAGAACTTGCTCTTTAGATACACTGGGCTCACAAGATTTAAACCAACTAATAAAATTGATATGCCCTGGTATGAAATTAGGCAATATATGAGGCCATGTTTTATGGAAGTTGAAGCCAGCTCTGCAAAAGACTGTTGCAGCGTGGATGTATAAAATTGTGTATCAACTTGTAGGATCTTTTTAATTTCTCTGTTTTTGAAAATTCATGGTGTTCGAATGTTGTATTTTACTTGTATATTAAGATTATGCAATTTCTTTCTGTTTATGTAGGGAACACCCCAAAAAAAGACCTTAATAAACCTTTACTTTAAAGTCTCCCAAACTGAGTATAGAATTTTCTCCATTAATCAAAGTCAAGTTAATCAGGTGTAATAAATACCTTTAAACCATAATATCGTTAATTCTGTGGGCTCCCTTAAAATTCTTATCAAACATTTGACCAATCAGCCCTTTTAATATGGAATCAGACCGTTTGGTTAGATTGTACTCCTTCAGATAGCTGAAATGAAAGCTTGTAGTTCAATGAATGCTTACGGTTTACAAACATGCACAGAGAAATAAAATATTGTGTTAACCCAATCAAAAATTAAAAATCAGTCAGTCAAAATACACTTTATTCGATTTGTTTTAAAATCATAAAAGCCATAAAACAACAACAATATATGCAATTTAAAACAAAAAACTAAAAATCATTAAAGATGCAATACCTTCTTATTGGACTCACTGGAAATATAATGCACAGATGACAACACATAAACCTCCAGAATCTCAGGTGTTCTGGAGGTACTATAAATAGAATGTAAATTATAGCCTGTTTGGCCATAAAATTCCACTATGTTGCACATTTACTCTTCTTAAATTGTCCTGAGGGGAGGAATGACAGACTTTTGAACGCAAGATTTCTTTTTCTGAGGAAGGTTTATACAATGTATCAGACTGCAGTAAACTTCTCTTTACTAGTACAAACTCAGCTACTTAATCCCCATCCCAAGTATATATTTAAACAAAAGAAAAAACTAAATCAGAGATGCACCACTTTACGACAATATTCAAAAAGTTCTTTGAATAATAATTTTCTACGAAGCCGTTGTACACAGGTCAAGTTTTTCTTTTCCTTTATTGGTTCTTTCTTTAAAAGACAGACAGCCAACGCGTATCATCCTTAAAAACAGGTCTTCTTCAGGGCAATGTAGAATCTATGCAGAGAATTTGAGATGAATAAAAACGGTAATGACCCTAGCCAACTGGTATGTTGCGACAAGGGTGGTAGTTAGACCCTTGCGTCCCGCTCGTCTATTCGAGCCAATACATAATCCAATCAAAACGAGAGATGATAAAAGGTTGGGTGTCCTTTCATGTTCTTGATGTCACTTGGTAATTTGCAGCAGGATATAGAGCACGTGTGAACATAACTACACTGAACAGAATTACACCAGATTGAGCAGCAAGCTATCTCTTGGTCCAGAAAGTGTGCTGGTTTGATATGGAGTAAATCCGTTCAGTAGCTTTAGAGATTTTAACTGAAAACAAAATGTGTAAATATACGGATAGAGACATTCTGCGGATCCACCTGCGGTGAATCCGTGGACCCATGCGGCAAAGCACGATTCTAATAGGCTGCCCACACCTTCACATAAAAGTTGCAGCCACCATTTTATATGTCAGGAAATGTTCTCCGAGGCAGAGAAGTTGGTTGAATATTTAGTGAAGGGGCCAGGGGAGAGTTTTCCTGGCCCCCTGTGTATGTTAAAAATGAGGGGCAAGAATGTGTACTTGGGTCAAAATACCTACATTTTTTTTTCTACCACTCGCAAGATCTTCAGACGCATCGTGGGGCTCAGCGCGGCCCCCGTATAAATCCCCAATGGGTCTGTGGATCTCACGTGACTCAAAAAAATAGACACTCCCACCCACTTGCATTCACCAACACACTAACTTACCCATACAGACACTGTTACACCCACACAGACACTCTCACACCCACTCACACACCCATACAGACACTCACCCACACACACTCACATATCCATACAGGCACTGTTACAACCACATTTACACCTATACAGACACTGTCACAGCCACTCACATTTCTATACGGGGACTCTCACACCAACACTTACACATATACAGACACTCTCACACCCATTCACATATACATAGAGACACTTAAGTCTACACTTGCACCCATACAGATACGCTCACACCCATTGACATACCAATACAGACACTCTCACACCCACTTACATACCCATACACTCACCGACACACTAACTTACCCATACAGACCCTGTTACACCCTCACCACCTACACCCATACAGACATTCTCTTTTTAAAAAAAATATTTATATTTGCTTTTTGCAACATATAAACATAACAAGCATGTCACATGAAATTGTCCATCATACCCTACCCCCTTTCCACCCTTCACCCACCCTTCCCAGAATCTCACAGCAAACATTACACATGGATACCGTGGTGCCCCACCTATCGCCACATTGCACAGTGCCGTCTATAATCTCTCCCGCATGTACCGGGACAACAGGGTGGCCTGACCTCCTTCTGTCACAGTCCTCCATCCAGGCCATAATATCACCTGCATTTTCCCCACACTCTATTGAACTTCTTGGTGCACCCTCTGGCTTTGTATGTGACCCTCTCCGCTGCCATGTAAATATCCATGCCTCTTCTCCATTCATCTAGGCGATGCGGCATGGGAGCGCCCCAAGCTCTAGCCACATCTCTCTTGGCTATCACCAAAGCCAGTGTAAGGAAAATCAAGAGTGGGCGATTCAGATCCACCTCAGTTGTTATACCCAACAGAACCAGTTTAGGTTCCACCGGGAGGGTCGTTTCCAGTATTTCACTTAATTCACTCAATATCTTGGCCCAGTATTCCTGAATTACCCGGCAGTCCCAGATGATATGATAAAAGTCTCCCTTCACACACCCACATCACAAACATTTAGGATCGCTGGCCCACCCCATCCGGTGCATTCAGTATCTATCGTAGTAGACCCTACGTGGGATTTTAAATTGTATGAGCCGATCCTAGACTTTATCGCGACTTCCCTGGGGTGCATGAGGGCTGTCTCCCAAACAAGTGTGTCCATCTCCCCCAGATTTAGTTGCCACACTCCTTTCAACTTCACCAGTCCGTCAGGCATATTATTAATCAACGTTTTATAGGTCAGGGACACAAGTTTAGTCGGGACTTGCTCCTGCAGCAGATGGCCCTCAAGTGGTGCATACTCCGGCAGGGGGCCTGTGAACGCCACCTCTGCCCTCCATGCATGGCGTACTTGCATGTATTTCAAGTACTGGGTATGATGCAATCCATACTCCACCCTGAATGCCTGGAAGGACTTCAAAGCTCCCCTCTGCAGCAGATCTCCCAGTGCAGAGATACCAATGTCATCCCACCTTTTAAACCCCTTCAATTTATGCAGTTCCTTTAGCCATGTACAGTGCCAAATCGGAGTTTGTTTCGTTGGTTTGTGTGCCCAATCAATCCTCTTAGTAGCCCTCTCCCATGTCTCCACAGTCACACGTGTCGCTGAGAGTAGTCTCTCCCTTCCCTTGCCTCCATATATGTAGTGCAGACAGGTGCGCTGCGCCATTGTCCCTCTCTCCAATCTATATGTGGGATGATCCACCGGGGCGTGAAGCCAGTCATTTATTGGCGATAAATGTTCCGCCCAGTAACACGCCTCAAGATTGAGTAAGGAGATCCCTCCATTATATTGGTTCCTCTGTAATGTCTCTAGGGCTATTCTGGGATGTTTCCCCAGCCAAAGCAACGATCGGAGCTCTTCATTTATAACTTTAAAAACCTGTCGGGGAAGGGAGAAATACTCGTTCTGTAGGGCGTACAAGAACCGTGGCAAAGTTATTACCTTGAACATTGCTGCATGACCTAGAATCGTAAGGGGGAGGGTCTTCCATCTAACTGCATCGATCGCAAAATGTATAATCACTCGATGGATGTTCCTCTGATACGAGAGTGAACGGTCCTTCATCACGTAGATCCCCAGATACTTAAACCCCTCACCCGTGACCCGAAGCACGTCAGGCAGGGTAGGCCAGACCTCCTCTCCCCCAGGGCTATACATGAGTGATTTGTGCCAATTTATCGTGTATCCTGAATGAGAGCCATAGTGGCCCAGCAGGTCGTGGTATTGAGACTTCTGGGTGGGTGACATATAGGAGGATGTCATCCGCATATAGCAATATTTTCTCCTTAACCGTGTTGCTCCAGTCAGTTTTATACCCTATGATCCCTCTGTCAAGTCTTAACTCACACGCCACTATTTCAATGGTAAGGGCAAACAATAGCGGTAATAAAGGGCACCCCTGCCGGGTCCCCCTCCATATGGGAAAATCTGCCGATAACACCCCGTTAACCTTTACCCTCGCTCCCGGGTCAGTATAAAGGAGGTTTACCCACCGCCAAAACCTAGGACCAAAGCCAAACTTAAGCAATACTCCCTCCAAGAAGGGCCAATGTACTGCGTCAAACACTTTTTCAGCCACCAAAGACAAGAAGACATGGGGCACCTGACAGACACACCCATACAGACACTCTCACATCTACTTACATACCATACAGGCTCTCACCCACACACTCACATATCCATACAAACACAGTTACACCCACACTTACACCGAAACATTATTATTAGGAAGTAGAATGTAAAAAAATCCTAAGAAAGCCACTGGAAAAAAAGACAAAGGTTACAGGGACTTTATAGTTAGGCTCATATTTCACTTGCACAAAACCACAGAAAAGTGTCAACTTAAATGAAACCCTGCAAAAAATGACTTCCGAATACTTCTAAGCTATGCTTGTTAAAATGCTGGAGAAAAGCTAAGAGGAAGCCATCGTCCAATTGCTTACAGCGCACCTTCGGCATCTATACATAAGGCACACAGAGAAGAAATGCTAGGCCAGGCGGCTGAAGTGATAAGTCCAGGTAGATTGAATAAGGTATGTATTCAATATAAATCTTAGAATAAGGAATACAACAGGTGAGTGCCAGGAGAGCAGCATACAGTCCAAAGGCTCTGCTCTAACTGACCAACAGAACACAGAATACCACAACACACATTCTGTAGCTCTGCCCTCACATGCATTAAAGAGACGCAACACCAGAATAATAATACAACATCATAACAGCGGCAGCTGTTATTTGTCACATAATCCTGGCGACACGTCTTGACTGGAAGGACTGTGATGTCACATGCCCGAGGGGTGTCGTCTCATACAAGTTGCAGAAAAATACACATCGTAAAAAATACTGCAAATTAGATCAATACACGTTTAAGCGCGTTTCTGATCATTTCCCCTCTCTGTTCAGATAAATCCATTCTACTTCGAGCAATTAAACTTTACTGCGCAAGAAACCTTGCATTGTAAAAGTGCGACTTCCAGGGCAGATTTATTGCATTTTCCACAGTGATGTCATCGGAGCTGTATACATTCCCATGGCATGTCGTGGGTCGAAATTGTGAACTGGCTGTTAGCAATAAATAATTATAAACCTCACAGCCCATAAAACATGTAACCTGAGCCCTGAAAAAGTACATTTAGCCATATATGGTTGCTTTTTAGGATCCACGGGTCTTTTGACTGCGCTTCGTCATCTTGACAGCCATGAACATCCCCATTTACAGTCAAATATAAAACATTACACGCACAACAAATACGCAATCATCGACTCCGAGCCAACTGAACGCACAGGCCTCATTATACAAATGGGAAACTATCGACACACAAATAAACAAGGGCCTGGCCTGGGTTTACAGTGAGAGGTACACCTCTGGCCTTCTGAGTAAACCAGTGGATCACGCATTCCTGTTCCAGTAAATCTGATGACGTATTCCATCCCAGCCCTTGAAGCGAGGCCCATGAAAGGAGCGCAAACTCCTCCAGATATGATGCAACCATTACTCTTATGTTCTGGGCTCAGCTGGACAAACGCAATCCGTACTAAAAATACTTTTGATGCAATCTTTCAGATTTTTCACTGTAATCATATTCTGTTGATTTCAAGACCGTTAACATATTTGTAGAATAGCTGCATCTCTCATAAGACTACTATTCATTTAGGTTTCCATAGAAATACTGAATTGAGTAAAAGCTTTGCGTAAAGGGCAGCATGTGGATTACTGTGGCACTTGGCAATGCTAAATTATGTTGGCCTACTCTCATGGTCACTCAAACATCCTTATGAAGTCCAGGCAGTCCTTTTTAGGTCTGGCGTAAGAAAAGCGTCGGACTGGCCTATAAGGCAATCTGGTAGTGCCAGAGGGGCTGGTCTGACAGGTCAGTGTATGGGCCGTGTTTGGGTTGTTTGTGGACCTGTTTTATGGTCTGGTGTGCCAGACATGTCTCTCCTATTACCACAAACATTCCATACAGAAAGCTCAATAGGATGCAATTGCCCATATCTTGCAAAATACATATACCATTCATAGCTTGTCTTTACAAGTTCAAAACTGCCCTGATTTGCAAATGTGTGCCACTGTTTTAACTATCTGGTTCGCTAACTGGGCCACTTTTATTTCAGTGCTCAATCCTATTTACTGTCCCAGTTCGACTGTGTTTATAGACAGCTATAGCTGGCTGTCAGGGCTTACGTTATGAATAAAAATACTGGAGCTTTGTCAGCCCCCTTCAGCAGCTGGGTGCTTTGGGGCAGCGTCCTTCTGCCACTGCTGCTGGTTGTATGTTGCATTCACGTTGGTTGTAGCCTCTTTATTGCTTTGGTGCTATTTGATTGGGAGTCAGTTTACCATATTGCCTTTAGTGAGTTGAGCAGAATTGAAGGCAGAGACCCAGTAAACTGCCCCAGTGGCATAACAAACCTTGAACCCACCCACTCCCCTCTACTAAGTACATGCAGGGGTCCCCCATGCGCCGGAACCTGTCTGGAACGCTCCGACCAGTGCTGAAAATGGCCCCCAGAGCTCGGCCCCCCGCACTGAGGGGGCTGCCGGAGCTTTCGTTACGCCACTGAAACTGCCTGTGCACTCGCCGCTTGGACATGGAAGCCAACCAGGGACGACAGGAGCAGAGGAGCTGAGTGCTCCCGTTGTACCTGCAGTGCCGGCTCTGCTGCTCCTCTCGGACAGGAGAGAAAGCAAGGGTCCTTGATACTGGCCGTAGGTGGAGTGGCTCGGCATGAGTGCAACTTGGGCTGCTTCTACTGGGTCATCTCAGGGAAGGGTCTTCTTTATATTGCTCTAATTGCTTATAATATGACACACCACTGTGCACCATTTAGTAGTTAATATTTCTTCAGTCACTGCTCATCTCTTGCTTTCTACTGATATAGAGGTTAAAGGACAGTGCAGCGGTTGCTGGTATAGTACATAGTAAATGAGCGGATCCGCGGGAGGACAGAGGGGTAGTGCTGTAACTTGATTATCGTCTCTCCTTTCTCTTGTGCATTTCTTCCCTACTGCTCAGCCAGGATGAGTGTTGGAATGTGTGGTGATGTTTGGAATGCTTGGAGGCCTGGGTTATGATTGAGTGTCAGTTGGTGAATGCAGGCTGAGCAGCAGGGAGGCTGCTCCTGGTGAGGCTATCTAACATCTTACTTACCATCTTATCTAGCTTCTACTTCATTTGGAACTGGATTAATAAACTACCTTCTTAGAACCTACTACTTTGGCTACATTTGGACTTCTTTTACATACAACAGGAGGTATTACTACTGGTTTCACTCAGGTCCGGTGCTAGATAGGGTGAGTGTGAGGTGAGCACTACGTCGAAGTGCTGTAGAGACATTGCAGGTGTAGTAAAACAGAAGGAGAGACAATCACAGAAGTAAGAGACAATCACAGAAGTAACAGCAAGGGTTAGAAGAGCAAAGGGAAGAAAGATCTCTCCAAGGAGTATCGCCAAGGCAGCAAAAAGAAGTGGAGTGAAGGAACAAGAGCATCTAAGGTAGCGTGTCAGCACAACAGCAGAAGGCCAAACAAGTCTTGTCTGCCAATTAATAAGGAACATGAGAACATATTTATGTTAATATACAAAAACAGTTTGTTCTAATAACTCAGAAGTTGTGGATGGTTACTTTCTGGTGAAAATACACTAATTTTAAATAAACTGATGGGTTGGGCAAGTGTGGCCGCAACCAACTAACATATCTACTTAGGACAGCACCTCCCGTCCCGTGGTATACAATCCATTTCAAACAATCCATTATGAGAGGCATCGTGGCTCACAACAAGTGTCAACCTCCGGAGTTGGAGGTGTACAGCTGTAGATTAATATCCCACAAGTGTCATAATCTCGCAGATTGTCCTGCTGAGGTACACCATGAGCATATGGATTCCCTTGTGTTTAACAGAGGGACTGAAGAATGTGCGTCGAGCAGCTGTGGCCTAAGGATCCACTGTGGCAGCTTCCGCCTCTTCTGAAGCTGGGGAGAGCTGTGGAGGTCTATTCGGTGAGAACCTGATGGGGGAATCTCTGCAATCTATTGGCTCATTGTGGGCCAGGAGTTGGAGAGCTGGCTGGAAGTGGGACGCTAGGGCAGAGACCTGTAGAGCAGACTGTCAGCCCAGTCTGAAATTTCAGGCCAGCTTAGCTCAAGGCGCATGTACTGAGTCGTCCAACTGAAATTGAGCATTATGCACACTGTAAAAAGAATGTGTGCAGAAATCTCTATGTTCAAGCTACTGTGATGACATTTCCCATCTCTGTTGTCTGAAGTATTGTCCCCATGTACATTTATTCAGAAACAGAAGGTTCAGAACCTGAACTGAAGTTCCCTGAGAGTTGAGAAAGTCACCTCCGCAATCAGTTGAAGAAGAGGGCATGTAAGCCTCGTAAATCTCCTTTTCACAAGCAATAATTGGCGGTCAGGTCAATACTAGTTGATTGCTTTAAGCATTAAAGCCAAGTCACCTTACAACAGTCTGTCCCCCACCTCCTACACCTAAGGCATTGCACTGTCACTATTATACTTCGTCGCAGTCACTGAGTGGCAAACGTAAGGCTCTGACATGGGAAGAGCGACCATAAACAAAGCAAAATCGCTTTTGACAGCAACATTTTTTTTTAAGTCGACTGAAATGGTCTCTAAAACTCTAGGTCACTTCAATAGAATTATAAAAAGTATGTCACTGAAATGAAAAATAACCTCCAGGCTATTGACAATACAATAGACATCAGGCTATCGTATTAGGTTTTTGTACATCGTGTTATACTTGATCAAATGAGTGAGTACCTAGAGAGATAAACAAAGCAGAGGAGGGACAATCTGATCTTGAGGATGGGAATACAACCTCAAATGAAACATTACTGGAGACAGAGATAGTTATTTCAGTAATGATCGCTAAAAATTAAGATCTGGATGCATGCTCTTGGCGCAACAATATCCACATAGTGGGTATTCCAGAGACTTCAGCCATTGAGAAAACAGGAATATATGTCAAGAATAGGTTGATAGATTTGTTCAGCAGGAACCACTTCTTGGAAAGGGCTCACAGGACTCTGGCACCAAGGCCACAACCAGGCACCCATGCTGGTCTAATAATTGCTAGGTTCTTAAATTATAGGGACAGAGATCAAGCCCTAAAGTTGGCACTGGAGAATGGTAAGTTAGATTATCAAGGTGTTCACATTTTAATGTTTCCATACTTTACAGGGATTGAAGACCAAATCAACCTCTTCACACACCCAGGGACAGCATTTGAATTCATGAAACATGTCGCCAACAAATAAAATACAGGGATCATCAAGGGGAACTCGAAGCGAATCAGAAGATCAGGGACAGATAAGTGATGTATAACGAGTCTAACAATGGCAATAAACACAGCCAAGTGAACAAGGCTAACATGGTAAAAAGTTTACTGAAACATAGGTTAAAATAATTCTTGGCTGGTGCAACCCTATCATTAATATAACAAGGAAGGACATTAGATGTAATGAAGCACACAGGTATTGTTTTACAATTATTAGCATAGCTGAATTTGCCTTGTATTATGGCTCTTCTCTTTCAGCTATGCACCTATATGTATGGCGTGGTTAGTGGGCTTATGTGAATACCCTTTGTTTTCCAAGCGATTACAAGTTGGGGATCGAAGGGATGCTATACTGAAAGTTGGGGTTTGTAGTGTGAATAGGAGGGAGAAGTGGATGCTTCTTTTGCGGTTTATACTACTACCAACTAATGCAATTAGATAGCCTAAGTGTTTGAATAGGGTCACACAAACTAATTATCTTTAGCCTATGGCGACACACATAGGTTAAGATATGAAAATTACAACACACAGAATTAAATTGATCACCTAGAATATCAGAGGACTGAAACATTCTAAAAGAAGTAATATTCCATATCTAGAAAAAGAGAAATATGTTGACTTAAATGTAAGAGGTCTAGATTGAAGGCCCTGATTGGAGAAGGGAATCTGGTAATACATGGATTAATTTAAGAGAAGCTGCAACTTTGAATGATCTCAGAGAGTACTGGTGTTTAGTAGCACTATACTGTGATTCTAGAGTGAGTGCTCAAGCAATCCCCACTTTGGATGTGGAGTGGACAAATTATATTTCTTATCTTTACACCTGTAATCATAGTGGTAGTGACTCCTTAGATCTAAGAGTAGATGTAGATTTGTATGAACTATATGGGAATGCTTGTATATACATCCTTTACCGACTTCTTCTGGGTGTTCGATAGAGTTGATCGCTGGACGCTGTGGAGAAGGTTTTTTAGTTGAGCATGCCTTTTCACCTATTGAGATTAGTAATAGCACTTCATATGTCAACTTAGAGTAAAGTGCTAATGGTGGGAATCATGGTCTATCTCAAAACCTTTTGGTACACAACAGGTTGAAACTAGGCTGGCTTTGGTGCCTTTGTTGTTTTCATTATATACTAATGATCGCCCACATCGGGTAGGAATGATAAAGGGGGATTCTCTGAAAGTTAGTAATATGAATATAGGTTTTCTCCTGTATGCAGACAATGTGGTTTTGATGGATCTAACACCTGTTGGGCTTCAAAGACGCCATGGCACATCAGACCTCTATGCAGGAGAGGATTTCCTAAACATCAATATCTTGAAGAGAAAGATTATGACTTTTCGGAAGAAGGGCTTGAGATTGGGGGGAGGAGGACCAATTGGTTTTTAGGACATGAAAAGATAAAGGTCAAACTCTATCCCTATTTAGGTTAAAAAAAAATCTTGCAATTGTAGAGAATATGATCATATAAAACAGTGCTTGAGTAAGGCTATGTCGCAAGCTAGCTCTATTAATAGTTCATACAAGTTAGTGGGAAAAGACATTTTACTCTTGCATTATCAGTATTTAGAGTAAAAATTCACCCTTCTCTCAGCTATGCTTGTGAGGTATTGGATTTGAAATACTGGAGTTTCTTTGATGTCATTGAAGGAAGTATTTTGCTGCAGATTTTTAATTTGAACTCAATGGCAGCTCCGTATACTCTTTGGAGTTTGGACTCCAAGCAGCATCTGTTACAGCCCGAGCGCCAGTATTGAGGTGGGGGAATTACCTGCTTAGCGGGGAAGTGGGGTCAGTGTAGCAATTAAAAGGTGTTCCTTGAATCCAGTTGATAGAAATAGATCTGATTTATTGAAGATTAGTTGATAATACAGAAATATGTAGGTTCAATAGTAATCCAATTAAAAACCCCACCAGGAGCAAATGGACTCCTGCTCAGCCTCAGATGTAACTGACTCTCAATCCAAGCATACACAATCAGAACCCTATGTGACATCATAGATGCATGCTGAGCAAGATATAACAAACACTAAAGTAGGACAGAGAAAGAAGAAAAGCAGGATGTAACAGTCAGTAAGCTCTGCTTTGCTGCATGAAATTTTCTTTTGTTCCTTTTTTAGAGCAAAAATTATTTTTGGGAGAAATTGTGTTTATAGTTTTCCGATGTCAAAACCCTTTGTAATTTATTTAAAAAAACAATCTTGTCTAAGAGTAAGTTTGAAACGGGATATATTACTATGTCAGCGCCATGAGAGTAATGTGGTTATACAGGAAGGCTTTTCATGGGAAAAACCGCAACCTTATCCTACCTGGAGTACTCCACATGGGATACGGAGAACTATTTTGTTGTTGAGATTAAATTTGCTACCCCTGCGGATAGTAATAGATGCCTGGGACGCAGTGACTAAGAGTGAGAGAGTTTGAGATTTATGTACTCTCTATGTACAAGATTTAAACCATGTACATTTTTGCATGTCCTTCTCTGCACTATGCACAACATCACTTTACATGACTGCTATTTTTTAAATAAAATGTACCATCAGTATCAGAGGCACGGCGATTTTTGTTTTCACGTTCCAATGAAATTGTATGTGCCAAAGATTTAAATTCTTTCCATATTTCCTAAATCTGTACTAGTTATTATTTCTTATTGTGTTATTGAAACTTTGTAGGTTGGAATATATAAGTGCTCTTTGCACATTGTCACTCCCCCCTTATGTGAGAGAGACTTGGTAACTTATGAATTTATTTGAACAACTATTGTTGCACATTTTTATCTGCATCAGTATGTCCTACTTCTAGCTTCAAGCATTTAAATACATATAAGTAATAGATACGTCTGGCTTATGCTGGTCGCACTAGTTTTAATCCTTTTTTGATGTTTTTACATCTGCACTGATGACTTGTTTGGCATCCTTCTGAATGTCACTTTTTCTTTTCTAATGAAAGGGAATGTTTAAAAATGTTATCCTGTCTCCAATGTTTTAGTACTGATGATTTGCTTGGCCCTATGTTATTGATCATGTACATTGAATTTATGAAAGCTTTCATCACTATGTCACGTTTATTGTCTTTAATGAAATGGAATGTGTTGAAGTTAAACAGAATATTGTATGTTGGAAATTGGAACTGCCTTCTGGAGTTTTTATATTGCTTTTATGAAGACCTCCATCTGAGTTCCGAATCATAAAATAAAATACATTTTAATTGATTGGCTAACGCGTACAAAGGAGATCTTCAAACAAATATTAATCAATAGGTATTATTCTAAACCCTTATGGATAAGATTTAGTATAACCACTTCTGTGTTTGCACGTGTGTTTAATTGTTTGAAGCTTTACCGGAAGAAGAACATCTATGTTTCCAATTGTGATATTGAGGATTTATTATCGTGTTTCTATAGGCTTCCTTTATCTACAGTTAAGAATGTTATGCATAAGGTATTCGCTTTTTCCATTGTAACAACACCAAAGCTTCTAAAAAACATGTATTTTATAAAAAATGTATTGCAAGGCATTCTCGCTTCAAGAACTTTAGACAAAGTTCAAAGATGCTCGATTTTATACTATTGCCTAGTGTAGATTAACATACATTATTTGGTTAACATTTGAGTTTATGTTAATAATCAGATAATAGACATTTTCTGCCATACATGGCACCATACATGGTAGAATCAGATAGAAGAAATTGACTTAATATGCATTCTAAATCCTTTCTCTGGTGGTTTGTCAATCTGTTGGCCATCTTCAAAACGGATCACTGAAATAATATCGACTACCAAAATATCGACTACCCAAAATATCGACGAGAAAATATCTACAACCAAAATATCGAGTTTGTATGTACAAACAGGTAAGTACAAAAATATCGAGTACAAAATATCGTTAACAAAAATATAGTTGTAAAAAATATCGACTTTAATAAAAACAATGTTTAATTACATTAATATAAAAAATGAATTACTAAAATATAATTAACAATACTTAAAATAACTTAATAATTAAATAATTAATGAAAGTAAAAAAAAAATATTTTTTTAATCATATTTCTTAAAACATATATATATATAGTAACAAAATTTAATTAAATAATAGCCAATATTATTAACGTACAAATACAAAAGAGTAAAAATTACTATTCCCACTGCAAAGAGTGCAACAGTGGATATATGACGTTACAATGCAACTTTTACAACGCACTACCATTACAACGTAAGTATTGGTAAGTATATAATATTTTTTTTTAATTTAAATTATTTTAAATTATTTAAATATAATTTAATTTAATTTCATTAAATTAAATTAATGTAAATTTAATTTTACTTTATTTTTACACTGTACCCCTGTACCCCTGTACCCCAAAACTGACCCTGAACCCTAAAAAAAACCTTTACCCAAAAACCCAAAACTGACCCTGAACCCTAAAAATACCCCTTTACCCAAAAACTAAAAACTGACCCTGAACCCTAAAAATACCCCTTTACCCAAAAACTAAAAACTGACCCTGAACCCTAAAAATACCCCTTTACCCAAAAACCCAAAACTGACCCTGAACCCTAAAAATACCCCTTTACCCAAAAACTATAAACTGACCCTGAACCCTAAAAATACCCCTTTACCCAAAAACTAAAAACTGACCATGAACCCTAAAAATACCCATTTACCCAAAAACTAAAAACTGAACCTGAACCCTAAAAATACCCCTTTACCCAAAAACTAAAAACTGACCCTGAACCCTAAAAATACCCCTTTACCCAAAAACTAAAAACTGACCCTGAACCCTTAAAATACCCCTTTACCCAAAAACTAAACACTGACCCTGAACCCTAAAAATACCCCTTTACGCAAAAACTAAAAACTGACCCTGAACCCTAAAAATACCCCTTTAATTTAACATAATTAACAATTAATCAATTACATTAAATTAATTACCAATTACATTTTAATTAATTAACAAATATTATTTAATTACCAATTAATTAAATATTACTACCAATTAATACATTTACATATTTAATAAATAATAATTAAATTACTTCCCACCCTATTCCCCTATAAACCCACAACCCGCTACAGGAAATACATTATTTTAATTTACATAATTAGCAATTAATAAATTAAATTAATTACCAATTAAATTTTAAATAATTAACATATAATATTTAATTACCAATTAATTAATTATTACTACCAATTAATAAATTTACATATTTAATTAATTATAATGAAATTACTTCCCACCCTATTCCCCTATAAACCCACAACCCGCTACAGAATAAAATTACACAATAATTAAAAAAAATCATTAATTAAAAATAATTATAACATAAAATGACACTTTTCACACATATTATAACATAAAAACACTATAAATAATTACATATTATATAAAAAACGATATTTTTTACTTTAGATATTATTTACAGTCGATATTACTTCACTTACCTTAAAAACAATATTTTGGCTGTCGATATTCTGTCCTGTCGATATTTTCTCCAAACGATATTTAAAACTCGATATTCTGTCCAAACGATATTTTGGAGTCGATATTATGTCTGTGCACCCTTCAAAACCTCACTGGATTTTAATACTCAATTGCTAAACAATTTCATCCAGTTACTCGTGTCATTGCTCTGTATTTAGGCCAATTGACTGCATGGATTTTCCAAAGGTTTCAAATTGATTAAACAATTTGGATATATTTGTCTCTGAATTGATCATGCATAGTACGACGTTGTTCAGACACCACAGCTCTTTACAGGGAGCGTATGTGGCGTAACGGCCACAGCTGCCACCTGTGGAGATCGGGATCGAGGTTCGAGTCTCGGCTTCGGCTCAACATCCAGTGATTCTGGGTAAATCATTTAATCTACCTGTGCTTATGAACAGCGCCTGGATACCCTCACCGGGAATTAGCCGCGCTCTACTAATCAAGTATCTATTTATTTGTAGTGCTAATGTTTGATATGAATTCCTCCCATCAAACATGAGCACTGTATAATGCCTACTAGTGAAACTGTAGGTTAGAAGACTACACCTACTACTAACACTGTAGATTAGAAGGCATTCTTGTTTGTGATCAGCGATTTCATTTTGCTTATGGAGCACATAATAGAATATTTAAATATTTATTTGGTAAATCCTAGATCGTACGGGATAATTGTGTGAATGTTCATTTAAAGGTAGATATTGTTTGACCTCACTAAGATTGTTTATTAAATCATGATTATTCCCCAAAGATTCCTTTTATGCTCTATCAGTAGGGTAGCTGGAGGGCGTTCTCTCAGGTTTAATCACTGTAAAACAGGACACTGTGATTTCCTTTTGGATTGCTTGAATGACACCAAAGTATACCTTTCTGTTACTAGTTCAAAGAGGATTGGGGTACAGTACTGAGTTAACCAGGATTTCATTATGAAAAGTAGGCAAAGTGAAAGGTTTTCAATAAGGTCGAAAACTGCTTGACTATTACTTACCATTGATCTGTCATTTATTAGCATCACTTTTAAGGAAAAGCGATTCTTCATCAAAGTCGAGGAATAAGAGTATAGCATAGTACAGGAATTGCTTTTTGATTTTCAGTTAATCTATTTTCCTACATATATTCTCTGAAGCACACAGAGTGAGTTTGGCCAGGCAACTGTTGTTGGTTCAACATAATATGTTTTAAAACCACCACTTTCATTTGGATGTTAAAATGCATGTCTCAGCATCATATGAATAATTAGGGAACAATAGTTACTAGATTATCTTGTTTGTGGTTATTTTCACTTTACATATTTAGTGTTATTTTCATTGCCAAAATATTGCTAGGCATCAATTTGCATCTTTTGGCCATCCTTCCCAGAGGAGCCTCCTTGCACTAATGTTCTGAGAGTCATTCCCTCACCCATCCAACACAGGCATCACCAGTCAGGTGACCCTGCGAATAAAAGAGCCTGAGTGCACGTGCTTGTGGCTAGTTCCCAGTACCATATTCAAGTGTCTGTGTCGTCCTTCCTGCAGCAAGTGGGCCTATGGCCCAGAACTTAACACCGGGCACTTTGAGACGATGACCCTGGAGACCCCCTACCAATCCCCCAAAAATGGGAGACAATACTGGGGGGAACCGTTGACAGTACAGGATTGGCTGAAAATTCACGAGGTAGTCGGGACTGCGAGTACCAGCACACAATTCAAACTTACCCAATATAACTTTATTCATCAGACTTCTCTTACCCCGCCAACTTTATGTAAGATTTACCCAGATTGCTCCGGTGAATGACCCCAAAGCGGAGCTCCAGAAGCTGAATTAATACATATGGTATGGTCATGCCCACATCTGACAACATATTAGGAGATGGTGCTGACTCGCTTACAAGAGGCGTCCGTGTGGGTGGTGCTCCGTGAGGTACGCATAGGGTTACTGGAGCTGCTTCCAACTCCATATAAAAAAGTTGAGTAGGAAATTCATTCTTTTAGGACTGGTCTTGGTAAGTCCTTCTTTGGAATCCAGTGTGACACACGGTGACTATACAATTCTAGGAGATTTTAATGTACACCTAGAAAAAACATCAGACCCTAAGGTAAAGTCATTTTTGGATGAAATGGTAAACTTTGATTTAGAACAGAAAGTATACACCGATACGCACTGCGCCGGCCACACTCTGGATGGTATTTTTACATCATGTCAGAAGTTAAATATAATTGACACGCTCTCGATTCCGTGGTCAGACCACAAGATGGTCTCTTTTCAACTAGAAAATACGCAAGATAGGGGAAGACCGGTCAAAGCCAAAAAAACCACATATCATGAATGGTCTAAAATCCAGCCCCAAAAACTCATAGATGCCTTGATTTCATCGTACCCTACTTTAGACGAAGACAGTAACAAAGCTTGCAAACAAGTTAATATATGGTTGGAGAACGCAGTTCAACTAACCGTTCCAATTAAACAAATCACTGTCAAAAGAAAAACACCCTCACAGCCATGGTTCTCAGAAGCTTTGAAGGAAAAGAAACAAGAATGTAGAAGAGCAGAAAAGAAATGGAGAGCCAACTATGAGGTACAGCAAAGACTAGAATACAAAACAATACTTGGGAGCTATAAAAAATTAATAACAACAGAGAAAAGTAGATATTTTGTCCAAAAAATCAATGAACCAAAAAACTCTAGCAAAACTCTTTTCTCCACTGTCAAAAAACTCTCAAAAATAGAAAATAATATGATGGAAGAAATATCACCTGAGTTTTGTAATACCTTGGGTAACTTCTTTATAAATAAAGTCTCGTCAGTCTATGACTCCTTTAAAAAGTATACATCAGATGAAATTAGTCAAACAGATAAAGTCATGGCTCAAACAAAAATTTTAGAAGAACAACTAGTCCAACCTACAATGTTCCAATTCATTATTCCAACAAAAGACCAAATTCAAAAGGAATTGCTCAACACTAACTCAGGCAGTCCAATAGATCCATGTCCACCCAAGATAATGCACATTTGTTCAGAACAAGCGAGCAATTTATTGGCAGGATTATTTGGCCAAATAATTAATACCAACACCTTTCCGGATGATTGGAAAAAAATCTCTATTAGACCACTATTAAAAAAATCCCATCTGGATAGAGACGAACAAAGTAGTTACAGACCCATAGCCAGAATTCCTTTTGCTGCCAAAATATTGGAAAAATTCCTGAATAAACAACTATCCCGCTATCTGATTGACGGCAACTGGCTGGATGACTCTCAGTTTGACTTCCGCGAAGCACACGGAACGGAAACTGCTTTAATTACAGCAGTAGAAGAACTCCGAAAAGTGATGGACAACGGAGCGAAGGCCGCCTTGATATTACTTGACTTATCGGCGACCTTCGACACGGTCAGTCATGAAATTCTTTTACAACGATTAAAAACTGCAGAAATACATGACTCAACGTGCACTCTCATTGAATCCTATCTTACCAACAGAACTTTCACAGTAGAAGTAGGAGAATCAAAATCTAAAGCTTTTTCCCTACCATGCGGAGTTCCACAGGGATCATTATTAAGTCCTACCCTTTTTAACCTATATGTCACCCCACTTGCAGAAATAATAAGAAACTGTGGTTTTACCCCAATATCATACGCTGATGACACTCAGATTGTAGTGACCATCAACAAAGACATAGATGAAATAGCAGAAAAATTCCAACACTGTATGATACAGGTTAGCCGATGGATGGAAAGGAATTGTCTGAAGCTCAATGGAGACAAGAGTGAAGTGATGATAATAGGGGGTGACACAAACATCTGGTCCCCCGCATGGTGGCCTAAGGACATGGGCAGATGTCCTGGGTCATCAGAAAAAGTGAAGAATCTGGGCTTCATAATTGATATGAATTTATCATTTGAAGCTCAAGCCAACAAACTGTCATCTTCACTCTGGTACATCTTAAAAATGATAAAAAAACTATTTCCATATATACCACAAGACTCTCGTAAAACGGTAGTTACAGCACTAGCACAAGCAAGACTGGATTATGGAAATGGTCTATATGCCGGAGCCAGGAAAAAGATTAGAGACAAACTACAACGCCTACAAAATACAGCGGCTAGACTGGTCCTTGATGTACCAAGGTTTGAACCAATCAGACATAGACTGAAAAATGTACACTGGCTGCCAATTGAAAAAAGGGTGAAATTTAAATCACTTTGTCTAACCTACAAGGCACTGCAGGGAAAAGGTTAAAAATTCCTAAGGGACCACTTGAAACAGTATGAACCCATGAGAACTTTGAGATCGGGAAAGATGAAATTAATTGCTGTTCCCAGATTTAAAAGAGTTAACTGGGGAGGGAGAAGTTTCCTGATACACGCAGCACGTACATGGAACCAACTACCCTTGAATATAAAAACCTGTCCATCTCTAGAAACCTTTAGAAAAGAAGTAAAAACATGGCTTTTTTCCGAATAAACATCAGACACTGCCATAGAGCTGGAAAGGATTTATCTTAGCGCCAAGGCGCCCATGGGCAATCGCTGCGTTCTATAAATTAAAAAAAAAAAAAAAAAGACGAATTGCGATAGCCTGATGGCGCCCTCAGCTTCCCATTCAGCGATTTGGATGAAAGATGTGCGCAAATGGTCGACTGCCGAAGTGGCGCGCATGAACTGTGTCCGCACAGACAACTAGCGTTGAGGCTGAAGGACCTGAGAGGCACGCCAGCCCTGGACGTAGCGAGTACTCCGGATCAGGATGGGAGAGCACACCCCCTGACACTAGCTATGATAGACTCCCACACGGAACAGCTTGCTACCAATACAGAGTTCGAGATGGAAGGGGGGACAAAAGGGAGTCAATTGTTAAATGTTGGCATACACTAAGATTGGGACCACGATTGTCACCCTCCTCACCCAATGTAAACCATGTTCGTAATTAATTGCTTCACTCGTATGTTTGGTGGTGGGATAGGAGAGGGACAAGACAACTACAGTACTGATACTCCTCATATGGAAATGTGTCTTGATGAGCTGTAATGCAGACATAGATATTACAAAAAAAAACTATTTGCATCTTTCTAATTCGGTAACTTAACTTGTCTTTACTAGAAACATTTGAATAACTTAAAATGTCGAAAGTCATTTTTCATGCAAAGTAAAGCAAAGTACTGGTGCTTCACCAAATGTCAGTGTCATCCCTTTATATTTCTAATACATTCATTGTTTACCCATATGTTTATTGAACTAATTGGTATGGCAACAGCACAGCTGTAAGAACTACTACTTATTTTTAAACTAGCTATAGTTTTTGTTATGGCTCCATCTATTTTACACTTATGACGAGCTTTATGTTCAATGTGGAGTCTACTATACTGTTTGTCCCTTTTTACTACTGCCTTAAGTGTGGCTGTTCCTTATTGCCATGTACATCCCTGCTTTAGACAGTGGATTAGTTAAACTAGCATTTGTCATGTAAAGCACTTAAGCTGTAAGAGCCTTTATTTAGCTGTGATGAGAATGAAAGTTTATATTAAGGTTTTGTAAGGAATTAGGATAAGTTATATTTACAATTTTATAAAGCTTGACTGCTACCCTATAGGGTGTCCTAGTGTTGAGAACGGAAGCAAATCAGAGAGAGTATTAGAGAGGAAGAAAACAGACAGATCTAGACTACAGTGGGGTGATATGAGGGAGTCATTAATATTATAGAGGCAACACATTTTTGAAAAGCCAGGTTTTTAAGGCCTTTCTGACTTTAAGAAGGGAGGGTGTAAGCCATAAAGCCACTGGGAGGTTATTCCAAAGTGTCACTGCGAAGAATTTGCCCTTTACACAAAAACATTTGTAGTGAGGAACCTCTAGCAAATTAGCTCCAGCTGATCATAACTTTAGACCCTGAACGTATTGATGGAACTTCTCCACCAAATAATATGGGCCACTGAGATAGAAAGCCTTACAGACTAGACAGAGCAATTTAAACATCACCCTTTCGCCCACTGGCAGCCAATAAGGAGCTATGAGTGTGCCGGTCAAAGAAGAAGGACGTGGCCAACCAAGTGATAACTTGGCAGACACGTTCTCTATTCTTTGGAGTTTCTTCAAAGGTCCAGCATCAAGGCCTAAGACAAGGGAGTTACAATAGACCCGGAAACTCAAGACTGTCTCCTTGATCACCACTCGATGAACAGGCTGGAGTAGGAGAGGCAGGATCTTCATTAGCTGTTTTAAAAAGGAAGAAGCACGGTAATGCAAGGTGATTAATCTGACCCTCTGATGAAAGCTCTGGGCTCAGGTGTAGCCCAAAGTTTTTTGTGTGCATTTTTACAGGTGATGGAAAAGAGGTCCAGATTTGGCCAGAAGTCTGGTGGCATAAGATTAGGGATACAGGAATGCCTCACCCAGTTTTGTTTGTGTTGAATTTGAGTGAGTTTGAGTATAACCACTGTGATACCGCAGCCATACACTGGGGAAATGGTTCAAGTGGGATTTTAGCCTCTTGAACTATTGTGATGATCAGTTGGGTGTCATCTGCAGAATTCAATACTGAGACCAAAATATTTCATTAGTTTCATTGGTGGGTAGATGTATATATTAAATATATTAAAAACAAGTCAGACTATTAGATGAGTTATTATCAATGTCCAGCAGTGGTGGACCAAGGACCAAGGACCTTTGTGGCTGCTTTCCACAATTCAGTGGCAGGGATCCAGACTTCAAAGCTAACGAGACAGCCCAAAAAATAAAGGAAGAAAGTAGCTATGTAGCTACTCTCAGATTCTTCAAACCCCCAATTGTGGTAGAAGAGTACCAATAACTGTCTCCTCTATGGTGTTTCCATGTCCACCAGTTTTAGTATTTGCTATGGTAGTAAAAGATATCCAAGGTAATCGCCACCATCCACCCTTGCGCCATGGGTGAGCACTCTGTATGATATTAAAACCAGGTGAGCGCATTACACTAAGATCTAGACCACACATATCAGTCAGCAAGGTTTCAGCAATACATATTACATCAAAAAGCCCCTTTTTATAGGTCATGGATCTCCAAGGCATGTTTAACTGCTGACCTGGCATTTAACAGGCCACATTCAATAGGTTTCAAAGTAAGCACTTCTCGCTCTAGTTTACAGCAAATAGTCACACCTTCCCCCACTTTCATCCTGTGTACCTCCCAAACACGGGCTACCTCATATTTTGACAGAGGTGAACTATCCACTGCCATAACATAGACCCCTCCAGATCTAGGCTTCTCAGACAATGTGATTTCATCCTGTGCAGTTCCCAAGGAACCTCATCAACACAAAAGGGGGGTCCATTGGCCTACAAACCAGCCGAATCACTAACAGCCGTTCTCTTGTATAGCTGACCTGCGCATAGGATCCCATACGGACGCAGCGTGGGTAGCGTGGCAGGTGCTGTGTGCGTCTGGTACATGGACAGACACAGATAGGCTGGCCTTTGGCGCACCTTTGGCATGCCCATTGCATAGACTGTTTGTGGAGAGGAGCGGAGCAATTAGAAGCACGAGCACGATAAGACAGGTAGGATGTTTTTGGCGAGGTGCGACCTCACTATGGAGGGAAAGTTCTAGTGGAGAGAGGTTTTGAGCACGGTTTTCCATGTTTCTTTGCAGATAAGATTTGGTATTGTGGCAAACAAGGGAGTAAACGCGGTAGCGTGAAGTGAACTGAACCTGAGGTAAGGTGCTCACTGAGAAGGTTTATAGTTACACTTCTTTTCGGTTAGAGCGGGTTCTTAATATTCATTTTGTTCACAGGCAGGGCGGACTGTGTTAACAACAAATGTGAGTATGAGTTACCGCATGGTTGGTTTAAGTTTTTTCACACAGTGGTGTGGTGGCGGCTTTACTGTTTGGAAGGTACACTTCAGTATTTGTTCAAAAATGTTTGCTGATAAACATGCCTGGAATTTTTAAATGCACGTTGTTTGCCTTCGCATTACATTTGCCTGATAAATTTGGAATCTTGAATGTTTGTAATATAAAAAATTGGTTCCCATTCACAGGCCCCTGAGGAAGAGTCCCAAGGGACTCGAAATGCATCGGGCTACTACTACAATGGCCACTTCAACTGTTTACTACTAAGCTTTATTATGTAGTTTTGTTGTGAAATTGTCATTTATTGTCAATACTAAAGCTGAATGATACTAATTATTTTGATGATTTTTGCAAATTAAATCACCCACATGATTTTGAATTGTTGAGACTTATATGTTAAATTTTGTGAAGAGTTGATAAAAGCAGAAAAGTATACGAAAGTGATTCTGGTCTGACATATAGACCAGGTGCAACAGTGCGCAAAAGTTGAGTGGTCTCACCACTCTAGATAGGTTGTATGCCCATTGCATAGCCATGTAGCCATGTAGCTGCCTTGTTGTTTATAAAGCCTTAACAGGGTGCTCATTAGTGTAAGGCTAGAGCTCTAACTCTAAATGGTTCCCAAAATCTGGACTTTGGCACAAGCAAAACTAGCGTTTTGACCAAGTGAGGGGTACCCAAAATGTTTTTCTATTTCGTGTTTTGTTTGTATTTTCTTTTAAGTTTTAGTTTTTACCCCAGACATTTAGACATGCAAAAAAACTGGCTTTAGATTATAAAGCAAGTTTAGCACAGTTAATTTAAAAAACGAATTTTACCAGCATGCAAATTCACTAAAGGCATCTATACATAAAAAATGGCTCACAATACGCAGAACTGCAAATATAGCAGCAGTCACTCATACTAGGTAGTTGAGAGGCGCAAGTGTCCACCTCAAGTAACAATCACAATTCTTGTCAGAGTGCACCGCTAAAGTTGCTAAATAAACCCGAGCTGTACCCCCAGTAGCTGTGGCTAGAGCAGACAGGTTTAACTTAGAGGCAATATGTAAGGTATTTATGCACTACTAACACAGTAATAAAGTCGAAATGCAAAACAATAAAAATCCCAAAATGAATTAGAAAAAAAGACTACAACATAATAATCAAAATGACAAAAAATCCAATAAGGGGAACCATAGATATTATTGTGTAAGGTTTCAGGTAGAAATAGTGCCAAGAAGCACAAAGTGCCTATGATAGCCAATGGCCACGGTAGAACAGAACATATGCGCAATTTTACACCGACCACATAAGGGAGTGTGGGTTGGGCACATTAACCAGGGTCATTCTTGTCAAACATTTTACCTTCTGAATGTAGTCCTTTTAATCCTAATCTACCACAGAAGTACATGTCTAAAGCCCCGGGCCCTCGTGGGAGGCACTTAGAGACTCACAGGTTGGAAGGTAGAGGTCAACATGAGAGTTCAGTCCAGGTCCACTTGCCACTGGTCAGCAGGGCAGTTACAGGGAAAGGTCTCTTATTGCTTGTTGTATTCCTGTAGCTTTTAACAGGAGGTCAGCCTTTTGACTGTTGAAGTCTACTTCTGTGTCCTGGATAAAAGGGAGAGAGCAGGTCCAGTCCTTCTGGGCTCTTCTCAGGTTGCATACAGCAGTTTAGTCATCTTCTGATCTTCCTCAGGTCAAGAAGCGTTCTGAAGTGGGTGTGTGAAGGTGCCACATTCTGGTACGAGCTAATGGGTGTGAATGACCCAAGGATACAGAAACCAATACGGTACAGATTCCTAGGGATTCCCTTCCCTATTTGGACATTTTCAAGGTGGCCGAAAAACTTGGGCTCTGAGGGATGAGTGTATGTGGTGAGTACTACGGAACCAACACCTTCTCCTATCTGGGGGTCATATTTGATCGTACTGGCACATGGTCCCAGGCCGTCAAGCTAAGCAAATTGTTATTTTGAAAAGCCCTGGCAGCCCTGATCAATTTCAGTAGGAAATTGGGCAAACGCCCTTCCCCCAGAACTACTTCAAATTTATAAAGCCAAATGCGTTGCAATTGCGACCTATGGGGTGGGCATTTGGGGTTATGCAGACGTGACTGCTTTCCAGACTGCTGAAAATAGATTTCTCCGATTTTTGCTGGCCGTCCCGGAGAGTGTTTCTACTTTTAATTGTCACATGGAACTTGGTTTGCCACATATAGCGGATGTCATTAGCATCCAACCAATTCTTCTCTGGTACAGTATATGGACTTCAGAGAAGGCTATTTTAAATCGCCAAACGATTAGCGACTGTTGCGGGGTAGCTGTGGTCCTTCATATAGGATGGCTGAAATAAGCCAGAGGTTTTTTTTGTAAATTAGACCATCAGGAATATTTTGATAAGCCTACCACCATGACCAATGTAAACAGGAAAGTCTTTAAGCATAGCTGTCTTCACTTTGTTAAAAACATTAGATTTAATGAAGAGATTACTAAAATTACAGTGCTTGCCCACCAACATACGATGACTATACTTAAGATACAGCCCTATTTAACACTGGTTATTTCTAATTCCAAAAGATTCTTGCTCACACGCTTTAGGTTGGGCATCATTCACAGATCACTTAGCTTCCCAGTCAAACTGGTCTAGACAGTTAATTATCTGTCCATGTGATGAGTTATCAGCACAGACCACTATGCATGTTTTATCTTTTTGTACATTTTACCTAGTACAGAGGGAAAGATGGATACTCCCGGTGCTTAGATCAATTGGTCTGTGACAATGTCGTCCTGCATTTATGGTCATGCAATCCCTCGGGGAAGAACTTGTAATTTTATCTGTCTCCACATTTTTAAAGTCTGTTTTTTCCTGTAGAAAGGCCACCTCTATGTGATCATTTGATTTAAATTGTATACTATAACTATTAGTCCTTATACGCTGCTACTTACTCAGTTTTCCCGGTTACTGTACTTCTTTTTAACATGCCATTTTAATTGTTTTTTAATGTGCTTTTATGATTATTTTACAAATAGTCGAATAAAGCTTGATTTGATTTGATTTGAGTACTACGGTAATCCCAGTGTCCTCTCACATCTAACACCAACTTCCTGAGCTTTCAGCAACCAGACAACAGATACACACACACAAATTGTTTTGGAATTCTGTTTTTCTCCTGTGAAGTGATCCTCAAATGTTATATACAGCACTAGGAGACATATCAAATAGGCCGTGTCACTGTAATGTCAAATGAGGCCCACTGTGATTGGGGCCTGACTGGCTTGGAACACAACAGAAGGGCCCTACCCAAGTGTTAGATAACATCTGTCTGTGAAGATGAGGCCTCTAGGAATTGTGCCCCAAGTATTATATGAAAAGCATCAGCAGACCTGTCAAGCAAGATGCAATATTCAAGCAGGACTTGACACTTTAATACCATAAAGGATCCACCCAGAATCCTTGTATATTCTGTTACGTTCAGAGGGATCATTTCTGCTCATTCAGGCCAGCCTATTATTTTGCTCCTGGGAGCATGTTCACACCTCATTCATACCAATCTAAATGCTAATTACTGCCTGGCCAAATTGGGAGAAGAAGAGGGTGATTAAGATTGCAGGGGCTTCAAGCAGCAGAAAGGAAACCTTTTAAAAGTTACTTTTACGTAATATTTAGAACAAATCTGAATTCACCATTGAAATGGATTTTACCACTATTTAACACAATTGTTTAATTATTTTTCTAGCTAGTCCCATTCCAGAAATACATACACAATAAATATTGAATACTGCATCCCAGTATTTTCCTATGGAACAGCCAACCCTGCTAGAGTGAAAATAGCTTTGAGGGCATTTTCACTGCAAGGACAAATATAACATTAAACTTTTACATGTCCTACTTTTTAAATATTGTATACCTTGCCCTTATAGGTAATAAGTCCTACCTAGGGGTAACTTACATATATATTTAAAATGAAGGTTTAGGCCTGTCAAAAGGTGTTATTTCGTCAGTTCAAATTTGCAGTTTAAACCTACACAGGCAGGTTTACATTGTTACTGTAGAAGATGGCGCAATGGGTGCTGCAGTCCATTTGTGACATTAAGGTACAGGTCCAGGGTACACCTCAATACCAGGGACATATAGGCAAGTTTAATATGCCAATCAAGAGTATACCGATTTCGCCAATTTGAAAGGAGGAGCAAAAGCACTTTACCATCGATTACCATTGATTAGCAGGGTAAACTGCACAGAGTTTTATAGCCAGCAAAAACAGTGTTCAGCAAAAAAAGCCAAAAAATGTGGGGTGGCCCTGCAGAAAGGGTAAATTTAGAATAGGTTTCAACTGATAAGATTATTATGGTTAAAGCATTTGCAGGTCTACAGCTACAAACAATGTGGCGATTAACCTGAACTGATTTTTTTAACAAAAGTGAGTAAAGTGAAAGTGTATGTTTTGATGACTATGTTTATCGTAAATATTGCCTAGAAGGACATGTGGTAGGGAATGTATAAATTTTGCTAACCATTTAGCTTTATTGTAGCTTTGGGGTTTGCTAGAACATCCTTGCTAGAATTTTTTAATATTTTTTTTCTTTCTAGATCCCTTAAGTTTTGCTCTCAAGAAATTCTTATTATATTCTTCTCACAGGGTATCTAAATAATTTTTGATTATGGTCTTATTTATTTTTTAACTTGTTCGCTCTTTGGATGCAGTGTTCTTTGAGATCTTTGCTGAATACCACAGCTTTTGTCCACCACTCTTATAATGTTGTTTTGCTTTACACTCCCAAATAAAAGAAATTCAGCACTCCCGAGATGAGGCACTAGGTAAAGCAGGAAGAAACACCTGGAAAGGAACTCAGCACTCACAAAATGAGGCAAATCATGTGGCAGGTTAAAAATAAAGTGTGGGATTTTATTAATACAACACTCTCTAACAGAAAGACGTTCCAAGATGTCAAATGAAACAGGTAAAACAACATGCAAATGTATATAGATATAAATGTGCACAAGCAAGTAATAATACAACAATAATGGGACACCCACAAGTCAAATGCAAAGGAATAAAACACAAGCAAATAATAATGGACGTCCAATGCAAGAAACAAGCACTGTCAAATGCCAGGAATAAGCACTGACAGACGCAAGAACCAAATATAAGGAGCATGTATTTACAACATGAAAACATCACAGAGCAATGAAACTTATAGCGTATACATCACCTATTGAGAGACACACATCATTCTGGTCAGCTTGACTAGGACGCCCTTTTTAATCATCCAGAAGTCTTAATGGGACAGCAAACATTTGACAGTGCATTCACCCCACGAAAGAGCTTCTGTATGAGCGCCAAAACTTCTTATCTTTAATACCTTTTACTAACACGGAGATACTTCTAGAAATTCCCTCCTCTCGCCTATTCCTTTTCTGTGGCAAAACCAAGGCTGACCCTACTGGTCTGATCCGAAGTCAAGATCTTCACACAAGAGAGCTCTCTACCAATTTATTGTAAAGTGCTCTGATATCCTTCGGGATCTGGTTCGCGCTATAAAAAACTTTATGAATAAAAAATAAATAAATAAAATAAGATAGAAGGTGGCCAACCCTCTTTGATTTAACTCCGAGACAGATGTTATGTTCCAGCAAGGCTGTTTTCCTCTGTGCTGTGCAGAAAGAAAAACATCCAACTCTGAAGCTGTAAGAAGGCACAAAATGAAATCATGCGAACGCACAAAATTATGTTGTACATTCAAAATGGAGTCAGTTAAAACAACATAGAGTCAATGGTCACCACAATCTCACAATGTAAAAATACATGTAGCACTACAAGTGCCCATGGCTAGGGATAGGAGGCAAACACTACTTATTCAATATATAGTAAATGTAACAATATCTGTGAGACTCAGGATGCTGAACAGTGACTTTTGGCACATGCACGCAGCCACATGGTACCCTTCACCACAGCGTGCCAACATCATGGATGTGGCGCCAGCAAGCAAGCCTCAGGGCTACGTTTTCCCGTTCTTCCAGCCAGTAGTGTGTTAAAGTGAGCCAGGGTGTTTCTGCGGCGTTGTTGGGGTGTTGCGGACAGCTGGCATTTACAAAAATCCAACACTAAGACTGAAGGCAATTGCGGGTAAGCCGTTATTCTTTCACAAACATCTGTCTTAGCCTTGCTGCTGGCTGCCAAGTTCGAGGTTGGGCATTATGCATTTGTGTATTGTGCTCTGGCCAGGGCGTTCGTCCAGCCTGCAATGCGGCATGAGATTGGTCGACCAGTGACATGTACTGACATTAGCCAGTCTAGTGCCCTGGACTACTGTTGAGCGGCAAATCAATGGTTTTAGATCGCTATATGCTGATGGCACAAGGGAACTGCTGCTGTAGATCCCGTCTACAGCTGTGATTTTCACATGTGTTGCATCCCAACGGACTGAACAGTAGTTGTTTGTTTCATCTGTTTATTGGTGACCATTCAGTTTTCATCTAACCCACATGTCATTGGGAATCTACATCTACAGTAGATTCAAAGCGTAGGGAGGACCTTGTCTTCATCTACTGTTTAGAAGCTTTCTGGATCATTCTTGTTGAGGTACTCGCCTTCCCCACACTTCGGACATTGACTCTGTTCCAGTCCTTATCGTTCCAATTGTATATTCTGTGTCAGTGTGTTTATTGATTGACAAGCATGCAGTGTGGTTGAGACATCTTTCAGCTTAATTTTTCACTATTTTTGTTACTTCTGTATGCTTGGCTGTTCAGTAGGTCACACACTGTTTCATATGTGGACCATTTCACTGTGCGTTGTTTTTTGCAGTGCCAAAGTTTTTTTAAAGTTCTTGGCATGGTTGTCGCTACTTAGGTGCTGAGGTGACATGCTATTTACATTATACGTAACAAATCCCTTCCTTGGGGTTGTTCTTTAGGTGCGAATTGCTCATTCCTTTACAATAGCATTTACACACCCTTACACGAGGGTTGGAAATGGGGGATAGTCATTTCTTGTATTTACATTACAAATCTTCGCACAAGGGATGTCTATATGGGTTACAGTTCCATTTCTACAGTTTAGGTTTTGTTCTCATACATTGAAGGATGACTTAGTAGGGTACTATTCATCCATGTCTTTGTAGACTTTATACGTCCTTAGTTTAGGGGTGGAAATGGGTGATAGTCCCATTTATACAATTTACGCTTAAGACCCTTACATTGTGGGTGTCAAATGGGTCTTACTCAATGGTGGTTTTACTTATATAGTAATCATTACTGCCCCCTAAATATTTAGAAAAGACAGGCGCTAGTCGATCACTGTCAACACTACAGCTCAGTTGTGGCCCCATACATGGGCAATGGTTCCCACTAGAACAGAGTAGTTTCAAAGTTAGTAGTAATAAGCACTCCCCATTTGGATCCATTGTCACGCAATAGCATATGCTCTACTCTCTGCTCCTAACATGGCAATTGGTACACCATCAGCTTGTATGCATGCTGGACTGGATGCATAAAAGAGACGCTTCAGTGCATCAAGGATCTCGCTGCCCAAATCCTGAATAAAGGGGCTGTTAATGACGCCAGATGTCTTCGCTCCCACGTTTCCCGCCAGAGGCTCACGCATGACTCCATGAGGGCTTGAGGGCCTAATACTGGCAGCCAGAAGGAGCAACAAGGATGAGTGGTAATAGCTCGAGATGAAATGAGCGAAGGATTTATGAAATACTTTTTGAAAAACAGCAGACTTGTATGAGGCAATGTCTGTTGGTAATTAAAATATTTTGAATATTAACGTAATTTTAGAGCATTTAAAAATATTTAAGTATAGAACTCGAGCTCGGACGTAGAGAAACTGGAAATATACCAGAGCCCTGGATTAAACCATGTGAAAAAAACTGAGAAGCTACGCATATTCGGTACATGAGAGCAGCCTGCACGTTTGAACGTCTCCAAATGAGGCCTCCTTAAAGCAAGAGCATGCAAGCCTATGATGCTGGCTGTAATAGCGTCATATCTGCCGGCGCGTGCAAAAATGTATGGAGGACCTGTGGACTCATGTAAATGAAACCAGTATGTACCTAATGTTGGCACTTCTAATGTTGGAGGCTCTGAAGTCTGGAAGATGAACCACGGATGTGAGACCTTTTTTGGTGTCCAAACGAGGCAACTATTGTTTACCTCTAGCTACTCTCCCTGGGACACCAATCCTAGCGCATTCCAACTGGAAAACAAAGTGGGTCTCTTTGGGCATTTGTCCGTCGCTTTGTAGTGTCAACGAGTATTGAAGGTATACTATAAGGAGTCCCATGGGATTAGAAACTTAAACTGTGTGACACATTAAGTAAGTAACAATCCGTAACAATGTCCTGCTACTGCTATGAAGAATATTACTTTTATTTACAAGTAGTTAAAAAGAGCAGTTAAAACAAGACAGAGATAAAACCACAAAAGTGTTTATAGCTCCTCACTGCAAAGCACTATGTGCTGTATAGCAACGGTGTAGCACTCAGGCAGCATAAGGACTCACTGGCTCTGTACTAAAGTCTTGCACATTGCTCTTTGATGTTCCGGTAAATAAGGCAGGGGTGCCTACAAAAACGGAATTGTGTGGATTTTTTTGCTATTATATGTCTGGCCCTCTATTTGAATGGTTCTGAATCTGGATGCAAAGCTGGACAATTCAAGAGGCTAAAGTCTCATGCTAAACTTCCAGCATTAAAATACTACAATCTTATCTGACATCTATCACAATCTCTTTACTGAACTGCAAACACCTACTGGTTAAAAGAAAATCAAATAATGCAGTGCCAAGCTCCTCCCACCTCTAAAGTCCCATCTCTCATTTGAAAAGCAAAACCTTCCCCATGCCATATTTTAAACAAGTTCAAACCAGTAACTATGCAGCCAGTCTTCTCATTCCTAATAAAACGAGCCTTGCTTAACTATCTAACTAAACCTGAATACTGTACAGGAGAATAAACATATTTTCGTTAGATTTAATTCTTTGTTAAAACCTTTTTCTCAAGCTGTCAACATTCTAATACCTACCAAATATTACCTCCTAAGATTTAACCACTTCGACGCTCATGACGAGCTGGGCTCGTCATGAGGTACACCTCTCGTACGCTCATGACGAGCTGAGCTCGTCATGAACCGCAGGTTTTTTAAAACTTCAGTGCACAGCGGGAAAATGCGCTGCACCAATGGTGTTAAAAAGGGTGGAGGGGCAGCCACAATACTCACATAAAATGCATTTAGTGCTACTTCATATAAGGAAACTCAAACCTTCTTGTCACACTTACCCGCCTGGTCCTGCATCTAACAATGCCTTCACATAGGGTCTCACCTGCATGCGCATTGTTTGACTCATCTGCGTGCCAATGGATTTATCAAAGAAACATAGCTACTCAATTTGACTCAAATGTGTAGTAAACATCACAACCAACACAGGCACACCATCATATTATCTCTCACAACAACCTGTAAGTCTTAGAACTAGCCTTATGAAAGGGAAGGTTGATCCATCCATTTCACAAATGCCATTAACTCCTACACCTCTTCGGGTTCGCATCAATACTACTGCAAAATACTGCCTGATCGAACCTTGTTTTACTCCTGCACAACACACCGAAGATGGATCCATTATCCGTCACAAACAACACTTTTCTCTCCCAAACCACTTTAGCCACGCACACAGTTGTAGACCAGGTTGCTCCAATAAAGTTTGTTAAAATATATGTTTTAGGAAACAAATGGATCCAGGACCACCACACTGAGTTATGACAATGTTGTTGCAAATTTGAATTCAAAAGTTACGAAATTAACCTACTACAAATTTAAATAAAATATGGTAAATATGATACCAGATGCAATTTTCAAAGCAAAACAAATCTACTTCTCAAACATGACACGTTCTCTAAAGGCCCCATATTAGCTCCTGATGTCTCCATTTAAAACCTACTACCTAATCCATAAATCCATCCATGGTCTCACGCAAGATTGCCTCCCCAAAGCCTTCCAACTTCACCAGCATCGCTGGTGCCTGAAATCGGATTCCTAGAGCTTTGAAACTGCTTACAGCTCATGAGCCTAGATGTAAGATATTTGAGGTACGAGCCCTCAATGCATAAGGTTCAACCCTCTTTAACTTGCATAACCTATCCCTGAGACTCACAGAGAAATTCCTGAGATGCAGTGAGAAACTATAAAAAACTCATCTTTTCAAATGTACTTACAGACATGAACATTACACTTGCCCCTGCTTATTCAAGTACGCACCTTTAAGTCGTCAGATACCAAATACTGAAATTTAGATACTTAGATATACTTAAGGCTTCTCCATCATCATCTGAATTAGAAGGTTCTGTTAAGCATTTTGAGATGCATGACCCCCATGCCATAGTATTCTGCTGAACTGCACCAGGACCCACACATACATCAGTTGAACATCTCTCACCTCCCTTACATTATGCAGTATGCATAGCCTTATTAGCTTATCACTGTGTGACAATGAGATGCTTCGCTAAAATGCAAAAAAATAAATACAAACTCTCCCACGTCTTCTACAAATCCACGTAAATATTTAATGCTGCCAAACATATTCCAAAACATCATGTAACACATTCTAATACTCATAAGTCCAAGTAAGTCATTACAACAACTCTAAACACTTTGAAAATATGCAGTTCACATATTAGTCCCATCTTCACCAAATTGCTAGATGATTGTCCCAATATTGTTCTACTGGGAACAAAGACTATCAATTTGTTTCTCCTTGCTCAATGCCCAGTAGCTTACGGGACTACTAACCCAACCTAAGGCACAGGTGTCCAACATACGTATCTACCCATGTCACATTTTCAGTTCAACCAAGGACTAGTTAACAGTGCTCCATTTAGATTCATGCATACTGTATAGCTATCTTTTAGTAGTAATCTGAAAATTTGGCACAGGCCTGGCATTTGGGGGCAAATGTTGGACACACTTGGTCTTCGGGAAAAACAGACTCTACCAAAACAGATTGTTACTATTTCATTGATAGAGCGCCCATCATTATGAAGATCACAGAAAAAGTTCTGATCAAACTCCTAGCTCATCTGGACTGAAGGAACATCCTTAACAACTTGTAATGTCAGTTAATACCGAAAAAGACTAGGATGAAGCCCTAGGCAAGTCTGAGGCCGGTTGTTTAGCTTTTCTCGACTTTCGTTTACCTAGAACATGTTTTTCTTCTACAGATCTTGGCATCATCTATTTGCCAATAGTGGAACTTTGAATAGCGGATCAAGTTTTGAAGACTGAACGTAATTTCAAACAGTCGCGGCATGATATCCCCTGTTGATCTCTACATGATGGTTATCATGCCATGATCTGCTTTCCAAAGTGTCTGATCCCATTACATACCATTAAGTTGATCCATTATATGCATTATGGGATCAAGACTTGTATTGTACATTTACACTTTGGCTTTGAGAAATGTGATTTTCAATTATTGCATCGTTTAAGCATTTAGGCTGATAAAGTGACTTGTTGTGGAACACGTGTTGACCTTTGATGTCCACTTTATTTATTTATTTGAGTTTTATATAGCGCTGGCTAGACCCGGAGGTATCAGAGCGCTTTACATGACAATCAGAGTTAAAGGCAAACATGTTACATTTGTTTAAGCGCAATCAAAATATAGGGGACAAGGAAGAAGCAGAGTTACAGACTTGATTCTTGAACAAAGAATAACAATATTGTTTTGAAATCTCTGTATCATCCCATTGTGGAAAATTATTGTTTGAATCTGAAGACCTCAAAACTTAGTCCCTTTTTTGCATAATCTTTTTAGAGAAGTGAGCTATACTCAGACTTTGTATGCAGCCAGGGCAGTTGCAGGTCTCAGTAGACACTATTAAGCGCTAAAGTGTAGGTGTTGGCCACTAATCTAGACAAATAGTAATTCACCTGGTTGGAAAGATGCACATTATTATTTCTGCACGATTACATTAAATACCATGGGAACTGATGCTAGCATACGCCCTAGCCTTGTCATCATATGCAAGAGTATGTCTGATACAGCATTGATACATTTTTAGGGTCATGTTTAGATTTTCGTAATTAGTCCAGGGTCTTGGTCAATGTGCAATCCTGTCTGTGGGTACAACCCTAATGTTCCTTCTCTTACTAGCTCATGCTGCGTAGCTCAGACAGTAATAGTATAATTTGGGTAATAGGTACTGCCAACACGCCCAAGAATGTCAAAGGACGTTTCCACTGCCAGCCATATCTACCTAGTCCCAGCAAGTAAAGGGTCATACCTTGCAGTCATCCACATACATGCAGGCAGGCACAGTAACTTCACTATTCCAGTATCTACAATCACTTAGCATGTAAAGTAGTACCACTACCATTGCCATTGTGTAGCAGCAGTATTTAAAATTGCCCCAGCATGCAGCACCAACTCCCCTTCCCCACTCTCTGAACCATACACTTTTCAAAACCAGAGCGACCGGGGCGGGGCGCGAAGCAAAGCTGACTGCAGAGCGCCTGAGCAAGGATGACTGCTGCTGGGAGCCAGGGCCAAGGCAGTAGAACCTAAGCGGCTTATTTACAAGTCCTTTGCGCTGCCAGTGCGTAACTTTTAATATGGGAAAAAGTGATGTACCGGTGGCACAAGGGGCTTGTAAATAAGCCCCTAAGAGAGCAAGGGCAGTGTATGATGAGAGAATCCATCTCGGAAAACAGCTCCCAAACCAGCAGCCTAGTGAGGAACCCTCTTGTCGGTCCCAAAAAAACTAGTCCATGGAAAGGGTGTCTGGGTTTCAACCTGGTAAACCAATGAGTCATCCCTACGTGCTTACACTCAACCTCACCCTCTGCCCTCCAGCCCATAAGTGCACCACAAACCCGCGTCAAACGTAAGCCACAAGCATCGCACCAAGCAAGGACAACTTTTTAAGAGATCACACGCTGGTTCACGTGGAATCTTTAAGTTATGTATTTATATTTGGACTGGCAACGCGACAAGTACCAGGATGCAAAAAATAAAGCCAGGCACCGATTAGCAATTCACGCTGGACAAAGAACAGCTGTTTTTTTTCCATATAATGTTGCCTGTGCTGACTCATTGCGCTGGTCTGGTCTGAACATGGGCAGATACAAAAGTAAGATGGATTCCACATGGTGAAATATTCAGAACTGAGAAAAGGGGCAAGGATTCGTGTTATTGGACCAGAATTACCAGTTTCCACATCCAATAAGCTTCTGAAAGACGTGCACAACAGTGTGCATTGCAAAACCGCATTCAAACTTGCAAACAAAGGCGGAATAACCCTAAGGTCGGCAATAAAAAAGTGTATGCAACTGCCAAGGAAGATGAAGCTTTAGTATGTAAAAAAAAAAAAAGACTCCGGAAATCCCCATGTTTATATTTAAGGCAGCTGATAGGCTTGTCATGCTTCCAGGCTGAGTCATGTCTCCTGACTGATGACAGCATTGCCTTGTGAAGGTAGTCATAGTGGCTGCTTTAATAATCCAACGTTTTTGGCAGCCTGATTAATTGGGTTCCTTAACTGTAACCAGACAGCTGAAGGGAGAAATTTCCAAATACAAGCATCTTCGCATAAACAATCATATGGAATTGACACAAGACACATATGCCGGCGAAAGATTATAATGCACTGCGTTATAATCACTGGAATTGAATGCAGCCGTCAGGATAAGTCAGCGGCTGACACTACCGTGACTGGCCATCATTCAATGAGCGAAGTCAGTTAGTTGGTCAGGTCATCTTCCACAATGTTTCAGGATTTTCAGGTCAATGTCACTTGTTTAAAGAAGGGAATGTAAGGCCTCCTAGAACACAAAAAGGAATGCTCTGACTGTACTGGCCAATCACCTCAGTCAACAAGAAGGCAGTCTTGCTCCACCTAAACTCAGCACTTGACACCATTTATATTACACCACAGCTGTTGGATATGCCTATCTGACATAGTCCTGTCAAAATGTACCCCCTCTTCTATATGTTCAGATGGTCTACGTCACGTCCCCCAATATAAGAGAGGGAGCTACCCTTTTAACAGGAAAAGGATTGGGTCAACAATGTAATAAAAAACAAAAAACTCCTTCTCCTGAGTATGATAATTGCTAAGTATTGCTAAATTCCCATGAGGGAATTTGCATTAGTGGGGGGGGGACTAAAGTATTGCGTAGGTTACCAAATTTACACCTTAATATGTATCAGACCAACAAGTTTTTTTTTTTTTACTACGTCACGTCCCCTCCATTGCACTTACCTTTGGTGTCCCCCAGGGCTTATTAATCGCACTCATGTTTCATTTATACATGGAACCTCTGAGAGCCCTTCTCAGCCACTGCAATATCATGCATCACCAGTATACAGATGACGCCCCACAGTCGCTCTAAGGGTCATTGTCTAGGACATCAATTACCTTTTGTCTTTGAATTGGTGCCATTCTATCACAGATGTCTGCTATTTACCTCAAAGGTAAAGTAATTAAGGCAGAATTCATCCTCTTAAATAGTGACATCCAGCAGTGGCACCAAGACTTGGTTTTGGTGCGTGTCAGGCTCTAAAACTTATTCCCCTTGCATCACACCAAACACCAAATCCCTGGGCCTCCTCAGAGTCCAACCTCACATTCAAATAGCGGGATAAATGAAAACAAGCTAGCATTCAACCCAAATCTCCCTACTTTGTAAAATCAGATCCTTTCTACCTTTCAACAAAGTCGGATCAAGTGTCTATTCCCCCACCCTCCCTTACATAGACATGAGCAATACACCTTGCTCACTGGCCTCCCAGAATGCACTTTGGCACCATTAAAAGCACTTATTCACACCAGTGCCTGACAGCCATTTCACCAACCACAGAAATTGTGGCCACATTATCCTCACCATAAAACACCTAGACTGGCCGCCCCTCCTAGTCTGCATGCACTTATGGAAATAGTTTGCGATTTAGAAAGCTAACCACACCAACAAAACAGACGGGAGAAATACACATTAGGTGTACTTCCCAGGCACCCACAGCTTCTTTGTTACAAGAGAAGCTAAAGAGAAATACACCAAAACTGCAATGAATAGCTTTCTGCACCTATGCCACCGGATTCTGAGACAAAATATCCTGGAACATTCAACTCTCCCCTTAATTGAAACCTTTCAGGAAAAAACAGAACATTCACCTGTTCTGCTCATCTTTTCCACCTAAATACCCTGACCCACATTCTCTTTCGTGTCCTTCCCCAACAGGTGTAAACTCTCCCCTATGCCTCATACTCTCACACAAAGCTCTGGTAGCAGGTACTCTTAACAGTCTCTCTCGCCTCTCTATTATGTTACCCTCTGATCTAAGTGTGATGGTGGCATTATTGAGCTCACCCGGTCCTCATCCTGGCTAGTTGGGGATTGACCATACTGAACACTTGCAGCCCTCTTGCCAAGTCCAAGGATGCAAACCAGATAAACACACTTACCCGGTTCTATCTTTATCCCAAATGCTTTGTAAATGGTCTTGTGGGCACTCTGTCACCACAATCACCAAGGCACTTACTGTAATCTTATCTAATGTGCTTCCTGCCAATCAGGGCCAGGGATGTCCCTGAAATATAACAAACATAAATTTCCAATAAGGACTGCCTTTTGACCACTTCACGACCTACCAGAATATTAGAATGGGACTCTCACGCTTTAATATGTTGTAACGCACTGCGAACCAAATGATAATGATTATTAACCATATTCTGCAACAGCTATAGTTTGTTCGCTTTTTAAAAATAAAGCCTGGGGCTTTTTAAAAATAAAGCCTTGGGAGCCTTGGGAGTAATCTAAACCACTGCTGCACAGAATGTTCTACAAGTACTAATGAAGGAACTGCAAGCAGTATCGATGGCTAATTATACCTCAAAAATGTTTTTATAAATTGGACTGGGACACTTTTTAGATCCACTTTTGCTTGTGAGATGGTGAGGACACCCAGTGACTGAGGTGTATGAATCCTACCAAAGTAATCACAAATGGGAAATGGTTGCTAACCATTACTATACAACGTAAAAATAAAAATTTCTTCTGGAAATAACATCAATTAAAAATGTACACACATGAAGACTGCGTCTGGAAAGTGATTTTCAAAAAACGGTATCTTATGAGCTTTTAAATTGATAACTTATAAGCTTTACTAGGCCAGAGGATTTTAAGTAAAATTGGTTCTACCACATCTCTTTAAGAGGTAGGCAACACTTTCCGTTAATTATATAATTCAAATGGAAGGGAGTACAGCCCATATTGATACATCACCGCCCCCCTCAGGTGCATGAACACAAATTTATACAGACTCATTCATATTCTATTAATAAAAACAAAAAGTACAATTAAGAATAAAGACAAAAAAAGACCCACCACTACCCTGCCAAAGAAAGAATCCTGTGAATGATATTACCCTACAGTAAAACACTACTATTGAATATTATTAGTTGCACGTGAAAAAGAGCTGGTGCATCTCACATGAAACTCATAGTTGCTGCACATTCGTAGAAATATCCATCGCTCTTCCTTCTTCGAGATGTTGCATTGTAGTTCCACTTTTGTACTGTTTATTCCTGGGACAGCCTAAAAGAAATGTGGCTTGGTTCTGAGATACCGAAAACATCAATGTTAGCAATCTTGCAGAGGTTGCTGTGAGCCATCTCATATTGTCACCACCAGGCACAACAAATGTATGGCAGAACGTATTGATGACTCTACTCTTGCCCCTCCCCCTCCTTTATGAACAAAGGAAGACATGAAGCCCAAGCCTCCAAAAAACAGGAGAAAACTTTTTGGGCTGGTTGTGCTTCCTTCTCAGCAAAAGCAAACGAAAAAGCCTAGACAGCTGCTTGAAAATCGGTTGCTCCATTGGAAGAGGCTAAGTGAGTGCAGCAGGAAAATGGAGCTGTTTTTCCCCAAACTGTACAGAGTAAGCGTCAGCTCCTACAGCCCTCCCAGAGTCCACAGCACAATGGAGAGGTATTGAGAAATGAAAGCACAGAATTATGTGTTAGTGTGTTTTTATCCACTGCAAAAAAACACAAAGGGTAAAGTGTTGTAATAGTTATAAGTTAAAAATTAACATTTAAAAAACAAATAAATACTGACATTCAAAAGTTAGAGTTTACTGAACTCACTATAACTTGCACCCCTGCCATGCACTGCTTATGTCCTTACACATTACATCACTCATGACATGTTAAATGACATCATTGATACACTACAGCTGTTTTTTCTAAACATTTTTTGTTTTTAACACATAACTATGTCTCTTCAATCTTTGTTTTTTACAGCAAATTTCTAGTTTTTTTTAACCCCTTCGACGCTAATGACAAGGTCAGCTCGTCATGGGCGTTACCTGCGCTACGCGGATGACGAGCTGACCTTGTCACGTAACGCGCGATTTTCAAAATCGCAGCGCGCAGCGGGAAAACCGCTAGCGCGCATGCGGTTAACATATGCTAAGATCTTATTACCATCCCCAACTGTAACGTCGCCTTAACCATTGTTTTTGAAAATATATATATGAATATATGTATATATACATATATACAGAGATGGAGTTAGGAGGGAGCAAACTGACATGTCACTGCTGGTGTTGAAAGTACTTGTTTCAGCCTGCACTTTAGGCAGCATTCTCATCCATGTCAGTAAAGCATTCTGAGAACGCATAGAAAATATGTCCTCATTTTAATTTGATAGAGCATTAACTATAATTTCTTTGACAAAAAGATCCTCATTTTATTCTTAAGGAAATGCTTTAGGTTTTACAGCTTTCATTACATCAAGATGGCTTCAGATGTGCCACGCCTCTGTCATAATCACAGAATGCTAGTACTCTAATTGTTCATTAGAACACTGTGGGACACTGCTGTGGATTACTTGGGAACTAATTGACAGACTGTGCTGGTGTTAAAAGAACGTTTCTTTCTGCATGTCAAAAAAAATTCCAGACATGAATGGTAAATATATTTGAGAACTTGTAGAAAATGTGTTCTCATTTTTCTATGACAAAACAAAGCCCCTAATTTCGTTAATTTCTAAAGAAAATGCTTTAAGTATTACAGCTTTCATTCCTTCAAGATGGCTTCAGGAGTGCCACAGGCGTGTTACAAATACGGAATGTTAGCACTTTAGTTGTTCATTGGAACACTGTGGAAAACAAGTTGAACGATGGGAAAACAACTGACAGGCTGCTGCTACTGTTAGAAGCACGTTTTACTCAAAATATCGACTTTATCCTCACGTAGGTGAGGAAGACGGCATGAATGCATATAAAATGTGCTCTCATTTTAGCTTCTTGAGTGCCTTTCACAACCTCTATAAGACAATTATGAGCAAAAAAAAATTCCTCTCAAACATAATTCATCAAATTCCTGCTGAGAATCAGCATTTTTCAGAGGATAAAATCACCTTGGAATACACCATAATGCCTAACCTTACTATGGTATCACCAACACATTATTTACATTGTGACTAAAATCGGTTGTCACCCTTTATATGTGCTTCTTTTTGTGACCTTCAAAAAAAGGCTTTCACTACATACATTTCAGCAGGGATCATGTCACCCAAGGCCTTTAATGCTGGCACAACAAGCTGACTATGTTCTGACAGGCCAACCAAGGGAGGGCCCCCTCACATGCCCCTTGGGGTCAGGGTGTGCTCACCCTGCTAACTTACATTTGTTTTGTACTTCATTTTTAGCTCCCAGTAACCATGTCCCTGAGTCCTGTAATGGTGCCACAACATTTTGTTCAGGTTGTGACTAGCCTCAAGATGTTTACTGTCAAGGTTTGGATCTCCAAGGAGGCTCACAAATATATAAGAAACAATTTACTGCATGTTTATGCACATATAAAGCTTTTCTCAAAATAAAAAATAAATAAAACATAATTTCCATTTCCTGGAAATAATATAAGTTGACGAGCTTTCCAACAAAAGGTACATTTGATCTCATAAAATGGAGCTTCAATAACTGGCAACGCATAACGTGCAATGCATTACAAATGAAAATTATGTGGTAAAAAACTATTGATACTTAGTTCACATATTCGGTCATTATCTTCCATATTTTGCCTATTTTCCATATTTTGCAAACCACTTGTTACATTCTTCAATGGTAAAATATTCATTCTTAATAAAAGAATCAGATGATAACTTCCATGATCTAGATTCCATGTTAAATATGGTTATTTTTTCATGATGCAAGATGAGATAATACACTTATTTGATGTTTTTGTAACACAAATCAATATCCAACATTTTACCTGCTGCACAGACATAACTACAAAGTCATCTAGCTGGATTTTAAAGAAATTCAGAGCATAAATGAAATTTTAAAAAAAAACACGGTTTTCTCTTTTTTGTGTGAAAATATATCCAAATACATTAGTTTCAGCAGAGAAGACTTTTGCTATGAAATACCAGATAAAACCAGCATGCAACTGCTGCGAAACCCATCACAAAAGTGCTATTCAATTCAAACTGCAGCCTAATAGCCTGAATAGCAGCAATTGTGTGCAGATTACATCGTTTGCACAGAATTCGTCCTCAATGATGTCCATAAATGACAGTTTTAACACATATATGGTCTCTTTGGCATACAAGAGACTCCGAGGTACTTTAAGGCGGTATACTAGCAATAGGAGTACAAAATGTCTGCGTTATTATAAGACATTAATTGAAATGACTTTATAAGACGCATGCCATATTAATTGAGAATATTTTGCCTAAACAGGGATGTGTGTACAATATCCAACTTTTCTTTACCCAAGTACCATTTATACTTTATTTCATTCCACAATCTTCTGCCCTTAAAAATAAAAAAAATACTTTTTATCATGCTAATATATATTTTTTTAAATAGGACCTTCTGCATATTGTTGAAGACAATTCTGATGTCTTGTAGGCCCTTAGCTGAGAGATCTACAACTACAACATCATCTGTATATAACAGACAAGAGATATTTCAATCCCCTACTCTTGCAGTATACCCTCACAATCAGATATAGTTTTGGACAAATCAGACATATGATGGAAAAAATAGGGAAGCAAGCATGCAGCCATGCTCGACTCCATTCTTAGTAGGAATTCTGAATGAAGGACCTTGGTCTCCGCCTACTAGGACACAACACCAAGTTGAGATCTTCAAGGCCATAGTTAACTGAAGTAGGGTGTAAGGCATTCCTAGGCTATGCAATCTTTTCAAAGCATAGATCTATCGACGCAGTCTAATGTGGTAGAGAAGTCTATGAAAGTCACGTAGACTAATTGACCGCAAATTGTTACATATTTTTGCATAAGTCAGTTGAAGCATGGAGTTCTTATCTAAAGTAGAACAGCTTTTTTTTTTTAAAGCCTGTTAGTTCGATGGGAATCCGCTCTTTCTCAAACGCACAGCTTTGGAGATAACCCAAAATACTTTTAGCACACACTTTCGCAACAGAATCCAATAAGGCTATCTGTCTAAAATTATTTAGAAGGGTTTAAAGGCCTTTTTTATGTAGTGGAACAATCATGCTCCCATCCAAGATGATTTTGGACTTACTCCATTTAGATAGCAAGGTTGGACAAGGGAAATAAAAAACTGGACCAAAGGGGTGCTTCCCTTTTTATTACAAAGATCGGGATTTTGTAAGGCCACATTGCTCCCGAAGATCTAGCCCCAAGAATAAAACCCTTAATCTGTTTTGGCGTTAGAGGTATATATGCACTGTCAATGTTTGAAATGGTGTTCAGATAACGCCAAACAAGAACATTCGATGAGGTTAGGGGCGTATGGTCAGAGAGATATTCAGGCCATTCATCATCACTGATTAAGTTTGCTATTGATTATGCCATATTGCCACAGCCATCTGCCATGATTTTTCAAAACCTCCTAGTATCTACTAGAAGAGCAAGCTCCTTTCAGCTCAACCCAGTTTAAATCAGACTGAAGCTTTTTAAGAGTTATTTTGTGTCTTGTAGTCTTTTTAAGAGGCTAATTATGTTTCCTCTCACAGGAGAGTAAAATAAGAATTGCTGTCTAATTAATCTACTATTTTCAATGTTCTGAATACAGTCTATAGGAGAGCACTTCTTAAATAGACTTTTATTTTGTGGTAATTTATCTTTCCTAGAAAGACTTCATGTGGGATTCATACTTTATTATAAATGTAAATGTAAATGTAAATGTAAATGTAAATGTAAATGTAGTATACTTGTAAAGCGCACAGCTGCCCCAGCAACGGGGCGTCCCGGCGCTGTATAACTCTGGGGAACCCGTCCTGGCTTTCCCTGTGGGATGGTCCCTTGCTGGGAGTCCCCAAGGTGGAGCCAGGCATCCCCGGAATTGGTGGGGCCGTTGTGGAGATTAGGCAAGCTAATGCCCAGAGTTGCCGAGTGGAACCCCTGATTAGAGTAAGCACCGAAGCGAGAATTATCGAGTCCGCTGACCAAGGTCCACGACCCTGCCGCGTCGGGAATTGAACCCTGGTCCCGGGCTGACTTCTGCTCTCAGGCCTGCTGCCTCTAACCAGTGAGCCACACTACTCCACATAAGTAAGTTTTGTTCAGGCGTTTGCAAATCTGTGATGGCTATTTGTAATTTTCCATTCAAGTTAGCTATTTTACTTGTTTTCCAGTATATTCTTCCATCTATCTTAAAATACACAATATCACCCACTTTGTATTCCAATACTGCAATTCCTCTATGAGAAAGTCAATACAAAAGGACAATATTTTGTAATCACAGAAGGAATTATCAATGATGTGCCGGTCAGACATCAGCCCAATGGTAGAATGTGACCCAATTAGATAATGTATCAGTGAAAGTCCTGTAACAGAAATATGGGTGTAATTAGCTGGAATAACATTTTCAATTCTCCCATTCACACTAAGGCGCTAACTTTCCCTCAGGAACTCTAGAAGTATTAACCCACATTCATCAGTTTTCTTCTTTACTCGGAAGTATCGGGGAAGGGCATTTAAGAGCCTCTTCCTGCAAAGACTTGTATTGCATGATTAGAAACTTTTGCATTGACGTCAAATAACATGACTGTATATTGACATTTCTCCGATTCAATAATTTGGGAAATTAAAGGGAGCAATGGTTTAATCGGGGAAGTATTCATCAGACCTGGGGAAATATACACATTCACTAAAACAATGCATGATCTCCTGACATAAAGCCAATAGTCCTAGTGATCTTTATGTATTGAACTAAATTTGAACAGTGAGTAAAACAACATTAAGACCATGTGTAATTAGTTCTCAATAACACTGCAATGCTCCCACTCACATGCCCCCACTTGGACATTTTGGCAGGACAGCTAAACACATAATATTTATTCAGTTGAAGATCTACAGTTGACCAGGTTTCTTGGATACAAAAAATGTCTTTTGTGAAACTGTTAAAAAATACTGTTTTTGGGAGAGAGGTCTGCCATATTCTAGGAAAGAGCTTTTATACCACTGTTCAATACATTGGCATGACGTTTTTGTATAGAGTGTTTATGATTAAGTCTACCAGCAAACCAATTCCAGTGTGAAACATCATTGTCCTTCGATACATTATCTTGTTCTAATATGGAAACCAATCTCCCACCTCTACTAAGGAAACCACCATATTTTTACCTACTTGTCTTCTCTATTAATCTACAGCTAAGAATTTAACTTTCGTATATCAGAGTAATCAGGGATAACATCTATACCTCTACTGAGGACCTTTTTTTTAACCCTAATTTCTCAAAAATATACGGAATGGATTAACACCTAATCACAACAAGCATTGGCATTGCCAATAGGTCTCGCTTGTGGGACCTTATAAGTATTTAGTTTTGCAGCACAATATGATGAGTGGCGTTGCGTGTGTGAGTGGCGTTGCGTGGGTGAGTGGCGTTGCGTGGGTGAGTGGCGTTGCGTGGGTGAGTGGCGTTGCGTGGGTGAGTGGCGTTGCGTGGGTGAGTGGCGTTGCGTGTGTGAGTGGCGTTGCGTGTGTGAGTGGCGTTGCGTGTGTGAGTGGCGTTGCGTGTGTGAGTGGCGTTGCGTGTGTGAGTGGCGTTGCGTGTGTGAGTGGCGTTGCGTGTGTGAGTGGCGTTGCGTGTGTGAGTGGGGTTGCGTCGATGAGTGGGGTTGCGTGGATGAGTGGGGTTGCGTGGATGAGTTGTGTGTGAGTGGCGTTGCGTGGATGAGTGGGGTTGCGTGGATGAGTGGGGTTGCGTGGATGAGTGGGGTTGCGTGGATGAGTTGCGTGTGTGAGTGGCGTTGCGTGTGTGAGTGGCGTTGCGTGTGTGAGTGGCGTTGCGTGTGTGAGTGGCGTTGCGTGTGTGAGTGGCGTTGCGTGTGTGAGTGGCGTTGCGTGTGTGAGTGGGGTTGCGTGTGTGAGTGGGGTGGCGTGTTTGAGTGGCGTGGCGTGTGTGAGTGGCGTTGCGTGTGTGAGTGGCGTTGCGTGTGTGAGTGGCGTTGCGTGTGTGAGTGGTGTTGCGTGTGTGAGTGGCGTTGCGTGTGTGAGTGGCGTTGCGTGTGTGAGTGGCGTTGCGTCGATGAGTGGCGTTGCGTGAGTGGCGTTGCGTGTGTGAGTGGCGTTGCGTGTGTGAGTGGCATTGCGTGTGTGAGTGGCGTTGCGTGTGTGAGTGGTGTTGCGTGTGTGAGTGGCGTCGCGTGTGTGAGTGGCGTGGCGTGTGTGAGTGGCGTGGCGTGTGTGAGTGGCGTGGCGTGTGTGAGTGGCGTGACGTGTGTGCGTGGCGTGTGTGAGTGGCGTTGCGTGTGTGAGTGGCGTTGCGTGTGTGAGTGGGGTTGCGTGGATGAGTGGGGTTGCGTGGATGAGTTGCGTGTGTGAGTGGCGTTGCGTGTGTGAGTGGCGTTGCGTGTGTGAGTGGCGTTGCGTGTGTGAGTGGCGTTGCGTGTGTGAGTGGCATTGCGTGTGTGAGTGGCGTTGCGTGTGTGAGTGGCGTTGCGTGTGTGAGTGGCGTTGCGTGTGTGAGTGGCGTTGCGTGTGTGAGTGGCGTTGCGTGTGTGAGTGGCGTTGCATCGATGAGTGGCGTTGCATCGATGAGTGGGGTTGCGTGGATGAGTGGGGTTGCGTGGATGAGTTGCGTGTGTGAGTGGCGTTGCGTGTGTGAGTGGCGTTGCGTGTGTGAGTGGCGATGCGTGTGTGAGTGGCGATGCGTGTGTGAGTGGCGATGCGTGTGTGAGTGGCGTTGCGTGTGTGAGTGGCGTTGCGTGTGTGAGTGGCGTTGCGTGGGTGAGTGGGGTTGCGTGGGTGAGTGGGGTTGCGTGGGTGAGTGGCGTTGCGTGGGTGAGTGGCGTTGCGTGTGTGAGTGGCGCTGCGTGTGTGAGTGGCGCTGCGTGTGTGAGTGGCGTTGCGTGTGTGAGTGGCGCTGCGTGTGTGAGTGGCGTTGCGTGTGTGAGTGGCGTTGCGTGTGTGAGTGGCGTTGTGTGTGTGAGTGGCGTTGCGTGTGTGAGTGGCGCTGCGTGTGTGAGTGGCATTGCGTGTGTGAGTGGCGTTGCGTGTGTGAGTGGCGTTGTGTGTGTGAGTGGCGTTGCGTGTGTGAGTGGCGTTGCGTGTGTGAGTGGCGTTGCGTGTGTGAGTGGCGTTGCGTGTGTGAGTGGCGTTGCGTGTGTGAGTGGCGTTGCGTGTGTGAGTGGCGTTGCGTGTGTGAGTGGCGTTGCGTCGATGAGTGGGGTTGCGTGGATGAGCTGCGTGTGTGAGTGGCGTTGCGTGTGTGAGTGGCGTTGCGTGTGTGAGTGGCGTTGCGTGTGTGAGTGGCGTTGCGTGTGTGAGTGGCGTTGCGTGTGTGAGTGGGGTTGCGTGGATGAGTGGGGTTGCGTGGATGAGTGGGGTTGCGTGGATGAGTGGGGTTGCGTGGATGAGTGGGGTTGCGTGGATGAGTGGGGTTGCGTGGATGAGTTGCGTTGCGTGTGTGAGTGGCGTTGCTGTGTGTGAATTGCTGGTGGGGGGAGTGGGGGGGTGGGCGGGGGAGCAGCAGGCAGATGCGAGTGGAGCGCGCGCTGGAGAGGGAGGGGGTGGGAGGACTAGGCAGCGGGAGAGAGGGAGAAAGGAGCGCGAGGGAGGCGTTTTTAGATACATGAAGCCAAAATTACAAGTGAGCATGTTACAAAAGCAAACGTTACTTTACATGAGACAATAGTGACAGTTGTGCAAGTATCAAGAGCAACAAAATACAAGAGGTAGCAAACGATATGCAATAGCATATCTGAGGGAACACGGCCTGGGGGAAGCTTGCTGGGGAGGGGGAGGAGAAATGAAAGGAAGGCTGTGTTTGCGGGGAGAGAGAGGGGAGGTGCTGGTGTGGGAGGGGGGAGGTGCTGGTGTGGGAGGAGTGCTGCTACAGCAAGGCTGTGTTTGCGGGGAGAGAGAGGGGAGGTGCTGGTGTGGGAGGGGGGAGTTGCTGGTTTGGGAGGAGTGCTGCTAGGGGAGGAGAAGCCCTGGCCGTGAATGCTCGTGCATGTTCACGTGAACTGCAAGAAAACGCCGGGCTGAAACCCCTTAGTTTGAAGAGGATTTTGCCGACATGAATCCGATCCTATCCATTCCTGCGGAATGGGACAGGCTCGACCTAAAAAGCATGCTATTGGGGTAGAGATCTAGCTTTCAGACAAACTTGGTGTAATTTCGCTCAGACCCTCCCCCCCCCTTTGAGGGGTCAATTTGGACAGTTATACAAAATGTGGTTGACATTTTACTCAACATATCTGAATGCATAGCAGATACAGCGCTGAGAGGCAGAGGAACAGATGACCGTGCTACTACATTAGAGGTTGTTGTGTGCTTTTCATTTTAATCCATAAAGTTAAGAAATAGCCTTTTCTTTTTTAACATTTTGTGGTGCAATCCCTCAATAGGGTGCTGCTTATGTGCATCACTGATGTTGTTTGGTATAAGCTGCTCGGAGATCTAATGGTCCATTGTCATGCTGTATATAAAAATTACTAGTTTCATGGTCCCATGAGATTTCTAGGTGCAACTGCCCAGATTATAGCATTTTTATTAACTTCAATTGCTATACATAATAGCTCTCCCTATCTAAACTGGTAGCAGATACTGTCTGGTGGTAGGAGTGACTGTTGCTAGACAACTGCTGTTGCTATGTTGCACATTACACAAAGCTGGTAGGTCACTGGGGATTATACTACTAATGGAAATGTTAAATTGGCACAGGTCCTATGTCCTTGAGTGCCTGTGGACTGGGCTGGATCTGTACTTATATGTACCCCCTGCAATCCTAAGCCTGCCCTTGCTTTGTAGACTTCCAACTCCAAAGTGGTAGAGGAAAGATGACTAAAACCTGGGATAAGATCGCCCTTTTGCTGGTCTAACCCCGGGTGATGCATGCAAGGGGTACTCTGTGGTCTCTGAAACCGGCTCACTTGTTGGGAGCAGAGTTCCAGAGTACGCCCGTAGGCCCCTTGGGGGAGAAAGCCAAATGGACAGGAACATGGTAAACTCAGCCCTTATTCCCCAAACTGCCAAGGCTGGAAGAGATTACGATCTATAATATTTCTATTAAGGAATAAATATTTGTATTGTTCAAATATGCTGCTTGTTGAGTGTTTTCTACAAAAGTGAACACTGTTCTTTTTTCTCTCCTTTTTTGAAGCATTACCAGAATGTGAGCAATAAACAGCAGCATAGCAAGACCACCAGAAACAACCGCTAAGAAGCCAAAAACCGAAGAGTCCAGCACAAACAATCCTGAAACGAACCCACCGCTTCTTTTCCTGGGGTTGCAACAATGAAAAGGTGCCTAGAGCAGGGGGACTACGTGGCCGAAAGCAGCACCATATTAAGAAGTCACAAGTCCGAGAAAAAGCAAAAGTCCTGCTCCAAGAAAGCTGATGATCTGTCTCGCGACGACCTGATATTCCTCCTAAGCGTGCTGGAGGGAGAGTTACAGGTCAGGTATTTATTTTCTTACGTTGTAGACCATAGGCCGCGTATTCATTTGTGATCTACAAATGGGTTTCTTCTGCCGGTTCAGACACGAGCTATTAATCACGTTTCAGAGAGCTGTCATTATTGCATGCTAATGGTATGCTTGTTCTGAAGGAGCGCATCCTTTTCTGCCTCCCTTGTGGCAGTCCAGAATCACGCACTGCATATAACTTATCACAGACGGCAACGGGCCCTTTAATACGAAAACGTTAATGTTTGATCTGCAGAAGAAGAATGTGTACATGATGAAACTGGGAAAGAAAGTTAATAAGAAAAAAAAATGATATATCTATACTATTTAATCTGATAAGGTTCCATTCCTCACCATTCGTTTTTTTAACGCAAAATGGAAGCTATAGATGTTAACGCTGAACAGTGAGCTTGACAAAGTGAAACACAATTGTACTAAAAATCACAAACACTTTGGTAAGAATGCAAACCATTGAGATGGCCTGCTTGCCTTTCTACAGGCTCGTGATGAGGTAATATCGGTGCTCAAAGCTGAAAAAATCGACTTGGCATTGCTGGAAGCGCAATATGGGTTTGTGACACCGAAAAAGGTTCTCGAGGCCCTCCAGAGAGATGCTATTCAAGCGAAGGCACCGCAATGGCAAGAAGACATCTACGAAAAGCCCATGTGTGAGGTACGTGCAGTCGCAATACAGTTTCTCAAAGGCAGGCAGCTGCTTTAAGAGGCAGATGGAATCTTGATGTTGTATTGTTTCTGATTTGTATTCTCAATAAAACCGATTTGAAACAAATAAGCAGGTAGATATACTAGGGACGTGGGAAACTCTGACTGAACCACCGTGCAATAAAAATGTATACATCAGAATGTAAATGTTTTAGACACAAAAGCTGCAAACAATTTATCAGACATTTGCCTTTTCAATTAGAAAAATGTTTCTGTAACTTTAAAATTTAGTTGGGGAAAAATTGAAATTGTATTTGGGATCTGAAATCTCAAAAGTTGACTTGACCATTTTACAACTTGAAACATTAAACCATTTAAAGAGACCACGTAGCAAATGGAGTGAAGCATTCTCTTCTACAGGGCCATCCTTCATGTCTTCAGACTCATCAAACTCCGTCACATGTAAGGATAGTTAGTCGTAGCGCGTAGACTTGATTCCCCAGCCACCCAAGGGTATTGCGGCATGGATTAGCAAACGTTGAAGCATCAAACAAGACATTTTGTGTCATTTTTTGGCTGTACTACCCAGGGCCGACTTCTCAGCATTGGAATGGAGCGTTCCACAAGGCCACTCCATGCACCAACAGAAGTGGCATTACTGGCCATCTTAAGGCGAAAAGAAGGTTTACAGTCATACTGAACCCCAAAACTAAACACTCATTGATGGGAACAGCGGTATCACACGGTTCTGATGGAAACCAGACAAGGATATTTCTTTGCTAGAAAGGTAACAGCCTGCTTCTTATCTTGTACCAGCTCACCATTGTGATTAACCCAAACTGCCCTACTCTTGTACTATTTGCCTTGGAAACCCTGTCCTGCCTTGGCTTCCCTCCCCCAATAAACCTCTACCTAACCTCGGTTCCTCCTGACCACTTTGTTGGTCAAGTTTGGCATCAGGAGTTTCTTGGTCCATATGTATTCAATTGTTGTATTTCCTTAAAGCGGCATAAGATGTCTTTTTTGGGCTGGCCACGTAGATACTCCGTTTGTTCCTCAGGGGTTATTGAAGAATGCTGGTAAAATACTCACTCATGAGTAATGTGTAATGGTGCTGGCCGCTCTTTCCTCAGAGTGCTTCTCTCCTCAGGGTGCCCCACCTCTCTTCAGAGTATTCCCTATCTTTCTTTTGGGGAGATGCTCCCTCTGTCTTGAAAGTTCCACTACCCTACCCTCTCTCAAGGTGTTCCACAGTCTCCTCATGTGATACCTCAAGCCCTTTACCCTCGTGGAGTTGCTCACTATTTTTCTTCTAAGGGTACAGTCCACACTTGCTCACCAAGGTACTGCACCTGTCTTGTGCTATTATCTCCCCTTGGTATGCTGTTCCCCTCCTCCTGGTGCACTTCTTGCCTCTTCTCTCCTCAGTCTGCTATTCTCCCGTCCTCTCAGGGTGCTTCTCATGTTACTGTTCTTTATTCACTCAATGTGGTGTTTTTCCATTTTCCTTGCTGCTCGTGTTGTCTATTCTATCTGGGTGTATCCTCCACACTAAGGTGCTGCACTATTGTTTTCAAAAAGGGATTTCCTGTCACTTTCATGATGCAACTGCTTCTTAAAGTGTTGGCTTCTATCATGTGGAACTGCACAAATCCTCCTACTCCCTATGGTACTAATCTTTCATTTGCAGGCGGAGATCTGCCACCATGTGTGTGTTACTTTCTCTCAAGATGCCAGACACATGGCTGGTGTTCTATTCTTTGGCTTTCACTCAGGGGGCTGCCTATTGCCCATCAGGGGCGGGACTCTCTTTACAGAGGACATCTCAGAGTCCAACCATTTCTCACGGTAATGCGCTCACTGCCTCTTATGGCAGTGTTTCCCAAACTGGGGTCCGTCGACCCCAAGGGGTCCGTGACACATTCCCAGGGGGTCCTCAGGCAGCAGTTTTAAAAGCACTCCAAAATTCCTTGTAGAATTGGCAGTTTTCTATCATTGTGAGAAGTTGGCCTGATGTATGATGTCCACAGTTCTGTGGGCACCTTGTATCAGTCCAAACAATCCCTTATGGTGATGGTTGTAAGTCAACCTTATAGACAAGCTATCCTAGGGGTAGCATGGACTAAGCAGCCTTAAAGGCTTAACTCAATAGGGCATGTGAAGCCAGCTGTTTTACCATATGCAATCCTGTAATACCAAATGAAAGGACACCACACAAGTTATATATTATAAAAATATATGTATTTATTCTCAGAATAATCCCCACTACTCTTTATGAGCAATGAAGCACAAGCGTTTAAACAAAAGCACAATATAACATATACAAGTTGCACGTTTTTGGATGATGCCGGTGGCCACTCAAACCATATATCAAAAAAGTGGTATAACAATCACTAATCGAATGTGGGTAAGGCCTAGGGCCTTGGGAATCGCGTGGACTACACTGGACTAACCACAGTTAGGACGGGAGTAGCCCGCAGGATTCGGGTGCAGTGCAGAAAGCACGGCTTGCACCAATGTAAAGTCAATGGTGCGTAAAAGTTATCATTTTACAGTTTAAAGAGTCTTCCGACTGGACTAGGACTACAAAACTTTAGAGTCAGGCACTAGAGGTGGGTACCAGTGTAAGAACACCGGCGCTAGTAAGTTACCTCACCCACAGGAAGCGGGTGCATAGGTGCCAAAGTGTGTCGGGTTTCGTCACGCAGTTCGATGGTGCCTGAAGATGAAGATGCTGCAGGCGTCCAGAAGAGAAGTGTCCGGTGCGATCCAAGGGTGGATCGAAGTAGAATAGTACCTGAAAGCAGAGGGGACAGAGTCTGGGTCACTGGGCAGTGACCAGGAGAGAACCAGGAAGGAACCAGGCAATGTCGGGCGCAATCAGGTCGATGTCGGGTGCCTTGTCTCCGCTGCCACGTGGACTCTGGGGCACCGAGGATGAATCACGAGCTGTCCCACGAACGCTCTCGCTGTCGGCGGTGTCGGCTTCACGATCGGAGTCAACAAGCCATGGCAAAGGCAACCCACGCAGGATTCGAAGATGGCTTTACACTCGGACCAGCAAGGTCTGAGCGGGTGCTCCTTTTCAGGGGAGCGAGTGCCAGTCTGGAGCAACCAGACCAGCTGTTCAAGTTTGAAGGTTCGTCGGTTCTGGGGCCACTAGCCAACGGGCAAGCGACCGTACCAACGCATCGAGCAGGAAAATGCAAAAGGGCCCCACGCAGCACTCGTTGAGTGTGGAGGGGTGAGCTTCGGTGCAAAAGCTGCTTGGGGCTGGAGCTTCTCAAACTCCAATACACAGCTCCGAGGGAGCCTCGGATGCTGCACGGTCAGCGCTTCGTGGTTTATTCAAGATGGCCGCTCCCACGCTTCAAGTCGCCTCCACGGGTCCCAGCTCTGCATGGACTGTGGATCGGGCTGTTGGAAGTCAGGATAGCTGGCTCTTGTCAGTCTCTGTCGCTCGAGTTCCGGCGGGAACTGCGACAAAGCAAACGTCGAGGTGCTGGATGGTGCCTGTTTGCACAGGGTGGTCACTCCTTGACCACAAGGGAGATTCTTCAGTCTTCCACGTCGAGTGGGATGTCGAAGGGTCCAGAGTTTCGTTTCATAAGTTTCAGTCAGGATAATCTGATGTGCATTGGCACTGCTCCCACCTATATTCCAAATCTGGGGGCTGGATAACCTGCTAGGTCCCTCCTATGGGTGGGACCCAGAAAGGGGGTGGTTACACCCCTTTCCTTTGTCCAGCTTCCCGCCAGGACCGATTTGGCTGGCATTTGCTTGGGGACACCTTGTGCGCCCCAGGCAGTGTCTAGTTTCATTCAACCCTCCCTGCTACAATCCACTATCTCCAGTCTGGGGTGGTGTAACACCTCCCTGTGACAGGAGATCCTTTGATCAAGCCTCCTCTGTCGAGTTTCGGTCAGCAGCAGGAGGCCAGACTAGTGTCTGTGGCAGCAGCATCCATTTTGTGATGCTGGGGCTCTGGTTTGGATTAACCGCATTTGCAGTAAGTAACATGTCTTCCCCTCCTGGAGGGGTGGGACGCTGCCCCCACCGTCAGAATAGTCGAGGGGTAGCATTCCACGTTGTATGACACCAAACACGACATGTTTTGATAAAGCCAAACCGGAGTTGCAATAACCGTAAGGATTATAATGCACTTAAGAGTATATGGTATGGCAGTATCACTGGAACAGCTATAGGGAATTGGTCCCGCAAGCTGCAGACAGGCTCAGCTCATGCCAGAGCACTATCTCACATAATACCAAGCACTCTGCCTCCAGGATTGCTAAGGCCTGCCATAGGAGTGGCTGATAGGTATATATGTGTCCAGATATAGGTTTAGACATAGGTATACTATATCTAAGCAAGGGGTGATTAAACCACCTTGCCCCAGCTGAGTGATCAGCCAGTTGTGTCAATTTAAGAACCAGCCAGGGGTGGCAAAAGCTATGCTTCAGCCCCTGGTAGGCCTTGGATGCCCCTATGCCCTGGGCACCTATAGTGCACTGTACAGGGGCTGACAAGGAGTCCAGTACCAATTGGGTTATGTACCTATAGTACATGTCTGTGAATTTAGAGAGGGAACAGCAGGCTGTGGGTCTGATTAGCAGGCCCACAGCCACATTAAGTCGAAAACCAGTGAAGCAAAAAAGCAAAAATTGGGGTGACCATAGGATAGCAGACCCTACTCTCCTACAATCATCAATAAAAGTGTCAAGATAACACCAGGGATTAGTGTACCTGCTGGAGAGAGGTGAGTTTTGTCCAGTGGCAGGTTTGACTTATCTAATGTACCATGCATTTTAAAAAACAGTATTTTATGTGCATAAGTCAGTGCATTACTTCTTTTGTCACAGAGATTCTTTTGTTACTCTTCAGCTTATAAGAGACAATCATAATCTAGCACGGTGACCTATAAACTGTCATCAAAGAGCTGCTAACACACTGCATGGTACAAGTTAATAACTTATGTTTTTTTCCCAGTCTTTCATTATACTGATGCTGCTAAAGGGGTTTATTTGGGTGGAAATACATTTTTATTGTTAAAGTCAATGCTAGCCACTGTGTTAGGTTCTGAATCCAGAGTCTGTGCTTTTCCAGACCAAGCACTCTTTAAAAATGCCAATCAGTATGAATGACATGTGAATCCTACACCTTGTAGTCCCCTTTGCCTTATGTAACATTATCTCTACACTGATTTACAAGTATGATTCAATGTCTCTATATGTGTGTGATGTGAAGTGCTCTGACATCCTACAATGGTATGAGAGATGCTATAAAACAAATGAAATACATGTGACAGATGTGCTATGGAGAAATGAGAGGCACCGTTGAAGGCTGATAATAAGGGAATCATTGAAGAACCCCAACAAAGATTGTTGTATCCTGGTGCATAGTAAGGTCATCATTTACTATTCTTTAGAAGCGAATACAATTCATACAATACAATACATACAATACAATTTGATAAATGCAGGTGAAATCACTGAAAAAAGGCACTCCAAATGCCCAAACTGATTAAAAACAGATCCCCAGGGATTATGTCTGGCCCTGGGGTTTTGTTAGAAACAATAATCCTGATGACCAGACTGATTTCCTCTGTGGATACTTTCCTACCCTAAGGATCAAGGAATCGAGCATCAAACCCTTCAAAGACATCCCCATCATAATTACCCCCATCTGCCCCCAATGGGGGCAAAAAGACTGCTGCCCCATTTAGTTGTATATTTTTTAAACACGCACTCCCTGGCGTCTAGTGGGCTTTCTGCCCCCCGGGGGAGGGAAGATGGTGGTAATTGTCCAATCTGCCTTCGGAGGGGCAGAAAGACTGATGCCCCATTTTGTTTGGGATGGGACATGGTCATGGCCAATGCCGATGCTTATAATGGGCAGCCCCCAACCCTATATATTTTTTCTAAATCTTTCCCTGGTGTCTGGTGGGCTTTCTGCCCCCGGGGGAGATCAGGTGTAATTACCCCCATCTGCCCCCAGGCAAGAGGGGGCAGAAAGACTGGGGTAATTAAATCTTCTGGGGGGGGCGCACAAGCCATTACTGAAGGGGTCGCTCCCCCATCCCTGGTGGCTAGTGGGTGGATCCCTTCTTGGGGATCGCTCTCTTGTGGTGATGTCCAAATCAGGAATCCACTGGGGAGAGGTGGCATTGGAAAACAGAGGCTCTCCTCTTTCCGATACTGCTCCCAAAGGAATCAGCTCTTGAGGGCTGAGATATGGCCTGAAGCACTGATTCAGTGAAATTAAAACAAGACCATCAGCTTGTTTTACTTTCACTTTCTTGTAATGACATCAGCGCATCCTGAGCGCTAATCATCATTGCAGGACATACATTTAAAAAATCAGGTGGCTCAGGAAGCTTTTCCTGAGCAGCCTGATGTACAAAAATAATGAAGGACTACCTCTGGTGCACTGCACCAAAGGGACCTCGAAGTGACTTTCTAGTGCGGCCGTCGGCCATTGGCCAACGGCTGCAGTTAAAAGGTTAATAAGGAAGGGAAAGTAAACAGCAGAGGTGCACAAGACTGTTTTTTGTTCTTTCTCCTGGCCGGACGATTTGCCCTTTTACATTTTCAAAGTCAGAATGTTACATTTCTTAGCTATTGTGCTGACTATCAGATTTATCGGAAAATTAGCAAACCGAGAAATCACGGAAATCTGGAGAGGCTAATTCCTTAACGTACATGTGCATTATATCATACAGCACTTGTAATACGGCAGGCGGGATATCCTTACTATGTGATGGAGAAACCCATCCACCAAACTAAATCAGGCTCCACGAAACACTCAAAAGGGTGCCATCCGCCTACTCCCTGAAATGCAATGATCATATCTCCACTGATTGAAAATAAATATCCAAACTGTCGATCAAGGACTCATCTTGCCTTAAGCACTGTGCCTTACTCCTAAAGCACTAAATGGTCTTTCCTCACACAATCTTTTCTATTTCCCCATCCCATTCGTGTAAGTTTTTCCAGATGTGTCAATGTTATTTAAAAACCTTTTATGAGGGAAATATAAGAGTTACTGACAAATCAATTGTAAAGTGACTATAAATGTCTTCAGCATTTTCTCAGTTTTTTCCAGAATCTTTCACACCAGCACAAATTTAGCCCTATGAAATTGCAATTTGATTCTGGAATTGTGGCCAATTCCTTCAACCACAGGGCAACACAGTGACAGTATTACAGACTTGAGAGCCTTTTCTTATGTTGACAGCTTGGGCTTGAAGGGTTCAATAAAAAAAGTTCCTCCTGGCAGGGCAGTGCTTCCTGGAGCGTCCCACAGCTATTCCTCATTACACACTTAAAAAGCTTGTTAAAGATGAAGGATATACTCTTGAGAGAAATACTTCACTGTAGTAGACCAACTAACAGTACAAGAGAGGTCGCATTGTAAAAACCTTCTAACTCAGTAGTAGAACATGTCATTTTTATTTCAGGCTCCTATGCACCTACTGCCTGTAATATTATTCTATAGTATGTTTTAACTAACAAAAATGCAAAGAAATCTTGCTCTTAACGGGCCAGATGTAGGTAATTTTTATTTACCGACCTCTTAAATACCGAGTCACACCGACTCGGTATTTAAGAGGTCGGAAAATAAAAATACCGAGATGTAGGTAATTGCAGATGTGCAATTACCGAATCGGAAACAGTCGGTAATTTCCGATGTGGTAAATACCGACCAGTTAATGCCCATGCATTCCTATGGGCTTTGAAGCCCATAGGATTGATTGGGCATATACCGGTCGGTATTTACCACATCGGAAAATACCGACTGTCACAAGGGTGCAGGGGGTGTCACTTTGACACCCTCTGGCACCCCCAAAAGAGGCTCGGGTGCCATGTGGCAGGCATACCTGCCCTAAGGGCAGGTCTGCCTGTCATATGGCATAGGTGTGCATGCACACATGTGCATGCACACCAGAAACGGTATTTTACCATCAAGTAGTATTTGATGGTAAAATACCGATGTGGTACTGCTTGTGGGACTCAGAAGAGTCCCACCTACATACCAATTGTCCGGAATCAGTAATGATACCGACTCGGTATTTTACATACTCGGTAAATTTACCTACCGGTAAATTTACCGAGTCTGTAAATTACAGGGACCTACATGTCAAATTGCTTTTACCGGGTGGTAACGGCCGAATTCGGCCGTTACCACCCGGTAAAAGCCTACCTACATCTGGCCCTAAGTCTCTAATATCGCCAGAAGCACATATGCGGAAAAACCAAAATGTTATTGGTCAAACTGAATATTTCTCTTAAGTAAATGTATGATAGATTTTCCAGTACATCTTCAAGGGACCAAAGAGGTTGTGCTGGGCACCTCTTATGCTTGTATTTCGCGAAAAAGACAAGAATCGCATCCCATCCTTACAGAGCCACAGGCTAAGGGCAGAGACCCTGGGATGTAAAGCAAATGTACAGAGGACCTTTGACATCTCGCAGGTCCAAGCACTTAAGGGTATACTCAGCAGCGCCGGGGCAGTTTTTCAAGTCTAATATTTACTTCACACTCTCAGTCCTCTCCATGTACTTGAGCCTAAACATGCAACTGGACAGCAGAATACGCACTTCAATTTCAAAGAGCGAGTTTCACTAAAATGCCAAATATATGTTACTTGTTTAGTGGGCATCTTGCTGCTTGAAGGGGAGTTGTGTACAGCAATATCTTGCAGGTTCAAAGTAATTATAGTTGTGAATGAATGAATGAGAGAACATTTCTAATGCGCAAGCAACTATTTCAGGAAAGTAGTATCTTGTCCAATGCTTAATTTGAGCCAGTGGGTTCCGGTGCTTGGCACCGGCACTTAATGGGCAGCTTATGAGAGTGTCGCATGGTGTCCCCGTTTGTCTAATTTAGAGATTAGCATAACAACCGTTGTTTATTAATTCAATATGCTTTAACCCCTTGGCTGCGGTGGCAATTCCGCCGCAGCGCTAGGGGGGGCGCGCGGCGCTCACATGCTCGTGACGGAACCGCTACGTCACGAGCCTCGGGTGGGCTGTGCTTGTGACGGAGCGGTTCCGTCACGGCCCCGCCCGCTCAATAGAACGCGCCGCGCAGGCGCGCCGAGCGGGCTGTGACGGAACCGCTCCGTCACCAGCACAGCCCACCCGAGGCTCGTGACTTAGCGGTTCCGTCAAGAGCATGGGAGGGGTTAAACATGACGGATACCTGCCACTCAAGCCATTCTTACACCTTTGGGGGCCTGGAATAGTCCTAGTTCTCACACTTATAGGTGTGTGATGGGAGCAGTTGTGTTAGTACCGTCAATGGCAGCACTGATAGAGGCAATGGGTGGTGCAACAAGGGTCTTGGCACTTTTTTTGTTTGTTTGTTTTTAATACAAATTAAGTACTGAGCCTAACACTAGTGAAAACGCCTCAAATAGCAGATCACACCCATCTATCACATTGCTCAGGCCTGGAACTAGATGCAGTTGAAAGTTAGAATCAGTTACTGGTGTCAGTGCAATGGTCCAAACAGCTGTCACAATATGGTCCTACTTCTGTGACCATGGCTTTTCCCCCAGATTTGTCACAGCAGTCTGAATGAGGCCAAGGTGCAGTACACGCTCAGTAGGAAGAATAAAACACAGAATCCATCCTGATTGCAGCAAGTTCAGACTTGGTGATTTAATACCAGTTTGTCAGTCTTTACAGAGATGTGAGCTTCTAAGCTCCACTTTCTCAGGATTTAGTTGAGGTCGCCACATACATGGAGCGGTATGTAGGCTCAGCTAGATGCTCATGGTTGGTGACCATATGCATTTTGTTCCAGTCTCTCTCTGGGGCCACCACGTGGAGCGTTTACATTATGGTGCTATAAAAATATTCACCTGAATAAACATAGGCCGTCAATAGGTCATGCATGGAGTCCAGCACCAAACATTCTTGTTCAGAGCTTTCCTTCAAGACCCTGTAGCAATGGCTCTATAGTAGAGTATTTTAGAAGCTGGACAATACTGACTAACAAGTTTTTCCCATACAGCAGTACCGAAGTGACAGGGAGGGATCAGCTCACAATGTCTGCTCACTCAGTCGTCACAACTACCTTGTTTTCCCCCAGCCATTTTTTAGCGCAACGTTCAACTTCCACTAAATCACAAGTTCCAAGCCTAAGAGAGAAGACATTATGGTCAGACACACCACATGTATCCACGTTCCACCCCCTTGCAACAGCGAGCTGCCCCATATAGTAACTACTAGAATCTTACTAAAGTGGATGTGACGCGGAGCTGGAGGGGAGCAATCGCAATAGGGAAACTACAAATTGAAAATAAAAAGGTACTCAAGGATAAGGTACCCAGTCTGAGGCACCCACTTCAAGTTGTACCTTTAATCTTGTAGTACATTTTTTTAAGGGGAAGTACATACATCTAAATAGAAATAGAAATACTGCACATAACAATTTCGAAACACTTGCGCCAAAAGCATTTGCCTCTGTCCAACAAAGCTTTATGGAGATCATTTACATATAGAACTACACAATCCACTAGTACCCTTATGCTGAAGGAACATTATTCCATGCAATATTTTAAATGTTTACGCAATGCAGCAAAAGCACATAGGAATGACCAGTTTTACAAAATGTCCTCCAGAATTCAGACAAGGTTTTTAAGGAATATGACTAGAAATAAACATTTTTTATCACCGATATGATACACCCTATTCCATTATTACAACGTATTTGAGTTACTTCTTGTTGTGGGTATTACTAGGCATAAATCAAACTTTCTGGCATAAGCAATACACCAATGAAAACTTTTAAAAGCAATACAAAAATATTTCCTTTATTTTCTGTTCTTTTATATTAATATTTCTATAAAAAATATATTTGAAAGGTAATTAATTCTTTATCCTAGCAAATCATCTTACTTACAATAACTAAACCCCGAGAAAACATACACAAGTAAAATGCCTTAGAGCTAAATGCAGTCTAGAGAGTTAGTACCTTCCCAATCTGCTTGTTGTGCCTGGAGTGATAAATGGCTTTTGTCATTTTACAGCTCGGCAAGGACAGCACTGTGCTAGTCCTATGCTTAAAAACTTTGCTGTAGAAATGGTAAAAGACTTTGTCCATTTCTATCTCAGCCTGGATAGCACTGTGCTAATCCTATGCTTATAGACTTTGATAGAAAAGCAGACATTTGAAGTGAGCAGATCTAGAGTGTCGCTGGTGTTGAGAGTGCTCTATACAGGAGCTGCTTTCCACCTAAACTTGAGAACTAGCCAGAGTTATCTGCATCTTTTTTGAATATATATATATATATATCCATTAAAGAAGCCATATTCTTACAGCCTCGTGTCCGTGCCTACTTCGTTGGTTCGTTCTGAGGAAGCAGGATTGGTTGTTCATATATATATATATATATATATTCACTGAAAAAACCATAGGTTATAGACCATATATAGTTAGGAATTAGCATTTAAAAAACCTTATTTTACTCACACAAAACCATTGAAATTCCATATATAGTTAGTTGCACTAACTATATATCGCGCACCCGCAATCCACTGCTGATCATGTCACATATTACATCATTCATGACATGGTCAGTGACATCACTGATGACATCACTGATGACATCTCAAATGACATCACTGATGACATCACTGATGACAACATCCAGTGACTGTATGTTTCTGTAAAGTTAAAATATGTCTTACATATTGAAGAATGAGTGGATGTATAAGTGTCTGGATGAAGGATTTAGTAGGTGCGTGACTGACTGTATGAGTGAGTGATTAAATGTGTCTCACTGAATGCATGGGTTAGTGACTAAACTGTCTTAATTTGTGCATCATTATGTCTGTTGTGATGTAAACTGCTGCATGTGTTGATCATTAGCTATACGAGAGGCTATATGTGTTATTAATTGGTTGCCCAAGTATTTCTATGGGAGATTGAGTTTGTGTGGGGGTGGCTGGAAGGTGTGTGACTCTATGCATAGATGTGTGAGCAGTTTATTCACTAGGTGTATGAGTTCAAGAGTGCATGTGGAAACAGCTACATGGGCAGTTGACTGTGTGCATGAGTGTATTGATGAGTGAATGGATATCTCAATGCTACATGTCATAGTAAGTACATATGTAAAACACAGTACATGTGAGAGTTGGCATATATAAATAACTGTGCATGAGAGCCACTGAATGAGTGAGTGGTTGTATCGATCATTGTGAACTTGTATCAGGGATTGTATAAGAGAGTAAATATGTGTTAGTATATGTTTCAATAAGTAAGGTGTGTTTAACTGTATAGTTGAAGAAATGGAGGTGAGATTGTTTCTTTGCATGACTGACTGGGTGTGTGAGTAACTCCATGGATGAGTGGCAGTGTGTGAGTGTCTGTATACACTGAGTGTATCTAAGGTTATATTAGAGTCTGAAGAGGTTTATCGTATTAGCACAAGAATGATGTCAAATGAGATGTCATCAGTGATGTCATCAGTGATGTCATTTGAGATGTCATCAGTGATGTCATCAGTGATGTCACTGACCATGTCATGAATGATGTAATATGTGACATGATCAGCAGTGGATTGCGGGTGCGCGATATATAGTTAGTGCAACTAACTATATATGGAATTTCAATGGTTTTGTGTGAGTAAAATAAGGTTTTTTAAATGCTAATTCCTAACTATATATGGTCTATAACCTATGGTTTTTTCAGTGAATTTCAATGGTTTTTTAATAGCAAATATCATAAGCTGTCGAATGTCAAATACGTGGTAAGTAAAAACATTTTCGTGTTTATGCACACTGATCTGCTTTGAATGCTGCCCCCCACCCCTCATTTCTATTAGGAGTACTCTCTCTTTGCAGATAGTGAAGGGTAGTTAACGCAGGCCTTTGCCCCCGTTGTAATCCGTCGTGCCTGCTTCTCTCTCCATTTGATTGATTGTTCTCTTTGGTTCATTCTCTATTTACAAACAAGCACAGAGTCGCAATACTCTGTTTAGTCTTTGCAGATAGCGAAAAATCGTGTAAAAAAACAAAAGGAATCGAGCAAAATCAGTAGGCCACTAATGGGATCTCTTTTTGACCTCCCTAAAATAGAAACATTAGGAACAACCTGTTGATAATACCAATGTGTATGTACATAAGCGGCGTTCATTTGTGTTCACAGTACCCCTTGTTGATTGTTTGAATCGAGCATTGAATTGTTCGAAGTTGGTTCTCTTAAGAATCTTCTCTGCCTGCAAACGAGGAAGAATAGGAATATTCTCTCTCCCTTTGCAGATAGTGAAGGGTAGGTAACGCAAACCTTTAACACGTCGTGCCTATTTCGTTCCTCATTGATTGATTGTTTCCCCAAACATTGACTGTTTGGGAATTGGTTCTTTTTGGAGGTGTTCCCTGTTTGCAAATATACGTAGGAAAATCTTTGCAAATAGTGAAAGGGTACGTAATGCGGACCTTTCTCCCCCGTTGTAATCTGTCATGCCTATCTACTCCCCACTGATTGATGCACCTGTTTCACCCGGACCATTTACTAGAGATACGTCATCTGGCCCGACCAGAGAGCACCCCTAGTGAAAAGGACATATGCAATAATAACGAAGTGATCACTGTATCCTGTTAACAGAAACTTTAGCATGAAACAACCTGGAAAGAAAAGAATAGGAAAACGAAAATCAGTAGGCCACTGATGAACATGAACTTTTATTAAACAACGAACAAAGAAACGATAACATAACGTAATGATAAAACCTATTAATGTCCTAGAAACAAGAAAACGTAAGAATATGCCAGTGGTGAGAGACCAGAAAAACAGTAAGAGAAACCAAATCACCCCTCGCTGTCCCACCGCCTGCCACGCCAAAAAAATCGATAGACTAGGGAAAATGCAAGTCAGTAGAACATCCGCCCCCACTCTGGAAACTTCCAAGGGGGGGCAGGGTTGCGGCTACGCCCAGCCGGGAGCAGCCCATATAAGGCGGGTCCTGCTGCCACGCCTCGGCCAGGAGATCCTAACGTAGGGTGTAGCCGGAGGAGAGGCCGAGGCCAGCGGGACCCGGCCAGGGGATTGCCTTTACAACGCTGAAGAGTTGCAGGGGGGGGAATATCTCCTCGACCCTCCCCTCTCTCTCCCAGTCCGGCCGCGGTGGCCCTTGACAGTTTCAGGTAGTCCCGCCACATGCTCTTCCGGTCCGGCCACCAACGGTCGGGGGGCCGAGGCCGACGGGATCCGGCTGCAGCCGATAAACCAAGGAACCCGTTCATGGGGCTAGAGCTAGGGGCGTCCGGCCGACATCCACCGGAAGCCCGGCCCGAAGACGGACGGGACACTTCTTCTTTCTTGAATAATGGCTGCGACAACACTGGGGGGGGATGTCTTGCACATGCCTCCGACCCCCCCCCCCCCGTCCTCATCGCCTGGTCCGGCCATAACAAATCTCAAGCGAGACGCCGTGGGGTGCACTGGGAGGGAGAGACGGTGCGAACAGGCCTCTCCCGCCTCCCCAGGTGGAGGCTTCCCAGCTGCACCCTCAGCGCTCCAGGCGCCCGGAAAAGGGTTCTTCCACTGTGGCCATGCTGCAACGTCTCGCCCGGCAGGGTGGAGCCCGTCCGCTCATTTGACCCCGCGATCGCCAGTAGCTACCGAACTCTCAAAATGGCGGTCAACCTGGCAAGAGCGGGCCCAGCATAAAGAAATGGCCCGGTCACTGGTTGACTCCACCACCGTAGTCCTCCACGACCTTGAAGATTCTAGAGGAGCCGCGGGAGTCTCCGACCCCCGATGGGGAATGACTGCCATGATCGCCCGTGGAGTGACGAAACTGTATCCGCGGGACGTCGGCGCTCCCATGCTGGCGCCAGCCTCACTTTGAATTACTAGAATCCTGCAGACCTCAGTTCCGGTGAAAGCACAGTGTGACCCGGTAGGAAAAATGGTTGCACCCCCTCCCCTTTTTGACTGATAGTTCAAACCACCGATCCTTTCCTTGCCCTTTTAACGGAACTTTGGACTGCCTCCCCCTCTTTTACATTTTCTAGAGAAAACAAAACATTAACCACTACATTAGCATAGCAGTTGACACCAGAACTGTTTTCAAATTGAAAACCAACAACATCTTCAACAGAATCCTTTTTGTTTCTGCTGTGACCCTGCTACAGCACAGGCATTGTCCCCAGCAGTAATTCTGCAATGCCGGTAAGAATAGCTGTGGTGCCTACTGGACTCACTCACCCCCGCGGCGCCCCACGCCGTTATTTGCTGGGCGGCAACTTACTAGACATCACTTTCGTGCCATCTAGATTTCAGCGCGTTCTGCTGCCTTGGAACTAGTCGCACAACAGACTGCTACTGACGACCCACCCCCAGGCAGCATCTTCTGAATTTTCATAATTTGAAAGAACTAGTAACATGTCCTCATCAGGAATTCAAAAGAAATTGCCACGGTCTCTTCGTTGTTTAAATATTTTTACTGTTTTTGTTTTGTTGTATATATTTATATGTTATTAAAGTTTTATATTCCTACTACTTTGTTGGAGTGCTATATATTTTTAATGTGACACATAATTGTAAAAACTTTGATGTACAAAGAGTCATTCCTGGAATCTTCCGCTTCAGGCTCGGTCCCCTCCCCAATCACAATACAGGATGGTTTTCAGATAGTAGGAACACGTGTGGTGTGACGGATCTCATCGGGTGTGGGCCTTGATCTACTATAACTCCTTTGAAGAGGGGTGATTCTTTACAGCTGGAGCCATAAACTACATCTGCAGGGCTAGCTGATAGCCTGGACAATCGGACACAGAGGAAGAGGAGTGTCAGAGGGTGCGGTAGTGAATAGGGCGAAAGGGAGGTAGGTGTCAGGCGGGCACAGAGTGTGATTCTCAGGGAAGAGCAGCGCAGATGGGGGGAGGTTTATTGCCCATGCATAAGACAGAGAGCGGGGGTGACCAGTGCCTGGGGAAGATGCTTGCGAGGGTGGGGAGCCATGCTACGAATCGACAGCGTGCAGAGAGTGGGTCTGGTCAAGGCATCTAAAATGGCTGCCGTGCACGACAAAAGTGTGGCATTTCAAAAAAGGCAAGATGGCGCAAACAATGTTTTTCAACACTTCCTCATTTCCTTCGAATCGAACGTTAACAGACGTTGGTGCATATTACCAAAGTTAAGCGATATTTATCGCTAACGATGCTTACCAACGAATTTTTTACCGCTAAGCATCGTCAGAAATTATCGAAGATAAACCTTGCTATTATCAAGGTTTATCGCAAATGCGATAATAAACGGCCGCAATGCATGAATATCGCTAAAAAGTCAGCGATATTCATGCATTACCGAGCTAATGCTCTTAGCCATGTTATCCACCTCCCATTGGATAACATGGCTAAGAACTGCTCAGGGCAGGTGTTACTTTTTGGAGATATTCGCGCTTAGCGCGAATATCTCCAAAAGTTGGTAATAGGAGATAGATATCTTGCATGTTGTAATGCAAATTATTGTGGTATATGGAACTCATACCATAATCTCTCAGGAAAGCAGAAACTGATCCTTTTGGGACCGCCTGAAAAGGCCTAGGGGGTGAGGGGTACTCTACTTTGCCCCCTTTTCACGTTCCGAACTATTTTATTTTACTCTCTTCTGTAATTACACAAAATAGCAGCGATAAGATGCATCGGAGACACACAGTGAGAGAAAGGAGGCCGGAGATGAAGAAGAGATGTCAAATACACATTGGAGATAATATAGTGGCAGAAGGGAAGTAAATATGAGTAAACTTACCATGTAACATAAAAATGTTGCACTCTATACTATAAGTCTCATTTTATACTACAATCACTTCGCTACAACCTCATAAATTAAAAATAAAAATGAATAATGTCTCAAACAATTTTTGATTTCTAAATATAAATTTATTCTTCAGAATTTTCTAAATTTGAAAGAACTAGTAACATGTCCTCATCAGCAATTTCCTCATGAAAAGTCTGCAATGATGATTCTTGTAACTCTATGGTCTCCAAACATTCGATAAATTCACCATCAACAGATTGATCAAAAAAAATCATTCAAGTCATCTCCTCCTTGTGACAATATTTCATTATTGGTGCTGTCAATTTCAATCAATGTAGTGGAATCATTCAAGTCATCTCCTCCTTGTGACAATATTTCATTATTGGTGCTGTCAATTTCAATCAATGTAGTGGAATCATTCAAGTCATCTCCTCGTGACAATATTTCATTATTGGTGCTCTCAATTTCAATCAATGTAGTGGAATCATTCAAGTCATCTCCTCCTTGTGACAATATTTCATTATTGGTGCTGTCCATTTCAATCAATCTAATGGAATCATACAAGTCATCTCCTCCTTGTGACAATATTTCATTATTGGGGCTCTCAATTTCAATCAATGTAGTGGAATCATTCAAGTCATCTCCTCCTTGTGACAATATTTCATTATTGGTGCTGTCCATTTCAATCAATCTAATGGAATCATACAAGTCATCTCCTCCTTGTGACAATATTTCATTATTGGTGCTCTCAATTTCAATCAATGTAGTGGACAATTCAAAAGAAATTGCCACGGTCTCTTCATTGTGAGCCATTTTATTTTGAAATTGCTTGCTGTAAATTGCAGAAAAAAATAATCACTTTCATTTATCGTTTTTAGTAATACATAATATAAAACTAACTTTATCAAGTATTTAGTATAACAGAAGGACTGCAAATAAATAACAGAAAACATTTTTCAAATTATCTTCAAGTGTACAACATAGTTCCCCTTACAAATTAACAACTCACCTTTTTAAAAGTAGGAGAAGTGTTAGTACTGTGTAAATCAAACACCAGAAATTCACCACCAAAAATTCCTCACAAATGTACCTCAGACAGTAGTATCACAAAATGGCTGTGGTTTCCTCTCATTTGACATATATACATAACCAATTAACTTTCATCACACACAAATACAAAACCAAAGTAACATTTTAATTGGTTCTAAATTTCAACACTTTCAAATGTGTTTTCCCCATGCAATTTTCCATAGGACATTTACATATGTCTACAGCCTGAATGGCTGAACGGAATTACACCAAACTTGGCAAAATGGTACATCAAACCTAAGAGGTCAGGAAGGATCTACTATGCCCCCTTATGGTCATTTCCCCCTTCGCTTTGGCCTCCTCTTGTCTCTCGATCCTACCGAGAGACAAGATGGCGGCCGCTACGGACTGTTTGGAATGTTGACAGACGCCGGAGAACCAATCAGCTTCGCAAAGCTCCGTAACGCGAAAACTACGCGAAGCGGAGCGCTGTTACAGATATATATCTTTTTTTGAACGTTAATTTCTCAAAATCCACTGGAGCACATATATTGAGACCTAGCAAAGGCACATCGGGCTACCAGTCCCTAATATTTTGCCAAGTTTCGTGCAAATCCATTCAGCCGTTCGATTATCGACATTTAGATACGTCTACAGCCTGAATGGCTGAATGGAATTACACCAAACTTGGCAAAATGGTACATCAAACCTAAGAAGTCAGGGAGGATCTACTATGCCCCCTTATCGTCATTTGCCCCTTCCCTTTCGCCTCCTCTTGTCTCTCGATCCTACCGAGAGACAAGATGGCGGCCGCTACGGACTGTTTGGAATGTTGACAGACGCCGGAGAACCAATCAGCTTCGCTTCACAAAGCTCCGTTGCGCGAAAAGTACGCGAACTGGAGCGCTGCCCGGTCCGCTGTTACAGATATATATCTTTTTTTAAACGTTAATTTCTCAAAATCCACTGGAGCACATATATTGAGACCTACAAAAGGCACATCGGGCTACCAGTCCCTACAATTTTGCCAAGTTTCGTGCAAATCCATTCAGCCGTTCGGGCTAAAAGTGAGGCCAACCGCCCTATGGAAAACTCAATGTTAAAAACACGTTTTGGGACCCCCCTTTTTTCTCGACCCCCCCTGGACGAACCCCCCCCCCCAATTTTCAGGGGCTGCTCAGAAACAAAATGTGCCATTTTCCTGAAAATTTCAGCCAATTCCGTCCACAAACGCCAAAGTTATTAGACATAGAATTTTCAAAAAACCCATAGAGAAAAAATCCTAACTATATATACCTACTGGCGACCGCCAGTAGGTGATATATATATATATATATATAGTAGGTATATATAGTTAGGATTTTTTCTCTATGGGATTTTTGAAAATTCTATGTCTAATAACTTTGGCGTTTGTGGCCGGAATTGGCTGAAATTTTCAGGAAAATGGAACATTTCGTTTCTGAGCAGCCCCCGAAAATTTGGGGAGGTTTCGTCAAGGGGGGGCCGAGAAAAAAGGGGGGTCCCAAAACGCGTTTTGCCCATGGTAATTTCCATAGGGCGGTTGGCCTCACTTTTAGCTCGAACGGCTGAATGGATTTGCACGAAACTTGGCAAAATTGTAGGGACTGGTAGCCCGATGTGCCTTTGCTAGGTCTCAATATATGTGCTCCAGTGGATTTTGATAAATTAACGTTCAAAAAAATATATATATCTGTAACAGCGCTCCGGGTAGCGCTCCGGTTCGCGTACTTGACGCGTAACGGAACTTCGCGAAGGGAAGCTGATTGGCTCTCCGGTGTCTGTCAACATTCTGAACAGTCCGGAGCGGCTGCCATCTTGTCTCTCGGTAGGATCGAGAGATAAGAGGAGGCCAAAACAAAGGGGGAAATTACCATAAGGGGGCATAGTAGATCCTCCCTGACCCCCTAGGTTTGATGTGGAGGCTTTAAAAGGGCCCCGCGGGGCAAAAAAAAAAATTGTTTTTTTTGCGTGGGGAGCGCCCGGTACGCTTTTGTGCAATGGGCGGTGGTAATCTAAATGATGAGGGGGGGGGGGGGCAGCGTTCAAAGCACATCAGCGTGCATAAACACGAAAATGTTTTTATCTACCACGTACTTGACTTATCTCTCTGAGATGCATTCCCTTGTGTTTCGGCAATGGTAGTCTGTTCATTACATAGATCGCCCGAGGGCGGTAGTACAGACCGCGCGTAGGAAAGGGTCAAAAGCCAGGGGTATAGGAGTATGTAACAAGCGAGCCATTTAATTGAAAAAACTAAACGTGACAAACGGTTGCAGAATCAGTGAAGGTTGATTTTTTAATTGAAAGTATAACAGGATCAGTTACAATAAAATCGTCCATACGCACACCATGGGCGAGTATCATGGGTAACATTACTTCGAAGCTTTATTAATACAATAATCAATAATGAAAAATCGACATCAATAGGGTTGTCCGTATTCCCAGTCAGTACCCTTCCCCGCCCGCCATGTGCACAAAGACCGCATACATCCCCCATAACGTCAAGGCTAAGTAACTAGAACGTCATAAGGAGTTGCAATTCGCTCCCATACTGGCGCCATTTTGGTCGAGGCCAGGCAGGTCCAGAGTATAGTTCAATGTCTCCAATAAGTAGCAGCAGGACCAGAATCCCTTTCGGCAGTTCTGGCTTCGTCATTACGAGCACTAGAAAACAAGACATTCTGGGCAATACCACCCTTGACGCAGCCCTTTATGCTACAAGATGGTGTCTTCCATTCAGAAAATATTGTTGGCAGCATTTTGAAAGGAAAGATAAACGGCCGTTCTCCTAGTGAGTCTCACATTGTTACATTTATGAAGAATGTTGAAGAGTAGTATGTTGAAAATCTGAAGCCATCGTTCTACAAACTCTCAACCAGCCTTGGATGGAAAAATCCTGAAGAATGTACAAACTGAAAACCAGTTTTTGTCTGCATAGCATCAGCAGCAACACTTGAGTCAGCTTTGTGTGAAGCCGCCATTTTGATCCAATCAATACCGTCCCCCTGCACACATTCAGGGACCAGGCCGCATTGCGAGGGCACCGCAAGACGTGTCTTCAGGTCAAACGGATTGTGGAACAAGGTCCAGAATGAAGAGTCACCAAAAGGCAAAAAGTTCTGCCGGACCCCGGCAGCCGGCCGCCTATGTCGGGGGCGATCTCAGGCCACACCAGGGCAACAAGACTTGGGGAGGGGGCAGGAGCCAAGCGCTCCCTCCCAGTCCGCGCCACGACACCGCCCCTCGGGGGCCTCCGTCAAGCGGTTCAGGGAGGCACCGCAGGCAGCGGTTCTTCAGATCAGTGGCTCTCACCGGCAAGGCTCCCCTCCGTCAGCAGCGATCATTGGCGCTGTGGTTGCGGCCGGAGGCCCCGCCTAGTCAACGCCCCGGCCTCTCCATGTCGTAGGCGGCAAGAGTGGGCGCAACTCAGCTGGATGGCGGGTGAGACGCTGTAGCCGCAAGAGTAGGCGAAACTCAACCGGCCGAGTGAGGCACTGTGCCGCAAGAGCGGGCGGAACTCAGCTGGCCGAGCGAGACTTGGGGAGGGGGCAGGAGCCAAGCGCCCCCTCCCAGTCCGCGCCACCACACCGCCCCTCGGGGGCCTCCGTCAAGCGGTTCAGGGAGGCACCGCAGGCAGCGGTTCTTCAGATCAGTGGCTCTCACCGGCAAGGCTCCCCTCCGTCAGCAGCGATCGTTGGCGCTGTGGTTGCGGCCGGAGGCCCCGCCTAGTCAACGCCCCGGCCTCTCCATGTCGTAGGCCGCAACAGTGGGCGCAACTCAGCTGGATGGCGGGTGAGACGCTGTAGCCGCAAGAGTAGGCGAAACTCAACCGGCCGAGTGAGGCACTGTGCCGCAAGAGCGGGCGTAACTCAACTGGCCGAGCGAGACTTGGGGAAGGGGCAGGAGCCAAGCGCCGCCTCCCAGTCCGCGCCACCACACCGCCCCTCGGGGGCCTCCGTCAAGCGGTTCAGGGAGGCACCGCAGGCAGCGGTTCTTCAGATCAGTGGCTCTCACCGGCAAGGCTCCCCTCCGTCAGCAGCGATCGTTGGCGCTGTGGTTGCGGCCGGAGGCCCCGCCTAGTCAACGCCCCGGCCTCTCCATGTCGTAGGCCACAAGAGTGGGCGCAACTCAGCTGGCCGAGCGAGACTTGGGGAGGGGGCAGGAGCCAAGCGCCCCCTCCCAGTCCGCGCCACCACACCGCCCCTCGGGGGCCTCCGTCAAGCGGTTCTGGGAGGCACCGCAGGCAGCGGTTCTTCAGATCACAACAGAGTCTCATGCTCGATCGATTGAGCTGGCCGAATCAGGCAACAAGAAGGTGGAGGGGGGCACCTCTTGCTCAACTACCACTTGAGAAGGTGGTACTCTCTTCCTAGGAGGTGGTGGTGGTGGTGGTGGGGATGCACCAGCTGAAGCTACAACACTTGCGATTGCTAAGTGATGAAAAAAGGTCTTCCTCTCACAAAGATGAAAGTCAGAGTGAGGAAACAAGGAGGGGTTTTCATCATTTGGGACAAAAAATAGTTCTAAACCAATGAAAAGTGTTATTTTTAGGTCACATGACCTAGCCTTACATCATTAGGAACCCAAAAGTGAAATGAACCAATGAAAAGTTTTATTAACAAGTCACATGACCTGTTATGCTTACGTTACGCGCTCCGCGCCGCGCCCCGGATCGCTTCCGGGAAGCTGCGCTTCGCGCCTCGCGCATCGGAGCACTTCCGGGTGCGCTAACGCGGCTCGTCATATGACGCATTACGCGACAACGCGATATGTCGCGGTTACGCGACGCGTCACGATGTTGTTTTCTAACGCGGCAGTTGCGCAAACAGAACGTTTATCGGCCGGGCATATGGAATACATACACATTCATACCATACAATCAGGGCATGTACGCTCAGTCACACCATACAATTTTTCACGTTCACAGTGATGGTAGGCACTCCATGCAATATCTCACAGCGCTTGTCTATGTCTTTCCCTACATGGAGCACGGTGCGGTCCATGTCCACTCCATTCTTCAGTCGGAACTCCGATGTAACCTACAGAGGAGAAAAGAAAGGGGGGGGGATACAGCATTCAGAGGATGTCAGCGCGCGCAAACACGAAAAAGCTTCTACTTACCATGTATCAGACTAGCTGCAGGAACGTGTAATACAACAGATCTTGGCTATCCCTTTCGCATTATTTTTCTGTGTAACATATCCTCGCCTTCTTATGATGCCAAAAAATGTTTCATTTTGTTTGTCTCTAAATTCGAGTTCCCTCTTCGTGTATTTGTTTCTCAATTAGTCTTATTTTATGGGACAAAATACCACACCTTACATTCGGCAGATACCTTAAGCTACGGTCGACCATTTTCTAACAATTCTGGAAAAGGGGCAGGTGTGACGGATACAAATTTCAATCAATCCAAAATTCAGGCAAAGGGTCTGCATTATCTGTCTTCTATTGTTTGGGAATAACAGCCATTATTCTAAAATCCTACCAACCTAGACGATTGTTATGACGCTGATTCCATACTTCCTTCGAAAACTTTTTTTTTTGCAAAAATGTTAGTATACAAATACGGGCCTACAACCACGTGGGCCGGCCACGGAGCAAACTGGAATCGTATATGATGAGGGGACCTTTACACTGTAGAAAAACGTAACGGGCGGGCCATTAGGTTGCAGGAATTAAGGTGTCTAACAGTTGCGGAATCGGTGGACGTTAATTTTATAATGAAAGTACGACAGGACCAGTTACAATGAAATTATCTAGATATACATTTGCGGGCAAGTACCATGAGTAACGTTAATTCGATCTTTCAATAGTACAGTAATGAATAATACATCAGAACTTAATATCAATAGGGATGTGCAAATGTTCAATCAGTACCCGTCCCCGCCCGCCATGTGCTCCAAAACTGCATACATATCTCGTGATATCAAGGCTGAGCAACCAGTACACATCAAGGAGTTGCGAGTCTCATTTATACCGACGCCATTTTGGGCGAGGCCGGGCAGGTCCAGAATATAGTCAAAATGTCTCCACCAACCAGCGGTCGGAACAGAACCCCTTTCAGCAGTCCAAAAAGTTCCGTTAAATGACAACAGAAGGGACAGGCAACAAGAACCATCAGTCAAAGAGGGGAGGGCAAGTTCTTCTCTACCGGGTCACGTTGGGGCTCCACCGGAACTGATCGAATTGGTAGTCTACAGTGTTTCTGGATGTTTCAGACTGAAGCTGGCGTCAGCATGAGAGCACCCCGTGGCTACGTCGTGGCCATTCCGCGAGCAATCATGGCAGTCGCTCCCCACCGGAAGTCTGCGGGAGTCGGGGGCCCCGGTGACTCTTGTAGAATCTTCAAGGCTGAGGGGACGCTTTTGGGAATGGGGCCCATGCCCTAGCAGTCAAGCGTTCGAGTTCCAGGGTTGCCCAGAGCCATCCTTGCAGGCCAGGCCCAAGTCTGTGGAGCCGACCGCCATTTCGTGAGCTCCGTGGCAGCCGCCTGTCGCTGTACCACAAGAGTGGGTGCAATTCAGCCGGATGGCGGGTGAGACGCTGTAATAGCAAGAGCAGGCGAAACTCAGGTGGCCGAGCGACGCACTGTGCCGCAAGAGCGGGCGCAATTCAGGTGGCCGAGTGAAGCGCTGGGGTGCAGCTGAGAAACCTCCACCTGGGGAGGTGGGGGAGGCTCGTTCGCGCCGCCTCTCCCTTCCAGTGCACCCCACGCCGTCTCCTGGCGCAGGTATATGTGATGGTCGGACCAGGGCACCGCAGGACGTGTCTTCAGGTCAAACGGATTGTGGGACAAGGTCCAGAATGGAAGAGTCACCAAAAGGCAAAAAGTTCCGCCGGACCCCGGGAGCCGGCCGCCTATGTCGGGGGCGATCTCAGGCCACACCAGGGCAACAAGACTTGAGGAGGGGGCAGGAGCCAAGCGCCCCCTCCGAGTCCGCGCCACCACACCGCCCCTCGGGGGCCTCCGTCAAGCGGCTCAGGGAGGCACCGCAGGCAGCGGTTCTTCAGATCAGTGGTCTCACCGGCAAGGCTCCCCTCCGTCAGCAGCGATCGTTGGCGCTGTCGTTGCGGCCGGAGGCCCCGTCTAGTCAACGCCCCGGCCTCTCCATCTCGTAGGCCGCAGAGTAGTCGGGGAGAAATCCCGGGAACGGCGGCATGTATTTGGATCGATGTTGCAGCAGGCTGCCATGTAAATAGTTATTTAATAAAACGTTTTACCCTGTTACTTTGCTGGTGTGTTGTATATATTTATAATATTTGCATAGGGTTTGTCGTTATTTTGGGCGGGGTGGGCGGCGGAGCCGAGCTGTCTTGCAGCCATCATGGCGTCGAGCTCGGTTCCTCTCACTAGTTTCATATTTCTCATGAGGGGTTGTTCCTAATGTTTCTATTTTAGCGAGGTCAAAAAGAGATCCCATTAGTGGCCTACTGATTTTGCTTGATTCCTTTTGTTTTTTCTAACGATTTTTCACTATCTGCAAAGACTAAACAGAGTATTGCGACTCTGTGCTTGTTTGTAAATAGAGAATGAACCAAAGAGAAGCAATTCCAAAACAGTAAATGCTTGGATAACAATCAATCAAATGGAGAGGGAAGCAGGCACGACGGATTACAACGGGGGCAAAGGCCTGCGTTACCTACCCTTCACTATCTGCAAAGAGAGAATACTCCTAAAAGAAAAGAGGGGGGGGCAGCGTTCAAAGCACATCAGCGTGCATAAACACGAAAATGTTTTTACCTACCACGTACTTGACATTTTAAAGCTTTTGATATTTGCTAATACAAAAACCATTGAAATTCACTGAAAAAACCATAGGTTATAGACCATATATAGTTAGGAATTAGCATTTACAAAACCTTGAAAATTCACTGAAAAAACCATGGGTTATAGACCATATATAGTTAGGAATTAGCATTTACAAAACCTTATTTTACTCACACAAAACCATTGAAATTCCATATATAGTTAGTTGCACTAACTATATATCGCGCACCCGCAATCCACTGCTGATGATGTCACATATTACATCATTCATGACATGGTCAGTGACATCACTGATGACATCACTGATGACATCTCAAATGACATCACTGATGACATCTCAAATGACATCACTGATGACATCTCAAATGACATCACTGATGACATCTCAAATGACATCACTGATGACATCACTGATGACATCACTGATGACATCTCATTTGACATCAATGGTCACATCACTGATGATATCATTCATGTGACAATACAATGCATCTCCTCACACTTTAATATAACCTCTGTTACACCCAGTGTTAAATACAGAATATAATTTTTAAAACCATTGACACCAATACTAGTTACTACATACGCACTCACTGATTCCTACGTCTACACACACATTCACTCATTCACCCATACAATCATTCATACATACAATCACTCATCTTTACAACACTATCATATGCCCTCATACACCTATACAGACACTCACACTCTGCCACTCATCCATGGAGTTACTCACACACCTAGTCAGTCCTGTAAAGAATCAATCACACTTCCATTTTCTAATCTATACAGTTAAACATAGAGTACCTTACATTTTCAAACATATACTAACACATTCTTACTCTCTAATACAATCATTGATACAAGAACACATTGATCTGCACAGAGTCACACATCTCCCAGCCAGCCACACACACACTCAGTCTCCCATACAAATACTTGGACAATCAATCAATAACCCATATAGTTACTCATATAGCTACTGATCAACACATGCAGCAGTTTACAGAACAACAGACATAATGATGCACAAATTAAGACAGTTTAGTCACTAACCCATGCACTCAGTGAGACACATTTAATCACTCACTCATACAGTCAGTCACGCACCTACTAAATCCTTCATCCAGACACTTCTACATCTACTCATTCTTCAATATGTAAAACATATTTAAACTTTACAGAAACACACAGTCACTGGATGATGTGATCAGTGATGTCATCAGTGATGTCATTTGAGATGTCATCAGTGATGTCACTGACCATGTCATGAATGATGTAATATGTGACATCATCAGCAGTGGATTGCGGGTGCGCGATATATAGTTAGTGCAACTAACTATATATGGAATTTCAATGGTTTTGTGTGAGTAAAATAAGGTTTTGTAAATGCTAATTCCTAACTATATATGGTCTATAACCCATGGTTTTTTCAGTGAATTTTCAAGGTTTTGTAAATGCTAATTCCTAACTATATATGGTCTATAACCTATGGTTTTTTCAGTGAATATATATATATAAATATATATATATATATATATATATATATATATATATAACAGCCAGCTCTGCTCACTCTTGCATGGGTGCTCGTCGCGGGAGGTGCCCCCGCATACATTAACGCTGCACGCCTCGTACCTTTCTTGCACAATGCAAAATTACATTCACATCCTTAGGAGATGTGGGGCAGTATTGCACCAGAGGCGCTATTATGGCGAAGTCCAAGGCCCATACAGGGCGGGATCGCTATATTTTAAACAGAGATATCCACTGTTTTTAATTTAAATAGTGCAATCATGATATGAATGTAATTTTGCATTATATATTGATGAATTCTCTCATTATACATCTATGTGAAACATGTTACAAAATGGCGCTACCATTTTTCAAGAAACGCTGGCCCCTTCTTTATGTCAGTGACACTGGCTGAGTATGAAAATGTAAATAAAAATAGCTGTTGTCGGCGCGCCCATTTACCATCGAGAAAGGCGACTGCCGAAACGCGTCTGGTGTTGTAATGAGGAAATAAACAAATATCCTGTCTTATTTCCCGTGAGTGCTTGGCTTCTGTGCAAGAAAGGTACGAGGCGTGCAGCGTTAATATATATATATGTGATCAAGTCCCCTGTGAGGGACGAAACACGTCATGGCTGCTGCACCTCTTTGGGAGTTTGAATAAACTGTAGTTGACGAACCACGGTGGTCCACGCTCTTTCTTGTCGCCCTGGGAGGAACGGCCAAGTGAGAAGGAGTCTATTTGGATATATATATATATATATAATCCACAAGTTTGCTTACAAGCATGAGACGCACTCGGAAAATTGCAGCATAAGGGTTTATTTGTCCAACAACACGCTACGCGTTTCGACAGTAACTCTTGTCTTGTTCACACGTGTGAACAAGACAAGAGTTACTGTCGAAACGCGTAGCGTGTTGTTGGATAAATAAACCCTTATGCTGCAATTTTCCGAGTGCGTCTCATGCTTGTAAGCAAACTTGTGGATTATTAACGTTTTCGGCTGGTGTGGTCCGCCGAATTGGAGATGCCACCTGACTGGGGAGAAAGGATTCCGGAAGGACTCCGTTGTTGTTTTGTGATATATATATATATATATATATATATATATATATATATATGACTGCAAGCTTTTCAAAGAAAAGAAAAGAAGAGAGGCCACACGGGGATTCAGGAGCAGGTAGCCATCTATTTCAGAAGTCCAGGTAATGGCGGATGCATTTCGGCTTAAACGAAACAGCCCCAAATGTTCTACCTCCTGTGACTAGATGTCTTGTAGGCACTGAGTTCCCTCCCCCTGATGCATTCGGCACAGCTGTTGTAGTCCGTGTTGAATATTGCGGACTCCAAATCCCAGCATGCACTGTCTTGGCATGACCAGGTCGCCGGTGTGGGGGAGTGGAAAAAATGTGTATATATATTCACTGAAAAAACCATAGGTTTCAGGCCTTATATAGTTAGGAATTAGCTTTTAAAAAACCTTTGAAATTCACTCAAAAAACTATACGTTTTAGGGGTGATATAGTTAGCTCGACATTTCACTCATACAAAACCATTGAAATTGCTCCTATATAGTTAGTTGTACTAACTATATTTCGCGCACCCGCAATCCACTGCTGATGATGTCACATATTACATCATTCATGACATGGTCAGTGACATCACTGATGACATCACTGATGACATCTCAAATGATATCACTGATGACATCATCCAGTGAATGTGGTTTGCTTCGTTATTTAAATATGCATTATATATATAGCAATTTGCATTGAAGTATGAGTGGATATATAAAAATAAATATTTGGATGGAGGACTTTAACAATGTATAGTGTCTCACTAAATATAAGGATAGTGACTAAACTGTGTGAATATCTGTATCACTTTGTCAGTTGTTGTGTAAACTGGTTCTCCAGTTGGTTACTAGCTATGTGAAAGTCTATATTAGTTATTGATTAGTTCATTGAGTATTTGTATGGGAGAGTGAATGTGCGTGTGGTTCAATGGAGGGTGTGTGACTGCCCAAAGATGTGTGAATAGTTGATTCAGTAGATATATGAAGTTAAAACTACATGTTCTAACAGTTGTCTGGGTGAGTGAATATCTTTATGGGTGTGGTGATGAGCAAATATATTTCTCAATGGTACATGTCCAACAAACTAGAAAAATAAAAGGCAGTGTATGTGTCAGTTGTTGTATATAAATAAGTATACATAAGACTCAATGATTGTGTGAGTGACTGTATGGATAACTGTATACTTGTAATAATGATTTTATAATATACTAAATATGACTTACTATCTAAATGAATAGATAAAGTGGTGTTTGTATAAGTGTGTAGCTAACTAAATATGTAAGTATGATCCATTGTTTACATAAGTGAGTAGGATAACTTCATATGTGAATAGGTTGTGTGCTGGTGTGTAATGTCGATATAGGTGTATAAGTATTTTTGATAGTGTTCTATTTTTCATTGATAGCATGTATGAGTGAATCTACAGGTAAGTGATTAGATGTGTGTATACATCTAGGAATCAATGAGTGGGTTTTTAAATACTTGTATTGCTGTGTCAATGGATTCAAATATGATACTCTGTATTTTACAAAGAGTGATGAAGATTTTACTAGTGTATGAAAAGGTGTATGTGATTGTCACGTGGATGATGTCATCAGTGATGTCATCATTGATGTCATTTGAGATGTCATCAGTGATGTCACTGACCATGTCATGAATGATGTAATATGTAACATCATCAGCAGTGGATTGCGGGTGGGCGAAATATAGTTCGTAAAACTAACTATATAGGAGCAATTTCAATTGTTTTGTATGAGTGAAATGTCCAGCTAACTATAACACCCCTAAAACTTATAATTTTTTGAGTGAATTTGAAAGGTTTTTTAAAGGCTAATTCCTAACTATATAAGGCCTGAAACCTATGGTTTTTTCAGTGAATTTGCAAGGTTTTTAAAATGCTAATTCCTAACTATATAAGGCCTGAAACCTATGGTTTTTTCAGTGAATTTGCAAGGTTTTTTAAATGATAATTCCTAACTATATAATGCCTGAAACCTATGGTTTTTTCAGTGAATTTGCAAGGTTTTTTAAAGGCTAATTCCTAACTATATAAGGCCAGAAACCTATGGTTTTTTAATTGAATATGCATGTTTTTTTAAATGCTAATTCCGAACTATATAAGGCCTGAAACCTATGGTTTTTCATTGAATTTCAACGTTTTTTTGAATGACAATTTTTAAATGTATTAATTTGGTTTTTTTTATACTGATTTACTACATTTTTGCAGGCAGGTGTTCAGCGGGCACGCCCCCTTTTTACAACACTGCAGCGCAACCCCTGGCGCGTTTGCAGAGGAGGAACTAATTCCCCTTGCATACTGGGGGTCCCTGGGGGGCAACTAGCCCACCAGGAGCCTCCAGTATAAGCCAGGGGGCTGCATTGCAGAGAGGTGTAATGAGGCCACACCCTTTTTTACACCTCTCTGCAACGCAGCCCCCGGGCATATTTGCAGAGGGGGAACTAATTCCCCTTGCATACTGGGGTCCCTGGGGGCCAACTAGCCCACCAGGAGCCTCCAGTATGCGCCATGGGGCTGCGTTGCTATGCCCCGGGGGCGGCAGTCCTCGGGGAAGTTTTGGGGGGATTGTGGACCCCCCACACTTCTTTATCACTATGCCCCCGCGATTTGGTCCCCCCGTGGGGTAATTTTTTAAAAAACAGACCAGGTTTTAAAAAAAAAAATGTGGTCCTTTTTTGTCCTTGTGGGTCCACCTGGGCAGGCCTAGGGTGTCCGGGTGTATCTACCCTGCCCCCTTTTTGTGTTCTTCACGTTTGTTTTTTTGCTTTCTTTTGCCTTTGTCTATCGAGCACAAGATGGATGCCAACACTTCCTGGTTAGAAGTGTTGACAGCCAATTAGCATGCAGCTTTCTCGGGAAGGCATGCTGATTGGCTGCCACTGTCTGTCAACACTCCAAACCAGGAAGTGTTGGCAGTCATCTTGTGCCTCGGTAGAACGACGGCACAAGAAAGCAGTGAAACAAAGGTGCAAAACACGCAAAGGGAGCAGGGTAGAAGCACCCTGACCCCCTAGGCCTGCTCAGGGGGTCACGATATTCCGAACGATTGAAAATGACTTTTCTTGAGAAACATTTGGATTTGGATTATCATGTCCTATACTTTGGAATTTTTTAAAGACTGACTTTGAGGATGCTATAAATTACTCAAGTCTGCCCGAATTGTGTGGGTAAAATTGATACCTAGTCACTTTGAATAAGAATGTACTTACGTCTCGTCTAACATTTGGAAGAAATATCTAGTTATATGACAACAGGATACAGACATAACTTGAAGGAAATAAGAACGCCCTGAAGAAGTTCTGTTGTACAGAACGAAATGCGTCAGCTGGCTGTGGCACATAAACTTAAGGAAAATAAAATCATTTGAATATACACCAAGATTCAGCGCTTCAATAAGGACTCTAAGTGATATGATTTGATTGGACTTGTTGTGCAAGTGGTGCTGTGCCAAACTTTGGAATATTCTCCACTACTCTCTACTACTCACTCTCTACTACTCCACTACTCTCTAATACTCACTCTCTACTACTCATTCTCTGCTACTCTACTACTCTCTCTCTACTACTCACTCCCTACTACTCACTACCTACTACTCTCTACTCCTCACTCTCTACTACTCACTCTCTACTACTCACTCTCTACTACTCTCTACTACTCACTCTCTACTACTCACTCTCTACTACTCACTCTCTACTCTCTACTACTCACTCTCTCTACTACTCTACTACTCACTCTACTACTCACTCCCTACTACTCTCTACTATTCTCTCTCTGCTACTCACTCTCTACTACTCACTCTCTACTCACTCACTCTCTACTACTCACTCTCTACTACTCACTCTCTACTACTCTCTACTACTCACTCTCTACTGCTCTCCACTACTCACTCTACTACTTACTCTCTACTACTATTTACTACTCTTTACTACTCACTCTCTACTACTCACTCTCTACTACTCTCTACTACTCACTCTACTGCTCTCTACTACTCACTCTACTACTTACTCTCTACTGCTATCTACTACTCACTCTCTACTCTCTATTACTCACTCTCTACTCCCTACCTCTCTACCTCTCTCTACTAGTCTCTACCTATCTACCTCTACCTCTCTACCTCTACCTCTCTACCTCTCTCTACATGCACACATATACACATATATATATGCATATATATATGCATATGCATTTATATATATGTATGTGTATATATATACATACATATATAAACATATATAATCTGCATATCTATATAAATACAAATATAAATGCATGCATACATATACATATATGCATACATATGCATGTTATTTACATGAAAGTTTGAAAAACACTAATAAAAGCAAAGCTAAAAAGCCACCTCATTACAAACAGAATGGCTTTAATTTAAACGAGGGCGAGATCTATTGCATTTTCAATGCTTGTTTACTTTGGTTCCATCAAGAAGGCATTCAGATGTGTCACACATTTGCCATAAATTCTAAATGTTAGCACTCTAGTTGCTCATTAGATCACTGTAGTAAAGCTACTGCTCACCAGGGAAGTCTGCTGCTGGTATTCAAAGTGCATGTTTCAATCTGCATGTCAGAATTTTTTTAATGAAATAGAAGAGGATTTGAGAAGTCACTCAAAATGTGCCCTAATGTTTCTTTCTGAAGCACTAATCATACTTTCTATGGCAAAATGAACCCCCTCAATTTGTTCCTTTTTAAGTTAAATGTTTTCAGACTTACCACTTCATTCCAATCAAGATGGCTTCTGGTGTGCCATACTATTGTCATAAGTAAGACTGTTAGCGCTCTAGTTGTTCTTTAAAACACTCTGGGACATTCTGTCATTGGGCTATACTTGGGCTACATCTGGGTGATATTTGGGCTACATTTGGGCTCTTTTGTCTCTGGTGGCCATCTTGGGAGACTGCATGTCAGAATTTTTTAATGAAATAGAAGAGGATTTGAGAAGTCACTCAAAACGTGCCCTAATTTTTCTTTCTGCAGCACTAATCATACTTTCTATGGCAAAATATACCCCCTCATTTTGTTCCTTTTTAAATTAAATGTTTTAAGAGTTACCACTTTATTCCAATCAAGATGGCTTCAGGTGTGCCATACCTTTGTAATAAGTAGGACTGTGAGCGCTCTAGTTGTTCTTTAGAACACTCTGGGAAGCTGCAGTAGAACACAAAGGAATCAACTGACAGTCTCTGTCCTTGTTGGATGTACATGTTTTACTGAGAATGTCAGACTTCATTCTCCCATGACTGAGAAAGATAATGTGAATTTACAGAAAATATGCTTTCAGCTAAGCTTATAGATCCCCTTCCAAACCACTGTGGGAAAAGCATGAGATAATAGTTTTCTTTCAAACATGATTCATGATATCCCAGCAGAAGGCTTTTTCACATGGTAAAATCACCTTAGAACACACCACAATTCTTAAAATTAGTATGGTACTATCAACAAATGATTTATAATGTAACTAAAGTCTTAAAACCTTCTATTAACTGCAATGCTTTTTGATGAGGTGCTATCATGTATATTCGTCCCAAGATGGCTGCCAACAGTTTCTGGTTTGGAGTGTTGACAGACAGTTGACAGCCAATCAGCATGCAGCTCGTGCTCGGAAAGGTAAGCTTACAGTAAGCTGCTATAGATATATATATTGTTTCTCTTTTGATTTTCTCAGGAACTACTGGAGGGATTTTCACCAAATATAGAAAAGGCACTTCTGCATACCAGTCCCTACCATTTTGCCAAGTTTGGTGTAATTCCGTTCAGCCGTTCGGGCTGTAGCCGTGTCTAATCGTCCTATGGAAATTAACATGGGGAAAACACGTTTTGGGACCCCCTTTTTTCTCGGCCCCCGCTTGACGAATCCCCCCAAAACTTTCAGGGAAGGAGCAGAACTGAGCTGGCCAAAATTTTGGAAAATTGCACGCAATTTCCTCAATCGACGCCAAAGTTATTCCCAATAGAATGTTGCGAATTTCCTATGGTAACTAGGTCCTAACTATATATACCTACTGGCGACCGCCAGTAGGTAATATATATACACACACAGAGTAGTTAAAGTTAAGACCTAGTTATCACAGGAAATTGATTTATTGGTTTGCTAATAACTTTGGCGCTGTTTGACTAATTTTTATGAAACTTTCCTATAGAAAAGTTCATCCAGCTCAGCTCCTTCCTTGAAAGATTCAGGATGATCCATCAAGCGGGGCTAAGAAAAGCAGAGGGGTCGCAAAACTTAATTTTATCATGCAATTTCCATACTGATTTTTGAACAGCACTACAGTCAAAACAGCTGAACTGAATGACACCAAATTTGGCAGAAAGCTAGATCTTCATCCAGACAGGATGCGTTTTGGCTCTGGGGCCAACCTTATGCTGCGCACAGCCAAAGGCCGTGTGCAGAGGAGGTTGCCACCCGAGGGTGGTTTGGGGTCTGTGCCCAACCCTGTGGCAGGGGATTGGCATAATGTCGTAAGGTAATAAAAAATTACTTTATGTTAAATAAACCCTAGAAATTCACTAAAAAAACAAATTTACAGTATAGTTAGGTGAAAATGTCAGTTTAAACAACATTTAAACTTACAAAATCACTAAAATTCACCACTTATAGTTATTTAAAGTGACTATAACTCACACCCTCACCATGCATTGCTTATGACCGGATGTATGATCATACATCGCGCACCATGACATCGTGGGCTTTAACCCCGCGGTGAATACATCGCAATGTCCAACACTTCGCCATCTTTTACATCGCATGTATTTACAACGGCAATGCGTTGATTCCTATTGGCAAGCATGAAACATCGCAGGCGCTTAAATCGCACGTCATGACAGCGTGTGCTTTGCTTCCGGCAGAGGTGAGGGGTCAGAGTTCAGGCGCGAGGACCTGGCCTAATGGCAGGCAGGTCAGCAGGGACGCTCAACATCCAGTGATTGTGGGCAAATCACTCGATCTCCCCGTGCCTAAAATAAAAATACTGCTGTAAGAAAATAACCACATTCCCGCCCCGTGAAAGTCTGGATAGCGAGAGGGACTGCCACAGGAAACATCCCCCAGAACTCCCCACATGGCAGCACTTCTTTAACATAGTCAATAGACTTATCACCTGTGGAATTAGTGGGTTATGGAAGAATGCTGTTGTATATCGGCCACTGTTACATCTGGATAGTTGCACGTTCGGCAGATGATGGAACTGAAGAACGGGGTGATAGCGTCCTTTGCCCAAGATCACACATTTCGGACACATTTAGAAACCTCATTGAAACCCAGAGCTCCTGGTCATGGAGTCTGCAGTTGCTACTAGGACACACCTCCGAGGGCCGCTTCTCCCGATATTATAAATAGTTATCAAGGTCCAGTCATTTGCAGTCTAGTTACCTCTGGGGCAAATGGGGTGCAAACGGTTCACACTTCTCAATACAGGTCTCCATTTATTCACAACCTTCGATTAAGAAGCGCTTTGAAGTGGAATGCTAAGTGGCATAGAGCTGTTTTTATAATGAAAAACTTCAAAATTAAAATAAGAGTTTTTATTGAATATTATTAACATAAAAAAGCATGGGTTACAGAGGCAAAAATGCAGTGTCAGGAAAAAAGATATTCTTTCGTGGATACATTCACTTGCCGAACACCTGTTTGTGGCTGCTCTATTCCAAAGCCGCACACGCCCTTCCTCTGGCACATTGTTGTGTATATTACCACAGTTGTGACTGCGCCGGTGGGTTGTCGGGTTTCTATAGGCGACCCCCATATACACCGGAGTGTTTGCACGTCACATGTGTGAATCTGAGGGGGTTCATGTCTGCTCCACCTGTCCTCGAGTGCCTGGTGGCTCTATGTGATGACACAATATGAGAGTCTAGTGTATACGTTTTGCTCGCATAAGCCCTCTCTGTATCTGCTCGGAATAGGTTGTGTCCTGTTTGCTGGAATTGCTGGCTGTGCTGTTCTTGTGTGTGCGCACCACTGTGCATATGTTTATGCACCTGTGTGGGTGTGTCACGGCCCCTGTCTGGCTGTCTTGTCTGTGTGCACACTTCCTGCTGGGTGTGTGGTGCATGGATTTGATACCAAACGCTCACTTACTAATATCCGATCTCAGGGAAAGCCATGTGGCTCTATAATCATTATTATTTATTTATTTATTACAAATGTATCACCACTGCAGGGTGTTAAATGGTCAAATGAACTGCGTCCATTGGCACAAGCATGCGTGCAGCACAGTCTGCAGTGTTTAAATTGCCCCAGCCCCATGACTTCTGTTCCTTGACCCCGGAGGGCTCCAGTTTGGGACTGGTGAACTTTGGGTCAGGCGTGAACCCCCTAGTGCAGAGTACTGCTGCTGTTGTTTCTTGGCGCATCGGGCACTAAGTGTGGCGGTGAACGGGGGAGTGTAATAGTGTATACTGGAAGAAGCTGCAGTCTTAGATTTTACCCCAGTGTATCAATTTTTTTGTGAGTGTCACGAGGCTCGAACCTTGGGTTCCAGCATTAAAGTCGGCATCGCTATCCTCAGGCCACATCCTCTCCCTTTGTGTGGGCCTGCATTTTGCACATGTTTAAGTTATTCACCTGTCGGGCCGAAATTGCTTTTAGACTAACCCCTGACCCCCACTGCCACCCCCCTCTCCCCCGCCCCCGACGCAAAATCTTCTCTTTGTGTAAATTTATTATCTAAATGTCGAAATATAAATGCCTGTATTTTTTTTAATTCTTTACCAATTATATTCTTTAGATGTCGAACTATAAATGCCTGTATTTTTTAACTTCTTTACCAATTATATTCTTTTAGACTCCCCATTACTGCGACATTTAGATATATTGCAAAAAGTCAATGCGGCAAAGTCGCTAGCTATGTAATTGCTAGCGATGTAAACTTCCATGCGATGTTATAGCATGCGTCCTGATTGCATGCGTTGTGAAGCCGGCCACGATGTTATAGTCGCGTTGCGATGGCAGCGCGATGCTATCCATTCGATGTAACTGGTGTTTCCCCTTATGACCTCACATATTATATCACTCATGATATATTCTATCACATTATTGATAACACAACATCTAAAATGACAACACTGTAAATGGCAGGGGCAAATATGGTAGTCCTGAACATATGTTTAAACAAAACTCTGAAATTTACTGAAAAAACACAGGAAAATAGCAGTTATGGTTACAAAATAAAACCTTAACAAGCTGTATCAACAGCTCCCAACTTTGTGGCATACTGTATATCGTCAAAAAGAAAAACACTTTTTTGCTGATACAGTACAGCAATGGCAAAAAAAAAAAAAAAAAAAAAAAAAGATGCAATGGCACCACATGTAGTAGCACATAAGCATCATTACATCATCCAGCTGCGTCACTGAGTAGGTCACCATGAATGTGGGCGCCTACTGAATAAAGTGGTGCTCATTTTTTTTTCAATTTACTGATCCATGACGGTGGACTCCACTTGAAGCAGTAAATGGGAAAAAAACACTTTTGAAATTCTTAAAAGGGAATTGGCCTGGCAGTAAATGGAAGCTGTCGGGCCCAACCAAAAATGGAAAAAAAACACAAACCTCCCCAAGCATTTTAAGAACCGTAAAGTCTGGGGGAGCAATGAAGGTGCAGATGAGGGTAAGCAACGATGAGTGGGCTGGGGAAACATCAGAAACAGGCTATGAACTCCCCCATCGGCAGGCGGCCAACCCAAACAACTCGCTGCCTTCAGCCGCCTTCAGCCATACATAGTGGAGGTTTGTGACAGGGTAGCCAGGATATACACCAAACTCTTGCCTGGCAGCTCATCCCCACTGCACACAACCTTTGGCTGTAGGGGAGAGGGCCGGCAGTCGTATTATCGTTCTGGCTTTCAGTCAGGACTTGCACCATAATGTCTATGAGCAGCCAACCCCTGCTGCACACAGCAGGAGTTAGACACAGAGCCTGGAATATGGCTAGGTCCTGCACCCTATCACCACAGCATATGACCATACGATATGCGCAGCTGGAGTAGGACTTTGTTAAATGGTTTTGTGAATTTTCTGAGTGTTCTGATCAAAAATTACATCCAACTGCTCCTTTGAAATGAAATGAAAGTAAATTTATAAAGTGCGCTAAACCCAAGGTATCCAGACGCTGTGGCAGAGAGTGAACTTAACCAAAAGAAGAGACCCAGACAAAGCTAAGTAGATCAGAAGTGGTGAGAAAAGAAAAGTAAAAGAAGACTAACCTATCCATCTATTTATGACTGAAACCTTGCAGAACACATTTCCGTAAGGGGCAGTGCATAATCCTTGCACACAACCCACTGAGGTCAGCCAACCCCTGCTGTACATGGCCTTTGGCTGTACACATTGGGGTTTGGCTGCAAGGCCTTGCTTCCAGTCAGACCCTGTGACGAATCCTCTGAAGGTGGCCAACGCACACTGCACATGGCAGGGGTTCCCTGCAGAGCCTGTGACCAATACCCTGCCGGCAGTCAACCGAGGCTGTGCACAGAAGGGGTCGGACAAGCCCTGTGCTTCAGGTGTCCAATTCACAGTGTACATATGCTTCATTCATTTATGTTCTAATTTTTATTTTAGGATCTTACGTTTTTTTTCTCTGCTCTCAAACTAACCCTTTTTTCTATTTTTATTCCCATTTTTTTGGTTTTAAAATGATTTTTAAAAGATGAATTGAACTTTTGACTTGCTCTACAAGACTGGCACAGAACATCTTGCAATACTTTGAGGTGACGTTCCAAAACGGTTTAAACATGTTCACCCTAGGTTCAGTAACTTCATAATGTGCTTCTTCTTATTTTTTTTTTTATTTTTTTTCAGCATTGTAGCAGACTCCGGATCTCCTTATACAATTGTTAACAATGAGGTGTGGAAAGAGAAGTTTGAACCGCACTTAGGTAAACATCTGGATAAAGCAGACATCAAAGTTAAGACTTTCAATAATGACCCAATCAAAGTCTGCGGATTTAGGAAATTGAAATTTGCCTTCAAGGGAAGAGAAGCAGTTTGCAAACTCTATGTGTCAGCAGTAGGACCATCTGTTTTGGGCTGGATGGACCAAGGGGAACTAGGAATAAAACTTAACCCCACGAAGGCGGATCCCATCCTCGTCGCCAACTTTGTTAAGAAAGCTCCGACAACCTTCAGGTGTATGACGTTGCTTTATTAAGTCACACCAACACACGCGCTCCGGGGAGCGGAGCGCTAGACCTGTCGAGCCTGCCACCAGCTGTCATCTGTCAACATTCCAGAGACAGCTGGTGACGTGGGCACAGGGCATATTATCAATGTTGCTCATAATAGGCCAGCTTGGTGGCTTTAGGGAATCATTATTGAACAACTAGCAGCCCGTCCCGACCTTGTCCGGGAGCAATCAGGCTTCCCCGACCCCCACCTGCCCCGACATTGTCCAGCATTTCGGGCCCCCGCCCGCCCCATACCCCGCCTGCCCCGACATTGTCCCCCGGAGCCTTAAAAAGGCGACATATGATAGTCACAGCAGTGCACTATAATGTAAAACCGTCTCACTGTATTGCAGCTATTACTCTCCAGCCTTCGCCTGGTAATTACCATTTCCATGTGTTTAGAGTGGGGATAAACCGAACCAGATTTCCTGGCTTTCCTTCGGGCTGCTTGCTTTCCCCGTCCCCGCCCGCCCCGACCCCCGCCTGCACCGACATTGTCCCCCGGAGCCTTAAAAAGGCGACATATGATAATCAAAGCAGTGCGCTTCGGGCTGTTTGCTTTCCCCGTCCACATGAAAAGTACCACCAAAAGAGGGCACATTTAAACACGGCTCCGAGGTTGACGGATCACTTTCGCCTGTGGGGTCTCTTTGAGCAGGGTTTACCCTTGACGGAGCTCGGTGTGCCGAGATTCCAGCATGGTAACATAATGCCCGCGTGTCAACCTAATGACCCTTAAAGCTGAAACGCTGAAACGCTGGCGCTCTGCAGTTAAACTTCCTGAGCTGTTATGAGCGTGATCGAGGTAGTTTGGAGCCTTACATCACCCTGTCCCCCGCCTGCCCCAACCCCCGCTGCCTTACCTCAGCCACCGCTCCTCAGTCCACCGCTCCTCGCCGCTTGTCACCGCTCCTTCCCCGTGCCATGTCCGCCGCTCCTGGACGCCGCTCCTCCCCGTGCTCCGGACGTCAGCACGCAGGTCGCGGCCGGCGCTACTTCGAGGGGACTACTTTTTTTATAATGTACATTTTATAAATATAACGTATTTTTAACTTTATATAGCCTATGTCCATCTGCACACCCTGAGGATTCCAACGATGTATCGGGTGTGTGGATTGGCTCTGTGGTTCCCGAGTTTACCCGCCTCAAAGCCTCAAAGTTCTTCCTTTATAATAGTAGTATAGATATACTGAATGCCTCACTGGGCAATACTTTACAGATAATTCCTCTTCATTTAGGCCCCACTTGTTCTACAATCCTTGTAGCACAGGGTCATCCTCCCGTTTTCATTTCTCAGGTGGGTTCAATAGCTCATAATACTTTTTGAGTTGGAATTGCCTTACTGATCGGTAACACAGGCATGGTGTTCCATATTAACTGTACCTACACACTTCTAAGATGGTGCTATAACTATTTGCATGCTAGACTATCGTTTTTCTATCATTTGTTTCTATTCCCAAGTGAGATTCTTTTTTCTTCAACTTTCATTTTTGCTTCTTGCACATGTTAAATGTTGAAATGCTTAACAACCACTTCATTAACTATGTGAACATAGAATTTAGATGTGCTCCGTATTTCATTCTGTAACGTCCATGTTGATCTCTAATGGCCCATATGTGTCCCTCGTTTCCTTGGAGATGTCAGTTTTTGCTCTGACTCCTAATATTCAAATATACTTAGAGAAGGCAGATGTTCTCATTACTTCCGGTGCAGCAACAGTAAACCACTCTTGTGGTCGCTTCCTTTTCCCTAAATGATTTTAAGTTGTTTCTTTTTTTCTTATATATTTTTTAGAAGTATTCTATATATTATTACATAATTCTTTTTTACACATAATCAAAGTAACCTCTGGGCAGGAGGTCAGATCTAACTGCAATACATAGTCTGGTGGTTCTGTGAGTTTGTGCGTGGAGCGGTTTGGCACTGCTTTGTCTTGTATTTGCAGGTCTTTCCGCTGCCTTTGCCTTGCCTGGTCACCCAGTTTTGTGGCGTGTCATATCACATATTTTTCTCACTTTCCGGTCTTGGATGCGAAATTTCTGTCTTCTTCTCTCATTTAAGTAATCTTTTTGCCCTTTTTCTGTTTTTAATGTACAAGGAGCTTATTAACAAAAAAAACGGATCTGGTTTAAAGGGCGTTCTGCTGATAAGCCTGTATCAGACCTTTCTCCTATTGCCGTTTCTCCCCGTGCCACCAATTTGCCCTTACTTTTCTCTCTTATATCAAATTGTTCGGCAAACCCGTCTTATGCATAATCACCTATTACTAATGCGTTTTGAGGTTTAACCATGTTTAATAGTTTTCCGGTTGTTCTTTCGACCTTTACTGCCTCAACTTCTTATATTCATCAAGTTGCACACTTTTCATCTGTTCCAGCTTCATATTTTCTGAAAGTTCTAGATATTTTTGTGTATTCTTACCTGTATGCATCACCAGCTTAGTTGCAGCTCGGTTGTAGTAGTGCATGAGATGGCGATTCCAAAGGAAATTATGTTTTTATGACTGGTGTTAGCCAAGACTTTTTGACTTTAGTAAAACTATACATGTAATACTTAGTTATGGTGGCTTTCAGTCAGCCCTTTTCCGCCATTGTCCATTCATTTTTTGTTTCCACTCACTACAGCATACAGCATGGAACAGTAGGCAGCCCACTTCAGCCACTGGCTAACTTCACTGTGAATTATGGCAGTTTGCTCTTTCACAAGGCACACAACCACAGACAAAGTAGTTCTCTTTATTGCCAAGGACAACTAAGGCAGTGTGAGCTTTTTGAAACCAACCCCATTTTTAGTCAGAGACAATATTTTTTAAATACCGTTGAAGGCCCAGCAGCTCTCCCAACTATAACGTTTTACAAAACTATGACAACACAAAACATGGCAAATCCAAAAGCCTGGCAGCCAATGCAAGACCTCTTGACATTGCCAATGCTTGTTTTGGCTTTTGAATAACGTTTGCTTTATTCAATGTATATTCAGTAGTCTTTTCAGTTTTAGTTGTTTGTTCACAGATATGCCATAGGGTTTACAATGTGTTAAAGAAAAACAATTTGTGGATGTTACACGTCCTTAGTACATCCTTAACTACCCAGTGCATAGCTGTTAAGAAGTGATCTCACACATTACGTATGCATCAAAAGAGAAAGTGACGTTTTGAAAGCCAGTCATTGACAAACGTTGAGTTAACGCAGTATCAAGCGTAATGAACACGCAGCAAAAAAAAATCAGATTTATTTTAAAACAGTTCCAAGAAAATTCACCAAATATGCAAAACACACTGTACTGTGCCTCTTTATGTTGATGAACTGTATTTCAATGTTTTTGTGTTAGTGGTTACGGCACAAAGTGAGAAAGCAGTGGCTTACAACCACATTAACTTTATACCCAGCCTACCAGACGACCATCACCTAATATTTAGGCAGTACTCAACTGACTACTAAGTGTAATCCTGTACAATTCCAGAATTTCGAATTATGAGAGTTTGAAAAATGTTAAGTAATTCGCAAACTTTGAAGTTCTGCATAATTTATTTTCTGTTCTGAAACGGTTTCGAGCAGAAAATGTCTTGCTGAGAAACATTTCTTCTTCGCCTGTCTTGATCTTAGATAATTTTTCTATCAAAGGGTTATACTGTGACCTAAATCACACGAGACACTATGGCTCATTCATTAGAGCGGAGGAGTGTCACCCCACTAAAACTACCCACGAAAAGCCCCAGAGACGAAAAATAAAATGGCAATGAAGTTAATTCATTACCATTTTATTTTTTGTCAACCCGCACCAAATAGTGTCAGGACGGGGAACATCCATTTCAACGCGGATGTTACCCCGCAGTGCTTTTACGACACGTCCTTTACAACGCAAGTCGTAACCACGACTTGCGCTGTAGGGCGCTAAAGGATAAAGAATAGTATATTTACTATACCAACACCTTCCCTACTATCCACGGGGACTGGTGTTAGAATAGTAAATTATACTATTCACTATCCGCGCCCAACAACGCAAGTCGTTGTAACGACTTGCGTTGTTAAAGACGCGTTGAAAAGGCACGCGTTGAAACGGAACGCGTTGTACCGTCATACATCCGTCAGGACGAGGCGGGGCCTGCTGAGTGGCAGCATCAGCAGCAGAGAGGAGTCAGTGGTGGACTGCTGCTGCACTAGTTTAAAAGTGCGCTTGTCACTTTGGTCGGCTGTCTTGAAACAGCAAGCCAGACATGCGCACTTTAAACCTCTCACCCCAGCTTTCTTAGACAGCTGAGTTCAGCGCAAGCAGAGGCCTCCAGTGTCCTTTGAAGCACCAAGAGAAGCTGCACCCTCCATTCCTGGCACTGCTCATATGCTGGTTACCAGAATGAGAGCTGCACCAGGATTGGTTATGGGAGTTGACTGGGGCCCTGGACATACTGAGAGAAGAAGAGGACCAGAGCAAGGAGGATGTATTGTGCACCACGCACGGTAAGTCACTTTTAATGTATTTTATAAATATATTTTTTATATGCACCCACCCACCACCCATTTACCCACCCCGCCACTTGCCGTGGCTGCCAGCCACCACTGAGCTAAAATCTTGTGTAGATTTGTGCAATTTGTTTTGTTCCAAAAATTCAGGCGGTGAGGAGGAGGAGGAATCTGTAAAATGTGTACATCCTTACCTATAAGCAATAATATGCACACAAAAAAATGAGGAATAGTCAATCAACTTTTTTTTTTTACACAGTTTGGTTGAGACTTCAAGAGCAAATCAAATAATAATTTTTCGTTAAGGACATTTTCGTTAAAGTTTCATCACGGTCACTTGAACAAAGTGTAAATTTCGAAAAAAACAATCTTTTCTCTTCAGGCAACCTCACGCGGATAGAATCTTACATTTGCAAAGTAATTGCTACAAACACAACACAATGCCCTCGTTAATGGGAACAGTCTTGAAGCGACGACTTCTTTCACAATGTAATGGCGCAAACTCCGTCTTTATGCTGGAATGAGGCCAAAGCTCACAGAAACGCTCAAGCAGCTAGACGGTGACCACGAAAGACATTCTCGTCCAACATGTGCAAAGCGGATATGAGATACGCCGCACGCTTCTTATTTTAGGTATCGCTGGGTGGCAACATGTTTTTTAAAAGATTACCTTCCCATGACATTTAGCTTACAAAGCGGCTCGTAGCAGCACGCAAAAGGGCCCGTGCTGCGTTTTACCTCACGCTTAGGTCACGCGTTTTTATTTTTAGCGCTAGTAAAGCAAAACAGCAACTCATGGAAAGAGGGGAGATGGGGTTGAAGTGGAAATGTTTTAGCACTGTTATTTAAGGTGCTGCACTTTTTTTTCCTCATTTTGTATCGCTGACTGCATTCTTAAAACTTAAGAGAAAATAGTCATAACAGATGTTTAACCAGCATTGGTGTGTCAGAACATGGAAAAATGACGCGTGATTCTCAACACTTTTGGAGAACTGTCCTGAGAAGCATTTGCAAAGACCTTCCAAACGCAATTTTAATTTCTTCGAAGTTAAGAAGTTTAATGGAAACTCGCACCAATGTCACCTTATGGATTTTTGGGGCCCATGGCAAGACATATTTTGGGGGGCACTGTTCGGAAAAAAAATAATTATATTTCCCCTTTTCTGCTAATTCAGCCCGGCACGATGCCAAACTCTTAGGAACAGGGTCCCACAAAAAGAGTTGAAATAGAGAAGGGGTAGCAGTAGGCAGAGACTGATAGAGGGGTTCAGCCAGGGGCGGCTCTGGGCTCATGGTGACCCTGGGCAAGGAGCGTGGGTACGGGGCCCCGGAAGAGGGGCCCCCTATCAGCCAATATGGAACCAGGAGGAACGCAGGCGCGGAGGCCAGTGAAGAGGGGGGTCAGGGTGTTTGGAAGTGGAACAGAGCCGGATGCCGCCAAATCCCTGCCAGGGGCCTCCACGCAAATATGTATCCATCCTCTGAGGATTATTATATTAAGGATATATATTGGCGTTTGGCGTCCCTGTGCAGGTGCACAGCTTGCACATGCCTAAGGCTGCCCCTGGTTCAGCTGCAGAGGTAGAGGGGAGCCTCTGTGTATACTTTGCCCTTTAAATGGCTACACAACCGATTGAAATACCTGGGGGTTTACATAAACCCGGGTCTGCGGGCTATGGTCCTTGAAAACATCCAACCGATTATAGACAACATGAGATGTGGTCTTCAAAGGCGGTTTGCCCCAAGTCTGTCCTTGTGAGGTAAGGCCAGATCATCAAGATGAATGTCATCCTCTAATTTAACTATGTATTTGGAATGCTAACCCTTCATGTATCCTGCTCCACCTTCCAGGGCATCACATGAACCATTTCTCAGATCATATGCATATCGAACAATCCATGGTTGAATGAGGCTAAGCTGCAAGTCTCCGCTGCAAAGGGAGGCCTGCACCTCTCACACTTAGGATGCTGTTATTTGCGCAACAGCTGGATCATTCGGTGTACCTGCTATTCACGATCTGATCAGCACCAATTTAGGTCTCAATGGAGCACCATGTTTAGCAGACCTCTGACAATTTCGCCGTATGCTACACTTCAAGACCACCCCTTACCCCCTTTCTAGACCCATCATCTACGCTTCGCAATATGCCTGGTGGCGGGCCCACATTATGAAAAAAGGTCTTGGATTACGTTCACTTTAAAGTGCCGCTGGGAAGCAATGCAGCCATTACCTTTGGTGGAGAGGAAATCAGCTGGTCTTTATGGTGTACACATTTTACTATGTTGGCAACCTACTCTCCACTGGTTCCCTTAAACCATTTCTCGACCTACGAAAGGGAGCATGACTCTCCAGCTCCTAGTACTGAAGATGCAATTAATTGTCCCATACTTTGTCCGCTATCCTGACGAGAGATCGAATGACCTGCCCAGCTCCCCCATCATTCATTATAGCCACACTCCAGGACTATGGTGGGGTCATAACAGGCCTACACACCATGTTGATTGATCATTGCGTTTCCGACACCACTTCGGAATCAATATGCATCTGGTGGAAACCCTACTGGTCCACTCTAATAAAACGTTGCAAGAGGCACAACTTAAATATAGGTATTTCAAGATCCTCCACCGCTGGCACTGGTCCTGGCTAAACTATGCACAGCTTATCTCAGCGTACAGTCTTGTTGCTGGAGATGCGGTGATCGAGGCTGTCACATAGTCACGTGATATGGAAAGTGTACCCAGCTCGAGGCTGTGACATAGTCACGTGATATGGAGAGTGTACCCAGCTCTAAGGTTTTGGACACAGATTTGGAATTATCTGAAAGGGGCGATGCAGCTGTCTAGGCAGTTGCCTACCTGTCTGGTCCTGCAACACAATACCCCAGACCTCCCTTCTCTGACACAGCATGTTAACAGGTGGCTCTTGACAGCCATAGGCATGGCCAAAACGCCAAGCCTTTGTCTCAGGAGGTCGCCCTGCTCCCCCTCCTTTCAGACTTGGCTGGAGGACATGTGTGATGTGGCACTTTTTGAGAGATTAATTTCTACTTAAAAAACAGGCTGCGGTTTTTCGAAGGGGTCTGGGGATCGATAATCCAGCACTTAGGCTGTCTCTTCCCCAATTTATAACAGGCACATCCCCAGCACTCCCACTTACCCTTGGCCCTACCAGAGCCAGAATCTGTCTTGTGATTCTTTCCCGAGCCTAGTATATCTATCCGCATGACTTACTGATTACCCCCATTGGGCGTAGGGTCTCTTCTAGAGGCTCCGCTTCCATGCCCTGTTCTCTGCTGGGCGGCTGATGGGCAACGAGCGGTTACTTGAGCCTCTGGCAACCCAAGTGCCGTGACTACAACAGGAGTGAGCAGGACAGGGGGCTGATGTACCATGGCTCTAAATCCCAGGGTGCTCTCCTTTATTTCTTTCTCCTTCTTTAGTTTGCTTCTCCTTCCCCTTTCCATTCACAGTTATATCCCAGGAATGTATCATGGCTTTCAAACAATTCTGCATTTCCCTCTATAATTATAGGTTGATAGTCCATGGTTGCCCCCTTCGGGCAACATGGTATGAATATTTTACGGATGTCGGAATAATAGTTGTTGATAATGCTCTTTTTTTCCTACTGAATCCATTATCTGTGACTTTGTTGTGCACCTGGATTACCCGTTGCAAATATAATAAAGAATTTCAACCCAATAGTAGTGTAATCAGAATAACTGTCAGATAACCTCTCCATGGGGGCCTGAAAGAGTGCGAGCGTCGTTGATGTCACAAACACGGTCTGTTTCTTCTGTTTACAGTTGTAGCTATGTCTGTAACTGCACTCCCCCAGAGATACTGCAAGTCACTGCTGTCTCATCACACACACCCTGCTTATGCCAGTAAAGCTGAAGGTGTTGCATGGCTAGGTTGAATCCATAAAAGCTATTTGGAGGAGAGAGGACTAGTATATGTACTACACAACAGTTTAGGCAAGCTCCAGCAGGTCAGCTGATGCCCTCCTACAAGACTACACTATACAAATCGCATGTACATGAACAAAGAAGATCGGCTGGGTGCCATCCGTATGTTATGGTCTTGCTGAGACAAAAGCTGCAGCCCCAGCAATAGCCACTCATGAGCTGGAGCCTGCCTAAATTGAGCAGATTATGGAGTATTATGGGATGTTTGTTCCATCACCATGGATTCTTAGAAATGTTAATAATATAGGATGACACAGTACCATAGGAGCGCATAACATACAAAGAAGGTGCACACTTAGATTTGTGTGGCTCCATCCAAATGTTCAAGTGAAGCTTGCCATGAGTCCATCAGGGACTTGTGACAAGGAAAACAAAAGGAAGAACACTTGATAACAGAGCAGGCCAAGATCACACAGTAAGCCAGAGGAGAAGAACGATCCAATGAGGAAGCAGTGCACAAGGTAACAAAGAAAGTGAACTCCATACCAGGCACTCAAAATACAATTTCACATTCATAAAAACTCACACTCAGGATGAGTTAAGGGATGTCGATAACATTAATGCCAAAAGTAGTGTGGGGCAAAGCACTTGGCAACTCCAAACTGTAAGACAGAAGCTCAGTAAGTTCCTCAACCAAAATTGCTATCACATCAAAAACTCCAAATAGAGAATATACATACAAGGGTAGCCTATGTGGAGCAGTTCATTTTGGTGATGTTAAAAAAGACAATATTCACAGCAGATGGGAGGATGAGAAATAGCACCTACATTGCCAGTTGTGCCCACAAATCCTGGCGATCACAGAGGAGCATACAATTCAGTAACAACCAGGTTAGGGAACTAAATAGATAGCCTTAATAGGCAAGGGGATATAGAGGAATAGTGTTTAACAGGAAATATTAGAAAACATGCGCACAGTTTGTAGGAAAACAAGCAAATGTATCACACCAGAAAACTAAGGATTAAGGCAAGAGGGTTGGGAAGGCAGCACACTGGGACGTACGGAAGTAGGGAAAGGAACAGAAGGACTACAACAAGGGTAACAAAATAAATTAGTGGGTGTTTAAGAAATAAGGTTACTCAGAAACAGTGTTAGCTCAGAAAAAAGAGAAATCCTGCATAAGAGCGATAGCTTTTGGAAAAAGAATACTCTCAAAACAGTGCAGGGTCGGGCAACAAGATGCACTGCCAGACAGTGCTAGTTCGGGATACAATACAGTACAGGAATCAGGAATCTCTGTACAATGTAGGAAGCTAGGAATAGCTATAGTCCAGGAATCTGGAATCTCATAAAGCAGAGGGTCAGTCAAGCAGGAACTGACCAGAGCAATTACGATGCACAGTTGTACCCAACCTCTGGGTTCTAAAGGTAACAGGCAATACTGTTCAAAAAGATTGGCCAATACCAAGGAAAACCCTCATTCCACTGCCCCCCTCTGAAGAGCTTGCCTCATAGTCACCATTCCAATACTGAGCTAGAAGTACTCTTCCATGAAAGACACACAATGAACAGAGGCACATGCTGGGAAATAGGTGAAAATGTTTGTCCAAGGAGGACTTCAAATGGAAGTTTTTAAGCTCCCCTTGAAGAATTTGCACCAAACTTAGGGGGAAGATCCATCAAAATTAAAACTTTCTGCAACCCAGATTTGTTCCAGATTGGTCAAAGCAAACAAAAGAAAAAGAGGTTCCACATCCAGTGACTTTTAAAGATAACATGGGAGGCTACATTGACGACTTTCAGTGTGAAGAACTCCAAAAATGTGAATGAAAATCCATCTTATATCACAAATTTGTGGTGCTAGGCTACATTTGATGCCTTTAATTGTTTGCAAAGGGTACAGTTGATGGACGGAATGCTGGACAATGCAAACCTTCACCCCAGTCACAAGGATCTGGGATAAATCATCATTCTTTTACTCACCACACCACCCCAGTTTGGACCCAGCCATATGCAAATCAGTCTTGACCCTGTTCCTTGTGGGAACAGTCCAGCCCGAACTGCCAAGCCAGGTCCTCCCTGGACCGGAAACAAGCATCCTGGGACCGGTTTCTGGGCATCACCCGTCATCAGCCAGGCTAGCTTGAATCCAGTGGTGTAGGGAGCACGGGACGCACGTCTGGGCATACCCTTCTCACTTAGGGCGACATATGCAAAAGAAATAGTTGATGGACAGAATGGTGGACAATGCACACATTTACCCCCAGTCACAAGGATCTGGGTTAAATCCATCATTCTTTTGCTCACCACACCACCCCAAGTTTGGACCCAGCCATATGCAAATCAGTCTTGATCCTGTTCCTTGTGGGAACAACCCAGCCCGAACTGCCAAGCCAGGTCCTCCCTGGACCGGAAATAAGCATTCTGGGACCAGTTTCTGGGCATCACCCGTCATCAGCTGGGGTGGCGTAGTGGGCAAAAGAACAATGGATTTAACCAAGATATTTTGACTGTGGGAGAATGTTTGCATTGTCACCATTTCGTCCATCATTTGTTTGCTGTAACACTTTTCGCCCTAAGTGGGATGGGAATGCCCAGACGTGGGTCCCTTGCTGGTGCCACTGGATTCAAGCTAGCCTGGCTGAAGAAGGGTCACATACCCTGAAACCGGTCCAAGGATGCTTGTTTCCGGTCCAGGAAGGGCCTGGCCTGGCAGTTCGGTCTGGACTGTTCCCAGGGGGGCACAGGGTCAAGACTGATTTGCATATGGCTGGGTCCAAACTGGGATGGCGTAGTGGGCAAAAGAGCGATGGATTAAGCCAGATCTTTTGACTGGGGGAGAATGTTTGCATTGTCAGCATTCCGTCCATCATTTATTCGCTGTAACACTTTTCGCCCTAAGTGGGATGGGTATGCCCAGACGTGGGTCTCTTGCTCACTGTGCCACTGGATTCAAGCTAGCCTGGCTGAAGAAGGGCCACATACCCTGAAACTGGCCCCAGGATGCTCGTTTCCACTCCAGGGAGGGCCTGGCCTGGCAGTTCGGTCTGGACTGTTCCCAGGGGGAACAGGGTTAAGACTGATTTGCATATGGCTGGGTCCAAACTGGTGTGGCATAGTGGGCAAAAGAACAATGAATTTAACCCAGTTCTTTTGACTGGGGGAGAATGTTTGCATTGTCAGCATTCCGTCCATCATTTGTTTGCTGTAACGCCTTTAATTGTTTGGGAAAATTTTGTCCAGCCATTTTTTAGTTAATAAGCAAAAACTAGTATCCAGTGAGCATGCACTACTGCTGCGTATGTCTGTAAATGTTCTCAAGCAACGAATAATTGTTAGCGAGCAATGGATTAGGGGCCATTGCACATGCACCAACTTGCTGCATGTATTTTTATATACTGATCCCAGAAGTACGCTAACATTACTGGTCTCAAACTCATAGGAGTGAATTTCACAATAAAAAGAATGCCGAAATTTAACATGGGAAGATCCCACAGCCTGTCAGGCCCAACTATCATATGATCTCCACACACATACAAACAGGACCCAACTTATGTTAATTGCATAAATCAGACCGTATTGCAATGACCAAAGTAAACACACCCATATACAACGTTGGTGAAGCCCTTGCCATTGAGGGACCATATTCCACATTTAGCACAAAGACACATACAAGTTACAGATTATATTGGATGCAAAAGCACATGCACTGTGAAGTAGGTCATAAGTTTAACAAGAAATATGACATTTTGCAAGTTAAGGTTAACAATGCCGCCACAACAAAACCTTCTAATTAGCATCTCATAGACTTCAGATATAATGTGTACCCAGCACCACTTCCTATTGTACATGTTAGGCACGGCTGTGTCCAAAGGGTCATGTCCTGTCCCTCCTCACAGGCGGTAGACACAAAGTACGGCCACATGTTCTTTACTTAGAGGTTCCTCGCTGTCGTGATGCTATTCTTCGCTGTAGAGAAACTTCAAAGATTAAGAATTTGCAGAAGAAACGTATTATTCATTAAGATGTTACCTAAGGAACATAACTTTCTTTTCTTAGGCACCTAAGGAACATACCTTTCTTTTCTTAGGCACCTAAGGGACAAAACGACGTTCTTTTCTTGGGCACGATTAAAATCAGTCCAATTTTGACTAAAATACAATACCTCATGTAATCCTGTGTTTATTTGAAGACACCAGTCCTACCACCCCGCCGATGTTTCTAGAACAGCAGATACATAAATAATTATGCACAACTAGGCCCATTTCTATAGTTTGGTTTGGTCTATTTTGCTGTTACACAATTGTTTGTTTTCTTTCCCTAGTTTGGAGTAAAGACTGAATGAACAAAGCTTCGTGCATATCAGTAACTTTGAAGTGAATCACAATAGGGGGCCCAGGATATATTAGGATGAAGATATGGGCTCCTTAAAGGAGGTATTCTTAAAGCACTGGGCTTTAAGTCCTAGACAGAAGTTTAACATTGATCACCCAGCACCTCAGTGCCAGCTCCTCACCAGGGTCACCTGCTCACCCTGCCAGCAGTCACACCACATCCTGCGCCTAAGAGTACCGGCTCCTCACCAGGCAAAAAAACCATACAAGTCTGTAGTAATCACGCCACGCTGGTATTATGTAAACCAAGTAGGTTTATTCACAGGTTGACAGGTAACTTATAGATCATCATAAACAACAGGTATAAGTCTTGTAGGCAGTCTGTTGGTGATTATCAACATCCCCACCAGGAGCAGACTGCTAGCTGCTCAGCCCCATCCACCAACTGTCATTCCTCATCCAGTCACCCAGGCATTCTACACATATCCCACACACCAACATTTCACTCACGACACACACACATAGTCTGAGCAGCTAGGGAAAGGGTAACATGGGAGAAATACCATGACATGAGAATCCTACAAAGTCCTCATCTAGCCCTAGGTGTGAGAGGTTCTAACGTAGCCCAGCAGTGAAGCCGCCTGATCCTGCTAACCAGTGCCAGCTCCCCATCCTGCGCTGTAGTACCAGCTACTGACTCTGTTCACCAGTACCAGCTTGCAGACCAGTGCCCGGTCCTCATGATACCACCAGTGCCAGTAAGTCCTCATACGCATCACTGCCAGCAACTAATTGTGCAGCAGGGAAAATGGCCTGGGAATCAAACAGCACCAGCAAGCTAGAGCTCTGTGATGATCACTAGCATGAGGTAGTCCGTTTTAGAAACGTTGCACCGCTGTCCAGCTGCTTAGCCCACATTTTAACCACAACAAGCACTACAGTGTCCCGCATGGGGGTTTCACACGCTATACAAATGCTGCAATAAATTCAATAGGATACAATACTCAAGGAATGCAAGAGAGAGGCCTGCTTCCCTCCCAGAGCAGGGAAGACCAGGACAACATGCAGGACATTCACAAGAGAGACGAGGGCTGCTACTGAGAAGCAGACAAATGAGAAACTCTACCTATCCTGCAACCCGGCCGCCTTTTCTGCCTGCCCGCAGGTACGCTATGGGGCACAGACGCACTCTTCAATCTGGAGGCACATCTAAAATACACTGTACATACTGGCCCTGCTAGAGGAATGCTGATGCAGTCACGTGACCTGTCAATTACACTTACACGAAAAGAAATAGAGAATGAACGCCATGCAACAATTCGTAAACCACGAAAGAATGACAACAAACGACAAATGTTTTCGCGTAAAGCCTTTGTTAGCAAACAAAAATCCGATTGGGTTCTGATCCTTCTCTCATTTCCCTTTCAAAGCACAGCTATTTTCGATTTACTTGACTTCACCTAAAGCCTCCGGGCTTTTGGCAAGCATGTCTTCAAACTGGGCCGGATGGATTGCCCACATATTGGGCTCCGAGGGCTCCAATAGGCCGAGGACCAGTAAGCTGCTTTTAGGGCTGGATCGAAGGAGGGATCATCAGCTTTCCAGCCTGGCAAATAGCCCTGAGGGAGCACACACAATGTACTTGTGGACAAGTAACTAAACCACACCCCCATTCCCCTAAAGTCCTCCTGGAGACGGCCAGAATTACTCAGTAGACTGTGGGACTGCTATGAAAACATTTCCTGGGGCTGCTTTTAGTCCAAGTCCTGCACTGTCTTGAAGGGCGCCAAAGGAAACAAAAAGAACAGCAAATGAACCGTAGGCTTAAGTGAAATGTTCTTGGGAGTCATAACTTGAAAGAGAGGAAAGCTCATGATGGATTACTAAATATGCTTTTCTAAAATGCAGAGCTGTTTCTGGAGCAGTCATGTGAAAATACGCATGCACTGGTGCTGGATATCAAATCCGTGACTTTCCTTTTAGTCCTCTCCTGAAACCAAGAAGCAGACAACGAATGTGCTTTCAGCTCTTAAGTATTATCGTGCTATGTGCAAGCAAACAGATACATATTCACTCATTCGGAATCACAGCTGAAGCATTCCATTAAAACTTGAAAATAAATGCTATTTTCAGTAGGAAACATTGACTGTCCCCACTTAAATCAGTTAAAATATATTGGTCCCTTAAGGTCAATTACTGACACCAAACGGATTAGACACAAGCTTTCTCGTATGTCAGTCTGTATCAACAAAAATGAGGTAGGAAATAAAACTTCAGTTCATTTTGGCAGAAAGCTTATCATGGGAAATCAGCATTTGTGAAGTGCATTCAAACCCCTGCTGAATGTCAACACTGATGTGCTGCTCATGTAGAGTTTCTCAGCAGGGCTACTCAGAGATGAGAAGTGAATCTCGGGTTTTCAACATGTGAAAATGCTCACTTGCGTTAAGTGTAAATGTAGTAGTACTTGTATGCCCGAATCGACCCCCCAAGGGGTATCTCAGGCGCTTGTACGCATACCGCTGTGGAACCCTTCCTGGCTTTTCCATGTGAAGTGCCCACTCCTGGGCACCCCCAAGGTGGAGGCCAGGCATCCTAGCATTGTTGGGGCCGTTGTGGAGATTAAGCAAGCTATTGCCCAGAGTTGCAGAGTGGAACCCATGATTGGAATAGGCACCGAGGCGAGAAATATCAGGTCCGAGGAAATTGAGCCCAAGACCCGCCGAGGCGGGAATTGAACCTTGGTCCCGGGCTAGACCTCTGCATCAGAGTCTGCCGCTCTAACCTTTGAGCCACACTTCCCCACGTTAGATGATTTTCAAATGTTACTTACTGCAGTTAGAATCAGGTGGGACAGTAACCAGTGTACAAGGCATCAAGACTAAACTGCCCAATATACTGTCCGTCTAAAACTGAAATAGAACTTTCACCCTCAAAGAAAGATGCAGAACCTCAGAGCGGACCCCAAGAGTAAAGACAAACACAGCCAAGCACACCTGACAGAATAAATACACCTGAAGGAAGTGTGTGCGTAATTGAATGCAGGATTAGATGCAAGAGGAAAACAACAGCACCGCGGCACACAACCTCCAAAAACGAGCGGCAAATATCCTTAGGTCTGGGAAACCTTCTTGCCTGGATTCTACAAATTTGCAGAGGAGCCTGTTAAAACAGAATCATCTTGATATGTTCCGCAACTATCTCCCATGGTTAAGTGTAAGACCTCTGAAAAGAGGGGAAAAGAGAGAGGAGGGCTAAATTCCAGGAGTCCTCAACAGTGGCAAAGAAGTTGGTATCCTCTGGCAGGAAGGGAGACACTTGAAACACAAAGAACCATTAGTAGTACATTAATTAGTAGTAGAACCCCAAAAAGAGTCTACACCAGAACCCTATGCTGGAGGAAGAGAGTCAGGCCCAGCTAAACAAGGATCTCTTTCAAGATGCTCCAAAACTTGGAGGGCAAAAATAAAAAAGCACTGCAATTCTGTATGGAAAGAGGCAGCACATATTACGTCACCAACAAAAAGTGGGCTGACTTGTAGTGGAAAACGCCAATACGACATCACCTGGACTGAAAATGCATCAGTGGAGCAAAGCAGGCCCTCAATGAGGACCTTCCAAAGGAGAAACACAACACGAACATTTATCAGCAGGTAATCCCGGACTTCTACGTGGAATAAAGAAGAGCTTCCCATGCCTAACTACATGAAGGAGTAAAAGCCTCTAGAGTAATCAGACGTGAAGATACTGGCATATCCCTGGAGGATGGAGAGCATTTCTACAGCACACCCTCCTCAAAAACTCAGAGGAAGAGATGGAGCATACCAGTCAGAAACTGATTACCTGGTGCAAGGACCTGATATTTACAGCAGGGTTTTACTTAAAGTGCCCCCCAGGGTAAATCTGGTGTCCCTTGCATGAATTTAATGTGGAGTTAGTGAGACAGGGCCAAGGGCCCAGTGTCAAGGATATTTTGACCAACAAATCATCATTCAAAGAATAAGTGAATCTCAAGGTGGAAGGATGTTCTGGAAACCTAAGTCTGAGTCAAAACCCCTCCCGGGAGGCTAACTGTAAGTAGCTCTACCGTTCGTACTACCAGTATTGAAGAATCAGCAAACCAAGGAACCCAAAGGAGAAGTGGAGAGGAAGCAGTAACTAGTAACACAGCTAGAGGAGCATACTAGGGAACCAAAAGGTCAGACTTCTGATATTTGGCCCAGAGACAAACAATACATTCATTCAGCTAGCCAGTACTGGAGGGGAGTGTCCTGCAGGAAATTGCTTTCAGATCACAATAGTGAATAAAGTACTATCTGCCAGATTCATGAAAACCCTATTCTGCGAATTCCAAATTGCGATTATTACCGAATCGCAATTTAGAAGTCGCATAATGGGATTCATGTAAAAATGTGTAAAAATATAGCGACTCGCAATCGGCCGCAAAAGCCGATAGCAATAATCCAGAAATCTCAGAAAAATCGCAAATACAGTCAAATTCCGTGTTGAAATTGCGATCCCGCTATTAGCGAGATCGCAAATAGCGATCTCGCTAATAGCGAGATCGCAAAAACGCGAAGTCGCATTTCGAGCACTGTGATGACATCACAACCAGGAAGCAGGCTGTTTCCACCCACATTCTGAATACTGAGGCAGATTTGGAAGCACACAGCTCAGAGCTCCACTCCAACCACCTCCAGTTTTTGCTTTTGGATACTGCAGGCTGCAGCTATGTCACAGGAAGTACCAGGGCCCAGTGACACAGGGAGGAGCTGGAATATCTAATCGATGGAGTCTGTAAAGATCATAACAAACTTTTTGGCACGGACTCCAGGAGGGTGCCAGAGGCTGAGAAACGGCGACTGTGGTTGCGCATCCGCGCAAAAGTGAACTCTGTTGGAGTAACACAGAGATCAATAGACGATCTGAAAAAGCGGTGGTACGACCTCCGAGGTCGTGCCAAGGAGAGGGTGGCTGAGAGGCTGGGTGAGCGCCTTGCTACAGGAGGGGGGAGAGCCTACAGTCCCCCCCAACACCCCATTGGAGGATCGTGTGGAGGACACATTGCAACCTGAGGCATGCGTGGGGGTAACACGCCTGGACTCATCCCGACCCACCCAAGACAGCCAAGGTAAGTGCCATGCAACTGCGACCCTGTCCCCTAACAATGGCCATGACCCTATAGCTACTCATAATCAACCCCAGTCATGCAGTACATACACACCAGAATATCCCTATAGCATTGTGGGACATGTAGTCTGACCACAATGTACAAAAATTCCCATGCAGCCAGACATGTCCTAATGTACTCAATGCAACAGTCAGTCAGGGAATGTTAGCCAGCATGCATGTAGCAAACTCACATGTCAAAGATACATGCAATTAATCAACGTCCACTTTCCATCACAGGTGGCGCTGATAACACCAGCAGCGAAAGTGATGTGCTGCAAATTGATGAGACACAAGAGGATCCTGAGGGTGAGGAAGATACATCCACACAACCAGCTCCATCTGCCCAAGGACCAGTGCCAGCAGGCGTACCACCACCTGCAAGGCCAGCTACAACAGGCACACCACCTTCAACAGCAGTGAGACCCATGTCAGTGGCATCGGCAATCCCAGCAGCCGCAAGACCAGCGACACGACGCACAACTACTGTGCCCACCCAGCCCAGCAGGCAGGTCAGGGAGCGGCGGCAAAATACATCACGCACCGCCAGGAGGGGGATGACTGTGCGTGTGCCAGGGCTCTCAATAGAGTACCGCATGCTGCGCACACACCAATTACAGGCACGACACCTTGCAGCTATACACCTGCAGCTGCACAATACAGGCAGGAATATTGCCCATCTGTCCGACCGGATGGACCGGATGACCACAGCTATTGTGGAAAACACTGCGGCCATGGTTAGGCAGCGAAACCTGTGCCGCCGCCACCACCGCCAGCTCCTCACACGCCTCACGGCGTACACGCGCTCCAATTATGTAATTGGCAATGCCACTTCCCAGCTGGCCCATAGGTCTCTGACCATGCAACCCCAGATGGTCCAATGCAATCAGGACGTGGCACGTGCACTGGAGCAGGTAACCACTGCTGTTCAGGCGCTGCAGCCAAATGGCCATGGCATGCAGGAGGGGATGACACAAGTGAGGGGACATCTACTCACAGCAGCCTTGCTTCGTCACAGGGTAGTGTTCCACGGCGCAGCAGCAGGCCCACTGCGGCATCACGTGCTCATCTGGAGGAAGAGCCCGAGAGGCGACTGGGAGCCGCGCGCCGGAGGCGCCAATGACATTGATCTGCATAGGGCAGGGACATGCTGCTGACATAAGCATGCCCAATACAAAACGTTGAGTAGTATGAAGCAATACTCCTCTAATGTTACAGTTTGCAAACATGCCATATTATTGTGCAACAAACAATAATATTTATTCAATGATAATACATCAGACTCATGTCATTATTTCCAGTGTCATGCATGAGTGAAGTGTTGGGTGAGGGGAGTGGGTGAATTAGAAACAGTTCATTGTGATTTGGTTGCGCCGTCTGTGTCCTTCAGCAGGATTTTCCCCTCGTGCATGACGCGCATATGCAGGTGGGCGTTGGTCCCCTTCAGACTCACTGCCAGAGATGTCAACAGGGACCCTGCGCTTGGTAGCAATGTTGTGAAGGATTGCACAGACAGCCACGATGCGGCAGCAGACCTCAGGATTGTATTTCATGGCCCCACCTGTCTTGTGCAGTATGCGGAACCTGCTTTTCAACAGGCCAAATGTCCTCTCAATACAATTCCTTGTGCGAATGTGTGATGCATTATATCGCCGTTGCTGTGGTGTTGCAGGGTTGAGGTATGGGGTGAGGAGGTACTCACGGAGAGCGTAGCCGCTGTCACCTGAATGAAAGGAGCAGAGGGTGAGTGCCTGATCTGCGCAACTACATGTTCACAGTGTACAATTTTGGGGCGTGTGTACTTACCTAGTAGGTGTCCTTCCCCAAAGTCTCCCCTCGCCAGTCGTGTGTGGATGCCGCTGTGCCTGAAGATGAAGGAGTCATGTGTGCTCCCCGGGTACTGTGCCACAATGTCCGTAATTATTGTTTTTGCATTGCACACCATCTGGATGTTGAGGGAGTGGTAGCTTTTTCGGTTGTGGTACATGTACTCCGTTGCTGCCGGTGGACAAATGTGGATGTGCGTGCAGTCAATACATCCGATGACGTGGGGGAATTGAGCTACATTGTAAAATTGCAACTTGGTCTCATTGAGGTCCTGTTGGCTGGTGGGGAATGATATATAGTGGTGTAGCCGGGTCAGCATAGCCTCCAGGAAACTCCTGAGGCAGCGACACATGGTGGGCTGAGATATCCCCCCTGTAACAGCGGCCATCCCCTGGAGGCTTCCAGAGGCCAGGAGGTGCAGGCAGCACAATACCTGCACATGTGTGGGCACGGCATTGGTCCTCCTTGTTGGGTGCTGCATCAGGGGGTCTAGGTCCTGGATGAGCTTGATTATCATAGCCCCAGTCAGGCGGTACTTAGCATAGATTTGCTCCCTGGTTTGGCCCAGAAGGGTGACCCGCTGGCGGAATATCCGCTCCTGTATCCTCCGTCTGTTCTGTGCAGCTCGCTGCAGCCTTCGCCGCCTCACCACCATGTAGAGTTCAGGCATTGTGGGAATCCCCAGGCTCCAGCTGCATGTCCTTAAATGTGTTTGGCCAGCCCTGCACCAATTGGGAGTTAAGTAACCGTTTTTCGAAAAAAAAAAAATTCCTTACTGGCTACCACCTGATTTGAGTTTTTCTTAATTTGCGCGTCGCTATTAGCGATTTTCCCGTTTTTGGCAAATAGCGAGTTTTCATGAATGCCGATTGCGACTGTTTTGCGAGTTCGCAATTTAATTCGCAGAATTGATGGGTTTTCGCTATTTCCGATTCGCTATTGCTCATCCTCCAGGATTCTGCGAATTTATTTGCGAACTCGCAATTTTTTTTTAGCGAATTCGCTTTTTGGGAATTTTCTGTTTCTTGAATTCCTTTCCGTCCAATTGCGATCGCAATTGCGAATTCGCAGCTATTGCGATCGCAATTTGGCTTCATGAATCTAGCTGTATATTCTGTTCTGCGCACAAGCAAACTAAGTGTGCTAATGTCTCAATCAAACAAGGCTTTTTAACCCACTGGCGATCCCTGCTGCACTGAAGTACAAACTTGTTTTTACCCCTGTAATAAGTTACATTTCCAGACAGATTCTATACAGTTCCATAATAACTTTGGTGCCATTTGAAGAATTTCCACAAAACTTTCCAAAATATTTCACTTTTTGGCCTAGTTTGTGCAATGAAAGTTTCGAAGTGATCCATGAAGCGGGGGCAAGAAAAAGAGGGTATCCAAAAATGCAAAATCCTCATGCATTTTCCATGGACTTTTTAAAGAAGCAATACTGTAAAAACTGCTGAATGGAATTACACCATATTTGGCAGGAAGCTAGATCTTGGCCCAGAAAGAAGAAAGAGGGCTTTTATGATTTGGTGTAAACCCTTTCAGTAGTTTTTGAGATATTAAGTCTAAAAAATATTAAGTCTAAAAAATATTTGTATATCTGGATGGAGGAATTTGAGGGACTCTGACGAGAGTCCCTGGAACCCTATTAAAAAAAATAGGAAGTTGTGATCGACCCAGGGGGCTATTTTTTCCCGTGGGCGAATTTGCTCCTATGGGAAACACGATTCAACATGAAAATATTGCAGGCATCTATTGCAGCACTCAAGGACTTAGTCCCCTGTCCTGAGTCTTATTTTAATATATATATATATATATATATATCTATATATATATATATATATATATATATATATATATATATATGTTATGTTATGTTATAACGTTTTTGTATAGCGCACGGCTACTCGAAAAGAGTGTCCCGGCGCTTTCCACCAGCAGCTCAGGATAAAAATAACACAACACAGCAAATACAAGAAAAGATCTAAACAGAAAACGATGAGAACAGCCTAAAGATTAAAAAGCCAGGTCTTCAGGCTCTTCCTGAACTGGAACAAATTGGCAGTGCTGCGAAGCGTGAGAGGGAGCGAATTCCACAGCTGGGGAGCTTTGCAGCTGAAAGAGCGCCCTCCCGCGCGAGCCTTCCTCACCCGCGGGACCACCGTTTTATAAAGGGATTCTGAACGCAATGAGCGGACTGGTCGATAGAAGGCGAGTCTCCGCCGCAGGTATCCAGCCCCTGATCCATGCAGGGCTTTGTGCATCAGGGTCAGGGATTTGAACTGGATCCGCTTCCGGATGGGCAGCCAGTGTAACGCCTGTAGCAGCCCGGAGGCTCGGGCTCGTCTACGCAGGCCAAAAATAGCCCGGGCGGCCGAATTCTGTACCACCTGTAGGCGCTGGACTAGGTAATCAGGGAGGCCAAGAAAAAGGGCATTGGCGTAGTCTAGCCTTGAGCCAACGAGAGCCTGCACAGTAATCCGCCTGTGCTCCTCAGACAACAGGGGCAGGAATTTGCGGAGCATTTTCAAAATTCCATAGCAGGTGCCAGCCAGACCCAGAATGTGAGTTCTCAGCGACAGCTGGTTGTCTAGCTTGACACCCAGATTTTTTGCTACCAAGGAAGACTGTGCAGGAGGGCTCATGTCAGACGGCCACCAATGCTGCCACTCCGGATCGGCTACGCAACCAAAGAATAGAACCTCGGACTTGCTTGAGTTGGCCCTTAGACTGTTCCGTTGGAACCAGTCAAAGACCAGAGCAAGACAGTCCCGAATTCTCCCTCCGTCAAACTCCTGGTCTTTCCCGCAAGTGAAGAGGAGTTGTGTGTCGTCGGCGTAGGAGACGATCTGGGCCCCATATGCTTCCACCAAGGCCGCCAAAGGGGACATAAAGATGTTAAACAACGTGGGGCTCAACACAGAACCCTGTGGAACCCCAACTCCCAGTGGTGGCATCTCGGCAGAGCTCTGGGAAACCCAGACCGTCTGGCGGCGGTCTTAAAGGAAAGATGTAAAATATATATATATTCACTGAAAAAACCATAGGTTTAACACTCATTATAGTTAGGAATTAGCATTAAAAAACCTTTGAAATTCACTGAAAAAAAAAACCATAGGTTTCCCACCAGTTCTAGTTAGCTGGACATTTTACTCATACAAAACCATTGAAATTCCCACGTTATAGTTAGTTGGACTCACTATAACCCGCAACCCACTGCTGATGATGTCCTAACTATAACGAGTGTTAAACCTATGGTTTTTTCAGTGAATTTCAAAGGTTTTTTAAAAGCTAATTCCTAACTATAACGATTGTGAAACCTATGTTTTTTTCAGTGAATTTCAAAGTTTTTTTAAAAACTAATTCCTTTATATATCGAGTTTGTAACCTACGATTTTTAAACTGTTTTTTTTATAAGCTGTTTTTTAAAACTATTAATTATTATTTTTGTTAAAATAATTTTTTTTTATTTTCAATGTATTTTTCATGTTTTTTTTTGTCATTCTGTACTGGTGCGCTCAGGGTGTGCGCACCGGTGAGCTTACCCGTATCATTTTGACTTGGAGCGCTCAGGGTGCGCGCACCGGTAAGCTCTCCGGAGGGTTGTATGACTAAACAACTACTGCCTGAACCACTACTACCTAAACCACGAAATTTTAACAACGAGCTAAACTTAACCACTACTTATCTTATACAGATTTCCTTAACAACGAAATTCCTTTGAATATCCAATTTCTATTTTCTTTGACCCTTTTCTATTAAATCCTCATGTTTATTCTGTGTCTCTCATCTTTCTCAATACTATCATTTTTAAATGAAATGCTGTGATTTTCGTTTTTGTCTCTTTACAAGTAACGAGCACAAAGACATTAATCTGTGCACCTCTGCAGAAGCGCAAACATTGAAAGTAATATTTATATTATTTACCCATGTATAATAACCCTTTTTTTTTAAAACAGCAAAAAATATTTTTTAAGAATTATAAAAACGTTTATTCTATGGAATGACCTACATTAGAATATCAGTGTATTTCAGCGATGCTTTTCCATAGTTTAACAACCGAGCAGAATAAAAAGACACTTTTTTTGAGATCTTCCAGGGTGCATACAAAACGAAAAGGCTGACATTATCATTACAAGATGCCAATGTCAACATTCTTTTGCAAACCTATCGTGGCAACAGATGCTGATCTTTGATTGGGCGGAGAAGAGTGACGTATCACTCCAACAAACCCCAATCGAAAAGAGCATGAGGGGAAGGTAGGCGGAGAGTAGAGTCTAAGATGGTGAGAAGTGACGTGCAAGTCCGGTGTTCATCATTGCAGGCCCACTCTCTCTATGCACTTCATCAGAGATTTAACAGGAGAAGTGCACAGAGCACTAGCACCAAACAAATGAGGCGTCTAACGGGTAAAATCGATCTAGTTTTCAATCATGCCACAGCCAGAGAGTCTGACACTGAAAGATAGCAAGGGCTCAAACGTGCAAGTCCGGTGTTCTGAAAGTCGTTGTTCCGTCATTCCTGGTTCCACCCTTCGATGTTCCTTCGTTCGTGGTTCAGCCCGCTTCGTTGTTAACTCTTCGTTGTTGAGGTAAGTCGTTAATTATGCATCGTGGTTAAGGATGTTTCCCTCTCCGGAGAGCGCTATTTCTGCGTTCGTAAAAAAAAATATGTATGAAAACTAAATAATGCAAGACATTCAGTACCATACTTATAGAAGTAGTATTTTTGATTTTCCGAATGAAAATGATTTTGTAAATCCGTAAAGCAACCAAAACGTCATTCAGGCGCGCCGCGTAAGCGCCACCCGAACGCCTACGTTCGCGCCGCGTAAGCGCCCCCGGAAGCGCCTACGTTTGTGCCGCGTAAGCGCCCCCGGAAGCGCCCGGTGCGCGCAGCGTAAGCGCGTCAGGTCATGTGACCTTAAAATAACTCTTTTCATTGGTTGTTAACAGTTTTTTTTTTTACAACTAATGAAAACCCCACCCTTTTCCTTCACTTCTTCTTTCACTTTGGTGACAGCAAGACCTGTTTTTTTCTGTCCTACCATTTTGTGGAAAGAATGGCTGCCAGAGCATCCAGCAGCAGTGAGGAGTCAGATGGTTTTATTGACGAAGAGCCTCCTCAGCCCAAGGTCAAGGAACATTTTATTTGGAATCATTTTTCAACACCTGAAGGATTAAAAAAGGTGAATGCTCCCAAAGTTGAATGTAAAATCTGCCAAACTGTCCTTTCCCGAGGAGACCCCAGAAGGAAATACAGTTTTGGAAATTCAACCATGATTCGGCACGTTCAACGCAGGCATCCTCAGAACTATGCCCGGGAGAGTGTCCGAGACCTGGCACGTAATCCCCCAAGGGATGGTGCCTCTACATCAACAGGAGGAGCCACAACATCAGGGAGAGGATGTGCAGCGGAATTAGAGATGATTCCAAACATTCAAACTGTTTTTAATGATATTACTATAAAATGCAGGCAATGCGATGAATTGCTTTGCTATGGGGAGCAGAGCATCTACCTCATTACACGCAAGAGGCAAGAACACCGCTGCCCTCCCCAGCCCTAAATTTTTCACCTTTTTTTTGCTCCTGGTGAGCAGTTTTGCATTTACGGTTTTTGTTTTTGTTGTGAAAAAAACGAAAAAAGAAGAAAAAAAACAGTTCTTTTTAGAACTACCTCCAATTCTCAAAAAAGAGCTGTATTCTTAACAAATTAAAAAGGAGTAACTGAAGTGGAGTGCAGTGAGAGAGGAAAGGAAAATGAGTGAGAAAGCAAAGAAAGGGACGAGAGGGGAAGGGAAGTGAAGTAGGGGGACTGAAAGAAGGTGAGTATGGGAGGTGAGTGAGGAGAAGGAGAGTGAACAAGGGGAATGAGGATAAGTGAAGCAAATGTAGTAAAGGAACGGGGGTGTTGAAGGCTAAGAAAAGAGCAGTGATGTTGAGGAAAGAGTAGAGATACAGACTGGAAAAAGGCAAGTGAGTGTGAGACAAGGTGAGTAAGGGAGTGAAGAGACAGAGAAAGTGAAAGAAAAAGTAAAAGTAGAGGACTGAGTGAGGGAGGAAAGAAACATAAGTGAGGGAGTTTGGCTGTGTTATAGGAAGTGAGCGTGATAGAAGAGGAGTGACAAACTAAGGGGTTAGAGAGAATGAGGCTAACAGAGAGAGAATGAGGGAAGGGGAGTAAAGAAGTAAGAGGACAGAGGGAGTAAGAGAAGGAGTTAGTGAAGTGGAGTAAGGAGAGTAAGGGAAGAGAAAAGAGTGAAGGAGCAAAAGAAGGAAAGAGACAGGAAGGAAAATAAAGGAGAAGGTTTGAAAGAAGGTGAGTGTGGGAGTATGGCTGTGTTATAGGGAGTGAGCGTGATAGAAGAGGAGTGAGAGACTAAAGGGACGGAGAGAATGAGGCTAACAGAGAGAATGAGGGAAGGAAAGTGTAGAACTAACAGGACAGAGGGAGTAAGAGAAGGAGTTAGTGAAGTGGAGTAAAGAGAGTAAGGGAAAGGAAAAGTGTGAAGGAGCGAAAGAAGGGAAGAGACAGGAAGGAAAGTAAAGGAGAAGGTTTGAAAGAAGGTGAGTGTTGGATTGTAGCTGAGTTATAGGGAGTGAGTGTAACAAAAGAGGTGTGAGAGACTAAGGGAATGGAGAGAATGATTATGTTTTTACTCTATTTTTTTACACTGTTTTTCCCCTTGGTGCGCTCAGGGTGCGAGTACCGCAGAGCGCACCTGGGAATGCACCCAGCGCTTACCCCGCGAATTTAAAAAAAAATAATAATAATTTTTTCCCTTCAAGGTCCTTCTAGGCCCCCCTCAGAAAACCTAGGGGGTAAGGGGTGTCTACTCTGCCCCCTTTTAATTATTTCCCCCTTTCTTTTTCACCTCTTGTGTATCGATTCTACCGAGACACAAGATGGCGGACTCTCCGGACTGTTTAGAATGTTGACAGACACCCGACAGCCAATCAGCTTTCCGCTCGCGCACTCCCGTAGCGCGCCGGGTGCGCTCCCTGGTACGCATACTGGTGAGCGCTAGGAGTGCGCCTATAGATATATATGTTTTTTTGAAGTTAATTTCCAAAAAAACACTGGAGCAATTTTCACCAAATATAGCAAAGACACATCTGCGTACCAGTCCCTACAATTTTGCCAAGTTTGGCGTAATTCCATTCAGCGGTTCGGGCTGTAGACTTGTCATACCGTCCTATGGAAATTAACATGGGGAAAACACGTTTTGGGCCCCCCCTTTTTTCTCAGCCCCCACTTCACGAATCCCCCCGAAACTTCCAGGGAAGGAGCGGAGCGGAGCTGGCCAACATTTTGGAAAATTACACGCAAATTCCTCAACCGGCGCCAGAGTTATTCCCAATAGAATGTTGCGGATTTCCTATGGTAGCTAGGTCCGGCCGCCAGTAGGTAATATATATATATATATATATACACACATATTTATATATATATATATATATATATATATATATATATATATATATATACACACACACACACACATGTATACATATACACACACATATATATTTATATATCTATATCTATATATCTCTCTCTCTATTACCTACTGGCGGTCGCCAGTAGGTATATATAGTTAGGATTTTTTCTCTATGGGATTTTTGAAAATTCTATGTCTAATAACTTTGGCGTTTGTGGACGGAATTGGCTGAAATTTTCAGGAAAATTGAACATTTTGTTTCTGAGCAGCCCCTGAAAATTTGGGGGGGTTTCGTCAAGGGGGGCCGAGAAAAAAGGGGGGTCCCAAAACACGTTTTTCCCATTCATTTTTCCATAGGGCGGTTGGCCTCACTTTTAGCCCGAACGGCTGAATGGATTTGCACGAAACTTGGCAAAATTGTAGGGACTGTTAGCCCGATGTGCCTTTGCTAGGTCTCAATATATGTGCTCCAGTGGATTTTGACGCGTAACGGAACTTCGCGAAGCGAAGCTGATTGGCTCTCCGGTGTCTGTCAACATTCTAAACAGTCCGGAGCGGCCGCCATCTTGTCTCTCGGTAGGATCGAGAGACAAGAGGAGGCCAAAACAAAGGGGGAAATGACCATAAGGGGGCATAGTAGATCCTCCCTGACCCCCTAGGTTTGATGTGGAGGCTTTAAAAGGGCCCCGCGGGGCAAAAAAAACTAAAGAAAAACGTGGTTTTTTTGCGTGGGGAGCGCCCGGTACGCTTTTGTGCAATGGGCGTTGGTAATCTAAATGATGAGGGGGGGGGGCAGCGTTCAAAGCACATCAGCGTGCATAAACACGAAAATGTTTTTATCTACCACGTACTTGACTTATCTCTCTGAGATGCATTCCCTTGTGTTTCGGCAATGGTAGTCTGTTCATTACATAGATCGCCCGAGGGCGGTAGTACAGACCGCGCGTAGGAAAGGGTCAAAAGCCAGGGGTATAGGAGTATGTAACAAGCGAGCCATTTAATTGAAAAAACTAAACGTGACAAACGGTTGCAGGATCAGTGAAGGTCGATTTTATAATTGAAAGTATAACAGGATCAGTTACAATAAAATCGTCCATACGCACACCATGGGCGAGTATCATGGGTAACATTACTTCGAAGCTTTATTAATACAATAATCAATAATGAAAAATCGACATCAATAGGGTTGTCCGTATTCCCAGTCAGTACCCTTCCCCGCCCGCCATCTGCACAAAGACCGCATACATCCCACATAACATCAAGGCTAAGTAAGTAGAACGTCATAAGGAGTTGCAAGTCGCTCCCATACTGGCGCCATTTTGGTCGAGGCCAGGCAGGTCCAGAGTATAGTTCAATGTCTCCAATAAGTAGCGGCAGGACCAGAATCCCTTTCGGCAGTTCTGGCTTCGTTATTACGAGCACTAGAAAACAAGGCATTCTGGGCAATACCACCCTTGACGCAGCCCTTTATTCTACAAGATGGAGTCTTTCAAAAGCCAGGGGTATAGGAGTATGTAACAAGCGAGCCATTTAATTGAAAAAACTAAACGTGACAAACAGTTGCAGGATCAGTGAAGGTTGATTTTATAATTGAAAGTATAACAGGATCAGTTACAATAAAATCGTCAATACGCACACCATGGGCGAGTATCATGGGTAACATTACTTCGAAGCTTTATTAATACTATAATCAATAATGAAAAATCGACATCAATAGGGTTGTCCGTATTCCCAGTCAGTACCCTTCCCCGCCCGCCATGTGCACAAAGACCGCATACATCCCCCATAACGTCAAGGCTAAGTAACTAGAACGTCATAAGGAGTTGCAAGTCGCTCCCATACTGGCGCCATTTTGGTCGAGGCCAGGCAGGTCCAGAGTATAGTTCAATGTCTCCAATAAGTAGCGGCAGGACCAGAATCCCTTTCGGCAGTTATGGCTTCGTCATTACGAGCACTAGAAAACAAGACATTCTGGGCAATACCACCCTTGACGCAGCCCTTTATTCTACAAGATGGTGTCTTTCAAAAGCCAGGGGTATAGGAGTATGTAACAAGCGAGCCATTTAATTGAAAAAACTAAACGTGACAAACGGTTGCAGGATCAGTGAAGGTTGATTTTATAATTGAAAGTATAACAGGATCAGTTACAATAAAATCGTGCATACGTACATCATGGGCGAGTATCATGGGTAACATTACTTCGAAGCTTTATTAATATAATAATCAATAATGAAAAATCGACATCAATAGGGTTGTCCGTATTCCCAGTCAGTACCCTTCCCCGCCCGCCATGTGCACAAAGACCGCATACATCCCCCATAACGTCAAGGCTAAGTAACTAGAACGTCATAAGGAGTTGCAAGTCGCTCCCATACTGGCGCCATTTTGGTCGAGGCCAGGCAGGTCAGAGTATAGTTCAATGTCTCCAATAAGTAGCGGCAGGACCAGAATCCCTTTCGGCAGTTCTGGCTTCGTCATTACGAGCACTAGAAAACAAGACATTCTGGGCAATACCACCCTTGACGCAGCCCTTTATGCTACAAGATGGTGTCTTCCATTCAGAAAATATTGTTGGCAGCATTTTGAAAGGAAAGATAAACAGCCGTTCTCCTAGTGAGTCTCACATTGTTACATTTATGAAGAATGTTGAAGAGTAGTATGTTGAAAATCTGAAGCCATCGTTCTACAAACTCTCAACCAGCCTTGGATGGAAAAATCCTGAAGAATGTACAAACTGAAAACCAGTTTTTGTCTGCATAGCATCAGCAGCAACACTTGAGTCAGCTTTGTGTGAAGCCGCCATCTTGATCCAATCAATACCGTCCCCCCGCACACATTCAGGGACCAGGCCGCATTGCGAGGGCACCGCAGGACGTGTCTTCAGGTCAAACGGATTGTGGGACAAGGTCCAGAATGGAAGAGTCACCAAAAGGCAAAAAGTTCCGCCGGACCCCGGGAGCCGGCCGCCTATGTCGGGGGCGATCTCAGGCCACACCAGGGCAACAAGACTTGGGGAGGGGGCAGGAGCCAAGCGCCCCCTCCGAGTCCGCGCCACCACACCGCCCCTCGGGGGCCTCCGTCAAGCGGCTCAGGGAGGCACCGCAGGCAGCGGTTTTTCAGATCAGTGGCTCTCACCGGCAAGGCTCCCCTCCGTCAGCAGCGATCGTTGGCGCTGTGGTTGCGGCCGGAGGCCCCGCCTAGTCAACGCCCCGGCCTCTCCATCTCGTAGGCCGCAAGAGTGGTTGCAATTCAGCCGGATGGCGGGTGAGACGCTGTAGACGCAAGAGCAGGCGAAACTCAACCGGCCGAGTGAGGCACTGTGCCGCAAGAGCGGGCGCAACTCAGCTGGCTGAGCGAGGCTCTGTGCGGCAAGAGTGGGCGCAAATCAGCTGGCCGAGCGAGGCACTGTGCCGCAAGAGCGGGCGCAACTCAGCTGGCCGAGCGAGGCACTGTGCCGCAAGAGCGGGCGCAACTCAGCTGGCCGAGTGAAGCGCTGGGGTGCAGCTGAGAAACCTCCACCTGGGGAGGTGGGGGAGGCTCGTTCGCGCCGCCTCTCCCTCCCAGTGCACCCCACGCCGTCTCCTGGCGCAGGTATATGTGATGGTCGGACCAGGGCACCGCAGGACGTGTCTTCAGGTCAAACGGATTGTGGGACAAGGTCCAGAATGGAAGAGTCACCAAAAGGCAAAAAGTTCCGCCGGACCCCGGGAGTCGGCCGCCTATGTCGGGGGCGATCTCAGGCCACACCAGGGCAACAAGACTTGGGGAGGGGGCAGGAGCCAAGCGCCCCCTCCGAGTCCGCGCCACCACACCGCCCCTCGGGGGCCTCCGTCAAGGGTCTCAGGGAGGCACCGCAGGCAGCGGTTCTTCAGATCAGTGGCTCTCACCGGCAAGGCTCCCCTCCGTCAGCAGCGATCGTTGGCGCTGTGGTTGCGGCCGGAGGCCCCGCCTAGTCAACGCCCCGGCCTCTCCATCTCGTAGGCCGCAGAGTAGTTGGGGAGAAATCCCGGGAACGGCGGCATGCATTACACATCACTAAGATGGCCGGGCCTACGACCCTGGGTTTAAGAGTCTCATGCTCAATCGATTGAGCTGGCCGGATCAGGCAACAAGAAGGTGGGGGGGGGGCACCTCTTGCTCAACCACCACCTGAGGAGGTGGTCCTCTCTTCCTAGGAGGTGGTGGTGGTGGTGGGGATGCACCAGCTGAAGCTACAACACTTGCCATTGCTAAGTCATGAAAAAAGGTCTTCCTCTCACAAAGATGAAAGTCAGAGTGAGGAAACAAGGAGGGGTTTTCATCATTTGGGACAACAAATAGTTCTAAACCAATGAAAAGTGTTATTTTTAGGTCACATGACCTATCCTTACATCATTAGGAACCCAAAAGTGAAATGAACCAATGAAAAGTTTTATTAACAAGTCACATGACCTGTTATGCTTACGTTACGCGCTCCGCGCCGCGCCCCGGATCGCTTCCGGGAAGCTGCGCCTCGCGCACCGGAGCACTTCCGGGTGTGCTAACGCGGCGCGTCATATGACGCATTACGCGACAACGCGATATGTCGCGGTTACGCGACGCGTCACGATGTTGTTTTCTAACGCGGCAGTTGCGCAAACAGAACGTTTATCGGCCGGGCATATGGAATACATAAACATTCACATTCCCAAGTCTGTGGCGCCAACCGCCATTTCGTGAGCTCCGTGGCAGCCGCCTGTCGCTGTACCGCAAGAGTGGGTGCAATTCAGCCGGATGGCGGGTGAGACGCTGTAATAGCAAGAGCAGGCGCAACTCAGCTGGCCGAGTGAAGCGCTGGGGTGCAGCTGAGAAACCTCCACCTGGGGAGGTGGGGGAGGCTCGTTCGCGCCGCCTCTCCCTTCCAGTGCACCCCACGCCGTCTCCTGGCGCAGGTATATGTGATGGTCGGACCAGGGCACCGCAGGACGTGTCTTCAGGTCAAAGGGATTGTGGGAGAAGGTCCAGAATGGAAGAGTCACCAAAAGGCAAAAAGTTCCGCCTGACCCCGGGAGCCGGCCGCCTATGTCGGGGGCGATCTCAGGCCACACCAGGGCAACAAGACTTGGGGAGGGGGCAGGAGCCAAGCGTCCCCTCCGAGTCCGCGCCACCACACCGCCCCTCGGGGGCCTCCGTCAAGCGGCTCAGGGAGGCACCGCAGGCAGCGGTTCTTCAGATCAGTGGCTCTCACCGGCAAGGCTCCCCTCCGTCAGCAGCGATCGTTGGCGCTGTGGTTGCGGCCGGAGGCCCCGCCTAGTCAATGCCCCGGCCTCTCCATCTCGTAGGCCGCAGAGTAGTCGGGGAGAAATCCCGGGAACGGCGGCATGCATTTGGATCGATGTTGCAGCAGGCTGCCATGTAAATAGTTATTTAATAAAACGTTTTACCCTGTTACTTTGCTGGTGTGTTGTATATATTTATAATATTTGCATGGGGTTTGTTGTTATTTAGGGCGGGGTGGGCGGCGGAGCCGAGCTGTCTTGCAGCCATCATGGCGTCGAGCTCGGTTCCTCTCACTAGTTTCATATTTCTCATGAGGGGTTGTTCCTAATGTTTCTATTTTAGCGAGGTGAAAAAGAGATCCCATTAGTGGCCTACTGATTTTGCTTGATTCCTTTTGTTTTTTCTGACGATTTTTCACTATCTGCAAAGACTAAACAGAGTATTGCGACTCTGTGCTTGTTTGTAAATAGAGAGTGAACCAAAGAGAACCAATTCCAAAACAGTAAATGCTTGGATAACAATCAATCAAATGGAGAGGGAAGCAGGCACGATGGATTACAACGGGGGCAAAGGCCTGCGTTACCTACCCTTCACTATCTGCAAAGAGAGAATACTCCTAAAAGAAAAGAGGGGGGGGGGCAGCGTTCAAAGCACATCAGCGTGCATAAACACGAAAATGTTTTTACCTACCACGTACTTGACATTTTAAAGCTTTTGATATTTGCTATTAAAAAACCATTGAAATTCACTGAAAAAACCATAGGTTATAGACCATATATAGTTAGGAATTAGCATTTACAAAACCTTGAAAATTCACTGAAAAAAACATGGGTTATAGACCATATATAGTTAGGAATTAGCATTTAAAAAACCTTATTTTACTCACACAAAACCATTGAAATTCCATATATAGTTAGTTGCACTAACTATATATCGCGCACCCGCAATCCACTGCTGATGATGTCACATATTACATCATTCATGACATGGTCAGTGACATCACTGATGACATCAGTGATGACATCTCAAATGACATCACTGATGACATCACTGATGACATCTCAAATGACATCACTGATGACATCTCAAATGACATCACTGATAACATCTCAAATGACATCACTGATGACATCACTGATTACATCACTGATGACATCTCAAATGACATCACTGATGACATCTCATTTGACATCAATGGTCACATCACTGATGATATCATTCATGTGACAATACAATGCATCTCCTCACACTTTAATATAACCTCTGTTACACCCAGTGTTAAATACAGAATATAATTTTTTAAACCATTGACACACCAATACTAGTTACTACATACGCACTCACTGATTCCTATGTCTACACACACATTCACTCATTCACCCATACAATCATTCATACATACAATCACTCATCTTTACAACACTATCATATGCACTCATACACCTATACAGACACTCACACTCTGCCACTCATCCATGGAGTTACTCACACACCTAGTCAGTCCTGTAAAGAATCAATCACACTTCCATTTTCTAATCTATACAGTTAAACATAGAGTACCTTACATTTTCAAACATATACTAACACATACTTACTCTCTTATACAATCATTGATACAAGAACACATTGATCTGCACAGAGTCACACATCTCCCAGCCAGCCACACACACACTCAGTCTCCCATACAAATACTTGGACAATCAATCAATAACCCATATAGTTACTCATATAGCTACTGATCAACACATGCAGCAGTTTACAGAACAACAGACATAATGATGCACAAATTAAGACAGTTTAGTCACTAACCCATGCATTCAGTGAGACACATTTAATCACTCACTCATACAGTCAGTCACGCACCTACTAAATCCTTCATCCAGACACTTCTACATCTACTCATTCTTCAATATGTAAAACATATTTAAACTTTACAGAAACACACAGTCACTGGATGATGTCATCAGTGATGTCATTTGAGATGTCATCAGTGATGTCATCAGTGATGTCATTTGAGATGTCATCAGTGATGTCATCAGTGATGTCACTGACCATGTCATGAATGATGTAATATGTGACATCATCAGCAGTGGATTGTGGGTGCGCGATATATAGTTAGTGCAACTAACTATATATGGAATTTCAATGGTTTTGTGTGAGTAAAATAAGGTTTTTTAAATGCTAATTCCTAACTATATATGGTCTATAACCCATGGTTTTTTCAGTGAATATATATATATATAAGATATATACACACAATAGTCAGCCTTTTCCTTTATAATTAAAACAGACCCCTGGGGTGAGTCAGGGCCTGGATGTCTTCTCAATTTGATTACTGGGGAGGGGGGCGCCTGGTGTAAAACTAAGGGGGGAATGCAGCCCCCTTTCCTTAGCCACTTATGGGCCCCGGGGACCCCATCTACTGTGGTCAAATGTAATTAAGGGAGGGGGCATGCAACCCCTCCACCCTGGGCTTATACTGATCTCAAATAACTATAACTTGTGACCTAAGGTAACTACAACTCGTGCCCCCACCATGCACAGTTTTCTCATCAATAATTTCACTGCAAATGATGCAGTGATATTATCAATGTTGTGATAGAAGATGTCATGAGTGATGTAATATGTGGGGTAATTAGCAGTGCATGGCAAGGGCACGAGTTAAAGTTATCTTAGGGCACAAGTTATAATTACTTGAGATAAGTATGACTATAACTGCTGAATTTCAATGGTTTTGTGTGTGTAAAATCTGAACCTAACTATAAAGTCCCTGTAACCTTTGTTTTTTTCAGTGAATTCCTAAGTTTTTTTTAATTCTGTTTCCTAACTATAAGATCCCTGTATCCTTTGTTTTTTTTAGTGAATTTCACAGTTTTAAATTGTACTACAATTTGACTCATAAGTTCAATTTACTAATATACATTTCCACAAGTTTGTAAATGCATTTTATTCATACACTCATTCTTATTATATATTTAAAAACTAAAAATGTAAAAATTATGGGAAGGGAACTGATGTAGTCTTTCTATAAATGCAATGCAGCAAGTCTTCCTTTAAAAAAATACATTTTATGGATCCGTTGTGAATCTTCAGACAAATAAAGGGTCTGCTGGTTATATTGCTCACATTCAGTACTAAGACAACACCATATTCAATACAGACCTATGCTAGTGCAATTTCTATAAGTGTATCACTGGCTGTGTGGGAGTGACTGTGTGGGTGTGTGATTGCTGTGTACGTGGGTGTGGGAGGTGCAATGTGGGTGTATGAGTAGGTGTGTAAAGGATTTTGTGTGTCTGTGAGTGGGTGTGTGAGTGGCAATATGTTGGATGAGTTGTTTCGAGGGTCTGTGAGTGCGTGTGTGAGTGGCTGTATGGGTCAGTGAGTGGATGTGTGAATGTATGGGTATGTGAGTGGGTGCATGAGTGGTTTTGTGGGTGTGTAAGTGGTTGTGGGTGTGTAAGTGGTTGTGAGTGTGTAAGTGGTTGTGTGAGTAGGTTTGTGAGTGGGTGTGTGAGTGAATGAGTGAGAAGATGTGTGGGTCTGTGAGTGGGCGTATGTTTTTTTTTTAATTGGGATCTGGGATCCACAGATCCACCCTAATCTGTGAGTTTCTCAGCAGATCCTCACGTGCTAAAACAAAAAAGGGTTTGGACAATGTCTTGCCATGAAGTGTCACTCACCTCTACCCTGACACCTTCTATAACTTTTACATTTTATTTTCTCCCCTGGGATCCGTGTCCTGATGCACAAAATGGTGGCCACAACTTTCCTCTCAGTTGGCACGTGGATCCGTGGAGAAGCTGCATCACTAAATATACATATTCTATTTCTCACAGAACTGTGGCTTTACCACTGATTAGGTGGCCATTTCAGCTCTGGCCCTACCGGCAGGCTACACAATGAGTGTCCAGAGTAGAACAGTCGGGGGAGGGGCTAGCTATCATATTTAAATCAGCGTATTCATGTAACCTCACTCCGAGTGCTCTTTTTAAAATTACACTAACCTGCAACTTCACTTTCTCTAGATTGCTTATTTATAGCCCACCCGGTCCCTAGAAAGCCTTTCAAGAAGCCCTAGCTAATACTACATCCTCACTGATACTGGAAACTTAGTATCATTGGGGATCTTAATCTTCACCTCAAATGCCAAGAGTCCCAGGAGATTAACAACTTCCTGGGTGATATGGCCGCCTGCCAGCTAACACAGCTGGTGGTGGGACCGACACATGTAGCAGGCTACCTTCTTGACCCAGTATTTACAAATCTACAGACGATTGAGGCCAATACCCCCCTCCCCATGTTCTGGACGGATCATTCTCTCATCTCACTGCGTCTCTGTATAGATGGTCCTCCACTGCAAGTACCCCGTCCACCCATAATGAAGCGCCCGTGACACAAGTTAGACCCAACCACTTTCACCGACACCCTAAGCTCGCACCGCCAAGAATGGACTACACATTTAGAAGCAGCTGACGCTGCCTTCAGGGGATGGGTTAATAAAACATTAGACTGCTGCATTTCCGTAAAAATGACCACTGCCAAAAGTACTCACATCCACACATGTTATGATGAGTCTTTGACTGCAGAAAAGAAAAAAAATTAAATCTTAGAACAGGCCTGGAGAAGCTCATACGATCCCACAGCAAAAACTATATACAGGAACGCAGTCAAAGTATACCATAAACTGGTTCAGAAGACCAGGGCAATGTCTGTGCCAATATGATTTCCACGCGTAGCAACCCAACTAAAATTATTTTGGGCCTTATGAAAGAAATGGTAAAAACCTCCCCTGCTGCCAAAAGCACCATATCTTCTAACCTTCAATGTGAGACACTGGCTACATTTTTTATCAGCAAGGTGGAACGCAATTATAACACATTCTGTCTAGGGAAGGTTGTTCCCGAACTTTGGGAAAACTCCTCTTGGGTTGTTATGCCTCACTTCCTCCAGGACCTTCTACCCATGTCCCCAAAAGATATTGAGGCTCTGTCAGCCAAGGTAAAATCAGGCTCCCCTGAGGACCCCGTTAAACCAGACCTCTTCAGGAATTTCCACGATTGCCTCCTGTTGGAGGGTCGGGAGCTGATTAATAGGTCTCTATCAGCAGCGGTAATACCCAAGTCATGGAAACATGCCAAGGTCATTCCTCTGCTAAATAAAACGATGTTGGAGGCATCTCTATCAAGAGAATTTCTGCCCAATATTCCTGTTTCCATACCTTGCTAAAATCATGGAGTCCCATGTCAACACTATTTTGACTCTGTATTTGGAAGCAACCTCGGTCTTAGTTAGGTCACCAAACAGTTTCTGGCCTAGACATAGTACTGAATCTGCATTACTTGTAGTTACAGAGCAATTACGGTCCGCTTTGGGTGAAGGCAGAACCTCGGCTCTGATCTTGTAAGACCTGAGTGCGGCCTTTGACACGGTCTCCCACAGGATCTTATTACATCAGTTAGACGAGATCGGGTCAAGGGTAAAGCCCTGGCATGTTTTGCATTCTTCCTGACTGATCGGTCGTTCCAGGTCTCTGCCTCACCTTTTACTTCTAGTGTTTTTCCTCTTGACTGTGGTGTGCCACAGGGATCCACTCTTAGCCGCACTTTATTTAATATTTTTGTCCGACCTTTGGCCCTTCTCGCAAAAGCTCGGAATATTGCGATGGTATCATATGCTGATGATACCCAATTGGTGGTCACATTCTCCAATAACTCCAAGCAAGATCAGGCAAAATTTCAAGAGGATCTTTTAGCCATCTACGATTGGATGCGGACAACTGCCTGCAATTAAACTCCACCAAGTCCGAAGTGCTTTTGGTGGGCCGAGGCATCCACTTAGGGGGCAACCAATGGTGGCCGTTGGCCCTGGGATCACCCCCACAACCAAAAACCATGGTTACGAATCTAGGAGTTTCGATGGACAGCGCCCTCTCATATGAAGGCCACGCCAAGTCAGTGCGGCCCGGATGCTTTTTGCACTACATAAGTACTGCCATACCTAAGACCTTCTCCGCCGATTCCACTGGTTGCCGATAGAACAGAGTCTACTTCAAGACGCTATGTCTTACACATAAGATCCTGCATGGCGTAGGCCTGCAAATCCTGAATGAATTGTGCTTGCTCTATGTTACGGCTCGAGCCATGCGTTCTGCGGAACGACATCTGGCCTGTGTCCCAAGAGTGAGCAGGACAAGAGCTGGGGGGCGCTCGTTTAAAGCTATGGCACCCGCCCTTTGGAATACCATTTCCCAGGCTGCTCACTACACGCAGGATCATGGGCCTTTAGGAAAATGAACAAGACGTGGCTTTTCTCCAATCTATAGTTTAACTCTCTTCCCTGTCTGCTCCGGTTAGTTTTAGCGTTGGGACGCCCCGTTGCTGGGGCAGCCATGCGCTTAATAAGAACAGTTAAGGGAAATTGCATGGGAAAAACGCTTTCTAGGACCCCTCTCTTTTTATCTTCCACTTGACGGATCACCCTGAAACTTTCTAGACATCAGCTGAAGTGACCTGCACACTAGTTTTAAAAATCTCGTGAAGATTTGTCAGATGGCACCAAAGTTATTAGCAAAACAATTAACGCTTTTCCTATCGAAACTACGTCCTAACTATATCTACCTACTGGCGACAGCCAGAAGGTGATATATATGTATAAACATATACATACACACACTTACCTTACCATGTGTGGTTAAGGAACAAAGACATATCTGAGTAGTAAAGGCATGCGTGGTAAAGGCATGGCATTGTAAAGGCTGTTTCCGCTTTCACAGTACTTCTCAGTTACAGTTTCCGTCTCACAGTGCTACTCTTTTCCAGAGTTCCCTTACAATACTGCCTTTGTGGCACAGTTCACCAATATCAGAGCTCCTTAAATCCCTGCAACTGACCCCCACCCGGAAACCCATAACATACCAATGAGAACTCCCCTATTAGATTCTCAATTGGCCTCTGAAACGCTCATTCTCTCCAACAATCTTTCTCTAGAGCTTCAAGCCCCCAGCACCTCGTTTTCCACATACCCCTTTAGCAGAGTCTCTCTTTCTCTCCCAGAGCCCCTTCCAAGAGTGCCTCTTAGAGTGAAGCAGTGATACTGTGTTTTAATGCAGCTGTTTTTACTGGTATTCTTCCAAATGTGAAGCACATTCAGTCATCTGATGTCCTGCAGTTTTAAAGCATCTGCATTGCCAAAGTGTGTCACACTACGCCAAAGTTGGAAGAGTTGTTCAGCTGAATCTTGCAGTTTCCAAAATCTTCACACTAATATTGGCATTACAGATCAACATTGTTTAATTAAACAACGGCCATAATAAGTTATTCTTAGAAAGTCATTAAATACACTATAATACAATTATCTAAAAAGGTATTGGTCTTTCAGTTTATAAATCTATCAAAGATGCCTTTGATACCTTTGGGTAAGATTCTACTGATTTCATGGACATCTGATGTAATTCTGCTCGGTACAAAATTGTCAATGTTGGGCTTGGGAGTCTCAAGAACACCTGCCCTCTGTTCTTTATGGATAATCTTTTCTTTCATGCATTGAAGGTGCTGTGGCTTACTGACTCTCCCTTGCAGGTTGAGGGACGCTTCACTGCTTGTTTTCACACTGATATTATAAGCATAAAATAAACAACTACATTTATATTTTTCGTTCATGCAGCGCAGGAGGAGGTCCGCTGCATGCTTTCAGCTGAGGGGAGAGGGAAAGTTTGGGGGAGGAGGGCAGCTAATGTTATGCAAAAGTAGACTTGTAAATGAAGAGGTCAAAAGAACAAAATTGATTGAACAGTTTTCAATGTTTGATAGTCTCAGCCGCACACTGTGTGTGCCTATATATTTTGATGGAACAGGAATGTCCCTTGCATGATGTACATTTGCGCCCCTGCCATGTGTGCCTAAACTCCATACCTGTGATCCTAATTTTTGGTCATGTCACATGCTAATCCCAGGACCCTACATTGACTTAGGTAAGATCTTTTTACAATGGTAGGCACTGGACCTAGTACTAGATAAACATAAGAGGGACCCTGAGAAAATAAGTCCAAGGGGAGCATCCCACCAGGGAGGAAACAACTAAACAACATGTAAGGGAAGCCCCCAGACCATAATAAAAATAGGACCAAAGTTCCACAATATTGAAAAAAAATTCCACCCACAGAACAGCTCAATTCAATTTCATTATTCTTTTTTCATTATTCAGTATTTTTATAAGTCTCTTTTTTTTGGAAATTAGAAAAGATATAAAATACATTACATATATAAATTCATTTGATAAAAATACAGAAACCACATTACAAAAATCTAATCTAATCTAGAAAACACTTAAAAAAGTCCATAAGATATGTGACAAAAGACAAACGAACAGCCCATAAGTTTGCAAAACCCCAAATATCATAAATAGAGGATTCACACTAAATTAATACATCAGACAAAAAACAATTGCAAAAAAGACAAACAATTAGTCCAAAATGCATAATCAGTTTAGAAAAAAACATCTAACATAACAAATAACAAGAAAGCTAGACAGTTCATAACTAGAACATACAGAAGAAAGAAGCGCCTCTTTCTTCTGTATGTTTTATTTCTGATATTTTGGGTTTTGCAAACTTATGGGCTGTTCATTTTTGTAATGTGGTTTCTGTATTTTTATCAAATGAATTTAAATATGTAATGTATTTTATATCTTTTCCAATTTCCCAAAAAAAAGAGACTTATAAAAATACTGAATAATGAAAAATAATTAATGACATTTAATTGAGCTGTTCTGTGGGTGGAAACATTTTTAAATATTGTGGAACTTTGGTCCTATTTTTATTATGGTCTGGGGGCTTCCCTTACATGTTGTTTAGTAGGCTCTGGACCTAGTTCTGAACCAGAGGGGCGAACCCTCATAATGAGAGGTGACTACCATCCGCCTTGAGGGTTTTATGCATTGAGCACACTGGTGGCAGCATTCTGTGTTCATTAATTCTATTGACAGGCTCTTTGCCTATGAAACATGAATGCGCGCTTACGGGCCCATTCATCTAAAGTGCTGCTGATCACAATGACCCCAGAATAATGAACTCGACATTGTGTGCATTTTTGTGTGCGCTCTAGACGGGATAGAGTGGCGTGCACATGTGATACAGGCCTGGGGGTTTCATTTTGGAAGCCAACAGTCTAAACTGGATTACAGGATGCAGAAGAGGTTGCCTTCTCCAGGGAGCATATGTGTATGCTGATATCTCCTAGATGGAAAAGGGGGCAGATGCTATGCGGAGATAAAATAAGACGGGCTTTCTCTAGGAAAGCCAGGGCTGGTCCCAATACATTGAGCTGAAAATGACTCCGATTGCAGCTGCTGTTAGGGAGATGGTAGAAGGTGCAGGATGAAGCCTGTAGTATCTGTTATTAGGGAAAGGAGTCCTTTAAAGCGGCATAGACTCTTGTCTTTCTTGATGATCTCTGTGCCGAGGGATTGTGAATAGCTAGGTGCAGCCTGCTTTCGTCTCTTTGCCCTTCTATGGTGAGCACTCCACATGAAGACTGTCCTGCTGGGCAGAGCATCCCTGCAGACAGAGGCCAGACCTGCAAGGGGGCCTGGCCAAGACACATAAAAGGGAAAAAGACGCAAACTGATTCCATTGAGGCTGACATTGAATACAAATCCTTTCTCTGAAATATGTGTAAAGCTGGGAGCTCAAGATCCATCGTTATTGTGGTCTATTGAACCGAGGAGGGGTACTCGGGGACTACTACGCAGCCAAGGGGTGGTGTCACACTTACAGCCAACTACCCATGGGTAAGGGAACATTGCTTGGAGCCCGATCCGAAGGAAGAATTACTAGACTGACCTGGGTGCCTAGATATCCTGCCTGTGAGAGAGGGAAGGAAACGCCAACTTGCAGGAGGAGCGGCTCATGGAGAAGATTGCTGTAACTGACTCTGGCGTAGGGTCCGTCTGATGGTAACTCACAAAGCAAGTTCACCGAAGGGCCTGTGGTACTGCCAGATGGAGCAGTGAGACCTTCGTCATATCTCCCCGTTGTAGCCGCCAGACACCAGGAGTGGTGTGCCTGTGTGGTATGCCTGATGCTGGCAGGCTGGTGGGCGGTGTGCCCCACAACTGGTCTGTGTGACCATAACACTGCCAAATGTGCCAGATCCTGAAGATTAATTAACCCGATAGGTACCCTGGGGGTGGCTCAAGAAGAATAGAGGCCCTCGCCTAAAGGCACTGGGTGCCGAAGATAGTGTCAGGCTCCCACCATCCCGAAGAATAGTCATCTGGAGGTGTATGGCCATGGCTTTCTGGAAGAAACACCAACTACTCACCAGAGTATCGGAGTGAGCCGTGCCGTGAGTCAAGTACCCACCGCAGAGCAGAAGAAAGCGAAGACTAACCAGCAGAAGAAGCCCCTAGAGCCCAAAGATTCTCACCTGTAAACTGAGTATTCATGTATAACGGTTTGTGTAGTGGAATTAAATGTTTTCTGTGTAACAAAGTACATCTCTTTGTAGTACTGGCTTGGACATTTATCTTATTGCACTGCTGGGGGGGGGAGAGAGATTGATTCTTGTGACTGCTCATCTCGTTACCACTGACAGTCAACTGCGGAAATGGTTGTACTTGGCCCAGCTTCCAGGGCTATAATACAACAGACCACAGGACAGCAGTGTAAAAGGCTTAACCCCCTTCGGTTGAATGATGGAACAACGCATGTCTTTACCACAACCGCGTCTTTACCACGCATGCCTTTACAAACAATTTTGTTGTAATGGCGTGGTAAAGGATGCACCCCAGACCCCCTCCCTCAGCCCTACAACCTGGCCTCCTGGCCTGAAAATGACCCCAGGCTTAAAAACACCCCAGCCTCCCACCCTGAGCCCGAAAACCAGCCCCTAGTCCTAAAAACTACCCCGACCCCCTACACTGAACCCTAAAACCTGGCCCCCAGTCCTGAAAACGACCCCGAACCAACCCCCGCCCTGAACCCTAAAACCTGGCCCCCAGTCCTAAAAACTACCCCTCTCCAACACCGCCCATTCCTCTTTCGTGTAGAGAGCGGACTGCTTTAACCACACATATGCCTTTACAACAAAAATTGCTGCAAAGGCATGCGTGGTAATGGAATATGCATGTTAAAGGCATATGCGGGACAAAGGCAAGAGTGGTAACGCTTGTGTTGTAACAGCATGCATGGCTCCGACTGGATTAAGGGCAGTGGCAACTTGTGGGGCTGGATACAGTGCTTGAAATTGAAATATAAAAGTGCAGGTCCTCACTATCTCAAAGTACTCGTTTTCTATTGAGAAGAGCTGAAACTCTCCCCATGAAAGATTTGCACCTCTAATAGGAAGTGGGTACACTCCCTTTCACATTTGTAAGGGACGGTACTCAGTACCTGTGCATTTGAAACACAGGGAGGGTTAGCTTTCCTACTGTTCTCTATCAGATAGGATCTTGTTCAAGGCAGCAGGCTTTTTTACTTATCACATTGGACTATCGCATCTATAGAATGGCATGGTATGGTTATTCTCATATTTTTCACTACTTGTGCCTGTCCCTTTGGCCCGCACTCTGTCATAACACTTATCATCAGGTTCAAAGCTCACCGTGCTTACTCCTCTGCCACCCGCTCTGTCCTAACAGTTATCATCAGGTTCAAAGCTCGCCGTGCTTACCCCTCTGCCCCCGCTCTGTCCTAACCCAACTTTGCTTCAGGGTACTGGGGGCTCTTTCAGAGTGTGTGGCTGAAAAGGGTGTGGGTTGTTAATTGATTTCTGTGGAAGGTGTTGACTGATGGGATTGAGGTTTAGAAACATACTTTAAACGTGGTGATTTGGCATCGCTGCACTGTTTCTTAGCATGTGAGATTAGAGGTAGTTGAGTACTGCTGAGAAGATTTATATTCAAAGTACAATTCAGAGGTTGGATTTTCAGCAGAACTCATCCTTTCACCCATCTGAATTGAATAAAACTCCATGGGGGTTAAACAGTATCTATCATTCCAAGGTGCTGTCTCACTGTTTTACTAAATTTAGAATGTCTTTTTGGGATAACAGTTTAAAAAAAATTCCCATGCTTAGAAATATTAGGTGTCGATATTCGCTAATTTATGGCTCTCAATCCATCAATAGTGGAAGAATCAAGGACTGAACATGCCCTGCAGGAATTCATATTTATGACAGATGTCAGCAATGCGCACTTAGATAACCATTTGCACAGTTCTAATGGACTCAAAATGTAACAGTCCCTACTGTAGCTTTCCCTAACCCACCTTCAGAAACCCTTGAGGATGTAAAACTATATGCCTCTCTTCTACCACGTCTGGTCTAGTTAAGATAACATTTAATTAGATGTCATATCTCTTGGTGGCCTGTCAATGCTCTGTCTTGTCTGCAGATGCATCCATGACAACAGTCAAAGTTATGTTCCCCGTGTGATAGAATCAACAATTAAGATTTCTGCACAGGAAGAATAGGGGTCTATAGGAAATACAACATGACATTCCTGGAAAACTTCTTCTGGGGCAGATTTGACCATACACTTCTGGAAATGTTTGTGAATTAAAAAAAAAAGTACAAGCATTTTAAGCTGGAGATGTTATTCTCCGTCTATTTTTTTACATTAGTTTAAATGTATCCGGGCCAGTGCCTTTTACAGTCAGGAGTTATAGATTTATTGGGGGCCAAACATCCATTTGTTGCGTCCAAGCAGTTCTGAAGGGGAAGGGGAACTGGTCCTGTATTCCAAGATTTCAGTTTGCCCATCATACCAAAATGCCTTATTTCTTAGTAGCTGGCATGTGACAAAAGACATGAAAGTTTGAGCAATTGCGGTTGCAAATAATAATGTTTTCTAGATTTTTTTAGATAAAAAAATATCCCAGCAGTAACATCAGTAATAAAAGAAAATACACAAAGCAAGAAAAGGGTGCCATACCACAGGCTGTGATTAGGTGTCCCTATGGAGTTCTACAGGGACCTCAACTAGCCACATGAAGTACTGCAGCCTTAATGCAATTATAAAAAAAATATTGCAGCTCAGCATACCTTTTCATATGTTTTTCTTGTATTACTTATGCTACTGCTATGATATTATTTGACAAAAACAAAAATCTAACAAGCATTAACATTTGCAACGGCAATATCTCAAACTTTCACTAATGCAAGACCTACTACATTGCAAATGCTTGTTTACATATAGTTTGGGCTAGGTACAGAGGCCCTTGCCACACTCAATCAGCAGTTTGGCTACTGTTCATCTCTGGAGTCAAGCCATCAAGCCTGGCTTCCTCACTACATGGCTTTTGTCAAGTTTGTGTTGGCAAGGGGCAGGTGATGGGGGTGGCGGTAGGACTACATGCTGGTGGAACCAAATAAATACGGCTAGAGCACCGCACCATCACCAGTGGAAGTGCAGTGGAGATCTGATAAGGAAACGAGAGAGCTACAAATGATGTTCTGCTACCATCTAGAGTAACTTTGCGGGTGGTGCTAAGTTTCAACTGAAGAGCCGCATTCCTACCCAATGGCCTTCTTCCAATGATTATCAGTTAAAATCGACAATATTCTAAGCCACATGACCTTGTATTCACAAAGTTGGTCATTCCTGCTTCAATCCAAGCTCAGGCTACTCGCTATTTTATTAATTGAGAAGGCGCCCAGTCCATCCAAAGTGCATCATTACCCTGAGAACAATGGATGCCTCTCGGCTGATCTGTATAGCGCCGGGACACTCTGTCCCAGTAGCTGAGCACTCTATAAGACACCCAATAACATAACATAACAGAACAGAACAAGCAAAGGAGCTGAACAAAAATAGGAGGTGGCAAAGCAAAGAGGCACACTACAGTAAACTAGCAGAAAAAAACAGGTTTAAGTGAATTCCTAAAGCTGAGATGCTTGCGCTGCTCACGAACATACAGAGGTAAATTGTTCTAAACATTAGGCTCGAGATGCCACAGTAACTTTTAACCGAATATACACGTTTACAGCGTGGAACATATAGCAGTGGTTATTAGCTGCAGCCTAAAGATCAAGAAGTAGAGTATTTTGAAAAACTGTCTTTAAGATATGATTTCCCTGACCCATAACAAAATCCGGTGTATAAATAATGGACTTTGAAATGAAACTTCAGTTTCCCTGGAAGCCAATCTGTCTGTAATCTGGCCATTGATACATGATAATATTTCTGAGCGCCTTCTTGGCAGCAACATTCAGAATCTGATAGATTTACTCACTTGGGAAGAGCCAGGCAGAATACATTACAATATTTATTAAGGGATATTGGCTCGATTTTATTTTGCATGGTGGGCTTGAGGGACGTACTGAATGCCCAGTAGATCGTGTGATTCAAAGCAAGATGAAGAACATGCAATGATTTGCTCTGTAAGGGCAATACAACCAACAACCCACAGGCTTCGACTTTAATGTTGGTTTAGGGAGTGTGCTCAAATTAGATGGACAGCCTCCTGCCAACCCAGTTTATCTCTACAAACAAGTACAATTTCATTTTTCTCTCATTCAGTTTTAGCAAGGAGTCAGAATAGTGTTGGTCTAAATGCACATCTATCTATTTTCCTAGTCACTCTCGTTTTTTTCCCAAAACAATTCAAGGCCTTCTCCCTCCCCTCTATCCATTACAGCCCCAGTTTTTGCATCCTTCTGAATTGCCATCTCATATCTACTTCTTTTCCTACGTAGCCCTTACAATTACGGTGTATTTAATAATATTGAAAAGGTATTATCTCTCTAGTTTGTACAACGTTGTATCCTTTGTATAGCGCATAAGAGAGAGATCCATATATTTTTTTATTAGTTGTAGAACATGAACTGTGCAACAAAAATCACTATGCCTTGCTGGATGATCACGGAATAAATGCAAGACCTAAGAAGGGCTTTTAAGTGTCTTGGACTAATATCACAGGCGTTTCCGACACAGGGAAGAATAGATATTTGGAGGGGCATGGCCACAACGGCAATGGGGGTAGTCGCTCTCCTGAAGAGCTCCGAGGCGAAAGGGCCTGCAGGCAAAGGATCCTGAGATGCCCCAGGTGTGATTCGGGAGCGAGGTGTGTGCAGAGCGCGTACAGGCAGCCAAGAGAGACCCTGGACCCAGCGATGGGGTTTCAGGCCAGTTTGCGGAGACACGAGCAGAGGACATCCGGACACCACCGAGTGGGCCCTACTGGAGAATGTAGAGTGGAGTGCCGGGACAGAGGTACTGAGAGGCAGCCCTGAAGTGGCAGGGGCCGATAGACTGAGGCAGCAGAGGCCGTTGTGATCTGTGGGCCCAGAGAATTGAGTGTTGCCTGCAGACTGGGCCTTCCCTTGCGAGGTCTCCTGGGAGCTGTATTTGGAGCCCGGGCAGAGGGTGGTGAGCGATGAAGATGCCGCTGGCATTGGGGCAGCGAGAGACTCAAGGACCCTGCATTCCTGAGGGCACCAGAGGAGATTGGTGTGGATGCCCCCCTAGCTGCCACTTGCAGCCTGCAGTGGGGCATGGTCCGGTCTTGGAGCGAGCAGGCCCCAAGGTATGCCAACTTGCTGGGCATAGCAAATATGGTTAGCGGGCCGGGTGAGAACAGCACCAAGGGTGCAGGTACTGAAATCCACTCCTGGTGGCCCCTCGCCCAATTGATGTATCCACCCACGCAAGCCCCAGGAAAGGATCGTGCAGCAAACAAGCGGGCCGACCAAGGGGGAGCTTCTTTAAGGGCTCTGGTCCCCCCTTTTGCCTAAGGAGGCTGGGGCTACCAAGATTGCATGGAGTTGGGAAGGCATGAGGAGGTGTGGTGGACAGGAGAGGCAACGGCTTGGCCAACGAGTCTCAGGGCAGTGCACAGTACTCTAAAATGAACTCACCGCCCCATGCCAAGGATAAAGATCCCCTGGAGGCACACATAGCCACGATCTTGACGGCAATCAAGGACACTAAAGTAGCACTGGAGCACAAAATTGAGACAGTGACCTTGGACATGGGCCTGATACGATCTGACCATAAGAAACTGGCCTTGAGGTTTGCTGGGGCAAAGAACTCCCTCGCTAAGGTCACACAGCTGTTAAAAGAAAGGGCACCCAAGATCGCGCAACTGCAAAAGGCCATGCAGCACCTGATTGATTGCTTGGAGGATGCCGAAGCCTGCTTCAGGTGGAATAATGTGTGTCTAATTGGCATCCCTGAAAAAACTGAAGGCCCAAGCACTGAATTACTTCTTGAGCTATGCCTACTAGAGACAGTGCTGGGTAGATGGGCTTCCAAAATGTACATGCTGGAGCCGGGGGGCCCTCCTCCTCTGCCAATGATAGCTAGGCTGCTCAACTATATAGACCGTGACCACATTCGGCAGGTGACGCAGTCACATGGCATGTGGAAAATCGAAGGCAGCCTGGTGAACATGTATACGGTTGCATGGCCCGTGGGAAATCGAAGGCAGTACGGTAAGCATGCACCCAGACTATAGAAAAGCTATACAAAAGCACAGGGAGACTTCCTCTGATATGTCCCATTTCTTTACCATTCCACAAGAAGTCTCAAATTGGCTGGAGTGGAGGGGCCCGACCGACAGCCCCTCAAGGTCTGGCAAAAGCACAGCTCAAAACGGACGTCACAATGAAAGAACAGATCGACTCCTGCCAAAGACCAGGTACAGCAGGAACTTTCGAGGGTAGTGCAATAAGTGAAAGAAGGTAATCAATGGATGGCAGCCCCCAAATTTTAGACACCCCCTAGGGTCTCCACTGGCTCGGGGGCAAGCGATAATGGGTCAGAGCCAAAGGTTGGGGATGTTTTAACACCATTTGTGACATCAATAACGGCGGACAAAATTATTTGTAGCTCCAAAACTGGTGATGGCAGATGCAGGGGATGGCAGATGCAGGGGTTTGCGAATGAGGGTGAAGTTGACTGTCAGGCCTGCAGGTCTAGTCTTTTACACGTGTATCTGTTTTATAGTTGGTTTATACCGTTGACTCGACCACAAAATGTTACCTAGGAGACAGGTACTTCAGGCATAGGGAGGCTAGCAGTTAAAAACTCGCAGCACGAGGGGGGCGGGCAGGAATTTCAGGGTCAAGTTGGGAAAGGGGGGGCGTGGCTAGCAAGCCAGCATGGCGGGCGGAGGCTGTTAGAGCTCCGGTGCCGCCGGGAGAAAAACACATCCTGCTAGCCGTAACGGGAGGCCGTCCTGCGCCACCAACGGTTGGAATCTGCCGCTGAGGTGCCCCGCTCGCCCCGACGGAAGTTTGAGTATTCCGGGAGCCGCGGATACTGGGCGGACTGGAAGGGGAGGTCTGCGGCCTAGCCGCAAGCCGGGACCTCGAGTGCGAGCCCTGCCCGGGGCATTGGATGCTGTCTGCCACGGTGTCGGGGGCCTGCCCGGACACAATTGCCTGACCAACTGCCAGACTACTAGCGACGCCGTGGGGGATTGAGCTGAGATTCCATCCCCCTAACACCCTTGGTACAGGATTCTGGGAGCCTGGACGAGACCGCCCGGTGAAAAGAACTGGCGCACGGAGGTGAGCCCCGCCTGCGGGAAACCCTGGAGCCACGTCGTGCCGGCGCCCCTGGCCTGGAGACCCGTGTAACTACCGGCGAGTGGGGGAAACACTAAGACGCCGTGGGAGGTGCGGGGCCGACCCAGTCTGCCTTCCCCCTCTTCCCCCCCCCTCCCTTCTCCCCACTGACGTTGCCGCTGCTGGAGGACCGGGACGGCGGGATTCCACAAATGCCGTCGGCCTGGACCGGGGCCGGGGAGGCGAAGAGAATCACCGCTACTACCCTGAACGAGGAGGGGGAGGCAGGCGGAGGGGAGCCGCAGGCCTAGAGTCGCGCTACGCCGGAAGTACGAGGTAATGGACGGTCGGCGCCTAATCCAGCGGAGACGCGGGAACGGGCCCAAGTGACGAGTGAGGGCACGAAGAAGACCGACATTGTTGCCCTGGGTGGAGGGTGCCAACTCGCCCACCCTTAGACTGCGGAGGCAGTGGGGGCTGCTTGCCCACCCTGTGAGCTGATCCCTGCTGCCACATTGCATTGGGAAGTGGTGGGTGCGGCCTGGGCATCCTGGAGTAATAGTGACCTTACTAGAACCCTGTCGAGGGACCGATCGCCTTTCAAAGACTTGAGAGGTCGCAGGGCTGAGACGGGAACCCGAGCGGGAGGAAGACAGGGTGCGGTAGGTGCCTGCCCTGCGACGTAGACCCGGCCTCGGTGTGGGCCCCCAGACGACAACCATGGTGCGGAAAGGTGCTAAGGCCACGGACGGCAAGGAAGGGTCCTCTACGGGACCTATTCCGGATGCGGGCCTGGGAGGCTCCACACCTCGAACGCTGAACTCTACCCTCTCAGAGGAACAACAAGGGGACAAACTGGATCTGATACTCAAGGAAATCAGAGACTCCAGGGCCGCAATGGAGTCGCACATGGGCGCTCTGACCACTAATCTCTCACTGCTTAAAGCCGATCACGATAAGCTGGCGGATAAAGTTAAAGACCAAGGGCTGACGCTGACAGACCTCACCCCGACGGTGGCAGACCACGCCGTTTCCATCCAACAAATCCAACACCAAGTAAAAACTCTTATGGACGAGTGGAGGACGCAGAAGGTCGCAACCGACGGAATAACATCCGCGTCATTGGACTTCCGGAACGTAGTGAGGGGCCTCATGCGACGGAATTCATGGAGCAGTGGTTCCGAGATAACGTAGCTGCAGAGGGACTGTCCCCGTTCTTCTGTGTGGAGAGAGCGCACAGGATCCCCGCCGGTAGGCCGAAATAGGGCCAATCGCCACGGCCGCTGATTGTTAAGATTCTTAATTACCGAGATAGGGACGAGCTGCTTAGACAGGCCCGAATGAAATCCATCATAGAGTATGAGAACACACGTATTTCACTCTACCCAGACTACACCAATCTGGTGCAGAAGCAGAGATCCTCCTACTACGCGGTAAAAAAGAGGCTCCAGAGAGCCAGACTCCGCTATGCCCTGCTGTTTCCTGCACGCCTCAAGGTGATCCACGACAACAAAACTCACTTCTTTGAAAGCCCCACGGACGTGGAAGAGTGGCTGGAAGTGATGGATATTGAAGAGAACCCGGACCCAACCCAGGGATCATCAGCCAACGGATCAAAGAACGGCCTGGATCGTGCGGAGGACAGATCGGGTGCACGAAGTGCGGAACCAAATTGACGTAAACCCACTGATCACCAACAGAAACAAGGACGGGACGACGCTATTGCACTGGTAGGCTCCTTCAGGGAGGAGCGAGGGACAATCAATACGGACACTGAAGACAGCATTGTACATTCGGACTCGGAAAATAGTATGGTGCTGTTCCAGACTGTAACGCCTAGAGCGGCAGATGAACTTCTGGACAATGCCCAGGAATAACTCCTCACACGGATGAGACCTGGGTCCTCAGGTCAAAGTAGTATCCTTTTGGTATAAACTGATTGCACAGCCACAACATGGGGAGGGAAGGGGACCTACTGATGGGGTGCATGAATATAATTATCTATTGCTGTGCTGAAACTTGAGGGTACCAAATTGTGCTTTCTATGTATTGTCTCTGGGACACAGACTCTCACACACCCCACACTTCTGTGAAACACAGGAACATAACACTGTATATGCAGGAAATGTCCCCCCTCCCTAAACGCGGCTGCCGGTAATGGACGGTTATATGATAACTCTCCCGGCGGTACCGTTGAGCCGACAGCTCAGACAAGTAGGGCTCTTCGGACACGGCCCATGCTTAGCCGACCCTCCAAGAGCGTATTCACTGCAGATTGTTTGATTATGTTTTACAGTTTCATGTTTGGCACAGCAGAGTTCTGAGGCTGCGCCTCCAGAGTTTGTGTTCTGGCTAGCACTGATAATGTACATATTGTATTATGAAAAGCTGTCCACTATGACACCTGTATTTGGGTATGGCTGACAAGAAAGGGAAATATAGGCTGGTTACCTGGAATGTGCGAGGGCTTGGGGCAGTGCAAAAGCGACAGAGTGCACGCCTTCCTGATTCGCCAGCGAGCGCACATAGTATTCCTACAGGAATCACACCTAACACAGTCCGAGGCGCGCACACACTGCGGAAAAATGGAGAGGTACCATATTTTCCACTAAGTACTCTGCCTTCTCCAGAGGGGCCACGATATGGGTGCGGTATGGTACCCATTTCGTGGAACTGGAGAGGAGGGTGGATGACCAAGGGCGCTACATACTGGTGAAGGGCACATTAGATGGTACAATGGTGGTCCCGGGCAGCATCTATGCCCCGAACATTGATCAGGTCGGCTTCCTTGCAACCGTGGGTCGAGCTTTAGCAGATTGGATAGACGTCCCCTGGGTCTTAGGGGGAGACTGGAACATGGTACTAGATGTGGACCTCGACAGATCGCACCCTCCCCTACAGGCGACAGGGGTTCACAAACTGTCTGACTCATTTGGGACGTGGCTTCAGGGATGGGGAATGACAGATGTATGGCGTGCACTACATCCAACACACAAAGAATATTCATATTACTCTCCATTGCATAACCTACATACCCGCCTAGACAGATTTGTATGCACCAACTCCTTAACGGCCAAGTGTACGTCCTCAGACTATCTTGCCAAAACATTTTCGGATCATAGGCCGCTCACACTAGACCTACACTGGGGTAAGATACCCTCACCAGTCCCCACCTGGAGGCTCAACCCCTCACTACTTGAAGATGGCCCGCTCCGCACACACCTTGCCGACAGGTTAGCCAATTACTTCAGGGAAAACTGGGACTCCACGTCCTCGAACCTGGTTGTGTGGGATGCAATGAAGGCTATGATAAGGGGGGCTGCGATTGGGCGGTTGGTGGGAGCCAGGCAAGAACTCCATGACAAACTCTGCGGAGTGGAGAACCGTCTGAAGGAGCTTGAGACTGAGGTAGGAACAGACCCTGAGCGCAAAGGCGACTTACAATTGTGTAACATTGAGCACGCAGAACTCCTGGAAACCTTGAGAGTTATGGACTATAGGGACTATCTGAGACGCCAGCAGGCGAAGGCGGATAGATCCGGTGCACTGCTGGCCCGTTTGATCCGAGATACCCCTGAGATCCCAATAATTGCGAGTATCCGTGATGAGACAGGCAGGCAGGTAAATACACAGCTAGAAATTAACACTGTGTTTAAGACCCACCTAGAGAGACTCTATGCTTCTCCCCCCGCGGATGCTGGGGATGCCATGTTAGACTTCCTAGGAGAGCTGACGATTCCGGCCCTGACCCAAGAGGTTCAGACAGCCCTGGCCGGACCCATAACACAGCAGGAAATAAAAGTAGCTATACACACACTTAACCGGGGTAAGACTCCGGGCATGGATGGACTGCCTGGGGAGTTTTACCAAACTTACTCTGAATCACTGACACCCGCCTTGGAGAAAATATACAAAACTGCTTATGAGGCCGGCCACCTACCAGCCACGACTATGCAGGCCTTGGTAATCTCCATTCCGAAACCTGGCAGAGACGCCCTTGATGTAAACAATTATAGACCCCTCTCCATGCTCTCCACCTTGATGTGAACAATTATAGACCCCTCTCCATGCTCTCCACGGAGTATAAAATCCTTAGCAAAGTTATCGCCTTACGAATACAAGCCCATCTCCCTGGTCTGATTCACACTGACCAATGTGGCTTTCTCCCAGAGAGGAGCACTTCCCAGAACACGAGGCGACTCCACGCCCTAATGGCGACCACCCCACACGATCTGCCGCATGCTGGCTGCATAGCCCTGGATCTCCGACATGCGTTTGACTCCCTGGTGTGGGACTTCATGTTCGAAGTCCTAAAACGATTCAGCTTCCCGGATGCCCTGATAAAGTGGATTCGGTTGCTGTATACAAATCCAACGGCTAGAGCATGCACAGGAGGGCACACCTCGGACAGTTATGATGTCCACCGGGGCACCCGACAGGGGTGCCCGCTGTCGCCATTACTGTTCGTACTTACACTGGAACCCCTGGCGATTGCACTCCGAGCTCGGGCGGAGGAGGCGGGCATACCAGTTGGAGACATCCATAATTTGGTCTCCATATATGCCGACGATATACTGGTGTTCCTCCGGAATTTGCAGGGTGCTCATTCACATCTAGCGACCATCTTTGAACGGTTTGAGACCATCTCTGACCTTGAATAATATGCAATGGGATGGCTCCCAATCTAAGATGGCCGCCCGTTACCGCGAGAATGTTGGAACCAATCAGCTTTCGCTGTATGTAAACAGTGAACAAACGACCAGTACCTTGCTCGAGGGACGATAGAAAGCCAGCGAATCTCCTGTTGGCGGTAATGTACTTAAAAGGAGGGGAGGGCTTAATCGAACTAAGATGTACAGGTCTGTAGAAACAGTTGAATTTAATAGTGTGTGTGAAAATGGCTGTGATGTTTTACAGTGATTCATCACGCAAGGAGAGACCACGTAAACTCACGATTGGAGTTCACTGGCTTCTGTTTTTAAACACCTCTCGGCTGGTAGGAGATATATCTGCTGATTGAGGGTAAATATGACAATGGTTGTGCCTGTGGTGCGGATAAGCAATATGAATATACACGTTAAGGAAAGATGAGTGAAACTCGTGTTTGTTTTTTTTTTTTTTACAACAGTACTTACAACCCTGGTGTCCTAAGCAGTGGCGAATAAAGATATGCCCTGAAGAAATTGCCTTATAAATACTAAGGCAATGAAACATGTTGGCAAGTAGATAGTGGCTCTATAAGGAGTAGCCACATTCACTTTTTTAATTGAGAGCATTAAGCATATGAGAACAAGAATAAAGTTGTCTGTTCATGCTTTATGCGTTTTTATGTTATATATGGGGTATCATTTCACTAATTGTTTGTGTTGTCTGTATTGTTCCACTGCACTCACCACTATTAACACAATTACTTTTGGTTGGACACGTTTCCGTTTAGCACGATAGCACCGATGATGATAACAGGGCCGTCCTGGTGAGTACCTACCAGGGGTCCCATTGGTGGTGCGCCCGTGAGGTGCTATCATGCTTGTTCACATTTTTTCTGCACATGTTGGTGTGGGTAGTTGTACTGTTGTATAGAAGGAGACGGGCTTTTTAAGATGGGCTATTGACTGGTGTATCCCCAACCCTGTACATTAAGAAACGGGTGGATGTTGTAAAAGAGTGTGACATGAGATACCCAAGTCTTACAAAAAACTGATTTCCTTAGGTCTAGGTCATTTCTGTAGTTGTGACCATCTCTGGCCTGGCCATAAACCCGGGAAAGTCCCTGGGCTTCTTTTTCCGGGAAGGACAGCGGCCTACCCATATACGGTTTGGCACCTATGAGATCCAGGTAGCACCAACTACATTCAAATACCTCGGTATCAACGTGTACCGGAATCCGGAAGACCAGATTGAGGGTAATGTACGGCGGGCAATCAATGGCCTTCGCAGTAGTGTGAATTTCTGGACGTCCCTGCCCCTGTCTGTGATGGGCCGAGTGGCGATCTCAAAGATGGTCCTACTTCCCCGGATCCTGTACTACTTCGTAAACTTGCCAGTGCTACTTCCGCAGCAAATTTTTACCACACTAAATACATTATTAATCACCCTTATATGGGGATCGGGAAGAAAGGGACTAAGCCTCGGGGCGTGGCTTGGACGCCGATCGGGATGGCGGCGTGAGCTCGCTGCTCCGCGCGGAATCCCGCTAATTCTCCTGTTTTTCGGGACCCTAGGCGACCCGGAGACGACGTTCCTGCCCTCTGAAGGGTGAGGGGACTGCTGGCCGTAATCGGTGCATCGCTGGGGGACTGCTGGCCCCGAGGAGATCGAGGAAGAGGCGGCCGAGGTGTAGCCCGGGGTGTGAAGAAAATGGCGGCGAGGTGGTCGGACGGTCCCGAGCTTCGGCCCTGAGTCCGGCTGTCGCCAAGCAGAGAAGGACCCTGCACCCGGCTGCTCGCGGCACTGGGATTGGCGGCGCGACGTCCTGAGACCGGGGGACGCTGCCCGACTCACCCAGGAGATCGGGGGTTCTCGTCGGCCGCCGTCCCACGACTCATCCTCCCCCCACGGGTCCAGTGGGGGTGACGGACCGGGGCTCGTCCGACTGGTCATTGTTTTTGAGACCATTGGCGGTGGCATTGCATTGCCCGGTGCCCGGTAATCAGCACGGACCCACGAGAGCGCCCGCAGTACGGGTGGCCGGACTTGTGACGCAGCACCCTAACATGGCGGCGACCGGAGGGCCGATGCCCGGGAGCCATGAGGGGGACTCGGCGACATCGGCCCGGCTGAGTGAGAGTCCCTCTCCGGAGCTTGACCAGGAACAGCGGCTGAACCGGCGCTTGGATGCCATCCTTGAGGCGATCACCTCCACCAAGGAGGCGTTGCACAACGACATTGCCCAGGTGGCCACGGGCCTGGGGCTGCTACGCGCGGACCACGCAAAGCTGGCGGATCGGGTCAAGGAGCATGACCAACTGTTGCTGGACCTGAAGCCCTCGGTGGTGACCGCGGAGCGCAGGATTACAGACATTTTGGCCCGACTGGACACTCTAGAGCGGAGGGCGGAGGATGCCGAAGGCCGCAATAGGCGGAACAACGTGCGGGTCGTGGGCCTGCCGGAACGGATTGAGGGGGAAGATGCGGTGGCCTACATGGAGAACTGGTTCCGCACTGTGGTGGCGCCGGAGGGGCTTACTCCATTTTTCACTCTGGAGCGAGCTCACCGGGTGCCCGCTCGCCCGCTGGGACTTGGCCGCCCCCCCCGACCAATGGTGGTGCGGCTCCTCCACTACAAAGACCGGGACCTCCTCATCCAGCGGGCCAGGTTGTCGGGCCCTTATGGGGTGGAGAACAGCAAAGTGACGATCTTTCCGGACTATACGCAGGCGGTCCAGAAGGCCAGGGCATCGTTCCTTGCTGTGAAGAAGGAGCTCAGGGAGGAAGGCATTCAGTACTCCTTGCTTTACCCGGCCAAGCTGCGGATTATCATGGATGGCACCACACACTTTTTCCAGACTCCGGATGAAGCTTGGCAATGGCTTGAGTCGTACAGAGCAGGGACGGACAGACCGCACCAAAGTAGGCGAGACCAACCCAAGCAGACCCGGGTGCGGCAGTCACAACGAATCAGGTCCCGTAACAGGCGCCAGCGGGAGAAGCGGGAGGCTCAGATGGCGGCGGAGAAGAGGGATGCACTCGCGGCGACGGCGGCCATTACAGGGTCACAACAGAACAGTGAAAGGGCCGAAACGGACTCGGGAGGAGAAGGCGGCAGAACAGGAGAGGATCTTTCGGAAGCAGAGAGCCAGAAGGGGCCGACAGTGACCCCACAGACCTCGGATGAAATTTTCTGCGGCTAAGATAGACTTTGGCCTAGATCGGGACTTCATGGTAGGGTGATATCCTGTTGCTGGAGGCAGGGTCGCCGGGTGGGGGAGCAGAGTGTATTGGAGGGGATGAAGGGCGGGACGCGGGCTCCGCTAGCTGGGGTCGGCGGCGACTCACCCCCCCTAGGCCCTTAAGGTCGACTGTGGTGGAGACCACAGGATAAGTGTGCGAGAAGTTGGATCAAGGTTTGGATGGGGGCGGCCATTGGGTTCGTGTGCTCTGTCCTGGGGAGTGGGGTTTGGGGTATGTTTCAGTTTTGGGGTTGTTTGGGGGGGGGCAACTGCATTGGGGGGGTCATGGACCGTTGGAGTTTAATTCGGATTGTACGGACTTGGTATGGGGACATTGCCTAATTTGAAATGCCTAACGTGGAATGTCCGGGGGCTGCGGACTATGGTGAAACGTCACAAAGTACATGCATACCTGGTACGCAGGGGGGTCCAGATAGCTATGCTCCAGGAGACTCACCTCACCAAAAAAGAGTGCGCTGCCTTGCAGAAAAGATGGCGGGGCCAGGTTTTTGGCACCACTTATTCAGCGTATGCCAGGGGGGTCTTGATCTGGGTGAGGGCGGGGATACCCTTTCAGGTGTTGAAACAGGTAATGGATCCGGATGGCAGGTTTGTAGCGGTGGAGGGGAGATTATACGGACAGGATGTGGTTTTATGTTGTGTTTATGCACCGAACACGGACCAAGGCCGATACTTTGATACCCTCTCGGGGTCCTTGGCCTCTTTCCTGGCGGGTCCGATAGTGCTAGGGGGGGACTTCAATTCGATTACGGATGTGGCTCTGGATAGGTCCCATCCCCCCTTAGTAGACTCTCCTGTGCGCAGGCTGGCCGCGCACAGGAAGGACTGGCAAGACCGGTGGGGGTTGCTAGATGTCTGGAGGGAGAGGCACAGGGGAACCAGGGATTACTCCTTTTATTCCGCTTTACATGATTTACATGTCAGGATTGATTCGATGCTTTGCGGGAGCTCCCTTGCCCCATTGATTACCCATGCTGAGTACCTTGCTAGGACGATATCCGATCATAACCCCCTATTGGTAAATTTTCAATGGCAGAGGGAGCGCTCCGTAATACCAACATGGCGGCTTCGGCCGGAGACGCTAGAGGATTCTGTGTTCGCCGATGCGGTCCGGCAGGGCATTGATAGTTATTTCGGTGTGAATGAAGGAACAGCGACGAGCAGGTCTGTTGAATGGGATGCACTGAAAGTGGTGGTGAGAGGGGTGTGCTTGGGCAGGTTCTCGAATGCTCGAATGTCTGTGCTGAATGATTTAATGAAAGCGGAAGACACTTTGAGGGACCTGGAGCGCCGCAGGCCAACTAGGCCGGGTATACGGGCCCAGTTATTGGAAGCGAAGGAAGCGGTAGCCGCGGAGACGGAACGTTTGCGCTGCTATGATTATAGGCAGTAAATTGTCAGGGCACACGCGGAAAGGGACAAGGTGGGTACCCTCTTGGCCAGATTAGCTAACCCGGAACTTAGGGGTTGCCCGGTCCTCAGCATTATTGACGCGCAGGGAGGGATGGTGTACTCCCAGGCAGCTGTATTGGACCGCTTTCGGGGTTACTATGAGGAATTGTACCGGAGTCAGCTGGGAGTGGGGGTTCAGGACATCGTGGAATACCTGGGGGAGAGGCCGCTCCCGGTCTTGGACGACGACGACGCGGGGGACCTGGGTAGCCCGATCACGCTAACGGAAATTCGAGTGGCTATCAAACATATGGCCCGTAACAAGACGCCCGGGGTGGACGGACTCCCAATCGAGTTCTACCAGCAATATGTAGACGCTCTGGCGCCCAGGCTGCTGGTGGTGTATGCGGAGGCCTTCGAGAAGGGGGCATTGCCTGCCTCCATGCGGGAGGCCTTGATAGTGCCACTCCTCAAGCCTGGCCGGGATGCCACGGACGTGAGGTCTTATCGCCCGCTGTCCATGCTGACGGTGGACTATAAGATCCTGAGTCGCATCCTAGCTACTAGACTGGCCCCGCACATGACGGGCCTGGTGCACAGGGATCAGGCCGGGTTTATACCCACAAGGAGCACGGCGATGAATATCCGCCGCCTGGTGGGAATAATGGACGCCATCTTGGATGGGGAGGGATCGCCGGCGGTTCTGTCCGTGGATATTGAGAAGGCCTTCGATAGTCTGGAATGGCCTTTCTTGGATGGAGTGCTGGAGCGGTTTGGCATGGGCGATGGTTTTCGGAGGTGGACGAGAGTCTTGTATAATTCGGCGACGGCGAGAGTTCGATTGGGCGGCTTGGTGTCTGCCGCGTATCTAGTTGGCAGGGGAACACGACAGGGGTGCTCTCTCTCCCCTCTGTTGTTTGCCCTGGCGATGGAACCCTTAGCGGTCCATGCGAGGTCAGGCGATCGATATGCGGGAATAGTGAGTGACGGGCGGTGGCATCACATATCGCTCTATGCGGATGACCTGCTCCTGTACCTAGCTGACACTTCGGGGGCACTGGTTGGAGCGATGGATCTGCTGTCCGAGTTCGGCCGATTGTCAGGCCTTAAGGTCAATTGGGCGAAGACCTGCGTGTTTCCACTGAGAGCGGGATCTCCAGCCCCTAGTAGCGACCTGGGTGTGGCGTGGGAACCCTCTTGCATCACCTACTTGGGTGTCCGCATTTACCACTCGGCTGCTGACCTGTTGGAGGGTAACATTGGCCGTTGTGTCCGGTCACTACGGGGCAGCTTGTCTTTCTGGTCGACCCTCCCGTTGACAGTCCTGGGCAGGATAGCATTGTTGAAAATGGTGGCGCTCCCCCGCTTCCTTTATTATTTCCGAACGCTACCTGTCTGGATTCCCCAGGGGGTGTTTAGGGAACTGCGGTCAATGATTATTGGCTTTCTATGGGGGCATGGCCGACGCAGGATAGCCTTGAGCACGCTACTTCGCCCCAAGCTGGAGGGGGGCATGGCCGTACCCGATCTTGAGCTGTATTATTTAGCAGCGCAGTTGCAGGTCCTTACGCAGAACGTGGCCAGGGTGTTCCGGGGGCCGGAGGAGGACCGGGGTCGGGGGATACGGCGCCATGTGCTGTCGTACATTATTATGCAGCAACGGCTCGAATTACGGGCCCTCACCATGGAGGAGCGGACGCTTCGGCTGTGCTGGCAGAGGAGCCTCCGGAGGGCGAGGGCCTCGCGGCCTTATGCCCCGGAGATCCCGATTGGGATGTTGACAGCTCTGCCGCACGGAGGGGATTGGTCCCCGTTGATGGAGTGGGAGGCCGCGGGGCTACAGGTGGTGGGTGACTTGTATATAGATGGGGCGTTGGCACCGTTCGACGTGCTCCGGGACCAGTTCGGACTGCCTGAAGGGGGCTTCCTGCTACACGCGGCTGTAGTGTCTGCCATGCAAAAGCACTGGAAGGAGGGGCTCCTGGAACCTACGACGACTATGGCGTGCCAATATGTGGTGATGGCGGCTGGTACCTTCAAAGCTGTGACGTGCCTCCATAATAGGATGCTGCATGACGGGCTGGAACCACTCCATGGGCTCAAAGCTAAATGGGAGGGGAGCATTGGCCGGCCCATACCGGATACGGCATGGGGCCATATCCTGCGACGCACGTGGAAGGGCACCAGGAACGCGCGCTTTCAGCAGGTTCATTTTTATGTGCTCCATAGGGCCTATCTAACTCCGGAGAAACTACAGCGGCACTTTCGGGTGCCGGATGCCTGTTGCCCCCGGTGCTCGTCCCTTGGGGCGGACATGGACCACTTGTTTTGGGGGTGTCCACAACTGGGAACTTATTGGGCTGAGGTAGGGGAACTCCTGAATGAAGTGACTGACAGGGAGGTGGACTTCGACATGGCGACGTGTCTCTTGCTCTGGTTCCCGCATACTAAGCGCACCAAGGTGACCAGTAAATTCATAGATCTGGGTCTGATATTGGCTCAAAGGGAAATATCGTGGCACTGGAAGGCCAGGGGGGGTCCCTCACTGCGTAGATGGCAGAATGAGTTGCTGAGATGGTCTGACTGCGAGAGCGTGCTCCGGATGAAGCAAGCGGTGAAGTTGGGGAATGAGAAAGCTCTGGATGCGGCCCGTGCGTGGGAGTTAGTGGTACAGGCTCTGCGTGATGCTTTGGTTGTGGATGTGGACGGCGAGAACTAAGCCGCTGGACACCGCAGGGCGAACACAGCAGTATGTCATTCAGCACTGTAGTGGAACCATCCAATTCGGTGGAGCGATGCGCACACCTTTGCAGTTGCCAAGGGGGGGGGGGCGTTGGGGGGATTAGTTGTAGAGGGGTTTGGGGGGGGCCGGAAGCCATTGAAGGGTTGCTGGTGGGGGCCTGGAACTACTGGGACGGGGGGTATTGAGTGGCGGGAGGCCTGATTGGGTGGGACGGCCTGGTACGAAGGCCCATATAGCCTTGGGCAGGCCCCGATGGGGGCAACTACGTTGATACCATGGGGATGGCTGACGGGAATGTTGTTGTGGGTGGGGGGGTAAACGCAGATACGTAACTCGACCTTCCGCCGGGGTCCCAATGGGACGTACACTATGCTGTGCTCCTCCAGAGCGAACTGATGTGCCGCCCGGCCTCCGGGATGCGGGCTGAATGGCTGTGTACAACCGTGAACTGTTATTGGACGGGGGGGCCCGCAAGTGCACTGGCTGTTTCCTTTACCTGCTGTTTATAACTCTGCAATAAAAATATCTTTAAAAAAAAAAAAAAAAGAAAGAGACTAAGCCTCAAGAAACTACAGCTGAACACCCGACAGGGAGGCCTAGGCGTGCCCGACCTACGTAGCTACTATTATGCAAGCCAACTCCAATGGCTAACACGCTGGGTGGCGGGTAGAAACCTACATGAGATTGCTTATACAGCAGACAAACTGGCACGCGGAGACCTACACTCCCTTCTACTGCCCGCTGCCAAGATCCCCAGAGACTGCCACCCCATATTACATGTAGCTTTGAGATGTTGGAGAAAGGCACTGACGTACACAGCTGGGACCAGTCCCTACGCAGACAACATCCCCCTCCTGGGATTCCCAACGCCACAAGGAAACCTGACACAACGTAGATTACAACCCTGGACGGATGTTGGAGTGGACAGAGTGGGGGACCTGTTTGGGGACGACACCCTACTGGATCACGCCTCCTTTGCACAAGCTACAGGTGCCCCGCCACGACTGTACCTTCTGCACGCCTCGGTGACCCACTATATACGACGCACATGGGCCCCGCAACGTACCAAGCCAGACCAACACGAGCTGGTTCATCTTCTCCACTATATGGGGACAGGTGGACACCTAGTAAAGTGGCCCTATGTAGGCATTAGAGAACATGCAGCTTTGCCCCTCACCGCACTCAGGGAGGCTTGGACTACAGACACAGGGGAGGCCATAACAGACGGGGAATGGAAGATTATCCTGGGTCACCATAGGAGGGTGTCCAGAAACAAATTCAAATTCATACAGGCCATGATTTTACATAGGGCATATCTCACCCCCCAGAGGCTCCATAGGATGTTCCCTGCCACCCCCCACAACTGCCCTAGATGTCAGGAGGATGAAGCAAACATCCTTCACATGCTGTGGACATGCCCGAGGATATGCCATTACTGGGCGACGATCAGAAACCTATTGCACACTGTAACTGCCCTGCAGATCCCTGAGGGGGCACTACCCTGCTTGATAGGACACAGGAAGAGATCCAAGACCTGTAAGGCACAACTGAAATTTATAGACTTGGCCCTCTTGTTGGCACTCAGGGTTCTCACTATGAGATGGAAATCGCCCAGACCCCCAAATGTAGATATATGGCGATCTGACTTGCTGAAATGGGGTAAAGCGGAAGCTGAGACATTGCGTAGGGAAGAAGAGAAAGAACTGCGTAAATACCCTATAGCGCTAGAATGGGATGGAATGTTGATAGAGCTGGGGGATATTGACCTAGAACTGCTGTAGGAACATACCATCTGACCATACACATGATATGAAGACTGCCAGTGCGGACGATTGTCTATGCAAGATGCACCGGATAACCAAGCCTAATGACTAAAGCACTCTCTGTGTAAACTGAAAGCTAATGTACCCATGATACAGTGTATGTACAAGGAAATAGCCGGGAGACAGGGAGGGGAGGGAAGGGGTTGAGGGACAGTTTACATACGGGCGATATTGTAACTTGAATGCAAATATTAAACACTGCACTAGAATGATATCCGAGGAAATGTACGATACAATAGACAGTTGAATTCGAAGAATGGGCCTAACCCGCGACCATGATGGCCGCCTGATCCCTCGGCTCCGCCGACCCTCTCGTTCTTCTCCCGAAACGCTGCTGATCCTGCATGTTATCCTGCCCGCTTGTTGGCGTCCCGGAACCGTGAAGCGATCCTGAGTCCAGCGGTGTGCTCCCCGGTGCGATCCAGCTGTCAGAGGCGGCGAGGCGTCCCGGTCTTCGTTTCAGTGCTGCATTGCCGAGGCCGGGTCTTTGTTCTCCGGAGGCTGCCGTCCCAAGTTGCAACAGTGGCTGACATTGTAGCAGGACGGGGTAGACTGACGGTTTGCTATTGCCGCATTGTTTTCCTTGCTACAGCGAGCCGCCCTGTCCTGCACGCCTTCATTCTCGACTTGTGTCTCCGCCGTAGAAGATATATTCTACCCTCTTTTCGGCTTGTGGACGGCTCGGAGCGTCTTCTTGTTCTCCAGCACTGAGACGGCTGCCATTTTGACCTAGGCGCTCTGCATCTGAGACTCTCTACCCCCGGCGGCCATTTGGGGTACCATAGCGGTTTGCGCTGCATTGTCGCCGGGTGACAGACGAAGGGGTCCGTCCCGCTGCTATACCCCCTGGAGTGGCGGTGATTTGCGGATCGGCTACTGGTGGGCTGCTGATGTGATGGCCGACGGCGACCAGTCTCGAGGGATATGGTGTGACCCCGCGCCCAGGGTGCGCGAGATGGCAGCGCCCTCTTATCCTGCGGCATCCCTCAGGATTGCTGATATTATGTATGCCCTGGGTGATCTACATGTAGCTGTGCGTGACATGGCCCTGGACCTGGAAAGCCGACTGGATATCTCTGTGCTTGCAGTGCCCTCGGATGATCATGCTGAGCTCCAGGTGCGGTACACTTCGCCACACCCTGTGTTTTTATGCGACTACCAGTCTGCTCAGATGTACTTAACGGTGCTGGAGAAGGGAGATGTGGTTGCTTCCATACTACCTAGTATTGATGCGGAGAGGTATGGAGATCTTGGTCCTCGGCAGGCGCAGGCGGTTTGTGTCTGGACGCCTCGCCACACGGCTGTTTCGGGGCTTCGTCGCGGGTCTCCCTGGCCCATCTTGGAGTTGCTCCTGCGGTTTTGGCCGGCTGCCCTTCAAACATTTCGATTGTGCATTGCCCCTTCTTGGTTGGACGTTCGCCGTTTGGCTCTGAGGTGGACGGACTTTGGTGGATGGCATTGTGCTCTGCAGTGGAACTTTCTTTTGTCTTCTCCATCCAAGATGGCTGCTTTGGAACTGTACTCCGTCGACATGCTGGATCGAAAGGGACAAGGTTGAGGATGTTTTTCCCTTTTTGCTGCATCCGGTTGTTTGCATTGTTGTGATTGTAATGGACAATGGTGGGATCTACATGTTGTTCGGGTGCTGGTTCGGGGTACGGGGAATGGTGGCCGAGGGTAAAAATGCTGATTGTTTTGGTCATTTTCCTGGCCCTCCTCCGGTCTTTTGTGATTTCTTTTCTTTCTTTCTCTTGCTCCTAAATTTCGGGTACTCTTGGGGCGACAGACACCTGCTAGGGGGGGGGGGGTAGGCCGTAGCCTCTGCATGCGTGTAGGGTGGGGGGTGTTCCTTCCTTGTTAGTTTCAGTTACTATGGGCCTTATTTTTCTTCTTCTCTTTTTTATTCTTTTCTTCTCTTCTTTCTTCGGGTCAAGGGGTGGATTGGTGCGTGGTGGGTCGTGGCTGGGGTATACCATAATGTTTGCTCGTCCTTTCTCCTGTGCTATTTTCCTCCAGCCTTTTGTTTAATAGATAATGATCGTGAATTTTTCTGAATACTGTCGCCCATCTCGGTCCTGGTGCGGATTGTTTGGACTTTGATCCTTCTTGGCTCCTATCACTTTGGACTTCGTTTTAAAAAACTTTTAAATTAAACCTTCAATTCTCCTACCTCTCGGCAGCGCACCTAATTACAGTGTAACTTGGATTAATCCTGTGTGCTTTGATATGCTGCTGAGTTGCCCGATTGCTCACTACTATGCCTTAATCGATTTCGAGGCCGGCCTCTGGGTTGTAGGCCCGTATTTGTTTGCCGATATTCTCCAATAAAGGTTTAAAAAAAAAAAAAAAAAAAAAGAATTCGAAGAATGTTACGCCACAGTTTGTAGTTGACAAGGAAAAAAGGAAAAGACTGATGGAACCGACTATGATTGAATGTATCATGTCATACTTGTCACAGTCACAAATAAAAAGTTTTTTTTAAAAAAAGTTGGGAAAGGAACAGATGCACATGCAAATGTTGGATAACCCAGAGGGTGGGTCTCTGGACAAACTATGCCAAATACCAACATGGTCAACACACAGAAAGTATACCCTGACTCATGCACATCCCTCATGATCCTCTTATAGAATGTTAATGGGTTAGGGAGCAAACTGAAGGGGCGAATAGTGCTTAAATATCTAGCAAGGTGTGCCCCGGACCTAGTGTTGCTGCAAAAATCTCTGAACTTATTAGGCAATAACTGCATATTTCTGAGAAGGGGCAGGTACTCACTCCTGGCTGACTCTGGCTTCACCACAGGCTTTCGGAGTATATGTATTCTGGCACATAAATCACTACCATAGCCTGTGACGTAGACCCGGCTGGATCCGTAGGGGTGGTGGGCGGCAGTGGGTGGTACAAAGCAATGGGGGGAACTTTCGTCACCTCCTGGTACCTTTCCCCGTGTTAGCAGCTGCTGGGCCTCGAGTCTATGGCGGAATGGCTCACGAACGTCTCGGGAAGAACTCCTGGTAGCGAGTGGAGACTTGAATCTGACCCTCCATTGTTCACTCAACAGGGTGACTACAAGTTGTGGGCCCCCTAGAGAAGATACCAGACCGGCCATATTTCTGAAATCCTTGATCCTGGCAGATCCCTTTGCGGGTGCTGCATCAAGGGGCGTGACAATGCAATCAATGTGGTGCCTGGACAACTTCCCACTCCCGATACACCTTATGGGGCACTGCAATTAGGTCAAACATCTACCTAGGGGCATTTCAGATCACACGCCTCTAAGCCTACGGTTGACACAGCCCAATCCCTGCATGGCCACGAGCTGTAGCCTGGACCCCTGGATGCTGACGGACTGGTCTCCACCAAAATGTTTGACCCGGATGCGCTGCAATTATACTTTCAGGATAACAAGGGATCTGTGGTGTCCATGGCCTGTGGGAAGTGTAAAAAGTGGTAATAAGCGGTCACCTCATTGCCCATGTTAACTGGGAAGAGAAAATATAGGGACAGAGAGTGGGGCTAGAAGTGAAAATGGAACCTGGGAGGCCTGATATGCCCAGCAACCAGGGTCCCACCTCTTGAATAAAAAAGGACAAGAGATGAGTACCTCGACCTGCTACAACAGGAGGAACGGGCGCTTTACCGACCTAAACTGCACAAACTGTATGAGGTGGGGAACAAAGCAGGAAAGTTACTGGCATGGCTGTCTCATCAGGAGGCGGGACAGAGATGGATCCATGAAGTCAACATGGGGAGAGCCGGAAAGCAACAACAACAGCTGAATAGCCGAGATTTTTGCTGACTTCCTGAAAGACCTGTACTCCTCGAAAATGGAACTGGGGTAGGCAAACGACCGGGAGCACTTTGTCCTATATATCTCGATCCTCCGTTTGGCTGGAGAGACGGCTAGGTCTCTTGAGGGAGACATTCAGGAGGGCGTGATTGCCGACGTCCTGATCCAATTGCCATAAGGGAAGACACTGGGCCTGAACAGACTACCCCCTGAGTTCTTTAAATGCGTCCAACACCAGGTGGTTACACCAATTTGGGATATGTTACACAAGGCCCGAGCAGCAGGGGAACTTCCCCGCTACCATCAACAGACACACATTGTCCTAATCCACAAATCAGGGAAAACCCTGAGTGCTGCTCTTCGTACAGTCCCATCTCTCTTGACATAGAGACGAAAATACTTGCAAAGGTCTTGGCGAGCCGGCTGTTGACGGTAATCCACATGATTGTAGCACCAAACTAAAATGGATTCATGCCCTACAGATTGACCAAGAAAACACCAAAGGGCCTTGACTCTGACCCAGTAAGGCTGAGTCAATATAACAAGGAACAGAACAAATGCCAATACTGGACTAAACTTACCAACTTTACCAACGACCTTTATAAATAAAACATACCGGTCCGTTTTTTTAATTACGCCACTAAATGATTTATTTACTTAAAACACTCTTTTGAAAAAAATTGAAGTGTTTTTGTGCATAGAAATACAATTAAATACAAATTACAACAAATGATATACAATAGATTCTACTATATACATATTCACCACACACCCACTCGCATCTTTGGCCATCACATACAAACCTCACTTATCCTCATACCTCTTCCACTCACACACAACGCCCCTTGGGGGACTAACTAAAAAGCCAAATGTCAAAATTTATCTAACAAAGGATGAAACAATTTTTCTTAGTACAATCAATTCCTTAGATTATATGTCTTTCTCACACAATCTGAAGTTCATCACAATATTTGTGCATATTTTATATATGACATGGGGCCAGGTCGACGCGTTTCGAACCCGATGGTTTGGGGTTCTCCTCAGGACCAATATATTCTTTAGTCGCCAGGAAATGGAGGCTCTTTTTTATGTCTGGTGTGTAGGCTCAAAAACACCTTCCTCGTCGGAAAAGCTTTTAACTAGGCGCCAGGGTCTCCGTTTTACACTGCCGCCGCGGGAAGGTACCGCCGCTGCCGGTGGTGACTCCGGGTCAAGAGATCACGGATCCTTTTCGCGTGCATCACTCCTTCTTCCAAAGCCGGTCAATTGTTTGCGGAAGTTGGGCTTTTTTGTTAGTCCCCCAAGGGGCGTTGTGTGTGAGTGGAAGAGGTATGAGGATAAGTGAGGTTTGTTTTATTCATAAAGGTCATTGGTAAAGTTGGTAAATTTAGTCCAGTATTGGCATTTGTTCTGTTCCTTGCTACAGATTGACCAGACATAACCTGAGATGACTATTTGGCTGCCTAGCACATGAGGGCATATACGCGAGCCGGCCACAATCCTGGCGTTTGACTCCCTCGAATGGTCCTACATGATGGCACCCTTAGAGCGCACGGACTTTGGTCCCTCCTTCCATGGTTGGGGGCAACTTCTCTACAGTAGACACACTGTGAGAGTGAGGGTCAGTGACACACTGTCAGACAAGTTCACACTGGGGAGAGGAACACGACCAGGATACCCCCACTCTCCTTTCCTCTTAGTGATAGCACCAGAATCATTGGCTAATTAGATCCAGGGAGATGCACTTCTCAGGGGACTGTACTTGGACCTCGACTGGGAAGACATGGTCTTGCTATATTCAGACGACGTGCTCTTGTACCTGGCAGAACCAGATGCCTCCATTGATAGGTTACTAGAGATCTTTGCAGTTTTCGGTCAGTTGTCAGGACATAAACTGGGGGATATCGTGCCTCTTCCCGCTAGAGGGATGGCGACCGTGAGAGGGCTAGAGATGTCAAATACCCAAAAAGGAAAATGGGTTCCAATATCTCTGGCTCTACGTCACTAGAAACTAACATCTTTTCTTTGATTCTTAACTAGGCAGTATCCTAGAGGAATATAAGCGAGACGTGTGCCACTGGAGTAGGCTACCTATGTCCCTACTGGGCTGTGAAGCCTGATACAAAATGATATATTTCCATAAATTTATATATGCACTTCAGAACACTCTCTTCCCGGTCCCCTAACGTTTTTTTAAACAAGTGGACGACATCACCAGACTCCTCTTGTGGGTCCACGGAAAACACTACGACACTAACCCAGAAGACTTTAGATGTCTCTACTAAGGGGCGACCCAACTGGTGGTAATAAACAACTGGTTTTTGCGAAACAGCCTGAGCCCATGCTGTTGGCGGACCGGCGGGCCGTGGATTTGCTGGGATATGTCTGGCAGCTATATGGTAGGGGGAGACTGGGCTCTTTACCGTCTCCCACAGCGATGGTGATACAAACATGGAGAGAGGCCAATAAAAAGATGGGCTAGAGGGGCAAAAAGACACTGGAAATGCCTTTGTGCGATGCAGCGACCTTAGCCCCGCTACAGCGGGTGGAGAGTCGATGGGAGTTGAACCTCCTGGGGATATCAAAATCGGGGGACCTTTGGACAGGACAGAGACAGAAGTGTTGCCTTTTGATGAACTCATGAGCACTCAATTCCAGCGATATCTACAGGTTAGGCACATCCTTTTGAAATACATTCAGAGGAAGTACTTAACAAAAGCCCCCTAGAATATAGAATGATGGGATCCCCATTTCACTAACACACTATAATAACACAGGTATACAGGACACTGTTGGCCAACACCTCACCCCCACTGAGGGTACTGCGGGACAGATGGGATGGATATTTAGGGGTCATCGAAGATGATGAATGGAGCGATGCATGTAGGTACCCTTGTGAGGGCGCCATTAGAGCTGGGTTCAAACTTATCCAGCTCAAAATCCTTCATAGATCATACTAAACTAGGACGCAATGGGTAAGGCCTCATCAGATTGATTCCTGAGGGGGTGTGTACAGCGAGGCACTCTAAGGTACCCGAAGTTGAGATGCCTTTTGGAGTGGTGTACAAAACAGAATACTGCAGGCATTTGAAGAGCTGTTGGAACTAGGCCCCAAAGTGCTACTGTTGGGAATCTGGGGATAGCAAACATGGGACAGATATACTCTCATATTTAGCAACATCGCCTTAAAGGTTGCCAGACGGAATGTGGTCCAATTAGGGGTGGCAGCTCTGTGCCAACAATAGACAGATGTGAAGCAAACATGGACTGGTGCATGAGAGCTGAGCGACATATCTACAAGGCCAGAGCGTACCCAAGTAAGTTCACCAAGATATGGGCCTCCTGGCGGGGACTATTAGAGGACACAAAATAAGTGGTATACCCATGCAATTCGAGAACTGGCCCATATTTGATCTGATTTTTATTTTTGTAAAGTGAGACGAATGCCCGAAGGTATCTTGGTGCTAGCGTCCATAAGGGCTGTTCTGCTGAGGGGTCATAATCTGAGGTGTCTATCAAGGATCGCAGAGACGGGATCTGCTGGAAAGACAGTGGTAATATATAGAGACTACAGAGCATCCACTTGAGTCCTGAGGGCCCATAGGGTAAAAGAGATGTGTAGAACTTTGGAAAATAACAACTTTTCTTTTGACTCCGTTGGCCAGCATCTTATTGGGGGAGGGAGGTGGGAGGAGTGGGTAGACAGTGAATTCATATGTTGTTTCTATGTTTCTGTATGCACTACCCAATGGAAAAACTTTGAATAAAAAGAGTTGTTTAAATAAAAAGAAGAATAGATATTTGGGGTTTGCATCCTTCAGTTCCAGATACCATGCCTAAAAAGCCTTTGGTTCATTATCAGAACCTTAGGAACCATTGTGAATTCTTCCCCTGTGAAGAACGTTCTCCTCACAGCACCGTTCCAGGCTTCTCAGGCAGGTAAAATCACGGATAACATAATTTTCCCAGGGTAAGGAAAATTTCCATTGAACCAGAAGCAAGTCTCTTTGAATTTCCAACTGCAAGAAGCCTTCGTGGTTCAGACCTGCAAACTTCCATCTGGGGAGCTCAGTGGGAGGAATACGCTTTTCTTTTCACTTGCATAGCTGAGCAATCCTATGTAGTCTTAGACCACAATGTAGCCATAGGAACTTCAGGATAAATTGGTTCCATCTTCATCAACAAGACGAAGATGATAAACAAATTTTAAAGAGAACCGTCGACCACCGTATCCTTGCAATCTAAACAAGACACGCATTTCAGATTCCAGTAATTTAAGAAATACACATGTTTAAGGCAGCTCATGAGGCAGCTGCAACCAAACAAATTTTATGGTGACCACTCGACTTCATGTCATCAGGGACAATACTTCCAGGCCTGCACTTTTCACCTACAAATCACAGACAATGAATGTGTGTCAGTCTAATTAGTACCCTGGAAAACAACCAAGACTACAACATCCAAAATACATTAGGATGACACACAAAAGGCAAGGAATGGAAACAGTATCCATGATGACAAGAGGTGAGGTGGCCACCTTAATTAACTGGTGAGAGCGACTTTACAGTAAATTTGGAAACATTTTTTATATTTCTAGCTAGTACCACAAGCATGACTAGCATTGGATAATGTTATGCTGGAATCGTGGGCTCAGAAGAGTGCAGAGCAGAAAAACCTTTGATTGAGGCTTGCCATTAATATATCACGCAGCCTCAAAGAGAGGTGCACACTAAGGAGGGTGTGGCCACGCGCAGTAATGCTGTGGCATATTTTTTAAAACATGATTCTCGAGTCCTAGTACTAGAGGTAGTAGATTTAAAACCGTGGGTCTATGAAGAAAGTCTGGTTACATCCAACCGGAGGGCCTTGATTAAGCTTACGTAAGCACAGCAGCATTATGATCAACGCAGGGTGGGCCTTTTGTCAATGAGAAAACGCCATGATTGTTTTCCCAGCAACAAGGGCCTCGACTCTAACGCTTTCTGGAATTTTTTTCATTTACAAAATATTTTAACACAAGCAGCCCGCCCCAGCGTTGCCCTGGGGCAGAAGGGGGCTGGGGGCAGCATTTCCGGATTGCGGCAGCGTTGCCCGGGGCAGAAGGGGGCTGGGGGCAAAATTTCAGGCTTGGGTGCACTCCCGCCCCAACCCCCGCCTGCCCCGACATTGCCCAGACCGCCTCCTGCCTCCCGCCTCCCTCCCGCCTCCCGCCCGCCTCCGCCTCCCGCCTCCCGCCTTGCCTTTGCCTTACCTGAGCCGCCGCTCTTCCCCGCGCTCCGGACTTCACCGCCACTCCTCGCTGCTCGTCACCGCTCGTCATCACGCACGTTTCGGACATCGCTAGGTCGCGGCCAGCGCTATGTCGCGGCCAGCGCCACGTCGCGCCCGCAACTACTTTTAGGGGACTACTTTGTTTTTAAAGTTTAATTTTTTAATTTCCTTTTTTTTTTTTTTTTATGCAGCCTATGTCCATCTACACACCCTGAGGATTACAACAATGTATTGGGTGTGTGGATTGGCGCTGTGGTTCCCGAGTTTACCTTGCCAAAAGTTTTCTGTTCTCTCTTTATAATAGTAGTATAGATGGATCACAAGAATTAAATCACAAGTATCGCATTTCCACCCACACCATTCTGTTTTCTTGTGGAAAAACAAGCATAGAATACAGTTAACGTCGCTTTTCAGTAAGGCTTTAAAGATCGCTAAGCTTGTAACAGCCAGAAATCCTCCAAATCTCTGCATGTATTGAGAGAGAGATCTCTCCACTAAGCTGAGCATTAGCAAAGGAGACATGTCTTTTTAGATAGTTTATTAGAGAAAAAAAGCCAAGAATCCTTAATCAGCAAATATTTATCATCAGTAGTAGACATAGTTGAAGTATTTGGCAGTTAAACCCATTTGGCCTATTCACAAAATATTGTCAAAGGAACAAAAAGGAGTGTATGGCATACCTCAAACATAACCACTGGCGCGCCTCTCCTCCCAGCTCTAAATATAAGCATTGTATGCACTGCATTAAAATGCCTGTTAGGGAAGTAAACATTTTTAATTCAACCCGAGAAATCCTTTTTTTATCCCACTTAAAAATATTTTCCCAACATTTATTCTTGATGCGCGCCTCCTATGCACACCGGGGTAACTGGAGCTCTTTTCATTTCTGGTACCACTTATGCGTGCTTGAATGTTTGAGAAAATTGCCTAGTTATATCTAAGTTGGTGTTAACTACATTTTACATCAAGTTTGCCTTATAATAGGGGCGTGGCCAGCAGCATGACTGGCTAGGACGTGACTCTCCGGAGCTCCGGCGAGCTGCCTCAATATCCGTCTGAAATATCGCACCAAGAACCACCTAACTGTCGCAGGAGCTGCCCCTGGGCAATCGGACCCCGTGGAGACCACTTTCACGAAGTGCCCATGACGCTCTGCACCGCAGCGCCGACTTGAAGCCGGGACTCCGGGAACCCTGACGACGGTAAGATGGCGACTGCCGAGACGAAGGTCCGAGATCGGCGCTGATCTGGGGTTGCCCGGCCCGCAGGAGGACCGCGAGTGGGCGACGGCGTAGACTGATCCAAATACAGAAGCCCCTGAGAAAATTCGGGCTGATCGGAGGTACCGGTGGAGTGTTTGGGGGCCCCGTTGGGTCCGGTGCCCTTCACCAGCATGGCGGCGGGTGCGGTGCTGCGGAACTGAGACCGTCTTGCAGGCCGCCCCCTCACCGGTCCAGCCGACCACAGGGAAGAAACGGTGAGGAGCAGTTGGAGGGCCCTGCTGGGAGCAGAGACTGCGGGGGAGGCCGCCTGGTACCCCCAGACCGTCGGGGACTTTACCAACATGGCGGCCGTTGCCACGAAATAGCGCCGGAGGGCGCCTCGACTTAACTCCTGGCTCCCGCCCCGTGCCTGGGACGCCCATCCTTCCGGGCACAGTACTACCTCCTGCCTGGATTTAAATTGGGTCCCCCCCGGCCCAGCAGTACCCCTGACGAGGCTGGGAATACTCGAGGAGGTATTCGGGGCCACGCCCCTTCGACAGGTTGGTGGCGGCGACGTCCGTGACCTGACGAGAGGTGCAGGGAGACTATCGACACACCACCGGGGGGCCCGGGAGGTGGGAAGCGGTGACACGAGAGGTGTTGGTCCTGACAGAGACTAGAGGGGTGGAGAGGCTCACGAGGCACCGCTGTGAAATCACGCGGGACCTGGGATAGCACCTGGAGGGCGGCCGGGGCCGCGAGCCGGGGATAGAGTGGCCCTCGACCCAGCCTGAGACCCCCCTTGCGGCCTGGACGCTCTGTGGCTGGTCTGCCGTGCATGGACAGCCGCCTGGCGGGGTGCTCGGAAGCAGCGGTCGCCCCGTCATTGCTGCGGCGTGGAGACCTCCCTGGGGGTGTGCCTCGTGCACCTGCCGTGCACTGCTGATACCCGACCCAGATACAGGACTCACCACTCGCTGCCCAGGGGCTGGGGGCCCAACTCCTGGAAGTGACCATCAGAGAGAAGGGGCTCGGTACACCTACCTGGCACCTCTCGCCGGCGACCCGGCCAGCACGACAGGTGGAAAGGAGACGACAATATCCCACGAGACCCACGTGGTGAGGCTCTTGCCCCGGCACACCTGAGGGGACACGGAGGTGGCGGACCATCCTCCAGGCGGTGACTAGCGCCCGGGAGATAGGGTAACCCACCATTCGCCCAGCGTGCTTGACGCGCTACTCCAGCGGGCCATGGGGAAGAAGGATATACCGCCGAAAGGGCCTAAACAGGGGCCCATGGACTATTTTGCCGCCCCGCGTCTGGTGGCCGAGGACCTCCCTACCTCGTCAGGCATGCGCTCGGACACCGAATTGCTGATGGGGGGCATCCAGGCTTCACGGACTGATAACCAAGAGTCCCGAGCGGCCCTGGAGGTCAAGATAGGCGAGGTGTGCTCGGAAGTGACACTCCTGAGACAGGATTTTCGAAACCTATCCGACAGGGTTACTTCTGCAGAGACGCGGATGGGAGAGGCAGAGGACTCAATCACTACCCTGCGAAGAGACATGGCAGAGCTCAAGGCATCCCACCGCCAACTACTGTGGAAGGTTGACGCCGCCGAAAATAGAGCGCAACGCAATAACCTACGCTTTGTTGGCTTTAGGGAAGGGATCGAGAAAGCTGAAATGGTGTCCTTCCTCCGCACATGGCTCATGGAAACCTTCCCAGCGGTACAATTCTCACCTTGCTTCATTATTGAGAGGGCGCATAGGGCCCTCCTAGCAAAACCACCGGAAGGGGCTAGACCGCGTCCGGTCATTGCGCGTTTTCTTAATTTCGCTGACAGAGACCTTATTCTGAGAGAGGCGAGGAAACTGGGTGAGATTCGTCTAGAAAACGCACATATCATGGTCTTCCCGGACTACAGTCAGGAGGTGCAGAAACAGTGCCGCTCTTTCGACGCTGTCAAGGCGAAACTCAGAGACTTAAAGATCTCGTACATGCTCCTCTTTCCGGCGAAACTTAAGGTGCTGTACAAGGAACAGTCACTCTTCTTCACCCACCCGGAGGACGCCTGGCAATGGCTGGAGGAGCGCCCGATCCTTAACGGCAGGGAGACCGTCGGACGAGATCTTCTGGACAGATCCTTGCGGAGTGCAACCCAATGGGAAATACCGAAGGCACAAAGACTGAGATCCAGGAGGTCTAAGAGACAAATCCCGGCGACACCTTATCGAGGCCGAGGTATGGGAAATGCACGGAAAGGATGTTCGGCCTCTCCGAAAGGTGCGGCCGAGACGGGCTCATGATTTGCTGCCCTACGACCCACTGCCCCTCAGAAGGCGAGGACGAGGAAGGCCTCGATAGCCGCACATCTGGAGGGGAGGAAGAGGAGGAAGGGAGACAATATGTCCATCCGCTGGTGGAGGAGATCAGAGTGCTGGAACAGGACATGTCTGGACAGTAGAGTGCGCCCGAATCAGAGACTCAGGACTCCAAATCGTGAACCATGGCGGTTCGGGCCACAGAGCATGCTACGGAAGGTTACGATACCCGCAAGCTGACACAACCTTTGCACGATGGTGCACATGGAAAATGGAAATGGCAGCCCGGCAGAGGGGAGCACGCAAGTTGACACGCCTCCCTGTTTTACACGTTTTACTGTTCTTTGGTTTTTTGAAGGGAGGGACCTGTGGGTGGGCGACAGGCCTACTCTTACGGAAAGTTATGTCCTGTGATAGGACTAGACTGGAAGGGGAGGGAGGTGGGGAGGGGGGGAGAGGGGGATTTCAAGTTCATTCAGGTAGGGGAATGGGTGGGAACAGTTGGGGGAGGGAGACAACAACTGGGATAATGCAGCAGCGCACATCGTGCCTCCACACCACATACACATGCCAGAGTCTGACCACATGCAACCATCACATCTATCAATGGCAAGTACCTTAGACAACCCACACTGGGGGGATAGGGGACTGAGCGTGGAATGTCAACGGATTAGGCTCTAAGATCAAGAGAGGCCTTGTGCACGCCTATGTCAAAAAGGTGGACCGGGATGTCACCTTACTACAGGAAACACACCTCAGTGGTACACAATGTGCCTTCATCGCTAGAGGCCGATATAGAGTTCTGGCTCATGCGGGCTATACATCGGACTCCAGAGGGGTAGCAGTTATTATTAAAAAGTCCACTCCATTCTGCACCACACGCACCTGGATAGATCCACAGGGGACGTACGCTGGAGTACAGGGCACCTGGAATAGACACACGTACACGCTAATTTCAGTTTATGCACCACCCAAATTACAGACCCGGACGCTCACAGCGCTTGCGAACATCCTTTTAGACACGGCAGACACTATACAAGTGGTGGGGGGTGACTTCAATGATGTTATGAACATTGGTCTCGACAGATCCGGCGACGCAGGAAGGGAAGGGCACCAGACCACACTGTTCAATCGGATGTCCACTATAGGACTTACGGATGTCTGGAGGTGGCTGCACCCGGCACAGCAAACCTATTCATACTACTCCGGGGCACACAGGGTGTTCTCGCGACTTGACTATGTCTTCCTGTCCCGACAGTACCTGAGGGTTGATGGCGTTGCAGAGTATAAGGCAAGAGGCATATCAGACCACTCGCCACTGTTTGTAAGAGTGGGGCAAAACCAGAGCAGGGGCACAGGTTCATGGCGCTTGGCGGCATGGGATCTTCAAAATGCTGCTATACTGAGAGGCATTCGAACAGACATTGCAGAAAATGAGGGCTCGGTGGAATCGAGCGTCACCCTCTGGGAAGCCCTAAAACCGGTACTACGAGACAGGATAAAATCCAGATTGGGTGAGGAAAGACGTAAACTTCAGTCTGAGGTTGCTGCCCTAGAACAGGCTATCCTGGGATGGGAGAGGGAATATCTGACCCATAAAAGCAGCGAGACTCTTAGGCGGCTACTAGATGCCCAGAGACAATATAGAGAACTAGCAACTAATGAGGCTAAGACCCAATCCCTCGCCACCCTCCACCGTCTATATGACGTGGGCGACAAGTCAGGGAAACTCTTGGCGTGGCTCAGTAAAAAGGAGCGAGCGGCTAGATGGATAGACCGTATTGATACCACTGACGGGCCTACTGTTCACACCGACACCGAGATAGCAGAAGCATTTGCTGCGCACTATGAACAGTTCTATGCAACGCGTGACCTTGTAACTTCTGAGGAAGCACTACAATATTTGGATCAGACGGTCCTACCGGTCCTGCCCCCCGAGGCCCTGGAGGCGCTGGAGGCGGACATAACGATCGATGACATTACGGACGCCATCGCCAAACTGAGACCGGGCAAAACCCCGGGCCCAAACGGTTTCCCAGCCGAGCTTTTTAAGCGCGCGGCGGACCTCTTGACTCGCCATCTTAAAGGCCTCTTTACTGGTGCCTTCCAGGAAGGGCAGCTCCCTCCGGATCTTGCTATGGCAACGATTGTCCAGATATACAAGGAGGGCAAGCCACGGGAGGATTGTGCTTCCTACCGCCCCATTTCCCTGCTCAACACGGAAGTCAAACTGTTAGCAACCATCCCGGCGGTCCGATTGAGAGCGGTTATTCCAGGCCTTGTACACTTAGACCAATCAGGCTTCCTACCAGATAGGGCGACTAAACTGAACCTTAGGAGAACCCATAATTGGTTACAGGAAATACGGGGGCGGAGCGAACCACATTGGTTCCTTTCCCTGGATGCCGAGAAGGCATTCGACGCGGTACACTGGCCATTCCTATTTGCAGTGCTACACAAGTTCGGTTTCAGACCAAACTTTGTCAAGTGGGTCCAGCTCCTCTACAAGGCCCCGAGGGCCAAGGTGAGGGTAAACGGGAAAATGTCGCGTGAGTTCCTGATTCAGAGAGGCACCCGACAGGGTTGCCCCCTGTCCCCCCTCCTCTTTACACTCACTATTGAGGTACTCGCAGCCAGGATCCGACAAAACAAGGACATCTCTGGCTTTACAAGCAACGACACGGACGCGACACAAGAAAAGATCTCGCTATATGCGGATGATGTTTTGCTGTACATAACTAAACCAGAGACCACCATCCCGGAGCTATTCCGGGAGCTAGAGCAATACGGTGGGCAGGCGGGACACAAAATAAACTGGCACAAGTCTATCCTTTATGACCCTGGGGGGCGAGGCCGATGGGGAAGATTGCCGGAGAGACTACTGACGACCACCGACGGCTTCCAATATCTCGGGATTTATATAACGTTGAGTGCGACCCTCTCGTTCCATAGAAACCTGGAACGGATCATGTTGAATGCGGTAGCAGATATGGACCGTTGGAGACAGCTCCCGCTTACACTCTTAGGCAGAGCGGCCATGTACAAAATGATCACCCTACCCAAATTTCTTTACGCTCTACAAAATGAGTATTATCCACTACCCGCGGCGGTCTTCACCAGGATTCATGAGGATATGAGATCCTTCCTATGGCTAGGCAAACATGCTAGGGTGGCTCTGTCCACGCTTCAGCGACACCAATACAGTGGGGGGATCTCGCTCCCTAACCTAGAGGCCTACTACTGGGCAGAACACTTGACACCAATCAATGATTGGCTCCACCCCCCGGCGGACCACCCGATTTACGCCCTGGAGAGAAAGAAAATGTCGTCCAAAAACCTATTGTGTTATCTCTACGGGGGCGCTGGAAGAGCACTACTCCTCCCGGCAACGTCTATAACACTCAATGCATGGACAAAGGCCACAAGACGCATGGGATGGGATAGGAGGCCCACACGGCAGACTCCGCTGTGGCACTGCCTATGGTTGGCGGAACTTAATAAGCTGCGAGGTTTCCAAAGGTGGGACGATATCGGCATCTCCACTATTGGAGATGTGATAGCCAAAGGAGAGCTAAAATCTTTTCAAGTACTCAAATCAGAGTTTGGTCTACATGCTACACAGCAGTTTAAATACATCCAACTACGGCACGCGTGGCGAGCCCAAAACGTCACACTCACAGATATCCCGGAATATGCACCACTTGAGGGGTGGCTCCTCCAAGAGCAGATAACGGGGAAGGCAGTCTCCCTCACCTATAAAATCTTGACTAATCATATGTTGGGGGACCTGGCGAAACTCAGAGGCATGTGGGAGGCAGAGGTGGGAGAGATGGAAGACCTAGATTGGGAAATAGTGCTGATGCATCCCCGAGAGGTGGCAATCAAATCAAGACTGAGACTCATTCAATTTAACGTACTCCATAGAACCTACTATGATAGACTGCGGCTTAGCAAAATGGGAAAGGTAGAAGACCCACGGTGTCTTAGATGTCACCAATGCGATGGGGACTTCTATCATACTATATGGACGTGTGACACAATACAAACATACTGGACACAGGTATTCAAGGAGTTGGAGGAGGTCTTGGAGGTGTCGATCCCACAGGATCCCAAGCTGGCACTGCTCGGCATGACTAATGAGGTAGACTTGACTCTCCCACTACTTACATTCCTAGTCCTTGCACTAGTTGTAGCAAAAAGGGACATCGCAAAACATTGGGGAGCACCGGACCCTCCGGTACTGGAGGAGTGGAGGAGAGGATTGGATCTATATATGGCAGCTGAGAGGGTTACTTACAAGGCAAGGGGGTGCCCCAAAAAATTCCGGAGAGTTTGGTCCAAGTGGCGACACTATCACGGGCTAGATGGGGGGGTGTGAGGGGGTGTTTTTTTTTTAGGACACAGGGGCATCCTTGACACCACTGAGATGGATAGGCCGAGACAAGATAAAAGCTCAGAGTGCCACGTGGCACCGGAAACCCGAGGGTCCGAAATGTGACAGACTCTATGGACACGGAGGGATGGGGGGGGAATTTAGAAGTGTAACTGCTGCTAGTTTCGTATATGCATTGTTGGAGGGTTAATAATGTGTTTACTGGTTCATTTGGGGGGTTAAAAAAAAAAGAAAAGCAGATGCTCGGAATGCTCATTGGATGCTCACATGTGTATACGAGTTTGTATTTACAGTGCTTTGACGCAACTTGCCGCCCAACCTCAGGGTGTGGGCTAAACGGCTGTGTGTTCTTTTACGGACGGTGAGATGCGCTAATATTGGTGAATAACTGGAATATCTGATGGATTGCTGGTAGCTTCCTGTGAATCTGCAATAAAAATAATTTGAAAAAAATAAAAAAAAGTTTGCCTTATAATACTCCTGTCAAATACCCTTAGTAACAGCCACAGTTGACTTAGTACAAAAAGTATTGCATGCATGAATACATTATGCACACTTATTTCAATACACAAAAACAATAGGAAGGATCTTTGTTTTAGAAAATAGAATATCAAAAGGGGCTCCCTGATTTAGTAACAGAGGGAAGTTGATATGTCAATTACAGAAAATGCAGTCTCAGATTGTCATTATGGTGTAAAATATGTCCTCCCATTTCACAGCTGGACAGAGTGGTTCAGAAACAGAAAGAAACTCACAAAAGGATGCTGGACCAGCTTCTGATGGTGGAGCAAGCTCAGAGGCAGACACTGTTCGAGCTAGAAGATGAGAAAAGGAAGCACACCGAGTACATGGACAAAAGCGACGAATTCACCAATCTCCTGGAGCAGGAACGCGAAAGGTAAGGCTACGCGCACCACCAGAAACCAGACCACAGCAACCGGTAACAGGGTCGCTTAGATCCATTAGATATTACTGATTGCAAATCTGCAAAAGTAACATTTGCTCCAGCTGTTGGTTGCGCTTTTTTCTTTTTTTTACCTATTTACATCATGTGGTATAGCTGGTGCAAACAGTATTTCTGCCCCTCTGTCACATTTAGTAAGGGCAAAAATCATTAGCTGCCTGTGCTAAACTTGGAGCTGGCACAATATGCCCTCACTTCCCTATTGGTGCTAGTGTTAAAATGTGTTCAAATTCTATTGCCACTTATTTTTAACAGTAGCACATGGTTCTGAGTGGCTTGGTGCACCACACCATGATCAGTACAGTTTATACACAAGTACAAATATTCAAAAAATGATGCAGCTCATCTTTTGTTTTAGCAAGACAAGCATATTTTGTTCCCTCAAATGAGATTTTCAATTTAATAAGTCAATTTTAAGTCTTTGTTTAACATGTTTCAGCTCTGGACTTACTTATAGGTAAAAATTGATTTTAAATTACAAAAGTTAAGAGTTTAAACGTGTTAAGATTATAAACAGGTATTTTTGATGTTTTGTTAACTGTTTAACTCTGTGGAAGATCATCTTCCTCGGAGGTGCAATAAGTGGTTTGGTAGGCAGTTCATGTAAATTTATAGTACACAAAGACAACTTAAATGTGCTCTACGGTGACAAGGTAGGGACAGTATTTCTAGTTCCTCGTGTTTGTATATCCAGGTGTGGACCTACATTTTTGTTGCTCATATGATCAGTGTATACGGGAAAAATATGGTGACCTTTGCAAAATATATTGAGGAGCTGCTGATTTTCCAGTCACCAACTGCTCAAGCTTGTACACCCACAAATAAAAAAACACCTTAGTTTTAATCAGTGCTTGGTAGGCAAACCCAGAAATGTAGATACTCCTATACAACATTACTGAACCTCTGCCTTCAAATCAAAGGACAGCAGGCCTGGGTGAAATTTACATAATACCGGCGTAATTCACCAAAATTCTAGCATTTCACGTTATGTTTTGATGTCAAATTTCACATATTTATGACATAAAAGCACATGGCACAGTTGGGGGAGTCACTTGAGTAAAAGACTCCTAGTGTGAAAGAACAGCAACAAAAGTAACAGCATGCAAACGGCTCTTATTCATGGCACTTTTACTTCTGGGGTATTTTTCGCACAATACCTCGCCCTTGTAACTATTCAGAACACCCATGACACAAAAAAATAAATGCAGAAATGACGGATTTCTTCTGTTGCGCGATTTCTCCAAAATATCACATAATTATGCAAAAGGAAATTATGCAAATTTGACACAACATCGTTGGCACAACCAGCCCATTTAAAGAACTCTTTCTAATGAGAGAAGGGTTCTAGCAATCAGTTTTAATGGCGGTGTGGTCATGATAAGCTGTGCGCAGGGTTTGTTGTTACCCCTTGACTAGGCCCTCCACGTCTCGCTATGCTTACGACACTGAGGTCATACTTTTGCACAGGGCTCGGCAGAGTGACAGCCCCGCCGAGGCACAGGAGTGATGGATGCGGCCGAGAGCGATTCCAGTTGGTTCGGGCTACTGCGTCGTGACGCATCAAAGCCTTGCGTGGGCTCGAGGCAAATATGTAAAAGCTGATCTTGGCGGAAAGGTGCTCTGAAGAAAAGCTGAAGATGCTGTCATCCGCCCCCTCTGGGAAGACATTTATGACTCGAAAGGAGGTTCTTGGCTGCCAAGCAGCCTTGGCAGTTCTGAAGCCATTTTTTTTTAATTAAACAAACCGTTCAAGCGGTATAGACCAACTACTCACTAAGTGTTTGCCTGACACAAAACATGATGCTATATGGAAAATGTACATCGCCTTTGAATGTAAGCGTCCAGTCCGAAATCATTCATTTGTAATGTACTATAATAGAGATCGCAATTCGTGCATTTGGTTTAAAATCAGTGGCATGTGTGCTTTACCTGACCACTTCACAGGAATCAGAGAACTTCAATGCATTAAAGTTTGAGCTCTTTTCCCAACCAACGTGACCCCTGTGATTCACAGCACATGGGACTTCAAAAGGCGTATTTGTCTTTTATCTTCTTCAAACATACCTATTTTTTGCAACACGGCCAATTGCTGCCATTACCATTACAATCACAGACAGTGGTTAAAGTCCTGTGGTTTTGCACATGTTTTGCTGGGTGGGAGGTGGTTTTTCATAAAGTGACTTCCAATACATAAGGTGGGGTACGCCACAATAAGAACAACTCACTGAGTTCAGACTACACAATTACTATTCTATGTACAGAGGTTGGGCCCATACAGCCATTAAATTCTAGAGGGAACCAGTATTACGTTAGGGGCGCGTGGGTGCGTGAAACCCCTAAAATTGTACACCTTAAAATTTACAGCTCAACAACACGCCTACGGGTGGATGAATCAGTCAGTGTAAACCTCAATTTCATACGGCAATGTGTCACTGAGATAAGGCACCATAGCAGGGGCGGCCTTAGGCATGTGCAAGCTGTGCACCTGCACAGGGCCACCAAACCCCAGGGGCCACCACGCCAATATATATCCTTAATATAATAATCCTCTGAGGATGGATACATATTTGCGTGGTGGCCCCTGGCAGGGATTTGGTGGCCTCCGGCTCTGTTCCACTTCCTAACACCCTGACCCCCCCCCCCTGAGCTCCGGGGGGCCCCCGACCGGACCCCCTCTTCCGGGGCCCCCTACCTACGCTCCCTGCCCAGGGCCGCCTAGAGCCGCCCCTGACCATAGAGCATATAGAAACAGTTCAATAGTTGAGTTCTAGAGTGGAATTAAAATAGGTTTCAAATACAATGTCAATGCATACATGTAAATCCATTTTCTGACGTTGTTAATAATGCACATATTTATAAAATCCACAAAACCTTCTACATAGGCTCACCTAGTGAATTAACCTGCAGGTGACAGGAATTTCCTACAGCAAAGACAGCATTTTGCAGGGAGCCGGCATTTCACAAGTGTACTTTACTGTTTTGGGACTTCCAACTGGAAGGCCACTTTTGCATAGAAGGGTATTCATTTAAAAATAAGTTACTGACTAATGTTTACAAGTGCGATTTGTTGTGTGCTGCCTGCATTCCTTAACATAACTGGGGAATTTAAGTGCTTTTGCGCTTTTGAGTCTCAAATATAACTCACTTTCTAGTTACGCTTTTTTATTTTATGTGAATTTCATTTTTTTCAAATGATTTACTTATTTTTAAATGCTTGTTATACACAGCCTTTTCCCTGAGGCCAGGGCCGTGGACCGATGTGCAGTGGCCACCCAAACCATGGGGTTTGGCCCCTGGACCTGGCCTGAGACCAGGCTCTGCGCCAAACCACCCTTGGCTATTCGACCCACACTGTGCATGGCAGCCATGCACAGCGGCGGGGCGGGGAGTTGGCCACAACGCCACTGCGGTCATCCTCACGTGCCACATGGCCAAAGGCCATGCATGGCTTGGGTTGCAGGATCCAGGGGGGCCGGATGCAGAGCCTGCGACCAGTACCCCGCCACTCACAGCTAAAGGCCATGAACGGTGGGGATGGTTGCAGGCATATCGTAATAAGATCTTGCTTTGAATTTTTTAAAAACGAAGATATGTAATGGAAAAAAGAAAGGTTAAAATGCTGTTATACATATGTAAGGCAGCAAGATTTTAACTTGCGTTTAAAAAAACGTAGAAACTCACTGAAAAAACAAAGATTAAAGTGGAATTCTACATGGATGCAACAACAATACAAAGACCGACTGTTTTAAAACCAAGAAAACCACAGGAATTCAGGAGTTATACGTAACTAACCGAAGAATAACTTGTACTGCTATGATGCACTGCTTACAACCCACATATAACATCACTGATGACATATGAAAACAAAGGTAGTGCAAGTTATACTCAGGTCAGTCACGTCTAACTGCTGAATTTTAGCGTTCTTTTGATTTTAAAACAATAATTTTTTATTATTAGAAGTCCTACTTATAACTCCGCTTTAACCTTTGTTTTTTCGGTGGAAAAAATTATAATTGTAATTATATATAGATATATATATATATTTTGTTTGGGGGGGGGGGAGGGGAGAATCGCCACACTGCAGACTGCCGCTACCCAAGTCCAAAATGACGAAGAGTGAACCCTGTAGTTGCTGGTGCAGAAAGGTGCTTTTATCAAATAGGTGCCAGCGCGCCCGCCATTGACGCGCTTCGCCTCCAAAGGAGGCTTGATCACATGACACATATATATATGTTACCTGCTATGGAAGACATCACTCCACTGGTAAATATTTCGCCAAATTTGTTTTATTCAAGAGAGCAGCAGCATATAGATAACAGTCCACCAACATCAAACAGTCCAACCCAACACATTTCATAATTACTTCATATGGGGCATTGGACTCGAGTCAAACATCCGAACAGTTTTAGCGGCAACTCATGTGATTCAAATACCCCGCCTCAGTGGGTGTGGCCCACACACAGTGGCCTGCTGGTACTCGTAGTGCCGCCGTCTTTCTCCAGTGAGTTGCCTGCTGCCAGCTCGAATAATTCAATTAAATAACATCACAGTGGAGTGCGACACAAGGGTACTGTCCATGCCGCAGCTGAAATCTCTTAAAAAACGGCACCAGTACCTTAAGCTAATCCGCCGGTTGACGGTTCAGCAGGAATGCTGGAACAGCACCGTGGCGTCTTCTACGGCTCAGATATTATATATATCGCGTACAAATTCTCTTACATCCAAGGCAATGATAAAGCACTCCAAGGGGGTTATTTTCACTCAAGCTTTATTAACCTGGTGATAGCATCTACACGTTTCGGCTGCTGCACACACCCTTGTTCACGATGCAGTTAGACATTTTACTAAACACTTTTCAGCGTAACAGACATTAACAAAGCACAAACCCATTGCACATCAAAACCATTCACTGTGTTAATTTGGGCACCGTTTTGCAGCATGTTAGATAGCATTACTCATTCCACATTTAAGATGCAAGTGCATATTATCTTTCTTTGGTTCAGTTCAGAGTAGTAAAATGCATCATTTTCTCAAATATTAACAACCGACTATATACATAGAAGAATTCCTAATTTATTTATAGACATTGAACTGTAGTGCAAAGTATTCCTAGGCTACCCACATTGCACTTAGAGTTTTACTAAGTTTACAGTTAACATAGCTTCATTAAAGCACAAGTGCTCAACTATAATTCTTATTCTTACTGTCTTTTTTTATTTCTTTATACTGAAGTGCAAGTGCTTAGTTCTATTTTTCTTATTCTGCTGCTCCCGTATATTAAAATTCATATACTTTTTCTTACAGAAAATTTAAATCCAAAGTGCTAGAGCATAATTATTCCTATGAGTAGTCTAAAGTGATAAATATTAAAGTGCTAGTGTACTTTGTTCTTACAATACATAAATTAAATACAATATATAACACTTAAAGTTTAAAAAATGGTTCCTTTGAATGTGCAGACTTCATAACGGTACTTAATACAGGCATGTAAACAAATCCTCATCAATGTTTAGTCCATTGGGTTCTCTGCTGTCGAACTCCAATATAAAGTATGTTTCTAATTTCCAGAGTTCCTTTTCTCTGTTTCCCCTCTCTTTTTCTTGGGGACTTCAGCTATACAACTGTACCTCATCAGTGTGGGATCGCTATGATGTTCTTTTTCGAAGTGCCTGGCTACAGGATAACTTCTGTCCCTATTAATTATAGCTCTTCAGTGTTGCAGGACTCTTTTATGGGCGGGTAGGGTAGTATTCCCTATATAGATTGTCTCATATGGGCATTTCAGCATATAAACTACAAATGTAGACTTGCATGTTGAATAGCCTCTTATGATTTTGTTAAAAGGGGTTATAAAATTCATTAGATTTTCCCCATGCTGGCATGCTTTAATTTAATTGTGAACAAAAAGGGTAGCTGAACCGTTCCTAGTAGAGAGAAAGCTGTGTATTAGGCGTGACCATGGGTGTGTATGTGGCACCCTTGGGCATCCATTATGTTGGAATTATTTGCCTCACACACCCGGATGAGTGTCATGCTTCATCATCGGCGTTGCTCCTCGTCGGGGAGGCGGTGCAATCCCCGACGGGCTCACCTCAAAGAGGGGCTCTTTGACGGAGATCTTTTCTTCCAACAGCCTTATGGTGAAGTGCGGGTATGTGGGCTATGGAGTAAGAGAACTAGAAGGTGATTAAAATGTAGTAGGGGGTACCAAAAAGTACTACTTTATTCTGGGGGTCTCCCTCTACGGTTAAAAACGTGAGAACAACTTCCTAAGTACCACTGAGTTAAGTGTGGTGGGACTCGGTGTTGTTGGATATTGACTTGGTAACATGTTTCTCGCACTAGGAATTTTCCGCGATTCTTCAGGACCTATAAAATGTGTACTATGCAGTCATTCAACAACATGCAAGTGTCATGTGTGTAAATGCAAGCACTGTCAGTATAGTTTACCTCTGTAGTAATATCCTCTGCCTGGATAGGAGAATAATGTAAACACAGTTAATTGCATAGAGACATAGCAAAAGAACTCAAGTGTGATCACGCCAAAGTCACACACAAGATGTCATGCCCAAGTTGGCAAATAACATGTCTACTAGCTATAGTGAACTAAAGCTGCCAAATGGCAGCGTGCAGTAAGCACATTCCACCAACCATTCGTGTCTATGAGGGTGCTCCACAATTAAAAAACAAGGCTAGAAACAATTTAAAAGTAGCAGTATAATAAGGAACTTATATAATGGTGCACATTGGTTATAAATCGTGCTGATCTGGTGATGGTGAATTTTGAGGGCAAGCACACATCCATCTCACCTAATAGTCTGGGGTTAATTACCACATGAGTCTTCGGCGGTAATAGAACATCAGGGGAGAGCCATAAGGTGTAGCTGCAGGGGAACAAATGTGCAGGCTGAGGGGGACAGGGCGAATTTAAGTGGAAAAATATCCATTAAAATATAAGGCAAGTGGTCGTTACCGCGAGGACATAGGTCAGAGGTGGACATATCAGTACCACAGCATGCCGGAAAAAATATATATATAAACTGCCGCTCCCCCATCTTTCAATCTAACTTATGGTTTGTGGCCATGCGCGAAAAAAGGCGAGGCAAACATCAAGAATGGACCCGTTATTACCAATTATTCCGGTTGGAAACACCAGCCCCCGTTACTCAGTCTATGTTGTGGTATATGGCCACGGGTGTGCATAGGAAGGTAGAGGTGAGGAGCGAACCCGCCCTGTAAATACCGAGGGTCGCCTTACCTCCATCAGCCCGTGTTCCTGCTCCTTGACCTACCCTTGACCGCCGAGCTCGAATAGGTAATGGAGCTCGGCGTCGCCCGCCATATCAACCATTTCGTGTTGATGGAGTACCGCGAAACTCCGCCCATCAGCGGGGATCACGTGACGCGTCACAGTATCGACTCTGCCATGTTGGAGTGGCAGCGATGTTCAATGTAACTGGTTGGAAAATAGGAAACGGGGGTAAAATGATTGTGTTAAGCTGCATCTTTGACATTATATGCAGGGCCAATGTGAATTTCTTAATAACCCCTTCGGCTGCGTGGTGCACTGGCCATTATATGTTGTCCTAATGTGGAGGTGCTAACCGCGGGCGCCATCTTGGAGAGGTGAATAAAGGTGTAAGTGTAAAACAGTTCTCCTATATGTAACCACGTTGGGGCTATGAATGACTGCATAGTACACATTTTATAGGTCCTGAAGAATCGCGGAAAATTCCTAGTGCGAGAAACATGTTGACCAAGTCAATATCCAACAACACCGAGTCCCACCACACTTAACTCAGTGGTACTTAGGAAGTTGTTCTCACGTTTTTAACCGTAGAGGGAGACCCCCAGAATAAAGTAGTACTTTTTGGTACCCCCTACTACATTTTAATCACCTTCTAGTTCTCTTACTCCATAGCCCACATACCCGCACTTCACCATAAGGCTGTTGGAAGAAAAGATCTCCATCAAAGAGCCCCTCTTTGAGGTGAGCCCGTCGGGGATTGCACCGCCTCCCCGACGAGGAGCAACGCCGATGATGAAGCAAGGGTAGGTCAAGGAGCAGGAACACGGGCTGATGGAGGTAAGGCGACCCTCGGTATTTACAGGGCGGGTTCGCTCCTCACCTCTACCTTCCTATGCACACCCGTGGCCATATACCACAACATAGACTGAGTAACGGGGGCTGGTGTTTCCAACCGGAATAATTGGTAATAACGGGTCCATTCTTGATGTTTGCCTCGCCTTTTTTCGCGCATGGCCACAAACCATAAGTTAGATTGAAAGATGGGGGAGCGGCAGTTTATATATATATTTTTTCCGGCATGCTGTGGTACTGATATGTCCACCTCTGACCTATGTCCTCGCGGTAACGACCACTTGCCTTATATTTTAATGGATATTTTTCCACTTAAATTCGCCCTGTCCCCCTCAGCCTGCACATTTGTTCCCCTGCAGCTACACCTTATGGCTCTCCCCTGATGTTCTATTACCGCCGAAGACTCATGTGGTAATTAACCCCAGACTATTAGGTGAGATGGATGTGTGCTTGCCCTCAAAATTTACCATCACCAGATCAGCACGATTTATAACCAATGTGCACCATTATATAAGTTCCTTATTATACTGCTACTTTTAAATTGTTTCTAGCCTTGTTTTTTAATTGTGGAGCACCCTCATAGACACGAATGGTTGGTGGAATGTGCTTACTGCACGCTGCCATTTGGCAGCTTTAGTTCACTATAGCTAGTAGACATGTTATTTGCCAACTTGGGCATGACATCTTGTGTGTGACTTTGGCGTGATCACACTTGAGTTCTTTTGCTATGTCTCTATGCAATTAACTGTGTTTACATTATTCTCCTATCCAGGCAGAGGATATTACTACAGAGGTAAACTATACTGACAGTGCTTGCATTTACACACATGACACTTGCATGTTGTTGAATGACTGCATAGTACACATTTTATAGGTCCTGAAGAATCGCGGAAAATTCCTAGTGCGAGAAACATGTTGACCAAGTCAATATCCAACAACACCGAGTCCCACCACACTTAACTCAGTGGTACTTAGGAAGTTGTTCTCACGTTTTTAACCGTAGAGGGAGACCCCCAGAATAAAGTAGTACTTTTTGGTACCCCCTACTACATTTTAATCACCTTCTAGTTCTCTTACTCCATAGCCCACATACCCGCACTTCACCATAAGGCTGTTGGAAGAAAAGATCTCCGTCAAAGAGCCCCTCTTTGAGGTGAGCCCGTCGGGGATTGCACCGCCTCCCCGACGAGGAGCAACGCCGATGATGAAGCATGACACTCATCCGGGTGTGTGAGGCAAATAATTCCAACATAATGGATGCCCAAGGGTGCCACATACACACCCATGGTCACGCCTAATACACAGCTTTCTCTCTACTAGGAACGGTTCAGCTACCCTTTTTGTTCACAATGACTTGGTGGGGGCACAGGCTGATACTGGACCTTCCACTTGTTTGAGTGGTAACGAGTGCCCTGCGGATCTATTGATCACTCTCTCCCCTTTTTTGATAACTAATGCTTTAATTTAAAACATCTTCTAAAACCCTCTCTCTTTTGTAGCCATGATTGATTGCTCGTGTTCTCTTGATATTCACTTCTCACAATGTGGTCCATCAAATACCTAGATTTCCTGTATGTTATTTCTGAATTTTTTCTAATAATTGGACCTAATACAAGATCTCCTTTAATAAGGTGCCAGTGCATTTTTAAAATAGATTTTATTTCTTATGCTTGATATTAAAAGTCGTTATAAACCTGTGAGTTTTCAACCCCTCTTTCTGCTCTTTCCTTTGCGGTCTCTTCGATGGTTCAAATAGTACCTTATCTCTATTGACATTTCTAGCTCTGTCTGATGCCTTCGGTATGATTTCCTGTGAATACCCTCTTTGAATAAAATGACTGGTCATCTTGGTTTCCACTTTCTCATATTCTTCTAGATTGCTGCAGGTTCTCCTCGCCCTCTAAAACTCCCAAAAAGGAATACTCCGGATGAGTGGTACTGGGTGGGAGCTCCCTGCATGCAAAATTGTATTCCCAGCGCAGTGGGCTTGCGAAAGATTGTAGTTTCTAGTTTGTCCCCTTTTCATGTTATTCTGACATATAGGAAATCTACTGAGGTCTAACTGTGCTGTCAGACAAATTTTACATTGAGATTATTTTCGTTAAGGTCACGGATGAACAAATCAATATTACCTTACGTGCCCTGCCACAGCACGAAAACGTCACCAATAAACCTTACCCACAGCAAGACACTCTCTGTCCATTGTTCTAGTCCTGGGACACCGAGCACCTGCTCCTCCCACCAGCCAAGATATAATCTGGCATAACTGGGGGCGAAGCAGGTGCCCATGGCTGTCCCTTATTTCTGCTGGAACAACTCATTTCCAAACATAAAAATATTTTTGTAAGGCACCACTCCATCATCTCTAGCAACATTTTGTTATGGTGTAAAAATCTCATTGGTTTTGTTTAAAAAAAATATTCAGTGGCCCTTAATCCATCAGCATGTCTTATACTCGTATACAGTGCAGCAATGTCAAGAGTTAATAACACCATATTGTCAACCCAACGTACATCATATATATGTTTTAAAAAATCAGTAGAGTCTCTTATATGGGATGTTAAAGTCTTGACAATCAGGTTTAAAAAACAGTCAATGTATTTGGAGACATTTTTTAATAGGCTGTTACACGATGAGATTATAGGTGTCCCTGGTGGATTGTCAATACTCTTATGCACTTTTGGCACGATGTAGAAAACTGAAATAACCATATTCTCCTGTTTAACTAACATAAATTCATCCCGCGTAGGAGTTCTTGTTGTTTCCAGTTCTCCAGTCTTTCAAAGAATTGGTCTTTCACTTTTTCATACTCCATTCTCTCAATTCGTTTGGAACACTCCCTGTTGTTCAATTGATTAAAAGCTTCCTTTCTATACATCTCCCGTCCCCAGAGCACAACATTACCTCCCTTATCTGAGAATTTCAGCAGGATTCCTCCTTCTTTTTGAATTTTCTTTATGACTCTCTGAATTTGTACTTCTTTGGGATTTATCTTTCGCTTTTGGTTACCCATTTTGTAATATAACCGTATCGAATCCATGGTCACATTTTCAGAAAAAATGTCTAAATTATCCCGTGTCATATATATTTATACCAGGGCCTCTATTCTCACTATTCTGATTATGAGAAAGACTGACAGTCCTGGCATTCTTAGTAGTGTTAAAAGTAAAAAAACACAGACAGTCTGAAAGCCACTCTCATGCTATGGGGTTAGCTGGCATGTACAGAAATTACAGAGTTCCTCTTTGACAATTAGGAATCTATTGTACAAATGGTCTTGAACTTTGAGAAATTTTATTTCTAGAATGTAAAAAAAACTGAACTCCTGTACACCAGTACAACAGGAAAATATGGCAATTATGGATGAGACATACACAGAATGAAGATTTTGTCGGAGTTTTACTTTCAGGCATCCTAAAAGCATTGTTGGGATTGACCACCTCAGAACTAGAGCTAACAACTGGTATAGTATTCTCATTTATGTAGCATATACTACCCCTAACAAGGCACGGAAACATTTTCTTGATGGGCAGCATGCTACTCTTTAGGGACCTGGAGTTGGTACATGGTGCTGAGGGTCGCAGAGGTTAAAATGGAGATTGTTTCAGTATCTAGGGCCTCAGGACATTAGTGAGCAACTGCCAGTGCGCATGAATTTATTCAAGAAACATTTTGTTCAAAATATTTGACTGTTTTCTTCGAGACAGTACGAAAAAGATAGCATGTAATAAATACAGGCACAAGGCCTACTAGAGAATACTTATGAAGTAACAATATACTTTACTTTGCTCTATAGCCTTGTAGAAATGGGGTAATGGAAAAACAGAGTCAGATTTAAACATGTCGGCAGGCAGAAAGAAATGCGGTAAAATGGGAGGAGCAACAATGAGTCTTGAATGAAGCATACACAAGTTTTGATGTGGAGCCCCATCAAAAACAGATGTTGGAAAGAGTTATAGTAGGCATTTACCATATAAGCCATGAAGGAGAAGATAAAAAGAGGGGAGATGTTGCAAGGGGGCGGTTGGCATATGGCTAGCAGACAGTATGAAAATCGTGATTATGACAGCTTATGTTTGTGGGGGAAACAGAGTGAATGAGATGGCGTCAACTGACACCCATAAAATTATTAAGTGTGTTGAATGGGTTGAGCTGTGATAGGGTTCCCCGAAGAGACGGATATACTTTTATGTGATAAGTCACCCATGCTCACCATGTGTGTATGATCATTATTTAGCGCCTTCCATTCCAATAAAATTACTTTAATTGCCACGGTTAGTAGAAGACCTAGTAGAGCTAAGTCTTTCTCAGGTAGGTCTAATGCAGGGCCGGCTTTAGCGCTAACAGCACCCTGTGCAAAAATCTTTTTTGGTTCCCCCACCCTCCCATGACATATGCCTCGGCTTCCCTCACTGCCATCCGGCAAAAGTGCCCCTCATCTCTCCATAGCCCCTCTTTCACATGCATTTAATTTGTTTTAAAACACTGGTAAAGGCTGGCTTTACTAATCCACTCAGCTATCCACATAAAATACAGAGCTGTTCTTTGCAGCAGGCATATTAACCCTCTGCGCTACTTTATGGCGAGTCAAAACTGCCACTAGACAAAACTCTGATCTCTCTCTCTCTCTCTCTCTCTCTCTCTCTCTCTCTCTAGCAGGAACATTAAACACAAGAGTTATCTTGACCTTTTTATTGCTGCCTGACAGCTGAACGCCCAAGGAACACTGCAGCAGGTTCTTTTATATCTCAAGTTATTGTAAAAATACAGCAACCCCTTGAGGTCATCACCCAGAGCAGTCACACCGGTTGTACCACCCTAAAGCCGGCCCTAGTCTAATGGAAGGATGGAAGCGTGCAAACATAACAATATAAAGGGTAGAGTTAGCGAGAAGTCCACATTAAAAATAGCCTTCTGTCATTTATTGAGATCAGTCCAGTACGAAAATGGCCATTTGGGTGAAAGGAACATGTTCAGAGTCCGAGAAACTACTATTATAAGAGGTGAGTTGGAGCGCTGGGTCTTGTTGTCATGTATTAACAGAATGGCTCCCTGAAACAACGGCGATCCAGGGCTCAGGGGCATGGCATTGACGTAGCAAGGGTGTCATGGGCAGAAATGCAGGGAGAGAAATTGGTCCTCTAGTCCGCATTTAGGTTGTAAAGTCCAAACATAATGGTGTGCATTTGGACCTTCACCATCCTGGGCCAGGTGCCACTGCACCTGACGCACCACTGAAACCTGCTACCATGGGGCAATGTATAGTTTAAAGCAACAAGACTTGCAAAAGCCTCAGCCTCTAGCAAAGCCTTGGGGTTGCATTGCCATCCTTTTGTTTTGTTTTTTGCCCACTGCGCCACTCCAGACAGGGGGCAACCACATATAAATCAGTCTTGCTCCAGCGTCAATAGGCAAACATCAGATTGGACTGGCTTGTTGCTGTTTGGGTTCCTGTTTGGAGGGATGTCGCCTGGTTGTTGGGACTGGACTGTCCCTACTGGAGCAGGATCAAGGCTGATTTGCATTAGGTTGGTCCCTGCCTGAAGTGGCAGAAAATGGGACTGGAGTGAGTCGCAAGCAACTGCCAGTGGCTGAGATGTTTGCAAAACTGTACCCATTCCCTGTGCATGTTCCTTACAGTAAACGTTATGACTGATGGAGAGTTTCTGCTTCACTGGGAGCCAAAGAAGTGTTCTCCATAGCAAGCAGACACTCCTGGGCTTCATTGTGTTCTTTGATTAAAATGAACACGTATCACAAATCAGGGACCGAACCACTGCATACGGAGTATGAGCCATCAACATATTGTTCTAAAAAAGCCTGCACTACTCTGCAGCTGCAGAACTGCTCCAGCAATGGCTGACTTTTCAAAGGAACAGGAAACGATGACTCAGTAATGTCTGCCCTTCAAAGAACAGCTACTGGAAGAAAGATGAGAGAAATGCGGTATCTACTGTATTTCCTTTTGTACAGCGACACATTCCAGATGTTGCATTTTGGGTGTGAGAAAGTGGAATTTATTCCAGCTAGAAGCGGTGCTTAGATATTTCTATGTATCTGTAGCCTATGTAACAGAACATTTTACAATCTTCAGGACCGTTTCCCATCATCACTCTTCTGCTGTAACTTCTTTGGGTGGATCTTGAAGTAACTGCATATTGCCTAACCGAGTGTAGGGCAGTGGTTCCTATTAAAAGTGAGATAAAGTAAGGTGTAGCTGGATAATCTAGTGATTAGGGGGATCTTCCTTATTCGACCTCCAGACAGGAAGAGAGCCACTAGTGAAACTCTGCTTATTTTTTTTTTTAAACCACAGTTTGCGCGAGGTTCTCTGCCCCGATCTAAGGTGCAACGACCAATACAATAGCATTGTTGGAAATCGAGGTCTCATTAGGGACTACACATGCAGGTACAAATAACCTGAGGTAGCCCCAAAGATCACCACATTCTATTTTTTAGGTTAGGCTGGCTTGTAGACTTGGTGTATGCAATGATGTTTCTTATGTACTGCTTGTCAGGTGCAGGGAGGCAGGATGGTGAACATGCTGACTGCACATGGTCATATACACTGAATGTCTTGTTTACTATTCCCCCCGCTCCTCCCCCCCAAAAAATGAAGTCAGGAACACAGCCAAACAGCACACAGCACACACTACACACCGAGTGATCACGCGCTCCCCATGCCGAACATCTGGACACGTTACCCACTAGCCGTCTTTGTGTCCATGTAAGATCGAGCCCCACTTGCATTTGTCATCCGGTGGTAGTAATTTCTGACTTTATGACAAGACCCACATTCCACTCCTGAATTGTTTTATGATGCTTCAAGAAATGTATAAAAAAGACAATCAAAACTATTGTACTTTGAGTCAGTCCTCTGACCCGTTTCTGTATGCTGCACTTCTGGCCACAGTGTTTAACTATATCAACTGTTCCTGTTTCGTCTCTTGTATTAGTTTTTCAAGGTAAATTCATATATGGGCATCAGCGGGTGTGGGACTAAGCGTATCAGCTGCTGTGGCTTGCTTTGGAAGGGGGTGACTACACCCTAAATCATACGAAAAGAATCCCAGCATTATTCCCCTTAAAGAGCTATAACTGTACAAATAACACTAAGATATAGGGGTGCAAGCAGAATGAGGATTAAGCAGTGAAGTTGAGGAGGTCCTCTCCAGAGGCCCTATCAATCGAATGATCCAATCTAGCCACTTGCGGATCGGGCAGGGCCTCAGACCACTACCAGACCCTTGCGAAGTGCCCAGAGGCTCATCCTTGTACAATGGTGCGCAGAGAGACTTCTAGATCCCTAGGCGTAAGCCTTGGACTTCCAGAAGCCACCTGTTGTCGATGTCTGAGAATGCTGGTCAGACAGAAGGCTGGCAGTGGTAGATGGGTGGAGGACAGTGAAGACGAGTGTCAAAAAAGGAAAGTGCCCCAAAGAGATGGTAAGAAATCGAGGCCCAAAACATACACAAGCCAAAAATCTGGACAAATAAGCAGTAATAATTATTACGACCCCTCGAGGGAAGGCAGAGGTGCTACTGGCTACAAGAGAGTGGAGTTTTACCACAAGAGTGAACCACTCATTGCGTGAAATTATGGCTGCCACACAGGACCTCGGAAGTACCACAGACCAACCTCGATGCAGTTACAGTGGACATCAATCTTCAAGCAGAGTTCGCAAATCAGCACACTGCAGTCAAGGAACAAAAGATTTGAGGAGCAAGTCCAGAGCTTAACAAAACAGAACACCATCACTGCAGCCAAGTTGGAAGATCAGGAGGGGAGAGCGAGGTGCAACAACATTAGAGTGGTAGGAGTCCCTGAGGGAGCGGAGGGACCCAGAGCTGATCTTTTCTTGGAGTACCTCATAAAGAACACCCTACACCCCAAGCAACTCTCCAACTTCTTTTCAATAGAAAGGGTGCACAGGGCGTCGGTGCCCCTACCCCAACCGTGAGCTCTGCTGCGACAAATTATTGCCAGGTTGTTCAACTGTAGAGATCGAGATGGATCCTCCAAGCGGCCCACTCTTAAGGAGACCTAAAGTATGGAAACGCCACAAATCCAAACACAGTGACATAACTTTGAGGATGGTAAGAAAGGCTTAAAATCAAAGAACTTAAATATATGAAGACTCTGCATGTGTCCTTTGAGAAGCGTTTCAGGCTCTCCCTCGCGGAGACGTTCAGGCCCTGATAGAAAAAAAGAGAGGAAAATTCACTATGAAGCGATCCGATGGGATATTAAGTCCTTGGCGGCCAAGGATCTAGTGGAAGGATGTGCTGATCTCTGACACCAACATCATCTCAAGCAGCATTAATTGCAAGAGCTGGCAAAGGACAGGGCCCACAGTTATGCGCTGGTGACACAAAGTCACTTATATGATGTGGGGAACAAGGCCACCAAATTAGTGGCACTATTAGACAGGAGAGACAGAGAACGCAATTGGGTACTGGAAGTCCTTGACAGTGACGGAGTGCCCCATATGACTAGTTCCGCAATAGGCAAAAGTTTTGCCATGTACTATCAAGACATATGCACTTCCCCAACCACCATGTCCAACACAGACTGTGCAGGCTGCTAAATGACATAGATCTCCTGACACTCTCCGACCAAGACGGGGGGTCCTGGAAAAAGACTTCACGGTAGCTGAGATAGTGGTGGCAATACAGGGCCTACAATCAGGGAAGGCAATGGTGCCAAATGGCCTACCTGTAGAGCTGTATAAGGATATCGCAGATTAAATTGCAGAACACATGCTGGCCAAGTTAGCTGCTGCGCGTGAGGGGGGAGGTCTGCCAGAGAACCAAAGGACTGCCACTATTGTGGTCATTCCCAAGAAAGACAAGCCGCTAGCCGAATGAGGATCCTATAGACCTATATCTTTGTTAATTGTGGAAGAAAAGGTGCTGCCAAAGGCCCTGGCAAACAGGTTACGGCGAGTCACCACATCAGTGATCCATCCGAACCAATCAGGCTTTATGCTGCATAGGAGCACCTGCCTCAATTTGAGACACCTCTATGGAGTGTTGCACTTGACCAATATGCCACAAGCTGAGCAGGCAGTGCTCATGGGTTTAGATACCAGAATGACATTTGAAAGCATCGAGTGGAACTACATCTTTGCAACTCTGGCCAGGATGGGCTTCGGACCCAAATGATGTGGATGGGTAACCCTCTTTGTAGTGAAATACTTTCCTCAATAACTCCAACACACGTAGTTCAGAACAGGAGATAGCTTTAGTGGCCACAGTCTTCTCCAGCTTCAGCTAACATCTAACCAGAATGGAACAGGAACAATAGTTCTTCACTCTGTATTTCACACTACAAGGTTACAGAACTTGGAATGTGGAATACAGAGAGAAGACAACATCACCACACTCTTGTAACAGGGACAGCGGGTGAGGGTGCAAGTAAATAAAGCGGTGTCCCAAACCTTGGCCCTGGAGAATGGCAGAAGGCAAGGGTGTCCCCTGTGCCCTATGATATTTGCGCTGGTACTCGAGAGACTGGCGTCGTGGGTCTCCCAAGATCCACTCATACAGGGAGTGGGTAGCAATGGGGGAGGTGGGAAGAACACATATCCCTTTACGCTGATGATATATTGCTCAATGTCACCCAATGGAACCTTTTCATTGATAGAACATTGCATACCTTCGACATCTTTGGGGACGACTCTGCGTATTGCAATAATTGGAGTAAGTCCCTAATTTTTCCTATGGCAGGAGGCCCTCCGAGACTTTGGTCTTGCTGCTTGGTGCTGCTGGCGCTTGATGGTTTCCGATACCTCTGGGTCTATGTCACTAGTGACTCTAATGAATTCCTGCACAGGAATCTTTTCCTGCAGCACAATAGACTCCGTAGGGACGTAGAACAGTGTAGGAATCTTCAGCTCTCGTTGATGGGCAGATCTGCTCTACACAAAATAATGATTCTCCTGTGCTTCCTACATATTCTCCAAAACGCACCCTATAGGATTCTCTCAGATTTCTTTCAGAACATTAACCAGGATATTGTGGAATGGAATCAACTCACGCATCGCGCTGTGTAAGTTCTCTAGGGGGGTATATGATGGAGGATTGTCAGTCCCGTACTTACTTAAGTTCTATTGGGCTGCGCAGCTGGTGGCAGTCAGATTGGGTGTTAGTCGATCGTTGCGAGCCAGAATACCGGGTTGACAGAGAAGCTATGGAACACAGGAGGCACCTGCCAGTTCTCTATGGATGGAAATGAAAGCGGGATTTGCACATTCATACACGGACAGTGGTGAGATTGTGGAGAAAAGCTACTAACTACCTAGGATGGAGAGATAGGCTCACTAATCAAACCCAACTCTGGGACAGTGCCCTCTTAAAGAAGGTGGATAATATACAAGGCTTTTTGAGATGGCCACTGATTGGCATAAATAAATAATAATAATAAATCCGAATTTGTAAAGCGCGAGCTACTCACCCTTACGGGTCTCAAGGCGCTGGGGGCCGTCCCGGAAATTAAGTGAGCTTATGCCCAGAGTCACATGGTGCTGAGCTGAGCTGCCGCCAGAGCCGGGGAACGAACCGTGAACCCTGTGCTCCGAAGTCAGCTGCCCTGGCCGCTGCACCACACTCCTCCATTGGCATACTGCAACTGGGTGATGTTTAGAGGGGGTAAGCACTGGTAACGTTCGAGGTCCTGCAACAAGAGTATAAGATGGTGAAGACTGAGCGTTATAGGTACCTACAGCTTGGACCTGCCCTTAGGAGACACTTAGTGGAGGGGGAACAACTGCCTGAGGCGACGCCATTAGAGGATCACCTCCTCACGGACCCCTTGACAGACAAGGTTATTCCCACTATTTACAAGAAACTTGTAAATAACTCCCATGACCCAATGGTGGCACTGAGAGGTGTGAGAAAGGGACCTTGGAGCATTAGAAAATGAAGACTGTGCAGAGCCCCCAAATTCTGTGGATGGGTAAACCTCTTTGTAGTGATGTACAAGAAACTTGTAAACAACTCCCCTGACCCGATGGTGGAACTGAGAGAGGTGTGAGAAAGGGACCTTTGAGCATTAGACCATGAAGATTGGGCAGAGGCCCAACATAGTTCACAAGAGGTAGAAATTCAAACTTGTTTGAGATTAGTGCATTTGAGAATTCTGCATTGATCATACTACTCTAGAGTGCTTTCTCAGAGGATAGGGAGGGAGGACTCTGACCGCGGGGTTGTTGGCGAGAGAGCACATTTTTCCACACCCTCTGGGGCTGCCCGATAATACAACACTGTTGGGAGGAGGTGGTGCGTAGAAAGGCTCAGGAGCTTGATCTAGTTGTTCCCCTGGATGCGAAGTGGATGCCTTTTGGCTATAACAGGGGAGGCGTCCTGGCCAAAATATCAGAAGATTTGGCTAGTGGCTGCCGCAGAGGAGGCGTAACTTTGCTTGGGTTTGGGGCACAGTGACTCTCCCCCTCCCGAGTCAAAGACTGGGAGTCAGGTTTGGATTGGTGCCAGTGTTCAGAGCAAGTGGTCTATCAAAGCAGGGGCTGCCCTATGAAGTGGGAGAAGATGTGGGGCAATTGGCATACATTTCAAGAATGCTGAGTATGTAGGGGTGGTGTTATGTAGAAAGAGGGGACCCTGACTTTTTGGTGTGTTACCTGTTGTGGACTGAAAATGTGGAACACCATAAAGGCTCTGATTCAAATGTATAATCATATCATATATATGATGCTGTCTGCTCTGGTCAAAGTGTATACTAAAGGACTGCTACAAATACTGTATTCACTGTATGATAAGTGATGTTTAATAAAAAAAAGAGTTTAAAAACAACTATATTTAAGTTGAGCCTGTGACACAGTGCAAGTTGACTTGTTACAAAAGACCTATTGTGGGCATACCAAGAACTTACAGGGGCTTACAGCTTACTCATTACTTACTGTTGATTGACTTTGTCACTCCTATTTGCATACTTCTCATTCAATGGATTTCTTTGTCCCAGCTTGTCCACCTTGTGTTTGTCCCTCACCTGGAGCCTAGCTTCTTGACCATCTTTCTGAATGGCTGGCTTCTATCCTTCCATGCTCCGTTTTGTTGTCTCTCTCTAACTGCAACCTCCCTTTCGTATGCTTCTCCCTACCAAACACTCTCATTCCCGCACTTTGTGTTATCTCACTAGTGTGCTTCTCCCCCGTCCTTCTGTTGCTCTCCCTCGTGTGCTGCTTTGCCCTGCCCCAGCCACCTTCTCATTATTTCCAATCCTTCATTGATTTTCCAAACTCCTTTAAAAAAAAAAAATTGTGTGTGTGAAGGGGCACAAGGGGAAATCAGGGAGCAAATTGCTGCTAGCCTTACCACCTAAAAAAACAAACACTTTTCCTGTACCCCGTTTTCACTTTTTTTTTAATTTACTGGTCCAGCTTAGACTGATAAATAAAAAAAGAATGGAACCTATGTCATTTTGTAGTAGGTCATGTGTAATGACGCATGTGTGCATGCAGCGCCAAAGCTAATAGGTCCCAAAAGTGCGACAGATTTAAATTGCCAATGCTTGTTTCCTCCTAGAGCAATAAGAGCTTTCCAATTAAGTATATTTGCGGGCATTACTATTTTTAAGGATTGCAACAAAGGAGAATGTAAAAAAAAGGTGATAATGGTTTTTAGGTGCGATTTCATTAACTTAATAGTTTTGCCTCAGAAATTTAAAAAACTGTAATTAAAAAAAAAATGTATAGTTAGATGTTTTAGCACATATGTAAACATTTACATCAGGATTAGCAATCAATGAAAATAATAATGGTCTTCTATTATCTAGATCTTAGTTTTTTGTGAAAATAGGTCTGGTGTAGCACTCCATGGTTCCAGGCACACCTGATGTTTGATTTCAAATGGAGAGGGGATATGAGTAATATTGGCATCTAAACTGAACACCTTCTCAAAAACAAAACTGAACATTTACTCCCCAGTCATGCAACAATCTGCTATGGGGTGTCGCAGGCTTCCTATTAACTCAAGGAACTATAAACTACAGCCACTTTTCTGAAAGAGCACCAATAGCCTAAATATCAACACCCACTACCCTTAAAAATAACATGTGACCCAGGAGATGGGCTCCCCAGGGCCTGGCAATGGCTTGTTGAAGGGAGCACATGCCCCCTCCGCAAAAATATTAATAAAACAATCCCCCAGACACTGGCCCACAAGGGCAGGAGTCCACCATTTTTTGGACAAAACCACTGATACTCTGCGGAGCTGTAAAAAAAAAAAACAGTTTTTGGCCCCAGGGGCTCTAGGACCCCCTACCAGGCCTAGGGGTGCAGGTAATCCCTACTCTGGCCGCCCACATATTGTTTAAATTCTTTTTCCAGGACAGCGGCCTACGTCCACGAGTCCTAAAATGGCTGCCACCACATTTTTATTAAGCTGGTGTCAGCCAGTCAGATCTGTTGAATTCACAGATACTCTGCATCTATATATGCATAATCTTCAAACCACAATTTCTCAAAAACGACTTAACGGATTTACACCAAATCACAAAAAGCATGCATTCTAGACCAAGATTGAGCTTTCTGGCAAATCTGATGTCATTGCTCCAGAAGAGACTCCAGCGGATCCAGAACGCCTCGGCCAGACTCATCCTCGACATCCCCCTCGACACCCCCCGACGTAGCCACATCTCCGGACACCTGAGAGATCTGCACTGGCTCCCGGTCAACAAGAGAATCACCTTCCGTCTCCTCACCCACGCACACAAAGCCCTACACGACCAAGGCCCGAGCTACCTCAACAACCGGATCAACTTCTACACTCCCAAGCGCCTCCTCAGATCAACCAACCACGCCCTCGCCGCCGTCCCCCGCATCCGAAGAGCGACAACAGGAGGAAGGTCCTTCTCCTACCTGGCCGCCAAGACCTGGAACTCACTCCCGACCAACCTGCGCCTGACCCAGGACCACCTCTCCTTCAGGAAGAAGCTCAAGACCTGGCTGTTCGAGCAGTAGCGGCACCCCCCCCCCTCCCAGCGCCTTGAGACCCTACGGGTGAGTAGTGCGCTCTACAAATGACCTGATTGATTGATTGATTGATTGATTCCATTCATCCATAACTCTCACAACAGCCATGGAAATCATAACTCGCGCACCAAATCAAATACACATGATCTTACCTTCGATAAATCAGAAGCAGTTACAAATGTTTTAATTCTTTTTACAGATGAGATTACATATCATATTGTCTTTACCACCTCTACAGAGAAGACTATGTATGTTTTTAAATTATTGTCACTTATTGCTATGAATATTTTGCTTCACAAGCATTGCATTTGGTGTGTGACCTGTATTCAAATATCATACAGCCATTTCAGTTTCTGGCTAGGATTCTACCCTCACAGATATAGGTTGGCACATAACAAACCAAACTGCATATTTTGGTATTAAGAATCTCTATGATTTCCCATTGCAATTAACCTTAGAGAAAAATCATACCATTAGTGGCACATTTGTTTGAGTAAAAACAGGTCATGGATAGCTCACAGTGCCGTAGCTAGGCCTTAGGCCACCCGTGGCGGTCCCTGCATTTGCCGCCCGAGGCGGCCTGATCGAAGAGCAAAGACGGTGCTGGCAATTCATGCGGCTGCGACGGGTGTAGGTAAGAGCGGGGGGGCGTTAGGGGGTGCAGCAGATTTTTGCGGCGCAACGGCTGCAGGTAAGAGCTGGGGGTTAGGGGGCCGGCTGCCGCCCCCAAAACTTGTGCCACTTGGGGCGGGCCGACCGCTGCCCCAGCTACGCCACTGATAGCTGGTCATCTATTTTCTACAGTAAAATTGACCAAGTGGAATATCAAACCCACATGAAATTTTACTGCTTCTCAGAACCAAAATTGCACACACCTGGGTCTAAGATATGAGAATAACTCTCAATAGATAAATCCTTCATAGTTGAAAGTCATGTAGGGTAAGGGCAAAGCACAGTGGTCCTCAAAACATCAATGTAAAGTCAATTGTAACAAAATGATGGCCGATTCAGGAAAATGAAAAATATAATTATTTGGATGCACTTTTAAACAGGTGCGCCGGGAGCAAACATGAACAGTGCACCGGATTACAATGAATGCGCCGCCTGCAGACAGCCATGAACTCAGGTCAGCCCAGGGGGCAGCACATTCAATGAAATATGGAGCAGCTGCTTTAATCAGCAGCTAAATTTTTCACTGTGCAGGCGGCATCTGTCTGCATTTTAGACGGAGATCTTGATGGCGGGTGGAGTGACTGCACTCGCTTGCAGTGGGATGGTTGGGGGATCTATGGGACCCACTTTGTCCCCATTCAAAGGGCAGCCCGCAGGGAGCACACTGACAGAGTGCTACCTTATTGTGGCCACGCACCCATGCAAATGAGGGAATGCCATCTCGAGACAGAGCTGGCGCGCTACATGCGTGCCCGCGCAATCAGTATTACACAAGGGGTCGCACACGCGGCTGCGGCCCGTTGTGTTATACTAGAGTGCCCTGGGGGCACAAAAAAGCGGCGCATATGTCCCTTGCGCCTCCAGGGTGTTCTATGTAATACTGCCTCTGGATGTTCAGTTGAAATACAGGATTTGGCAATGGGGAAGGGTGAAACAACCTGTGTAACAAATACACCAACATTTCTTAATACATTTCAAAACCCCAGATGTTTGGTTGACTTGTTATATGTGGAATTGTCTATTTATGGTTGTCTGCAAATGACTGGTTCACTCCAATCACCCAATTTGGCAATGCAGATGAATCAGCCCGGAATGGCTACCACCAGCGAGCTATGGCGTGATGCACATCAGTAATGCGGAGCAGCAATACAGGGCTTTGAGTGGGGCAGGGCCCTCTGGGTCGCAGACCGGAGAATAATTAAAAATGGACAGTTAAACGGGTCCCTATCGTGCCCTATTTTCATGTCCCTAACTTTACTGACAGAAATGCTGCTTGATTTATGAACAATGAATGCGAAAAACTTTAAGGTTTTCCATGTCCGCCATTTAGTTCCTGTTTATATTTTACGTTTTAGTCTATCTTGCAGTCGGCAGAGGAGGTTTGAACCTATGGGGACGTGTGCGTTACACTGATTGAATCCCTGGGAAAAATCAAGCCAGGAAATACAGTCCCTCGAATACAAAATACTAGACTTACAATATTAAGACATCGATAGACATCTTTAAAAATAGATGGAGTTACTTTACCCTCAATAACATAGAAGACACATAACAATTGCAACATTGCAACAGATTGGATTGTAAAAAAAAAACTGCCTCTATGCATGAGATTCATCCATTAGGGAACTACTCCTACAATATAACTTCCGTCTGATGGCAACGATCCAGACAACCTAATTAAAGATACTTCCATGTTCCAAAACACATATAGACCCCCAGACCACTATACAGATGAAAAGTATACTTCTCTTTTGGTCCTGAAGAAGGTGATACATAAGTGTTGGTTGTCACCGAAACGTGCGTAGACCAGTGATCACACATCTGGGAGTCCCACCCAAGAACCACGTGACAAGAATAACCAACTAGATACATATTTGACGGACTTGTGAATGTCAAAACTGTGTTCTTTTGACAACTGTGACAAACAGGATTAATGAGGAGGACTCCACCTCAGATGTGTTTTTATTGTGACTTTTTTGTGTTTGTATGATTGATGGTATGTATGAGTAGAATGAAAGGTGAGAATGGAAGGTTGATGGTGCTATGTTGGGGGATATTATAATTTGTTTCTAAGCTAAGAGAAGTCAATAATGGTCTTTTTGTAAACTGAAATGTTATCATGATTCTGCCGTATTTGTAAATGTTCATGTGGACTTAACCCAAACTATAAAAAAGTATATGACAATATAGAAATATACATAAATATAAAAAATATTTTTGATAAATAAAAAAAAGAAAGAAAAATAGCAATGTTTGTATTGAGATTTTATGCTATGGGGAAATGTCCATTTTGAGTAACTACCACTGCAGAAAGTAGATAGGCCAGGTAAGAGGTTGTTTCCCTTGTATTCATTTCTTCCCCCTCCTCTTACGCCTTAAGTCAATTGGGGGACAGCTTTGTTTATACAGATACAAAGTCTATCTTGCATTCAATAAGTGTTAGCTATTTCTAGGGTATTGTGTTTCTGTATTTTTTTCTGTGCTGCATAGTGCTCCACTATGGAGCATACATTGAACTGAGTCGCATCCAGGTCACAATTGAGGGACCTGGAGTTAAGGTTGAAGGCAGTGCGAGTTTCTCACAGTGCTTGTCAGGGGGTCAAAAAGCTGTACAGAATACATGGTTATCCAAACCCTGGCCTCTCTAAAGAGCATTCAAAGAGACGGACACATATTCAAGTTGCAGTTGTCATTGTGTGAGAATGTGTGCGAAGGAAGTACACAGATGTCAACCCCGAACTTGGGGGACTATGGATATATTGGAGACAGCACTAAACCCAGGGGTGGCTTTTGGTGCAGCTTCGTGTACAAAGGGAGCCAACAGAGAAGTATTTGGCACATCTAAGGCATGTGCTGGCCTTGTGGTCACCAACCCACACATGTGAGGTATCAGTCATCAGCTCTTTGAAAAATGAGACACCTGCTGCAGTAATCTGTGGAAGCTTAACTTGTGCAGTGACCAGTTATCTGATATTGCAGGTGCTTCACCCAAAAGTTTGCTGTGCGAACACCATCTGCACGCACTCCTGGATCAACTATAAGGAAATCCAGGAATCAGAAAATGGATTCCAGCCAAGAGCCTGAACTGCCGATACCATCAAATGTCAGAGGGGCATTTTTGCATCCAGTGTGATGACCACAACAACCACTGTGATATTCAAATTCACTGCATCGCACTGGCAACCGAAAAGACAAGAGAAACAATTGAATCTACAATTATCACTGTGTCACTAGCTGTGGGCCTCTTGTGAGCGGACCAGAGAAAACTGCCCAACAGGGTCAGAGTCCGACACATCATAGCCACACCAACTCCTCTTCTTGTACCATTCACAAAAAGACATGCTAGATGAATCTCTATCCCTAGCCAAAACTAAAACTGCTGAAACTCAGATGGCCAAAGGCAAAACACCAACCTCTGAAGGATGACTAGTGGACATTTTAGACATGTTTCATGACAGAGAGGTCATCATAGTGGTACTAATAAGGTCTGGTTGAGATCCGACTGATGTAAAATCGTATCGCCTTTAAAAGTATACTGAACCTATATTGTAAATCTGTTTGCAAACTACTGGCCACCCAAATAATATGGTGTTACCTGATTCACTCCATTACGGCCAACCAGCTATATCTCAGGCTTCATACAATCTAAGATGACTGTTCCATATTATGAACACCACCTGGTGGGCTCCCGTTTGCAGAAGCTTCACTCATCACAGAGAAAGCCAAACTCCATTGTAAATGTTTATGTGCAGTACTTTCAAAAATGGGCTTCAGAGCCAGTATAATACAGTGGATAGGCTTTTTAAAACTTGCACCCCACAGCAGGGGGTCAAAATAGGATGTTTAATTTTGAGACAGTGGTTGATACCCAGCGGCACCACACAACCCCCTTGCCCCGCCAACACAATACATTCTGCATTGGCCATCAAGCCAGTGACCAGCTTTTTCAGAGCAAAGGGGCACTGCCAGGAGTCATCATATGAGATTGTTATACATGGTGATACCATGCTTTATCTGCACAATGTGAATCACGATCTGCAGATGGCCACAGACTCGTTTACTGATTTTAGAAATGACTGCCTTAACTGTCAATTAGGAGAAATCCTGTATATTCATGCGACGGACATTAGATGAATGAAAATGAGTGAACCTGCATCCATCTGCACTTTGGTGGCAACTGACCACTTTCAAATACCCCTGTGTCCACATTTACGACTGAGAGGAGGATGTGAATTCAAGAAATAGTGGCAGAGCTCGTGTGACTCTGCATAGATCTCTTTCACTTACAGTGTAAGCTGCACCTTTCACACAGGTGTGAGGTAGCACTCTCAAAAATGATGATGCCTCCTCAACTCGCCTCATAGGTATTTCTAACTAAGTTCATTGGAGAATCGACGTTTAAGGTGTTCATATGGAGCACTAAGAGGAGAAGGGTAGTCCTTGACAAACTGCAGCTGCCCTTAAGTGGGGTGGGTCTGGAGGGTGGGAGCCTAAGACTATGAATTGAATTATCTTGCGGTCCGGGTACAGCGGCCTGCTACATGGTTCTCAGAGGAGGTAAATGCAAAAAATTTAGAATTTGGCTTGCGAAATATCTTTAACCTTGCAATGCAAGGTCCTATTTAGTGGCAACACCACAACTACCACATATCCCAGGTTAGTCCATGTGGCTAGGCAGTGTTGACAAATATACCATAAGCATGTCAAGCCTGTGCCGGCCTAGGAACCAGAATACCCAATATGGTGCTGTGGCGGTTTCAAGAAGTATGCAGAATCCAAGATAGAACAGTCGGTTGATTACTGCTGTGTTCCGAGTTTGAGGGTAACATATTGTAACAGCACATCCTGTTCCTTTGATGATATCAGACAAGCATGGCATTACCCAGCATCAGTGCAAGACCCCCAACCCGTACGTTGTTTCGTGTTGACCAACTCACTTGAAGAAGTAACTCTAATGAACCACAAACATTTTATACACTATGGTCTTTACTGACACAAGGTGGAAGGAGGAGGGAGCAATACATACTATGTACACCTCTCTTAGGAACATTCCAAACTGCAGTGCTTAATTTGTAAATGAATGAGTGCTGGTGCCCAAAGCCAGGGCCGGCTTTTAGCATGCAAGCTGGTCCCACGCTCAGCACGCCGACTTTCAGATGGGGTGCCAGAGCAGCTTGCAGCAGTCTCCCCTTCAGCCTGGCTCGGGTGAAAATTGTCTTAACCATTGCTCTAAAATCTGTTTTTCTTCTTTCGCTTTTTCCCCTCACCTTCCCCATACCCTTCCTTTGTTCCCAACACACTGACAATTAAAGATGACAAGTGTGAGGGGGACGTCAAATTGGGTTTTACCCAGGGCACTATCTGAGTGAAGTCCAGCTCTGCCCAAAGCTCTGTTCAGAAGCCTGCAGGCAGTGCAATTATATACCAGCCCGTCGAATACCACAGTTGCGTAGCCTTCAGTTCATCTCAGGCCTTTTTAAACCGCTTCTGGACACTCCCTGCTCCTTTCTCTCACACCTGCTGCTTCCTGCGTTCTCCCTTTGTGATGGTTCCTGATTTCTCCCTTTGTGATGGTTTTACCTTCTTTCTCTTCCTCCATCTTTCCACATAGGATGAGGACACATTGTTCATTTTGTGCAAGAGGTTCAGTGTCACAACCTCCAACTCTAGACTACGGAATACAACTTCAACACTAACCGGACATGCTTACATATCTTGGACCCTATTTAATGTTGCTAATTTATTTTAATGTTTTATTTCTTGATTGATACAACACTTGATAATGCAATGCTGCCTTGCAATACCTCAGGGAGGGTCACTTTGTGGCTGGTATTCTGCTAAGAAAATAGATAATCAATACAGATAAAAAAAAAAATAAGTATAGCTGCCAAAAGCCTGATGTCACGTGTGACGTCAATCGTGGCTTTTCAGCAATCAGCACTAACCAAATTCAGATTTTCAAGTCCGTACATTCTGTGGGGAAAAAAACGCAACATGCTGTTATTAAAAAAATACATTAAAAACCTGAACTAGCTGTAAAATGTCGCAGGTAACATTGGGGGCCACTTCACAGCCATGAAGAAAATAATGAAGCATGTCTGATCTTATTTCACACAAATATCGCAGTCGAATCTAGCGCTCCAAAGTTATCAAGTTGACATGTGGCACCTTGCAGAACACCAAAATAAATAAAGTGAGTAAATCACTAACCTGAAGCATCTTTTTCTGGGACCTCTTCCCGCGAGCCTGTTGGGAAATCAAACAAGAGCAACTTGTCAGTTTTATTGAGAGGGCCACAAAAGCCTCTATCACATCAGCAAACAATGTGGTGGTGTTAATACACCAGAAAACACATTTAACGCAACTAACGGGAGGTGGCAATCAAGATAAGGAATTGCTAGTTTTAATTCTACCTGACATTGCACAAGGTCGATTATTAGTTTACTGCCCTAATAATTTGGCGAGCACGCATGTTGGTCTAGTTTTAATGGCTTCCTTCAGTGAGTCAGAGTCTCGTAAATAAGAGCCCCAGACTCCCTCCTTTTAGTCACAGGGAAATCGCATCTTATCCTGACGTGAACCTCTGGCAAGTCAAAGGGCCTGAGGCGAAACAGGCGGGAAGGAAACTCATGCGCGGTCAGGTCCGTATCACAACTGTTTTCCCTGCAACCTGCACGGGCCAGAGCCCCTCTGTGTCATGGGAGGGGAGCTCCTGCGTAGTGCCCCCGTCAGCAGCATAACAAGGAACCAGTACTCTAGGTGACACTTTTATGCTTCAATCCAGAAATGGAGTCACACTTGTGGCAAATATTGAGCATTTTGCACACATACACACACGCCTACGTGGATTTTTTATTTTTTTAAATTATTTTTAAGAGTGTTATAACTAGACCCGAAGATATCGGGTATCAGAGCGCTTTAACCAGTTTTGTTACAGATGGACACATTCATTTTTGTTAGGCATGTGGAGATTAACAAGCAGATTCATCAAACTAAAATCGGCTCGCAAAGGGCCAGATTCTGAGAATCTGGCCCTTTGCGAACGCTATTTTTGCATTTGGGATTCATCATCCCAAATGCAAAAATCGCAATTCTAAAAATCGCTAAATTGCGATTAATTGCATTTAAGGAATCTCAATTTGAGATTCCTTAAATGCAATTCATGAACCATTTTAAAATTGCGAATTCGCAATCTGGGGCCGCTATTTACCGCGAAGTCTAACTACGTGGTAAATAGCAAAAACTTTGAAAAATGCACTAAAGTGCATTTTTCAAAGTTTCATGTTGCGCACACACATGCCCTAAGGGCATGTGTGTGCGCAGCATATGTGCACACATCAATTTCAGGGGTGCAACAGGGTGTCCTTTGGACACCCCTGCACCCTTGAAATCGCAATCTCAATTTGCGAATCGCTAATTGCGATTAGCAAATTGAGATTGTCTTCCCATTCATTCCTATGGGCCTCTAGGCCCATAGGAATGAATGGGGAGATATTCCTTAATTGCGACTTGCAATTTGCGAGTCGCAATTAAGGAATCATTAGAAATCGCTATTTTTTAAGTGATTTCTTGATGAATAGCATTTTGCTATTCCTTAATAGCGAATCGGTATTTTTCGCTATTAAGGAATAGCAAAATGTGTTCTTGATGAATCTGGCGGTAAGTGATTTGCCCAGAATCACAGGATGTTGAGCGTCTCTGCCCAGACTCGAACCAGGGTCCTCAGCGTTGAGGTCGACCGCTCTAGCCATAAGGCTACATCTCCCCTACCCTACTAGATGAGAGTGAACTTGATATTTCCCAGTAATAATCATGCTGGACGAAACTAACAAAATACTGTTGTTGAGGAAACTGCTAGGCCCTCATCAACCTAAAAAAAAACATTGGCTAAAAGCAAAATTATGTGTTGGGTTTCAAAAAGCATAAAATGCCAGAGAAGTGCCTGGCACTGAAAGCAACTACTTTGTCTGTGGATGTACTCCTTGTGAAAGGGCAGAATGATGTAATTCACAGATCAGTTAGGCAATGGATAAATAGGGCTGACCCCGTGCGCCATGCTGTATGCTGCAGTGGGTGGGAAAAATGTGCAAGACACAATAACAGATCAATGGATGAAGAGCCTTAGGTAAGCCAATCATACATATAGTTTTAGTAAAAAATAAAAGGTTTTAGCTAATGCCAGCCCTAAAAAATAAGGCAGCCAGTAGGGGAATGGTGAAGCGCATTGTGAGGAGAGAGGGTTAGGGGTACATTCGGGTACAAGGACAATATTCTAAAAGTTGCAATCCTGGGTGAAGTGTTAGATATAGAGGCATCCTATGGCCCAAATGTGACATATCAGCAATGTAAAACTTCAGAGTAATGAAAGAGATAAAGGTAAACTCAAATTCTGTACTTAATTAACGTTTTTGAATGACTGAGAAAATCTACCAACAATGGTTCTGTATCAGTGCGCGACAATTCAGGTTAACCCTTCAAGGCTTTTCCTGAGAACAAAACTGTATTTAGTTCAAAACAACATAAATGAACAAGAAGACATGTTGTACAGAGGTCTGTTTGGTAATAACGGACGGAAGATCAGTGTGTTAAAGTGCAGTAAGGAGGAGGTGCAGCACATGGATCTTGCCGGTCGGTACTGGAGAAAGCCACACAGTGCCAGGTCTTACCTGACAGTGAACAAAGCGACACAATGCCTCTCCTCAGCTGAAGGAATAGAAATCGCACTTTTTTCCAATTCATCCAAATGGACTGCTGACACCTGTACTCCACTTCACAATCCAGGAAGAAAACTGGAATCCAGGTCTACCGTGCTTTGTGGATTCCGCAACCAACTGAGAGGACTGGCGTGGCTAGGAACATACTATATTGGGGCAGATAAATGGGGGATGTTTCCCAAATATCACCCCTGTTTCTGATTGCCTTGATCTTTTAATCTGCGGCTGAGGCCAAGGCACCAAAATAAAAGTGGCCCCATTAATGAATTAGATAGCCAAAAAGTTGGCCTTGTTTGCAAATTGGGGCAGTTTTACTTTTGAACTTGTAAAGACAAGCTGTGAAAGTTCTTTGTGAGGTATGGAAGACTATTGAAGTATTGTGAGACAGGACACTAGCCATTCTGGGTGGACTCAACAGAGGAATTACGAAACTTTCTGGGTTGTGTTAAGGTGCGGTTAATGACGGTCATGGCATAACGTGAGGGCAGGGTGTGATCTATGCTGAGGAATGAAGACGTCTGTTACAGTGTGGTGTATTCGTTTACATGCTCCCAGGCTAGGGAGGATGCTGCATCTGGCGACAAGTAGGGAATACGTGCCCCTAAGAAAAGAAAGAGCTCTCCCTGAGAGATTGCAATGGTACAGCAAAATGCTTGTGCGTGCCACATGCACCACAAGTCGATGCAAACCAGTCTGAAGTTGGCATATGTGGAGTCGAAGCTCCGCTCCAGCCCAGATACAACAGTTGAAGAAGTTGAAGGCCCTACCAAAGAGCACATTGAAAAAGCCCGCCGGAATCTGTTGTTAAGGCTGAAAGGAGAAATATTGCGCCGCACCATAACACAGAGCCATCAGTACAAAGCAAAATGCTAAAGGCAGCCACAACCAGGTACAATGCAAAAAGCTAAAGGCAGCAACGACCAGGTGCAAGAAAAAAACCTGTTACTTACTGCCAAGAAAGAAGATGGCGCCTTACAACTTTCGATCGGGTGTGATAACCCAAGTACAAGCACACGGCTAGTGCTTGCAGAAGTCCCCTGTACGGGGGGAATAGCAACCATATGTTCCCAACAGCAGTAGAAAAATGCACAAAATGCGATGCAGTTGGGTTCCTAAAACCCCCACAGCCATTCAGCACCACCGAGAAGCAGAATATTGGCCCCAGTTGAACTGCATGGACCGAGACGTTCAATTACTTCATAGATGCCCTAAAAGAAGTAGATAAGAAAATATTTAAATATGTAAAGAACCCTGCCGGTGACAGAGGGAAAGAAGTGGAGCAGCAGTTTATTAAAAATAAATCCAATCAATCAAAATACAGAAAGTTTTTATGCAAGCAGCAGATTGCCCGCAAGGGTAGGTTGCAGCTGCAAGGGTAGGTTGCAGCTCTCAAAGATGTGCCACGCAGGGATCTACTTGGGGCCGGCAGGTATAAAGAGGCGCCTCAGCATACTGAAAAAGTGCCTCAGATGTTGTACTGGTACAATAGCTGAAATGATCAGATTTGAAAGATCAGGTTTTTGCAGCACAAATTGAATTTTCAGAGCCCAGTTTAGCCACGGCTATCAAGAGGAACTTTTACGTTCAGTATAGTATTAACAGGATTCAGACTAGCTATTACCGTCTGATGGCAAGTTCAAACTCCGAAGCGAATATAATCACTGCAAATTAAGATTTTTCGTTCCTGCAACAGGAACGGGCAGGTGCTTAGAAAATGAGTGATGGTTTTCTTTTCCGAGCCACAGAGTTGGCACATTGCGTCATGGGACTCTGAGCATCGCCATGCCAGGAGATGGGCCTGAAAGTTCCACTCCCCCAGTGCAACTAAGCTGGCCTTTATCCACAATGGGTATGTACAGGAAATATAGTTCTGTTGTTTGCTGGGGGTACAGAAGATGATCACTGACAAGGCATGAGAGTGCTTGCTTTGGTAGCCATGTCCTTTAACCCCGATAGCTTTTTTGCGGTGGCAGCTGTAAGCTCTGAAAAGACCTGCTGCGAGAGGTGTTTGCCCCAAGCCTCCATGAGTGAACATTCTGATAGTTTATCACTGAGAAAGCACTTGTAGAATGAGATTTGGCCTCCACCGGCTAATTCGAGAACCCTGTACCAGTATTGCGTAGCAGGTCAAAGCTTATAACAAAAGTTTAAAAATTAGCTGCTTCTGGCCAGGCGCTGTTTTACTACATTGAACTCAAGCCTTATTTGAGCAAGGGGCGCTCTCTTTGGCAGGCGAGGGGCATCTTGGTAAATTCGGGTGATAAGACTATCCAGAGAAATGGCCACCCTGTCCAGAGTGATTTCACTCCCGTACGATAGTGCAGGCATAACCTTTGCTTTTATTACCTGGAGGAGAGGGGTCGACACTTGGTCCAAGCAGTTTCTGTGAAATCAACAAAACAGCGAACATAAGGCTAGTGCCTTTGGGTTTCATGGAACGCAAATGGGATTTGAATGATCCTTGGATGCCCAGATATTTATTTTTAGGATTGTGGTAAAGCCATTCAACATTAAGATGCCACCTGCCTCGATCGCCTTTTTTCGCTCCAAATGTAACTCTCATGGTTTTTGGGCGATTTATCTCAAGCCACTTCCTGACAGTATAGGCATGTTAAATAGATAGTTGATGCTGAGAACCAAACTTGGTTTGGCCAAGGAATACAAGGTCATCCGCTTATAGCAAATAGGTCATGCATTGACTTCCTGGTTTGTTTTTATGAACTGTTGCACTAAGCTCAGAGGCAATATTTGAAGCAACCTTGGGACCTTCTCTTCTTCCATCATTCAATCCTGAGATAATTGTCCTGTGGCACAAGCCCTTTCTATGCTCGCCTGCACCCTTAGAAGGTTCCCTCGTGGAGTGCTTCGAGGTTATATCCGGCGCAACCATAGGACAATGCCTTACTGTCTGAATATTGCAGAGTGCACTTTATTTCCTTGACTGCTTAAAAAGAATGTTGTAATGCTCTAGGCACTCTTGTTAGGAGCTGTAACTCGGGTACTCTCCTTTACTGTCTTAAGCACATTGCACTTTTTAATACTGGCATACATGCTAGGGTCCTCTTGCATTATGACTCTTCATGCTTGTCTGGAAGTGGTGCCTACACCGAGCTGGTATAGGTTGCCCTATGAGTAAAGTTTCTATGTGGAGCAATGCATGCTCTGGGTAATTTCATTACTCAATCTAGTAGCCAGATCATCAAGGACGTGGTCTGAAAATATCACCTGTGCGACTACTTGTGTGATATGTTTTTGCCAATGCAGTGCAAAATTCTGGTTGAACTGACCCTAAAGTAGGCATTATGGGTTGTGTGCGATCTCTTGCCACTTTGAGAGGTGCTGTGGGAAACCGTAGACCCAAACGTGTAGTCTTCACTCTGTATTGAAAAAGACAAACTCCACATGTGGCGTGTGTTCAGATACTCGTGGAGAAGGTTGGCAGTCATCTTGAAAAAGGAGGACTGTCTCCCACATGAGGGAAGCTTATGTCTGGAGAAACTTTAAAGGGTGGTTCATCATTCTCTTTCCTTGGAGCGATACTATGAAACACAGCAGCATCAAATTCCTCATAAGAGGAATTCTTTATTTTCTCTGGGATTAGATGCGAATGTGGCATGTGTAGAACCACAGCACCCCCCTTTAGAAAGGTTTTCACCTTTTTCTTATATTTTTTGCCCGAGGGAATATGCTCTGATGTCAATCGTGAAGACTATTTTGATTTAGAAGCTTTCCTCTTTAATTTCATATGGGGTGGGACGGAGTAGTTTCATGTCCTGCGGTAGCAAAGCGCCTCTGCTGCGTACCCAAATACTGATTGCCTAATACTGTAAACAAGGACACCAGCTTGCACGCCATTGTACAGTATTTGACCTAAGAGCTGGGCTCTAGGAGCAGCATCATTTTCAGGACAGTTGGAGCACCGTTTTGAGAAAGGAGCAATCTCCTATGGTATTGTTCAGGTTCAATTAGACATGAATAGGTCATCCGATAACACTAAACCAGAACTTGGGAGGAGGTATGGGGGGTGTTGTCCGATATTTACTAACAGGAGGATGCTCCTAGAGGTTCCGCTCCTAATCCTAAAGTAGAAAGCCCTGGAACACGTGGAAGCTACCTTCCTTCAAGGGTAAGACATGTTGAGGGTTATGTGACTGTCCCCAGTATAGAGTCTTCTTACATTGCAAGTTCTTGGAAGACGCAATCAACATCATAAATGCAGTTTAAAGAGTACTCGTTTAGAGCCTGAAGAATAACAAAAGAAAAAAATAGTTCCACTCAAAGCGAGGAACCACTGGAGAAGCCAATCACTATGTACTGATCGATCGACGGACAAAGTGGTGAAGTGGATGGTGACACATGACTGGGACGCAAAGCTCAATTGTCAAGGAGCACTTGCACTTTGAGGACACATTTTCCTTTTCAAATTAAGAGTGTTCATTATGGGGACTCTTTTTTCAAGCCCGGTCTGTTACTGCTGGTTATGACCACACAACTTTGAGCTTCTCGATCATTGTTTTGTCTACATGTGACTAAGTGAATTACTAGTCCAGTTCTTTACACCACTCTCCTAATTAAAGCACCACTCAGCGCTTCTATAATGTTACTATCACCCACACTGTGCACATGCACATAGATATGTATACAAACCTATAAGTGCAGTGAATGTGCATGTGCACATGCACCCATTTACTGGTATGGAAAACCCACATGCTCTCGTGGTATGCATAAGAACATTCCTCCTCTCTACATCACATGCTAGACTTCCTTTCCTACATAAGTGTGCCTATTTGAGTTGTATTATGTTTATTAATAGAGCGCACACACCCCGGAATTTAATTACGCTAAATAACCAGCGGGTGAGACTTGCTGCTAATATTATTAAACAGATTCGTTTTAAATCGTTTCCTAAAACGAGGCAGACAAATTTCATGGTGCAAAATCACAGGAAGAGAGTTCCACATTTTTACTACAGCAATAGAAAATGACCTGTCACCAAAGGTCATTCTTCTAGCTTTGGGGTCGGACGTAGATCTGGAGATTCACTCCCCTGATGTTTTTCAAGGAGAGCTAAGGCTGGACACTGGCTTTGGCTTTTCCACATCCAGTGGAGGCGCTGTGCAGAACACACCACATGAATAAAAGAGTTCTGAAACAACCTTTATCCAGAATCCACCCATGCTGCCACTGCTCCATGACGGCAGTGGAACACCTGCCTATGTGCCACCTTGACAATAAAAGATAAGTGGGGGTCTGAGGGGTACAGTTGGGGTGAGACATCATTTCAGAGGAGCAGGGGTGCACTCCAAACTTCTACTAGTCATCTTTCTCTCAAAAGGGATGGGCTCAACGGCTATTGGCCCGGTTGACCTCCAGCAAAAAGATCTGCTGTCAAGAGCTAATGCAGTCTTCAGCCGGACCTAAACTGAGAGCTTGCTGAATGCTTCACAGAAGTCATAGATCACACCATTAATCTGACTTAATTCCCGCGTCTGCTGCAGCAACCTGCCCCCTTTGAAGAATTAAGTGTCCTTTTATAGTCCAGGACCAACAATCTGCAAATGTTTATCAAAAATGCATACTTGACCCATAAAATAACGTTTTTCGCTTAAGAAAGCAAGCCATGCCTTGATTAGAACCTGAACAGAGCACTGCTTGTGCTAATCTAAACCTCAAGGGTATTGTGCAGGATGCAAAAACAAACATTCTAGTCATCAAAAACCAATAATAAATGAAGAAACTGAAGAACTCGTTCTTGTGAAGTGGCTGTCAGTAAGCTTCAGCTTTATTTGAGGAGCAAACAAGACTAGACAGAACACCAGGCTAAATCAGTTATTGAAAATTCTTTAATAAAACCTAAAAAGAAACAGCGGTCCGGTTTATTTTCATTCGAAAGCGTACCATCATTTTATAATGTAATTGACACACGAGCAGTTGTTGTGGCATTGTATTCGAATGCAATCACTTCCTGTCGGCACGCTGGCACTGACATGTAGGTGACATATTCCGGAGACTATGCCTTTAATGTTCGCAAATGTATGCCAGATCTCTGGCTACAAAACATCTGAATGGGTTCTGAGTGTTTTATGGGCACATAAGTGGACCCACCGCAAGCAGGTCGGGGTGATAAGCCAGACGTGAACATTACTATGCCAGGAAGACGTACTCAAGGAAGCGAAGCATAAGATTACCTCATGCACGAGGGAATGTAGAGAAGTTTACCTACACGTACCCAAGCCCACGACAGATGTTACAAAGCTAGACCTGTTACTTTTGTAGAATTATGTGCACGCCTTAGAAGAGCCAACCAACATCTTGCGCGACTCAAAAACATAAGGGAAGCAGTGCTTAATTTCAGAGGCGTTTTAAGGCATGGGCAAAGTGGGCTCTGGCCCGGGACACCAGCCTTTCAGGGGGCCCTGATAGAGCCAGCTCGGTTCTGCAGAAGTTATGCCCTAATGACCGTCAATCATTTTTAACACCATCAATGCTCATGACGAGCTGAGCTCGTCATGAGGCACGACGCTTCGGTGCTCATGACGAGCTGAGCTCGTCATGAGCCGTGGAACGCTCGCATGCGGGGATAATTCCCCTGCTGTGCTGAGCGTTCCACGGGAACGGATGGGCTCATGACGAGCTCAGCTCGTCAGGAGCGCCGTGCCTCAGAGCATGGGGGCACTTCGCGCGCCCCCCGCCCCCCAGCACAGCGGGGGAATTGCCCCCGCACGGAAGGGGTTAAACAGAATGTTGTACATAGAGTTTTTCTATAATTTTATTTTAATGTGTGAGAGTCTATTACAGACATTTTGCACACTAAATGTGTTTGTTTTATGCAACATCCATCTAAAAAGTTTCTTTTAGATCAATACAGAACCTCACGTAATGCAAATGGGAGGGTGTCACAGAGATTATTTGCAGTAATATTAGTGAGCTGCTGCTGTGTTCCAATATTGAAAACACCCATCACTATCCCTGAATATCAGATGTACACACATTTAGAATTTGACGAAAGATGGCAGGAAAGAGCTGAAACTGGATCATAAAATCAAAGCTGTTCCGAACAGGGGCCCCCAAAATGCATTTGGCCCAGGGCCTCCAAAATCCTTAAAATGTTACTGCTTAATTTAAAAAAGAGAAAGTACCAGGGGGTGGGGCAAAGTTGGGGTACTGAATACAACTACTTGGTAGTCTTAACTTCAATTCATTCCTCTTTAATCTACAACCAGACACTCTCTGCCTCTTTATCTCACTATTTTTTTGAATGAATGAAAAATGTTATTGCATAATTACCTAAAATCATTATATATATATTTATATATTTATCACAAATTATTGATGCACGTGTTCTTAATATTAGTGAAGTGCTTGCCTACATAGGCTGCAAGCTACACTACGTAATGTGTGTGGTTGAAAGGATGCTGTCTTTGTTTTTAATACCACGTGGTACCTGTTTTCATATCCTGCGTGATACCCACCAAGGTGTGGTAATCGCGTTATGGAACATATTGCTCAGCAGTGTGTTGGATGAAGAGGTGTGAGAAACAGACGCTTAGTTTGAGGTTTCAGTAAGCTCGAAGCTTTGAGCAGCTCTTAAGGACGCTTTAGGATATTTCTTCTGATCATAGTCTATTTAGATAGTTACGGCACTGGATTGTCCAACATGATATTTTGTTTAAAGTTTTTAGTTCTGACAGGCATGGTTAGAGGGAAAAATACTGAAGAGAGCTGCTAGGATAGGCCTTGTAACCATCATTCCATATCTGCATGTCATTGCGAGATGTAAATAAGTGGTCAATGTGTAGCTGGTCGGGACCTCTAGTGGTGGACTAGATTAGAGTCCTCCGAATGGACAGCAATATCTGTCAGTTATTATATGCCTGTCCAGTTGATGATTGCTGGTTTATTGGCTGGTACAGTTTTAGATGATGGACAAGACCCACAGTAGATATATCTGTTATGTCAGCACATCTTAGCTTACCTGGATATAAAAAGTGTGTTGGTTGCATTGTTCCATATCTATGGGATGCAAACTGTAGATTGAATTTGAAGGTGCTATTATCTTTCCGGATTCTAGCACAAGATTGTTGTATGATGACTTTATTGTGAAAAATCCATGTTTTTCAACTGCCTTCTGAAGTGTATATGTTCCTGGGTGCTTTTACGTTTGGCTGGTAGTGAATTCCAGAGCTAGGTGGCTTGTACAGAGAAAGCAATGCCTCGTACAGATTTCCTATGGTAAGGTGGTATGACGATTCGTTGTTCAAGCCTGAAATGCAGTGTCCTCTTTTGTTTTTATTGCTTAAATTTAACTTGTAGGTGGCTGTTTTCATCGAGAGGATCTATGGATAATACAGAATGCCTTGACCATTGGCCTAGTTATAGTTAGACACTGGAATGTTTCTAGGACTGGAGTAATGCGTTCTCTTGGGTGAAGGAAGAGAAGAACTTTTGCAGCAGTATTTTGAAATAGTTGTATCTTGCAATAGTTTGAAAGAGTTGTATCTTGCAATGAAGAATCTGGGTGTGCAAAGGTATAGGCTGTTTGAATAATCAAACTTGTAGATTACAAGTGTGAAGATAGTTTCTAGTTTGTATTGGTTTCCAAGGTACGGGAAGATGCAACACAGTGTTTATATTGAGTACAGGGCCATCTTTGTGAAGTTGTTGACATGTGGTATCAAAGATAGGTCTGAAATCCATGTTTACTACTTGGTTTCTGGCTTTTGTTGAGGATGTTGGAGGGGCCTCAAGTATTTTGGGCCATATGGCAGTAGATGGTTATTTTTGCCATTGCCCACGTCATGATTTCTGTCTTTGTGTTGAGCTTTAGGTGGTTACTTGCCATTCATGTGTTTATTGTGCGAAGGCTGTTGTCAGATATTGATTTGTAGTGGTCTTTTGGGCCATCTAGTTTTAGAAAGACTTGGGCGTCACCTGCATATCCTTAACAGGTGAGGTTGAATGATTTTTTTCTATAACACTTTTTATTATTTTGAATAACATAACATAGGAGTTAACAATTGTGAATACCGAAAGAAAAAGATACAGCGCCCATGACCTCTCCATTGCACTCGGCTAGGGATAGAGCAATACCCACACATACTTGTTCACTTGATGAGTAATTACACCTGTCTTTTGAAACGTTAGCATGCTTCTGTGACCATCCACTCAGTTTGTACACATATTCTTGTGTTTTTGTGCAATAGTCCATTTTAGGTGGAATTATTTAATCAAGTTTGGAAAGTGTGTTAGATAGATGTTGAATAATAGAGGGGAAGTGATGGGTGAGGGATACCACAGCATTGGGTGTGAGAAGCTAATGTGAAAGGTGGTTGCTAAACTAGACTTTATCTCAGAGGCAATTTGACATTTATACTCCTCGCAGACCTACACCTCACGAGAAACTGCCCAGCATGCTGATAAGGGGCCTCTAGCAAAATTCCACATTTTGGTGCACAGAGAGTATTTCTGCAACTCCTACACTGCCTGGAAAAATGTATTTGAACTCAGCGGCAGCTGTCCTGCTAATTGACATGCAGTATGCACCTTGCTCATTGGTCCCAAGGTGGAAGCCACAGGTCGCACAATGGTAAACTATCAGCCTGCCACAAAGAAAACTGCCACAAAAAGATTCATCCTATTGCACCTATCGGTGAATATTTAATAAAACATTCTTGACACTCACTGACACTGGCCAAGCAGACTACAACCTAACCCTAACAGCACTCAGCAGACAATTTGGCAGGTTAGCCAGACCTTGCAAACTTGATAATCCAGATACCCAAATAATTCAAAGATTTCATTCAGCGAAACCGTCTCAACTAATTCTGGGGTAAATGAAGAGGAAGTTGCTGGCCATACTTGTGTTGGGATGCTCCCATTATCTGTCTGGAGCACATGCTTCCAACACAGAGGCTTCTCAGACGATTTACCCAATTAAGAATGAACATGCTGAAATGATGAGCAAAATTAACAGTGACCTGTGGCTACAATGGTAGGTCTCTTCTTCATGAATGCGCCAAACGAAGAAGAGGTAAGACCTGCTGCAGCTGCAGCAAAATCAGTAATTTTGCTGGAGTCTGCCACTCCTCGCAGACCGCCTGCCTTGTAAATCACAAACGCTCAGCGGTATCCCACAAATGTGTAAGAGAGTTTCAGGACAGCTCAGATAACTTGCCAACAGATTAGGAACTAGGGATAGACGATGACAATGCTGAGCATGTTTACATGATATTTGGACTACACAAGTGAAGTAAAATAAGGAAACTGCATCCAAAATGCAGATGGACTATTCAGGAAAAGAGTAGAGACACGCTAATATTTAAAACATGTATATGCTGTCCAGAAAAGACTACTAGTTCTTTGATTCTCTTCCCCAAAGAATGACCACTAACACTAAGGCGTATGTTCACTGGCACACCAACTCTTCTGATCACAGGCACATTTATCACAAAAGTGTCCTATAAACAAAAAACAAATAAAAGCCAGTTTCTTTACATTTGTCATCTGCAAGCTGCTGAAACTCTGCCTCTAATTACTTTTGGCTTGCAGATCTATGATTTCAACAGTATGCTAAATTAATTTTCAAAATGGATAGAATGATTTATAGGCAAGAACATCAAGCGAGACAGTGACTCGTCCTTCCAACCTGTTGGACACAGAAGTATCTTCACCCACATCTGCTGCCTTGAGAACATAGAACTAGCCAAACTCTAGGCAGCCAGAATCATTAAGAGTTTCAAAGGTTACACTCTATTGATCTCACCAATAGCGGTAGCCTGCATGCTCAAACAAATTAGGAAGTGAGGATTAGTGTAGACATGAGAAAGCCAAATCGTGTGATAAAGAGGGAAGGACATCCACAGTTGATGACTTAACAGCAGAAGTAAACTGATCAAAGAGGTTTTCAAAGATCAGTCTGTCACGAAATGAAACTCCTTGGTGCTTCCTAAAGGTACAGCACAACTGTTTACAACTAAGTAGGGCTTTGTTACTATCAATGACTGAACTTTGCCAAATCATGTGTCGCAGAACAATTCAAAAATTGTAAAACAGACATGCTGTCTGGGCTACCAGTTGTCTTTAATGTCAGTGAAGACATCTTGGTATAGGCAATCAGCACTGACCAGCATCATGACTATCTGTCAGACATTTTTACCAGATTCAGAGTTAACAGACTAAAAATACATCACATGAAGTGCAAGTTCCTAAAATGTGAAATGTTAATTTTGGATACTGTTTGAAAGCAAACGTCCTGGCCTCCTGGTCGAAGAAGATCCATGACACTAACACTTCGTCTTTACCCCAGAAAGTCTCTGTAGCCTCAGATTTCTGGGGCTGGTGATGTAGTATGTGCGCATCATCCATAATCTAACCTCCCTGACAAAGCCATTGCAGGGCCTATTAAAAGCAGATATATCATGCTAGTGGTCTGAAAAACGGGCAACTGCTTTTCAAAACACCAAATATGCCTTCTCAGCAGTCTCTACCGGTGAATTTCTGTGACTCAGCGCAATCCATCGAGCAGCCAGCGAGTACCACTGCAATCCCGATTAGCCTTGGAGCAGTACTCCATGAACAATGGATAATGAGTGACATTGGTCATGTAAGTGAACAGAGAGCTCACAGAGACAGAGCAATGTTATTCCCACATCAAAAAGGAAGCAATAGTGCCATCACTCTCACATATACGTCTACGGCAGACACTTTCAAATCTACACAGATCATAAGCCTGTTATACAACTTGTTGAGAATCTGCATCCAAAACAACAACACACACTAAAAATTGTATCTAACGGTTAAAAGAATATCTATTTGAGGTGGTTTACCTGCTTGGCAGGGCAACCCTGCAGACTATCTATGACTATGCACAAGAGAAGTAACCCCCGCAGGGGAAGCTCTCAGGCAATGGACAGTGAGGAATATGTGAAAATTGAAGAGAGGGACTCAACATCCGCCTCTTGCTTTGGAGTACATGATATCTGCTATCCTTACTGGCTAATGCCTTACCATTGTGAAAACTGCTATGAAAAACATGTGGCACTTTCTTCTAACTGCACAGAGGAAGTAAAGAAGCAGTGGTGACACTGTATAACGTGCATGAAAAACTATTGATCATTGAGGAAGGGTTACAGCTTAGTAGTCGTTGCATAGTGTTCTCATCCATTTTGTTGCAGCAGATTTTGAATCTAGCACAAGCCAGGCATCAAGGAATCATAAAGGCAAACACGAGGATTCAACAGAAAGCGTGATTCTATGACACTGACCAACAGGCGGAACAATAAATCACTGGCCGCCTGCCCTGCCAAGTAACAGGATAGAATGAACTGCTTCCTTCAACTGTGACACAATCCAATCCTTATATTTCTTCATTCCACATCATCACTCATTTTGTAAGCTTTCTTTACAGCCATTATTTGTTTGCAATTGTGGACTATCACGGGAAATATCCCAAAGTTGGAATACTACCATCAAATTCAGCTGCTTAAGTGATACCAAGGCTAGCAAATATGAATTACATTCACTGTAAATCACAGGAAGTGTACACAGAAAGCAGTCCAACTTTCCAAGTAAGAGTTTGTGTCATGTTGTCATCTCATTACACTACACATCAGAAGGTAACACAGAGATGGTCTTCAAGCAAACGGGGTTGGGGGTTAGAGCTGGGGATCCTCCACAAAGTACTGTGCCTAACAGAGCTTGAACCCAAACATGTGGACTGGGCCATCTACTAATTCCTTAGGATGTTTCCATACCCATTACATCTCAACAAGAAACAGCACAAAAAGCACTAAGCGCCAACAGTGGATATCTGGTTGCACTAGACCGAGACAAAGTCACTAGTTCAGGCCGACCACAAAGGAGCGCGGGCCGGCTGTGGGCACCCAATTAAGCCAGCTGAACAAGAGTAGCTTAAATCCTGGTTGCAAAGCCTTGAGAGGTCCTGCGTGGAGGAAGCATTGTACAGCTGAGGCAATTCGAGGTTCGGATCGGTGATGAGTCGCGCAGCGTTGGTTCCAGGGAGCTGCAAGTTTGCGATGCGATGCGAAGTCCTGCATCAACATCGAGGAGGCCATCGATGAGGAGTCCTGCGATATGAGGGCCTGAGATGAGGATGCATCGTGCAGCGGTGGTTCTGATGAGGCTGCGGGCTGCGAGGGTGATGTGAAGTCCTTGCTCTGGAAAAGGCCACACAGCTGAGACGATGCATTGGTTCTGCCCAGGGTTGCACCGCACAGCAGTGGAGATGCATTGGCTCTGCTGGCTCCACAAATGGGCTGGCAGACCACCTTCAGGTCCATTTCCAAGAGTCCAGGACTGAAGTGGCACCACTTAGCAGGGTAGGACTCGCAGCTGCAGAGTCCATGTATTGGTCACCAGAGACTATCTCTAGGAGGCACTCTGGTGGACCTGGGTACAGGGTGAAGGTCTAGTCCTACTCACCCAGCAAAAGGGCATCTGGTCCGCACAGCAGGGCAGCAGTCCAGCAGAGTTTTAGTCTTGTCAGCAGCACAGCAGTCCTTCTTCCTGGCAGAGTCTTCCACAGGTCCAGAAGCATACTGAAGAGTTGATGTCTGATGTCCAATATCTATACCTGGTGACTTCTTTGAATTGGGAGAACCTTCTAGATGATTGCCCTTTGAGTTGCTCGGGTGTCCTGCCTCCCCTGGCTTCAGACTCACTACACGGGGTATCCCACCCTTTGTGTTAAGGAAGGACACAGCCTATTCAGGTGTAAATGGGGCTGTGCCCAGCTCCTCCACCCATCCTGCCAGTGATAACCCATCCAGGCACACCTAAGCTCTCTGTGTGGCTGTCTGGAAGGAATACACAAAGAGCAACTGTCAACAATACCTAGTCATGTGACCAGAGACAGGCTGAAGGCACTAAATGGCTCAGCCGGGAAAATACCAACTTTATAAAAGTGGCATTTTCAAAATTGTAATTTGAAATCCGACCAACCCATAAAAGAGGATTTTTCCTTACAATTTCAAAGACACCAAACATGAACTGTTTACCTGCTCCCATTTGGAAGTTATCATTATTTCATGTAATAAGGTAGTCCCAATGTTACCATATAAGAGAGGTAGGTCTTGCACTAGTGAAAATGGATTTAAGAGTTTTTCACTATCAGGACATGTAAAAATTAAAGAGCACATGCCGTACTGTGTTTTAAATACATTGCACTCTGCACGATGAGATGTTTAGGGCCTAACCCAGGTGTACCTTATATGCATTAAAAAGGAATGTTTAGGCCTAGCAAAATGGATGAAATGGGAGGTCCAATATGTATTCTTGGTGTCCTCTTTGAGGTAGGAGAAACCTTTATAGGACTTTCCTTTGAAGAGCTCAGGTGTCCTGCCTCCCCTGCTTCCACACTCAATATACGGGGTATGCAATCCTTTGTGTGAAGGTAGGACATAGCCTATTCAGGCTCCTCCCCGCCCATTCTGACAGTGATGGCTCATCCAGGCACACCTAAGTTCTCTATTGTGTGTGGCTGTCTGGGAGGAATACACAAAGACCAACTGCCAACTATACCAATTCATGTGACCCAGAGGCAGGTTTCAGGCACTAAATTGCTAAGGTAGGAAAAACCAACTCTCTAAAAGTAGCATTTTCAAAATTGTAATTTGAAATCTGACTTTACCAAAAAAGAGGATTTTTCATTAACATTTTAATGACACCAAAGATGAACTGTATACCTGTTCCCGTTTGGAAGTTATTCTTATTAAATGCAATAAGGTAACCCCAATGTTATCCTATGTGAGAGGTAGGCCTTGCACTAATGAAAAATTAATGTAAGAGTGTTTCACTATCAGACCATGTAAAAATCAAAGTGCACATGGCCAACTTTTTTTTTAATACATTGCACCCTGCCCTATGGACTGTTTAGGGCATTCCCTAGGGGTGACATATATATTAAAAAGGTAGGCTTAGGCCTGGCAAAAGGTTGATTTTGGCATGTTTTAATGGCAGTTTAAAACTGCACACACAGGCTGCAATGCCAGACCCGATACAGGTTTACAAGGATACTCAAGTGGGTGGCACAACAAGTTCTGCGTGGTCACTAGTAGCATTTAACTTACAGGCCCTGAGTACGTGTAGTACAACTGTACATGAAATTTACAAGTAAATTAAATATGCTAATTGGGGGAAAGACCAATGTCACCATGTTTTAAGGAGCAAGCACATTCACTTTATCACCGGTTAGCAGAAGAAAAGTGCACAGAGTCTAAGGCCAACAAAATGAGATCAGAAAATATGGAGGAGTAAGCAAAAACGTTTGATGGAAGACCACCCTCAACTGACAGGTCTAGCAACTGTCATATATCGAACGGAAGTGAACAAAAGAATGTGATAGCGACACAGTCTTGAGGAACAGGTCTCACTTCCAGAGAAACTGTTTGAACATGGCCTAATCAAGTTGGGTCAATGATTAATTACATGAAAATGGAAAAGAGATTAGGTATGGTACAACTGCTCTAGTTATATCAATGGGCTCTAGTCCTGGACTCCACTTGTCGTATGTTAGAACGTCTAAGGGGTCTGACCCAGCCTTGTCTCGTGACACATGTGGGACAAAATATGCAAAGCCTTAGTTTATCATTAGGCAGATCGGTCTACCATCACAGAAGTATACTGATTTTGTGGCTTGAGTTCTAAAGTGCAAAGCATTGACTTGCATCTCAATGTTTTGGCTTGTCCGATTAGAACTAGTTTTATAAAATCCAAGTTTTCGGAGTAATTTTATGCCTGGGATCAATGAGGTGTGGCCTTAATGAAAATGGAACACGCCCACCTCCATAGATATTTTGCTTTAGCCGATTTGTTGTCAAATTGAGAATAAAAATCAGATACTCATCAAGTATGCACATTAGACTAGCCTTTACAATGTCTTGGAGGACAGGCTGTATGAGCTACCTCTGGGACCCTCACTGGGTCACCACACAGAATATTCCTTGTTGTTGGAATCTGACCTGGTGGTGCAACACATCAGTCAGCAGCAGAAAGTTTAAAATGATGATCAAGGTAAATGGAATTTTCTAGAAATAGCTCACTCTTCAGTACTACAGCATCCTGCTTTCTTTATTATAAGGTTGCAACAAATGTGTTTTCATCAGCAGCCCAACTGGTGATCTGGTCGGGTTAGTGGATCCCCATGGGCCTTTGGGTACTCCTGCCAAATGAAATTCTCAATTAGTCTAGCCAGTTTTGAAATACAGACGATTTCAGCTTTGTACCTTCAGGGCTACTTTGCTCACTGGCATGACACCAGCAGCAGGAGACCCCCTGCATTTATTTGCGCTTTGGAGTCTTCCAACTGGTCTTCCCATGAACTGTGTCCCCCAGGAGTCCCATTAACTAAGCATAGGCTCTCTCACATTGGGAAGTAACTTATGGAAGGATGAAAATAAACTTCAGCTTGAATGGGATACAGGCTAATTTAAGGTGGTGGCTTTATGTTTAGTTTTTGGGAGCTGGTTTTGAAGACCGTCAGTCTCCTGAGCTCAATATGGATAACACATCTATACTTCCATCCATTGTCGTTGATAATATGTCTGTACTTCCATCCATTGTCAATCGGAAACTAGGGCAAACAGCTACTTCTGTGCATATGCCATAAAACCTGGCACCCCTTGTGGCCACTACTGGGGGCTAGAAGAGTAATCATGAAAATGGTTAACATGAAAGCAGTTAAATGAGTGTCAAAAAGGGGTGAATGTAAAATAATACCTCTCCTAGGGTGTTAATATACATTGAAAGCCTTCCAGTCTGCCCTTGCAGAATTAACTGTATTCAATGCAATGATACTAAAGGGCATGGAACACCCCTGGCAATTAAGAGTGGCCACCACGGATACTGTCCAGTAACCATCAATTGCCCCTAGACCAGGAGAAAAAGACCTAACAGGACATACTTAGGCTGGAGAAGACATGGAAGCCCAGGAGACAGAAGGCAGAAGAAAGATGAACGTCAGGGAGCACCCAGGACCAATAAGTCTCTGAACAAAGGAGACCTTCTGGTATGGGCGCTATGGTTGGAGCAAGGTAATTGTAATAAGGCGCATACCAATGGAAGTAAGGTAAAGATAGGAGGTCTTTATTAAACAACCTCATCCAACATCCAACAGGAATAACTGACAAAGCTGGAACCTTCCCACGGTTCACATGAGGAACATTCCACTGACTTGGTTCCATGCTGGAACACTCCCATGGAACCAAGTCACATCATCACACTCCTTCCCCTTTACATTTCACAAGATCAAACTTAAAAAATGAAAGAATACAATGACAATAACCAAGTGGAATGATAACACAAAGCTATAACATAGTTTAGCCGATATTCAACCCACATCTCCCTTTCTATAATAATGATACATTTGAAAAAATTCTTGCAAAGTGAAAGATGTTATACATAGTCATTCAGATAAGCGGGAGCTCTAGTAACTCTGCAAGAGCTGCGGGAGTCATTAACTCTTAACAGAATTTGAGATTTTCTTACCATAAGAAACAGATGGTAACAAAACATCACTTGAAACACTAATAGGCACATGTGCAACCCTATTTAGATTCCAAATTCGTCCATCATCTGTTTTCATCGCATTTTTGAACATTTTTACAATTTTCTTTACATCAGTAAACTTAGACCACCTCTTACAACCAATAGGAACTCTAATTTTTACCATGTCACCAATTTTGAAATTAGGAACCAAAACATTTTTTCTCCCATCATAGTAAGTTTTCCTTTTCCTCTGTAACTGGACTTCTTTGTCTCTCCATTGTCCAATACTGTTATCTTTCAAACCTTTGTCCAGATCCATCCAACCTGGACACAAATTAGTATTTGAAGATCTACCCCTAAACAATTCAAAAGGAGTCTTGCCCGTTGTGAAATGAGGAGTGTAGCGATAAGCAGAAACTCTATTCTGCAATTCCACCCTCCAATCTATAGAATTAACTCTAGCTAACTGAATTCCTTCTTTCAAAGTTTTGTTTAACCTTTCCAAGGAACCATTGGATTCTGGATGATATAACGAAATCTTTTTGTGAACAATACCACATTTTGTCAAATAATTTTCAAACTCAACTGAACAAAATTGAGGCCCATTATCCGAAAGTAAAGACTTTGGAAAACTTTCTCTTTTAAATAATGTTTCTAGAAAATTTATCACACAACGAGAGGTAACATCTCGCACAGCACTAACTTCCACCCACCGAGAATATAAGTCCATCAACACCAACAAATAAGGAGTATTCTGATCACCATGCAATGGACCGACAATATCTATTGCAACTTCATCCCACGGACACAACGGTAAAACTCTGCACACCATAGGCGAACACCTTGGTTTGAGTACTTTGTCACTTACACAGCCCGCCACACAGTCGCGAACAGCTCTTTCCACCATCAAATCAAGACCCGGCCACCAAATATTCTGTCTGATTCGCTCCTTTGTTTTTGAAATACCCAAATGACCAACATGAGCCATTTTGATAATGTTGTTTCTCATACTCACAGGAGGAATTAATCTAGTCCCCCTTGCTAGAATCCCATTCACCACAGATAGTTCATGAGAAATTAACGACCAAGGTTTTGTCAATTTCCCATTAAGATTTTTAGATACATAACTCATGACTTCAACCAGTTCACCATCCTTAGATAATTCTTCCTTCCACTCATCCTCTTTTATGGCACCTGAGGTTATTTCACAAACCCGGACTTCACTCTCCTCATCTCCTTCATCAACATTCTCGTCCTTTTCCAAATCCTCCACACAATTCACTAAACGTGACAAACAATCTGCGGAAACATTAGTGCTACCAGGAATATATTCAAACTTGAAATCAAATTCCTGAAGAGCAATTACCCATCTCCTAATCCTTGCGGAAACAGCATCTAGACCTTTTTTCTCCATTATCTCTCTTAAAGGTTTGTGGTCTGACCTCACAACAAAAGGACAACCCCACACAAATTTTCTAAACTTATTAATTGCCCAGAAAATGGCAAGAGCCTCTTTCTCTATCACAGAGTAATTTAACTCTGCACCTTTCAAACACCTAGATGCACAAGCAATGAGATTTTCTACCCCATTCCTAACCTGAAACAACAAAGCTCCAAGCCCTTTACAACTTGCATCTGTTACTATGAAAGTAGGTTCCCCAGGTCTAAATGTTTGCAGATTCGGTGCAAGTTTGAGTTCCTTTTTAATTTGTACAAATTCCTTGTTGCATTCATCAGTCCAGACAAACTCACATTTCCTACACATCATACTTCTTAAATACTCAGTTTTGTCTGCAAAATTCTTAATGAATTTATTGTAAAATTCCGCCATACCCAAAAATGACGCAAGTTCCTCCTTTGAACAAGGTTCTTTAAGCTCTTCAATCGTTTTTACCAAATCCTCTTTTGGCCTCACACCAAAACCAGAAATATGATGACCTAAATAATCTAGCTCTGTCACACCAAACTTACATTTGTCACGTCTAAGAGAAAGACCAGCTTTTAGCATCTCCCTAAGTACACACCTCAATCTACAATCATGTTCTTCCTTAGTACTTCCACAAATTAACACATCATCCTGATAACATTTCACGCCACTTACGCCCTTAAACAAATCATTCATAATCCGCTGAAACACTGACGCCGCAGAAATTAAACCAAACGGCATTCTTTTAAATTTGTAGGATCCGAAAGGGGTTATGAAAGCCGTCAACTCTTGTGATTCACAGGACAGAGGAACCTGATGATATGCCGAAGCCATATCTAAGGTCGTAAAATAACACGCACCATCCAATGTTGCAACAAGCTCTTCAATGTTAGGAAGAGGAAATTTATCTACTATCACCTCTTTATTTAAAGCACGAAGATCCACACATAGACGAATCTCATTATTGGGTTTTCTCGCAACGACAATGGGGGCCAACCATTCTGTCGCTTCCACTGCTTCAATCACACCAGTTTTTAATAACCGCTCAATTTCTTTCTTCACAGCATCCTGCATACAAATTGGAACACGCCTAACTTTTGCTGCAACAGGGATTGCACCAGTTTTCAACTTGATTTTGTGTTTGTAACCTCTCAAACATCCAAGTTTTTCACTGAACAATTCTTTAAAGTTTCCTACCACTTCTTCACTGTCATCATCTACAGATTGTACTTGAATTGAAGGGTTTGCATTCGGATTGAGCACCACACCCAAATTAGCTTGATGCGACCAGCTTATTAAGCTATCACCCTTTTCCGCAATATACATTTTCCCTACAACATATCTCTCATTGTATTCTATATTCTCTGTGAAGTAACCCAACATATTGATTGGTTTTTTTCCATAACCAGTTGGTTTCACATCAGATTTTTTTAATACAAATTTCCCTTTAAAATTCTTTAAATAATCTTTTGAAATGAAAGTTAAATGTGAGCAGGAATCAAACTTCATCTTAATCTTAACTCCTCCTACACTAACCCAATCAGAAGGATGTTCTAAGATGCCATCATTAATTTCGAATGTTACTTCTTTAGTTTCAACTCTAATGTCTCTTCTAAATCTTAGACGACAATTCTTTCCCAAATGGCCTTTCTTCCCACACACATTGCATACAACTTTCAAAATAGGGCAATTTTTATCATTAGCCATATGTCCCAATCTTCCACATCTGTAGCAATTTCCTTGAAAATTACCCCCAGTTCTCTTTTCCAAACCTGCTTTGCCTGCTTGACCATGACTAACGCCACCTTTAGTATTAACAGAATCTTTCTTCTTTTTCTCCTCTTGATTCTTCACCTCCTGAACTTGTACTTCCTCAATCTTTTCGTTGGTGCACGTATTTTTCCCAGTTTTGCTCAACTCTCCCACACACTTAACCATGTGTTCTACCCGCTTAGCAATAATCATCACTTCATCTAAAGGTGGTTCATCCTTCATCCACAGTTCCTCCCTTATTTTGTCATTTGTACATCTCAATACAAATTGATCTCGTATCCTCTTGTCTGTTAACTCACCAAATTTACAGCTTGAAGCTAATTTTCTTAACACAGTTACATACTGTTCAACTGTTTCTTCCTTTCCTTGCTCTCTTAAACCAAAATAATATCTCTCCATTATGGTACTTACTTTAGGCAGAAAATGTAAGTCTAATTGTTTTATACAAATTTCATACTCATTTAAGTCCCCTTTGTTCTGCTTGACTTAATGCAGGTTATTTCTCTAAAACTTCCTGTCCTTCTCCACCAATGCAATGCATCAAGAGAGCATGTTTCCTTTCTGCACTTAGATTTGTGCCACAGACCCTTGCGTAATTCTCAAACATTTTTTTCCACTTTTTCCATCTAATAGGTGGATCACCTGGATCAGAAAGAAAAAACGGTGGCGATGTTACATTCTGCATTTTCACACGCACTCCTTTTTAACTTTTCCTCAGGTTTAAATAATTATATTTCCTCACATCTCCAACTGTTTTTTATATTAAAAAAAATACTTTACTGCTGATAACCTCACTTTCCCATGTTCATTTTGATCAGTGTTCCTTTTCCTATAAAACCGCTTCTTCCTTTTTCTATTCTTTTTTCACTTTTAAAACGCTTGTATCTCACCATAAATTGCCTTCAACAGACGAGGAATATGCGTTTCACTTCGGAGCACAGCTGACCGAACTCACCAAAGCGTTGCACTTCTCCCTCACTGATCTGCCTCACAGCTCGCCAGTGACACACACTGTTTTCCGCTCACCACCGTGCTCGTTATCTTCGATACCGATTTTCTCCACGAGGTATCATTTTCTTTATCCTTTTCTTTTCCTTGTTGTTGAGGTTGTTAACTTAATTCACCGTCGGTACGTCACACCACCAAACGTCGCCAGTGTAATAAGGCGCATACCAATGGAAGTAAGGTAAAGATAGGAGGTCTTTATTAAACAACCTCATCCAACATCCAACAGGAATAACTGACAAAGCTGGAACCTTCCCAAGGTTCACATGGGGAACATTCCACTGCCTTGGTTCCTTGCTGGAACACTCCCATGGAACCAAGTCACATCATCACAGTAATACCATTATTTTGGCGCAGCAAAGTTAATAACGGGTGGGCACAAAGGAAAGAGTCCATCGAAAGTGAGGTTAGGGAGGTTCAGGCTGATGTGTTGAGTAGAAGGGGGAGGTCACTACTGTATGGAGATGGAAAATGTAGAAATAATTAAAGGTAATGTGGTGTCGCTGTGAGATATGCATATTCGAAAAGAAAAACATGATTCGGTTTCTATGCAGTCGAACCAATTAGGTCCCAAATCTGGCACATGGTGGTCTAGCAGTGCCTCCGGGCACTACATGTGCAGTATTGTAGAAGCAAAATGTGTCTCTAAGAGCGATAAAGTACCCTGGGATGAGTTCAACAAGACACCCTGCAAGTTCCAATCCTATTTTACAGTCGCCTTTCCTCCATCTCCCTGTCCGTGAGTCTCTGCAGGTTTCTATGTTATAATTTAATAGGGCCAGGTATTTGACAAATTATTGAACCTCCCAGTGTACCTATCCTATTATTTAACATGCCTTGATAACTGACCAACTAATGGACTCAAGGACAGTGAGGTGAGGACAAGACATTGACAGGGAGTCTTGGAGCACATGGAGCCTCATTCGCAGAAAATTTTAGAGAAGTCCTGGGAAAGTAAAAGATGTAGACAGATGACAAATTCGGGATATAGGGTGAAATCTTCACCAACAGAATAGCATTTGGGAACTAAATGCACAGAACAGGAAACCACGAGTTATTTGACACACCGCAAGGGTTATATCAAAGGGTGGAAAAGTGATTGCCTATACATAGGCTAGCTGCACCCCACCGAAAGGGGAAGGGGTGTGGCGCTGTGGCCAGGGCGACTGACACCGGATGCTGGGGCTCATGGTTCGATCCCCGGCACCGGCGGCAGATCAGCCCAACACCATGTGACTCTGGGCAATAGCTCGCTTAATCTTTCCGACAGCCCCCAGCACCGGAATGCCTCCGGGTAGCTGTGCGCTTTACAAATACTGGATTTACAAAATACTGGATTTACCCCACGGAGCATACCACAGAATAAACACTGCCTCCACAAACCACATCATCCGCGTGGATGACCTTCCAGAGCACCCAGTTTCCGCGATGATGCATCATTTCTGTTAGCAAAATTCACGGATAGCAGACCTCAAGCTGCTAGCCAAGAACCTGAAAACACCAACAGGTCAATGAACTGGGGGGTGTGTTATAACTATAACTGTAAAATTAGATATTTGTCAAAGATGGTCCATAATAATAGTGATCTGTCAGGACCTAAGAGGTGGATGACATTGTGATAAAACAATGGGTAACACATCCAAAGTTCTCTCTAGTTGACACGACTCAGGTAACATGAATATCTTACATAATGGTCTCTTCACTGCGCTTCATCAAGTTTTTTAACCCCAGACCTCAAGTCTCTCGCTCATTGTGAGTATGACTTATACATGTGGAGGCCCGGTTGAGGTTTCACCATTAAGAGAACTACTAGAAACTAACTTCTAAATGTGTCTATGTTCAAAGCTCTATTGTGTACAAAGCAAGCCCGGGAGGTATAGAGTCTGCAAGGAGCCCTTGCATCACCAGGTAACTCTCCCGATGAACCCTTAGTTGATGTGAATAGTCTAGATGGCACATCAGAGGATTTCTCCACTACTTGGGGATAATATTTGTCTAATATTTAATCTGGAGATCTGCACATAGTATCCATCCAGTGCAACTGTAGCCAGCAATCTGTAGAGGTAAACTTTCTGGAATTAGGTTTATTAATTTTACATTTATTCAGATGTGTTTCATTTCACTCAAGCTACTCTCTTTGCTGTCCATGATAAAGGTTGGGTGGGATCCCTTTACGAGCTGTCATCAAATAAACTAATTTTTACTGCTAAGAATTGTAAAAACTTGAGAGCTCTGCAGAATCAAGGCAGATACAAAAGAGGTGATTATGGATATTGTCAGTAAAGATAGATCATTTGGCTACAGAGTTTCAAAGTTTTACAAAGAAACTATTAAGGGTGCGGTTTTGGGACAGGTATTGCTAAAATGCTTGGAGATAATATAAAGACTTATTTATATGCCAAAGAGTAAAAGTAAAGACATGCAAGTTCGGTCTTGTGCTAGTCGTGCAAGCCTGGGACATCTCTTCACATTGCTATAAAGGGAGGAGCTGGAAAACGGCAAAAAGCAGAGGGTTTCTTCGATCCAGAGAGAGGGGAAGGGACGACGGGGCCTATTTGCATTATTGAGCTAACATGTTAAGGCAACAAGTTCCAAAGTTGCAATGAAAACACAGTCTGACGTCTTCTCATAAGTGCCCTCCTTCACGTTCCTAGCAGCTGTTCAACACCGGATGCGACCTCTGATTAATTGGGAAACGTTTTCTCAACCTATAACCCGGTAGATGACAAGGACCTTGCTGCGAAGTTTTTGCCTTCTCTATATCTGTACTGTATATAGAAACATTTTCCTAATAAAATCACTTGAAATAAAAAAATATATATAAATTAAAAAAAAGAACGGGTCACGGTTATGCTTAATGGATTATGCATGTGTGCAAAACTGTGGCTAGGTTATGAAAACATGGCCGCCCCGTTAGCCGTCATGGTGTCCCTGAAATGAACTCAGAATGTACAAGTGGCCCTGGAATTCTGTCTCGTTTTATTAGGTATCTGTGACGCAACAGGCTGTAATGGGATGGCGGCAACCAAAAGCGAGGCTATTATCTCTCTTCTGCAGATGGAAATTTTACTAGAATTGGGTAACATACATTAGATATTGCAGTGCAGAACACTAATGCATCGTTTTACTGTGCAAGCAGAACGTGACCAATACAGTGTATTTGTCACGACTGTGGTTGCAAATTAAACATGACATAAACCTATAGGAATGCAGCACACCAGCCCCCGCCCTCCCCCAACTCACACATGGTGCAGGGATCTCCCAATCTGGGCTTCCTTTTATCAAGTCTAATCAAAGTGAAATCTTAGGGCCCTCTGACCAAGTGTGCACGAGGGCCACATTTTGTTTTACACTAGCAAAAGGTTGACATACAATTCAGTAAACATGTGGCCCACACACCAGAAACCGTTTCCAAGGGTCTGATTGTGTATACTTTGGTTGACATTCATTACAGTGTTGCGTCTGTCAGTAGGTTTGGTAGTGGTAAGGTTCGTTGCCTTTGTTAAAGAACGCTTGTATTCCACTAATAGTAGGTTTAAATGTGTGACCCTTAATAGCTGATCTCAAATCGTTCCCCTTTCTGGCTAATGGTGCAACTGAAATGTCCAGTAGATACAAAACAAAATAAAGAGAACCGGAATTGATGAGATCTTACCCAAAATAAATGCCAAGTAGCCCACATACAAACCGTGTCTTGTTAACATATTGCCACTTGGGGTACTTTTTTGTCCTTCATCACAGAAAAATAGAAGAAACTAAATAAACCATAATTTACTGTGCTTCAAGCCACCCACTAAACCAAACTTGGATCCCAAACATTAATGCTGGCCGCCACCTGGGGTGAATGGAGACAATAGGCCGTCCGTGCATCAGGAGGGGAAACACCGGTTACAACGCATGTATTATAACTCATGCTTTTACCCCACATTCCATTACAATGAAAATGGCTTGCTGTAGGGGGTATAAGGTGTTGGATTTACCTCCAACACCTTCCCTACTGTTGCACAGACTGGAGTTGGAATAGTAAATCATATTATTCCAAACTCCAGGGCACCCCGACAGCATGTCGGGGTAAAAATTGCGTTGTAACAGCATGCATGGTAAAAGCATGTGTTGTAACGTCATACAACCATCAGGAGCCCCTCATACACTTACAGCACCCTGCCAGGGGGAACTTGATGCTCAGAAAATAAATCTGGCAAGCATTCACTACTGAATCGTTGCCAATTACTGACACACGAGGCGGTTATTGCCCTCTAGTGATATATAGTAACCGAAAACACCCTTGCCCTGCTCTCTGAGTTTCAGGCCAAGAGAGGGTCCGGCAACCTATACTTGAGTGTGTAAATAATTGGATAACATGATAATACATGAGCGACAGTTTGGATATAGAGATCCCGACAATCAGTGGTGGGGTAGGTATGTGCTACTGAGGGGTAACCATAGGATTCTGAGTGAATAAAGATGGGCTGAACATGTAAGAACCAGAGCAGGGATTCTGTTAGAACACACAGATGTACCAAAAACAGCTATAAACAGTAATGGAGGACAATCCAGTAGAAAGTTGTTTGCTACATTAAACAATTTCCAGTTGTGAGATACAAGCAGCAACTTCTGAGTTCTACTTCTGCAAAGGAAGAAATACACACACAAGGCCTTGTGTGATAGTAAAACAACATGGAGCTGGATCGGGAAATGTCTAAATGTTGTGGCCTAACTGTGCACTACAGGTTAGTGAAGATGTAGTCACAGCTGACCAAAGCAAAACAAATGGCTACAGCAGGAGAATAGTTGTAGGCATGAAGAATAGGGGACAGTGCCACCAAAGAATGTGACAAGGCCAGCAGGTCCCCCTCAGGATAAAACTGCAGTAACAAACAGACCTGAGCAGGATACACCCCACAGGGTGGTGATTGGGAGCAGGGTTCTGGTCAGGCTGACAGATGAAAGATGGAACTGTAAAATATACAATAGCCTTGGGGAAATTGTACGAGTCAAAGTCAGTCAGAGAATTAACCAGGCGCACTAGAGGTTGTTGTACAGCTGAATATATTCTCTGAGATCGTGGTTATGCTCAATCAGGGGCAAAAAACACAAATGAAAATGAATCTATGGCAGTCAAGGATTCAAAGTAGAATACAGACTAGCCCAACTCCTTAGGCCTCCAAAAATAACGTGGAAATGGGGAAGGGCACAATTAGCTTACAGGTGTTAAGTAGACAGCAGCTGCAAGGTCACTGGCCTCGAAGTCGAAGATCCCAATGCAATTACTTAATGTGTCCTTGAGTTGCACTTGAGTGACTTTATAACCACTTAATGCTGCATTGTTCAACTATGATACACCTTTGAATCCCCTCCTGTATAAAATGAATAGTGAAACAACCACAAGACCCAGTGTGCTTAGTGCTGCCAGCAGACAAACAAGATTGACTGAAACTTAACCTCATGACGTGAGCAGTTAGCCACTGATACAAGCAGGCAAAATCTCCACAAGATGGCTGAGAAATCAATTTGCGATGGGCGTACAGAGGCTAAGCCAACGGTTATGAAACAAATCACAGTTAGACACCAAAGCTATCTGAGTCACAGACTTGAAGTTAAAGTGCCCATTCACTTTAACTGTGCATCAGAAAAGCAAGTCTAATCACATAACATTCCTGGGTTACAACTAGAATACGGATGCACAAATTAATAACATTTGTGGGGAATTGTATTAAGGACAAAAAGCAAATGATGTGGAAACATTAAACATAAGCAATCAGTCTAATACAAACAATTGTGTTGTTATCAATATTCAAGGGTCCGAAAGCAAGAAAGCAATGGTATTTCCAACTGGATTGAAAATGTATGTAATTTATGTTAACAATAACAGGAACTATTAAAACAACCCCACGCATATCATCAAATTTTATTAACAGTGAAACTCCGTTCAGCCAGCCCATACTGCAACGCCAAACCTCCGTGGGGGTCTAAATACTAAAACACTTCCAACAATGTGGTAGAGTGTTAATCTGGGCACAAATGCCTGCAAAGAATTCAATTTATAAAATGAGTCACTGGCAGAAAACTTCTCATATTGAGACTATTCTGCCTCTAGCAGACATGGCCATTTGGTCCCAGTCCAGTCACACGCCGTTCTTTATCGTCTACGATCAAAACATAAATGACCAGAGTGATAGTCTTTGCCAGGCCGTTTAAAAAAAATAATCATTACAAAGAAATCACAAACAATACTTATTATTTTCTTTCAGCTAGAATCTCTATATTTGCACTGGATCTCTCCAAGACTTTTTTTAACTCCCTTTAACAATCACAGATACTCACTTGAAGAAGAAAAGGTAAGAGCAAGAGCATCTGCTATTGCCATGCTGCCTCGCTTCCAGGTAAATAGCCATCAACGAATCAAGGTTTAAATACACATTGCACAAATTATTGGATGTTAAAACTCAACAACTAATATCTACATCTTAGCTGAATCAGCTTGTGAGCAATTCTCATTTCTCGACATGGCCAGCTTCTGATCAACATTAGTTTACCCCTTCAGTCTACCATAGAAATGGTCTACGTCTGATTGTCATCAGCTCACAGATACCACCTCATGATGACCCACCTCAACAACAATCAAGTCAAGAAATACTTTATTCGGTTCGAATTTTCAAAACCATAAAAGTACAAGACACACTTAAACAAATGGTCCAAAAGGCACAATAAATCATTAAAAAAGATTACAGTTATCAGTCACAATAAAAACATTACAAAATTTCAAAAAACTGGATTCAATTTTTACAGTAAGCATGATTGTTGTTGATAGGTATTCTACACCCAATTAATCTTTTTACTCAGTCTAACTGCGATAGTTAAAAATTTGGCCACGTTATAGATTTGCCAGATATCATTTAACATCTGAAGGTATAGTAACGCTGGTTTGACCTGCCTAAACCCTCTCCCTTTTAGCATGGGGATAATAAATTTTTCCCTAATAGATTTAAAGTGGGAACAAAAGAACAGGTAGTGGGCGGTATCCATAATTGAATGACCATCACAAGTACATAAATTCAGTTCCGAGTCCCTGGTCCAACCAGGACGGCGAGAAATTAACAAGTGAACTTTGTTCAGGCGGAACTTGGTGAGAAGGTACCTATGGTTTGGGTTATTTACAACCTTCAGATAAAATTCCGGGTCATGGTCTGAGGAAACAATCAGTTGATGCGACCTAACCGAGGGTTTTTATCAACTCCCTGTTTTCCCTGTCCATTCCACTATACAACAGAAAAGTGTTCTTTGTCCACTTCAAGTCTGCCTTCACAAGGGCAGATGGGTTATGGAACAATTCAGGTCTTCCTAGCTTAGCACACAGCTGCTCAACATAATTCAGCCAGGGGATCTTGTTCCAGTGATCTAGTTTAAGGCAATCCTTCAGGATTTCATGATTGACTTCAAGCTCTGGGTTGAGCCACACAGAAATCCATTTCAGGAGGGGAGCCATAGCGACCCGATCCTCCAGAAACAAATCCACCCCACATTCCTGATGTGCGATAAAGCTTGCCGTGGATTTTGGTAAAGAAAGAATGGATTTTAAAAAGTTGTCTTCGATCACTTGGAGAAATTTGACCGGCCTAAAACCCCACAGGTCTGCACCATACATAGCAATGGCTATGCATTTGGCAGCGTACACTTTTAAAACAGCCTCTATAGGCTTCACCCCGATTTTACGTGAAAAGCCGAGAACTGCAGATATGGATCGTGTTAAGACCTTTTTTTTCTCCAGCATTTGGGGAAGCCATGTAGAGCGATCGTCAAACACTACACCCAGATAAGGGAATCTGGGAACTCTAGATAATTTGTGACCATTACAGTGTAACGTCATGGCTTGTTTTTTTGCCTTAATTTTAGGCCCTACTACCATTACATGGGATTTACCAAAATTGATGCTTAAGTCCAGCTTTATCATAAAATTATAAAAAGAATTTAACAGACTTTGCAGACCTACTGCGGTTCTAGCTATAAGAGCAGCATCGTCTGCGTACAATAATGCGGGCAATGTATATTTCCCTGCCCTGGGTATATCTATGCATGCTGTACCCAGAATTCCGCCCAGATTATTAATATATAAAGTGAATAACAGGGGGGCAAGGATACATCCCTGCCTAACACCGTTAGTAATATGAATTTTCCCTGTACAATTCCCCTTTCTATCATAACGGACAGTGGCGGTAAGGTCTTTATGGAGGTCTGCTAGGAAGTACACAATATTTGGATCGATGCCTATGCTGAGGAGCTGACCCCACAGCTTGGATCTGTTAACTCGGTCAAAGGCCGAGGACAGATCCATGAAGGCGATGTACAGGGATCCAGGCTTAGCTATGGTGTATTTTCTTATCAACAGTTGTAGGTTTAAACTCTGGTCAATGGTGCTCCTTCCCTTTCTAAAACCATACTGAAGGGGTGAGAGAATGTTGGTCTCACCTAACCAATCAGTAAGTCTACTGAGAACCACTCTCCCTATGACCTTGACCGCAGAGTCAATTAGGGATATTGGGCGGTAGTTTCCCGGCTCCCCCCTGTCTCCTTTTTTAAAAATAGGGACAATTACTGATTGGGACCATGAAGCTGGGATACCTATTTTAAAAATGCTGTTGAAAACTCTGGTTAAAATTTTGGACCAAAATAAAATATCCACTTTAAAAAGATCGGCGGGAACCCCATCCGGCCCGGGAGCTTTATTGCTGGTCATTTTTTCAATGGCAAGGCCCACCTCAACCTCATCCACCGTTAGGCTGTAAGGAAGTTGGTATAAGCTGGTCATGCCCTCGGCCCCGGGGGCTTCCTGTTCATACACAGATTTAAAATGCAGGTGCCATTTATCCTCTTGGATGCCACAATCTAACTCACTATTGTGTGAGTCCGCAAAAAATGGTTGGTTGACCACGGCCCAGAATTTGGCGCTACTCTTCAAAACATCAGTTGAGGTCAGGTCGGCCCAAGCGTCCTCTCTGATCTCGCGCCGTCTACTCTCAATGGCGGTCTTATATGCTTTCCTGAGGGTGGCCACAAGTCTTCTATCTACTGGGTTCGATTTTAAGGCTGATTTTAACTTGCGATTAGCAGCAGAACATTTGTTGTCAAACCAGCCCACCCTTTCTTGTGTTTTCCTTTTACACTGTTGTGTCAGGTTGGACACAATATTGGCACAGACCCTATTATATGCCTCTAACACCTCGGTGTCTCCCACGTGATCATCCATACAGAGTGCAAAGGCCTCCTGGCTACTTATGCACAGGTTACCAAAAAAATCCTCTGGAATTATTTTACACCATTTGATTCGGCGGGCCTGATCAGATGTTCTTAAATCACATTTATCTACTGGACTCACACTGCTAACATTAGTAGCTAAGACATTTTCAATTTTTAGTACAACAAGATTGTGGTCACTAAAATGGGACCCTACAACAGTATAACCGAGAATATGACTACTATAGCTGCTGTTTAAAAAAATATAATCGATAGTGGACCCACTGCCATGTCCCGTAAAAGTTGGAATACCCTCTTCCCCCCCCGAGAGGCAACATTAGACCATTTTCAGCTAACAGGGATTCTAAACAGGATCCCTGCTCTGAGTGTTCAAAATGAATATTCTCCTCTTCTGGGGGGCCAAACAAAAGGTTCGGGGGGCAATCTTCCTTGCAACTATGGACATTAAAGTCACCCAGTAAAATTACAATACAGTTAGCCTCCATAGTCTCCTGAAAACTAGTTAAGAAAGAATTTAACCTCAATAGGTTATCAAGTGGGTGTTCTCTATCAAAGGAGTTGTAGAAGTTAACTAATAGTACAGCGTTGAATCCCCTGTGCGTAATTAAGACTGCCAAACAATAGGGGCTTCCAGTGGGAATTTCTTTATATATGCCTGAGATTTTTGCAGATATCAAGGTGACCAGACCTCCCTTAGCCCGCCCTCTCAATGAATTGACGGCTGGGAGGCAAAAGGTGGTATACCCATCCAGTGTGAGCAAATTCTCAGTTGCCCATGTTTCCTGCATGGCAATTATGTCCATAGTGCCTATTAAGTCTCTCCAATGAGGATCATCGATCTTATTCCTAAGGCCCGCTATATTCCATGTGGCCATTGCAATCACCCCTCTACTTCCTTTGTTCCCATCAGTCACACATAATGCTGTCCCTCCCTCCAGACCCTGTCCTGAGATTAACATTGACTCTGTAATTGGCTCGGGGTTTAAATCTTGTAGGTGTTGACTGCACTGTGGTGAAATGGGAGGAACAGTTAAAACTTGCGTGGTGGAGGGGCCTAATGTTTGTCAATCTACCCAGTCCAAAAAGGACGGGTGATCGTAATGGTTAAGCATTGGAACATTGAAATAAGTATCTTGCCCATTTACGTGGTGATTATCATGATATGGAAATCTGTTTTGGGGGCCTGCAGCAAACCCACCCTGAAAAGGTCTGGCTCTTCTTCTTCTAACCACGTTCCACCCGTCCTCTCCCCTCTCCTCCCAGCCACATGATTGAGCCTCCCATGGGGGATTGTACTTCTGTCGATAGTGAAGCTCCTGGGGGCCCTTTAACCAGCTCCACCTACTGTCTGGTCGATTCCCCTGTACATAAAAATAGGAGAGAGGCCTGGCAGTAACCGTACTCGCCTGATGGCGCGGTGTGCCAGCACAGATGTAATTTACTACCTCTTGATGCTCAAAGGTGACCACGACGCAGTCACCTTGTAGGTTTTTCCTATTGCCTCCCACCCAAGGGGTTCTCTCCACCATTAGGATATTACTAGGCATGCCAGGCGGTAAGGGGTAATTTTTAGACAGCCAGTGACATACCTTGTTTTTTAAGGCTTGGTAAGACTCCGTTTCAGTTGTTACAAGTTCTGTGACCCCAGTCAGAATCACTACATAGGAGCATGCATCCGGGGGGAGGTGGATGTTTCTCCGTGATTCTCTCTTTTCTTTCGGGGTCTGGTCTAATTTAGGGGCCGGGAGTATTGGATCTTTGAACTTAACCTGGGGGTTACCTTGGTTTTTACTGGGTTCGTTATTTGCTTGGAGTCAGTGGTTTTAGAAGAAGTGCCACCTGAGGTGGTAACATTGGTGGGATTAGTGGGTACAATCTTTTTTTGAGAAAGGGTGTTTTTGTCAACTGTGGTAGGCTTGTTCGTGGCCTTTTTTACAGGGGGTATCTTATTTTCCAAACTAAAACTTGGGGCACTTATATCCTTATGAATGTTTTTTAGGATGGTTTCTAAGCAACGCAACCTGACCTCAATTGGTTCAAGCAGGATTTTTAACATTTCCAAGATGTTATTATTTACCATGTTTAAGCTGTTCCTATCCTCGTTGCTTCTAACATGGTTATCTATATCATCACCCAAATCCAGTATTTCCTCTAAGCTGCTATCTATGATCGTGTCGTCTGGTAGGCTTAGGGATAAACGCACATTAGTTTGGACCGCTCCCTCCGAGTCAGCAACATGCGCAACCAGGATGCTGTCCGGGGGCGCCAGGTTTAAAGTGGTTTGATCTAGGTTTTGAGTGGTCAGTGCTTTCCTTCCTTTACGCTTGGCTGATTTTGACTTCTTTTTGGGAATAGCACCCTCTTTCAGACCTCTGTCAAGTACATTAACCACAGAAACATTTTCGGGCTCATTTAAAGAAACGCTCTCAGCTAACAAGGCAAGATTAGGTGTTGCCTCCAAACCCTCTTGGGAGCTAAATTCATCAAGGGCCCCCTCATTATGTACAATAGCAAGAGTGTTTGGGCCAGTCGCTGTGTGTGGAGTACGGGCCTGCGCTATAAGTCCTAAAGAAGATCTCCTGGCTATTGCCAAGTCCTGAGACACCCTTCTATCCATTCGTATGATCCCTTCATCTATTAAAGCATGAGTCCGGACGATAAAATCATCAAGGGTCCCTGTCAGTTTCTTGGCTCCGGCAGCTGCCATACTTCTAGTCTCTTATGAGTTCATAACAAGCCCCAAAAATTTAATATAAAAAATAAAACAGACTTACATTAATGATGAAAAGTCCAATAGTCCACATAAACTGGCAAACAAATGACAAAGGAAGTGGCCCAGGCCAGGCTCCTCTGGCCTCTGAGGGCCACAGAGGGCCCTCAACAACAATCAAAAGGGGCAGGAACAAAACCTTGAGGATCCCCAAGATGACCTGACCGAGTAGGTGTCAGAAGAAACCGATGGAACCCTGCTGTATCTAGACCCAGGTGATCATGGTTATCCATTCTAGCAGACGGTTTTAAATAGCTTGTTTGACCTTGCTGTGGAGTTGGAAAGTTGGAGGAAAACATAGAAATTTGCTAGGTAAATGGGAAATTTCAGCTTTGTTGAATTATCTGGTCCCATCTCAGAACTTATCATGTGGTCCTAAAGAGTACCAGGAATAACACAGTCCATAACAAAGTACTGTTAACTGTGTATTGAAACCTTACAGGCTATACAAAATAATAAATAGCAGTTAAGGGATCCACTATATTCAGTATTGAGGAAATGGGCAAAAGAATTAGAAGTGGACAATCAGACAGTCCAGGACGTTGCACAAAAAATGGCAAAGGGCAGACTTGGTGCTGTGGTCAGAGCAAAACCAGTTTGAAAAACATAATTTTACAAAAAAATGCAAAACAATTTGGATAGTTCGCTTGAAGCATTTTCTCTTGGCCAACATTTTTAACTCTTTTAGCTCCTGTGTGAATACGGTCCTCGAATAAGTACATTCACACCTTATTCCCCTGAGTAGATTAAAATTGCTACCAATCTGGGCCCTGGTGGGTGTTTGCTCCTAAAGCAGAAGTAATTCAAGCATAAACAAGCAATCTGACCGTGGGTAGGCCTCAGAAGCATTCAAAGATTCCCCGTTCCGCACCATGGGCCTAGTACTGCTGCCTCTACAAAGTCTGGTATAACTTACAATGCACAGGACTTATGAAAATATCAGTCTAGGTTCTGAACCTCCTCAAACAGGAGTATAGTTGCTACAAACGTAAGAACAGACCTAACTGTGAGTAACCTATATGTTTTGTGAAACACTAATATGGTGCCTCATGGTACTTCACATTGGCAAATGTCATAGAAGTGTAAGACTGGATGTACAACCCTCTACTAGGTACAGATGGCGCATTTGATGCTAGCCATCGGTAGGTACGTTGTGTGCATGGTTGGCAGCGCCTTATCCATTCTTACAATCGCAGGTGGAGAGGTGGACTAAGCAGTGACTGATGGGCAGTAGAAGCCATTCTGTTTAGTGGACTCCTTAGTCTTCTTCTGGGAGGAGCAGTGGGATACGGCTCCCAGGGGTGGATCCTAGGCCTTCCAAAGGAGTGGACCCTGAACTTTGAGAGTTTTAACCAACATTTCAATGTATTGTTCTGTGCTAAAATAAATACATGCAAAAAACAGAGGACCCCTTAATGCATTAGTGCTTTCTCAGTTTGCTTGAAAACATGGTGTAGCACACGATAATAAACAAAACCGGACATGATGCACACCACAGGTCCATTAACCAGTCACAAACAAATGTATGCATGGCAAAATGCAGAAATACAAAAATAAGAAATACTAAATGAAAAAGTCACCATAACAAATCTTTTCATTTTATGCAGTTAACAATAATGAAAAAGCCACTGCAAAAATGTCACAATGACAAATAAATGGCATCAGCAGAATCCATTACACATTTACGTCCACATGCATCAATGTTGCCGTTTGCGAATCCTTAATTGCGAAAATTAAGGAATCGCAATTAAGGATTCGCAAACGGCAATGCATGATTAATTCGCATTTTTTTAGAGATTCGGTAATTTTCCTTAATTGCGATTCACAATTTGCGAATCGCAATTAAGGAAAACCCTTCCCATTGATTCCTATGGGCCAAGAGGCCCATAGGAATCAATGGGAAGGCATTTACAATTTGCGATTTTCAATTTGCGAATCGCAAATTGAAAATGCTATTTCAAGGGTGCAGAGGGGGGGTCCAAAGAACCCCTCCCTGCACCCCTGAAATAAACTTAAGTGCAATTTACACACACACATGTCCCAAGGACATGTGTATGTGTAACATGCAACTTTCAAAAATGCATTTTTGTGCATGTTTGAATGTTTTCGGTAAATTAGCACGAGGTTCAACCTCATGCTAATTTACCCCTTCCAAATTGCTAATTCACAATTTAAAAAAGATCATGCATTGCATTTCAGAAATCTGAAATCGCGATTTCTGAAATGCAATCGCAATTTTAGAAATCGCAACATGATTGCCATTCCTAAAATGGCAAAATACATGATGCATTCCACTATTGATAATTGCATTCGCAAACGGCCGAAAATTGCGATTCGCACCGTTTGCTAATGCAATTATCGTTGATGCATGTGCCCGTATCTCTTTTAATTATCCAAACCCGACTCCTAGTCCAGTATCTGATCCTTACTCTAAATATATCCTTATCTTTACTCCGCCCTTTATCTCTTTTCATCAGTGTCACTTTGCAATTTTTGAAAATATCCAAAATGGCACTGTTTCAATGATCTTCATTTCTTTCTTTATTGCTACCAACAAAAATCATAATTTTCATAAATTTCCACTCTGGATTTGTCATTATGGTAGGTCTATAGAAAGGTCCCTTTATTTCCTCTTCTAGCCAGATGTTTTTCATGAACATGGTTTGCAGCTGTACCCTTGCGCCAGCAGTGAGCACTCTCAGTTCTATAATATGTGAAAGTGCCATTTCTCAATATTTGTACAGTTATCTTGAAGGCGCGGAGAGAAACAATGAGCTAAACATAGGTCCCGGTTTGTTCCAAAGCCCAGAGGCATGCGATAGGCTCGAGTTTTACTCAGCCTGAAAAAACATACCTATGCTTTTTAAAATCTGATTAAAACTTTGAAGAAGTACTTCCCCTTTGAAGTAACCTTGTGACTTCTCTTCTTTAATCAAATGTTTGTTTGCTTACCCTGGTGACCTGGTTAGGAAATCACGTCATACTTTCAGTTGTAATAAGTCGTACCAAATTGTGCAACTAAAAAAAAATACAAAACCTCAGACGCGCCCGGTTTGAGGAGGTGATGTCATCATTGTTTCCTGCACTGGTTTTCATAAATTCCAACCAAACGCTGATGTCATTGGCCAGGTTACGGTTTGCACCACTACATGGGATTGGGTTTTGTCAGTACAGCTACGTTTTCATGCAGGCCTCAAATTTAATTCTACAACGTTATGAAGATAAAAAAGTAAGTAGTTAAAAATCAGTTGCGTTTTAAAGGGTTTTTCCTTTTTTTTTTTTTTAGAAAGCCCATCTTGTCATCTGTTAAAAGCATTTTAAAATTGCCCCTCCATCTTGACACGAACATGGACTTTCATAAGTTAAAAACTATTTTTACGGAATATTGGAGGCACAGGCAATAACTCGGTCTTGGTTGTGATGCTCCTGACCCACTTCAAAATAGTTATATTTGCAACTAACAGATCCGTGATGGAGCACTTTGTGTCCCAGCAAAATAGCTACTTTTACCTCACTTTACGGATGCTCTAGCTCTGCTAACTCACCAAGTAACTGTGACTAGTTCTTTTACAGCAGGGTTCTCCAAACCAGTCCTGGAGTGCCGGATCCTTGCCAGATTTTTAAAATAACTACATGTATCTAAATGGGGATATGCAAAAAATCTGGCATGGATCCGGCCCTCCAGGACCGGTTTGGAGAACCCTGTTTTACAGGATCAGCCCTTTAAAAAAGCGTCACTGTATTGCGCATGATTATATATTTTTCAAATGATCACCCAAATAAAGTCGGGGATGCTATAAAAGGTCCCATAACGTAGATTGTTAGTTAGTTAGTTGAATGGATGGACTCGTCTGATCTTTCACATACACTCCTTGAAAAGCCAATATTACTATGTAAGTGACTTGACCTTTTCCAAATGATTCTAGCAATGGATCCATATGATATGAATCAAATAACCAGCAGTGCTCCTATGGGATGAGAAGTGTCCATGCAGGACTTCCAGCTAAGGATTAAGTCAACTCGTAACACAGAGCAAATTCACCAGACAACAGACAAATCACCTGTGTTTTGGGGTAAAAGCCCTTGCCCCAATTAAATGCTCCTAAGAACTTTACATTCTAAAGTGGTAGAGGAGCAGCGTGTGTGGGGCATAAGAAATCACCAGTAAAATAAAAATAAAGCACCCATGGGCTACCTGTCAACACAATGACGAGGGTGCCACCTCGGGAACTAATGTCATATGTCCATTGGGTACACTGTGCTAAAGTCGGCCACAAAGAGCCAATATTCTCTTTAACCCTTTCACTGCGGTGGCTATTCCGCCGCAGTGCTAAGGAGCGGGGGAGGGGCCGCGCGGCGCTCCCGCGCTGGTGACGGAACCGCTCCGTCACGCCCCTCGGGTGAGCTGTGCTTGTGACGGAACGGTTCCATCACGGCCCCGCCCGCCCAATAGAACCCTCAGCGCAGGCGCGGAATTCGTGCCGCGCAGGCGGAGCGAGTGGGCCGTGACGGAACCGTTCCGTCACCAGCACAGCCCACCCGAGGGGCATGACGGAACGGTTCCGTCACAAGCTGGGGAGGGGTTAATGTTTAGAGTCTCTTTCCACACCACAGGATTCCTCACTTTTAACTGTATTTCCTATGGTCAGGCTAATTGCTTGTGGAAGTTAATCGCCCGAGTTGCACAGTACTTGTGACGCAAAAGCAGATGGTACTGTGGGGGGTTGCTCACAAATACTACAAGGCCACAAAATGCAACAAACAAATTTCCTGGTAGATGAACTGTGAAAACCCTCAAACAATGAGTAAAAACTGGCCTTGTTATTCAACATATACCTGGCTTATTTACTGGCGCAGAAATAATGTACCCCTTACCCCTTCGGGCATTCAATATCGGGCTTTCTTTTATCAATGAGTGAGTCAGAACAGTTTAATTTGATATCAGAACGTCTCAAGGAACTGGGCTGCAAGAAGCCTTTAGATTTAAAGAAGTAGATTTTTGGATTGCGCTTAAAGCAAGGAATTATAGGTTTGACTTGATGTTGTAGACAGGATTTTGTTCTACAACTGAACCCCACAAAAAACAGACCAATAACCATCCAGCTTCATTTGGGAATGAAAATTCTGCACACAATAGGCATATTATCTTCTAGAGTCATGTTATGTATAGCACTATAAAAATGTTTATCTTAGCCGAAATGTATAACCTCAGACTTTTTGTTAAGTTTCACTATTAAGAATGTACATATTTATTTATTTATGTATTTATTAATTAAGCTTTTAAAGCGCGACAGCTACCCGAAAGGGTTTCCCGGCGCTGAGATAATGCAACTAGCAGAAGATAGAGAGAGGCCACTCAGTTATTGATCAAAAAGCCAGGTCTTGATGGCCTTGCGAAAGCGAGGGTAGCAGTCCTCTGAGCGAATATCATAAGGGAGGGAGTTCCATAGCTTGGGCCCCAAATAGGCGAAGGATCTTCCGCCCATTCGGGAAAGTCTGAACTTAGGAACAGTAAAAAAAATTTGGGAGGAGGAACGAAGAGAACGGGCAGGAGAATAAAAATTCACCAAGGTTTGCAAGTAACTAGGAGCCAACTTTCTCCTGATCTTATGCATGTAACTGAGCGCCTTGAACTTCACTCGACTGTCCACCCTCAGCCAGTGAAGGTCACGAAGGTGACTCGATATATGATCAGTTCTGCGACAGCCACTGAGAAGGCGCGCCGCGGCATTCTGCACAAGTTGGAGGCGTCGAATGACTGCCTTGGTCGCCCCTAGGTAGAGTATGTTGCCATAATCCAACCGAGAGGCGACCAAGGCATTCACCACAGATCTCTGGGTGTCACTGGGCAGCATCCATAAGATCTTTTTCAGCCAGCGCATGATGGTAAAGCAGGTAGACGAGGCCTTGTTGGCCTGACAATGCATTGTCAGACCCCTGTTAATAATCACACCAAGATTACGCACATGCTCCGCCGGGAAAGGAAGCGGGCCTAACTCTGCAGGCCAGTGCCTGGAGGTCCAGAGGTCTGGCTTGTGCCAGAGGACAAGGACTTCCGTCTTCCCTCCATTCAGCTTGAGAAGATTTTGATTCATCCACTTGGCGATTTCCCCAAGTCCAGACTGAAGGAGGGAGGTAGAGGCCTTGTCAGATTTAGTAAGGGAAAAGACAACTTGTGAATCATCAGCATACGTGAACAAAGTAAGTCCGACTGTCTGCGATGTGGGCCAGAGGGGTAACATAAAGATTGAAAAGTAAGGGGCTAAGAATAGAGCCCTGAGGAACACCGTGAGGTTGGGAGTAGATATTAGAGGTAGCTGTGTGAGAGAAAATTTGAAAGGTGCGATCGGAAAGGAAGGAAGCCAGCCAGTCAAGGGTAGACCTTCAATGCCCATGATGGATAAGGATTCGAGGAGGATTTTGTGCGAGACAGTGTCGAACACCGCGCTGAGGTCAAGTAATATCAGCGCAGCCGTTTCACCTCTGTCTATCAGGGACCGAAGGTTCTCCGTGACGACAAGAAGCGCTGTTTCCGTGGAGAAACCCGGGCGGAATCCTGACTGCGAAGGATGCAATAAATTGTTGGTAGTAACAAACTGAGTCAAATGGTGGTGAATATGTCGCTCTAAAACCTTAGAAAAGGCAGGCAACAAAGAAATAGGGCGATAGTTGGAAAGGACCTCAGGGTCTGCAGTAGGCTTTTTCAGCAGCGGCGTAACCATTGCATGCTTCCAACTGGCTGGAACAGTAGCGGTCTTGAGGGAGAGATTCAAAGTGGTGCAAATCGCGGAGAGCTGGGGGGGATCCAGTGACCGGAGTACAGAAATGGGCAAAGGGTAGTAGGGGAACCAGATTTTACTATGCACAGGATTTCATAGAGAGCATCAGGCTGTAGATCGGGCCAGGTAAGTAACGGACCCGAGGTAGAAGCCAAGCAGCGGTTGGCACCCATTATATTTGTGAGAGGAGCCGGATGGTTATTACAGCTGCTTTGTGTGGAAATATCATGGTGGATCTTGTCGACTTTGCTAGTAAAAAACGGAGCGATTTTATCACACCTGCTGCTAGACAAAGGGGGAGTTTTCGCTGTAGTAAGGGAACCGGCAAGATTTTTGACCTGTCCGAACAGAATTTTCGATTTATCGATAGCGTCTGTTATGGTTTTGGTAACAAAATTGGCCCTGGTTAAGGCACACGCTGTATGGTAGCTTTTTAGGGCATTTTTATAAGCGAGTGCAGCCGGCAGAGAATAATCCCTACGCCAAATGCGTTCGAGCTTTTTGCAGTAGGACTTGTCCACTTTTAGCGCCTCAGTATACCAAGGGGCTGGAGTTTTATGGGATGCGTCCTTCTTGAAAGAGGTGGGAAGGCAGATATCAATGGCATTTTGAAGCCAAGAATTTGTCAATATAGCTGCTGTTTCGGCGTCAGCTGACGCAAGTAGTTCTGCGGGAAGGTGAGTGGCAAGCACGTTATTCAAAGAGGTAATGTCCAATTTTTTCCATTCCCTCCTGCATAGGGATACCCACTCTCCCCCCATTGTTCGCTCTATGGAGCCACTCGGGATGGCAGCCAGAACTGGGCAATTCCACAGGGGACTCAGTGTGGGGCACACCAATCATCAAATCGCTCTCTATACAGATGATCTGTTACTTTTCCTGAAAGAGGTGGTGGGGGGGGGGTCAACAAGGAGCCTGCTCCCTACTAGAGGAATTTAGCTCCTACTTTGGTCTAAAAGTGAGCTGGCAGAAGTCCAGGCTCTGTCCGGTGGTAGAGACGGGGCGCCCTCCGACTGACTGGCACAACTGCAATGGGAACCGAAGTGCCTGCTTTATTTAGGAGTCCTAATATACCATGACTGCCAGACCTCTATGAGGGAAATGTGGAGCGAGCCCTTCGAGGGCTGAGGACGTCTATAGCTTTCTGGTGGACCCTGCCGCTCTCAGTAGCTGGAAGGAATGGAATCCTTAAAATGATGGTGCTTCCTCGACTATTATGTTACTTTAACACACTCCTGCTCTGGATTCCTACAGCATTTTTCAGAGAGTTAGATTTTCTGATCCAGACTTATATTTGGGGCCTGGACGACGCAGAGTGGCACTGACAATGATACAGCGACCGGTATCTGCGGGCGGGCTGGCAGTTCCCGACCTCGAGGCCTATTACATAGCGGCCCAGCAGCTATGGCTGGTAAGAGACATGGCACTGAGACGGAAACCAGATGGAGTTCCACGCTCCGCTCCACCACCATTACTTCCGGGTGTTCCTCTGAGTGGGCAGGCCCACTTGGAACGATTCATGGTGCAAGCCAAATGCTGGCATTGAGGTTTGCAAGAAATGCTGGTTGCGGTCCCATAATCCCCTGAAATACCGCTAGACATGCTGAGAGGTCTTCCTCATGGGGGAAAATGGCTGGATGTTTCGATAGCAGCTGGGGTGACAAAGATGGGGGATCTTTACAGGATCGCAGAGCTGCCCGCGTTCAAGGAGTTCCGCACAGAGTTTGTCCTACCCTGGGCATTTCTCATTGCACAGAACGCTTACAACAGCAATATGCAAACATTGGTGTGTGGGAAATACTGAACCCCCGCCACAGCAGAGTTGGTATTATAAGGCAGTGTCTTGTCTGTACCGAGCGCTACATACAGATCAGCAACACCCTTTGGAAAAACTACGATCTCAGTGGGAAGCAGATCTAACCATCCAGATTCCAGCTAAGGACTGGGATAACACACTAGCTGGGATAACCAGAGTATCTAGAAATGTGCATTTTAAACTCATTAAATACTATGTGCCGCACAGACGCTACCTAACTACAGAGCGCATAAGCCGATATTTCCAGGTAGAGGAGGCGGCCTGCCCTCGCTGCAGGGAGGAAAGGGTGCATATTCTTCATATGTTCTGGATCTGCTCAAGACTGCTCAAGTTTTGGGAGGGGGCCTTGCACGTAGTTGAAGAGGGTATTGAGAGAGAGGTCCCACACACCCCAGTCCACTGCTTACTGGGATGGTTCCCCCACACATCCAAGACTAAAGTCACCAGCAAGTTCCAGGATATAGCGTTCGTCCTTGCTAAGCTCGAGTTAGCCAGAAATTGGAAAATGTTGGGAGGGCCTAGACTGGATATATGGAGGGGAGAAATGCTGAAGTTGGCAGGATGGCAGGGAAGGATTTTGCTGAGCGAGGCAAAGAGGGGACTGGGGAACATGGAGGTGACTAGAGTCTGGGATACCCTACTGGACGACTTAATACACCCGTCCCGGGGACCCCCGAAGCAACACCTGCGAGATCCATATGAGCACTTCCTGGACCTGCTGCATAGACCTTTCCAAACCAAACCCTTTGGGTTATTAAATCGGCCTATGACTGCCCTAGCCCTCACCTGAGTATGACACCGAGATCTGCCACATAGAGTAAGAAGCCAATACATACACCTCACACAATGCTGACTCACAGGGGGAATGGGGGAACAGTTTAGTGTTTTGAAATGGTACAGGGATTGTAATATTGCAAGATTCAGATACATTCGAAGATTGAACACTTGTAACGCAGAATTGATTGGGTCAATAACTATGATGTACTGAAGTTTGAACCTATTTACTACAAAAAAAGAATGAACATAAGCGCATAATATAATGAAACACGAAAGTGGTATGCAGTGGGGCAGATCGAATTGTTATTTCTTACAGACTGTTTATGCATGAACAAATAAGTTAAACATGTTCTGCTATTCTGTTTCAAATGTTACCATTCACGGGCACTTTCTTGCACTCGCTAGAACATCACATAGGGCAATGTATAAAGCCCATGTTCATTGACACTTCCTGGAGCTGCTGCTCCTGTGAAGTGTAGACTTTGCCTATCTACAGTAACATTACCAGCACAGGAACAATGTAGTTTACAACTGAGAGCAGAAGCACAGTACAATGTGATTCATTCATAGTGAAATGGGAGTGTGTACCATATCTTGCCTGCTACCTGGTTTGCACCCACATACTCTCTCTTGGTGTTAGGAATACAAAGCAATCAGGGGTAAACAGATCATAATTGTCAATTTAGAATATTAATTTAGAAGTTAATACCATGAAAGACTTAGGAAGCAGAGTAGATCACCTCGTCCAATACGACAAAGGATTTTAAAATGTCTCGCTATGGAGACTAGCTTGGGCTACAGACTGAATCTTTTAAGTCAAAAATAAAGACAATTTCCATTGTCAAGCCTTGCTGAGGGGGATGCATTTGCTTCTGGGATATGGTTTGTGGGTTAGGAAACGGCATCACTGTTTTTTCCAACAACAGCTTCTTATTTCAGATAATCTGCAGATTTTTCACCCATGTGCTGAGGGCAGTAACTCACGGATAGCATCACCGTCTTTTGCCCCAATACGATGGCGATATCTTATTTACAAGTTCAATTATATTATAAATGCTTTTCAAAAAGGTTTGAAAACGTTGGAAACTCTTCCAATGACTCTCTTGGACCCTTCCAATATCTAGACCACTGTAATATATTTAGCGTTATATAAAGTATGATCTTTTAAATTTGAACATAAATATATTGGTGTGGGCGTGCCATATCCAAGCCAATATCTTTTCATTTTATCTGAAGGTAGCATGTGATTTAAATTTGAGATATTGGTCTTGCAAACCAACCTGTTCAGGCTGCATATGAAGCTCCAAATAAATCAACCCCCAAACCTTGAGGTAACAACTCATCATCATCAAATAACTTTATTTGGGTATTTTCTTTCAGCCATCAAAGTGTACAAAAATAGAGCAATCGTCAGTTTACAATATAAAAATATAAAATAAGAATGCATTTCCGATACTTGATTAAAATATGCAATAAAAAGGTGGTTGGTAAAAACCGACATTAAAAATACATGATAGGCAACTTGAGTACAGCCCTCCAGTTAATAACCGCGCCACTTAAAAGGACAATAAAAGGAGAAGGAGCTCAAATGCAATACACAATACATTAATGTAATTGTCCAACATATCACAACCAGGAGTGTTTAATATTGCAATGTAACCTGAGGTAAAAGCTTCTGCAGAGTTATCCAAAAGGCAAATAGAAAGCGGCTAACGACAAAAACTATTGGCCCAGATATGTCAGTTTTTAAGATTCTGTGTGCAATCTGATATTGCCTGACTCCAAAGTTTAGGCAAGTAGGCCTTATCTACCTCCTGCGTACCTGTTGGTATGTAGGGCAAAAGAAAAGTACATGTTCTTCGGTCTCTTTGGCTCTAGTGCAGGCAGGACAAGAATCTATTAGTAAACCAACAGCCTCTTTCCCAGGAAACCTTAGGAGCAGGTTGCCATATCTGAATCTGACATATAAACTTTTAGCAAGGGGGGGGGGGCAAATTTGATCCAAAAAGGGTTCAAATTGCAAACATGATTCAACTGTTAATGTTGATGTTAGCTGACCGTTAGCTGATTTAATAGCATAATGCTCCTCCACCACCGCCTAATACATGGCTTTTAGTTTCAGTAAATCACCCCTTGTGGCCTTGTCTGGGCATTCCCATAGATCCACCATGTTCATCAATTTGCACCAATCTATGATATGTTTAACCCACAGTAGTTTTTTTGCACCACTGATCATCAATACCTCTCTCACAGAGTTACGATAGTCAGTGAGCTGAGGGGGTTGTCCACAATCACAACCAATATGTTAGGGTTTTCAGAGCAGCCATGTCACCTTTTCTATTCATCCCTAGATCACAAAATAGGGGGATCAACGGGGTGGTAATGGGTACGGAAATGAGTGACCTGGTAAAGATGTTTTCACAGATCGTTAATTTTCTTACACTAGTATGGCCCAACTCAAAATTATCCAATCCTTCTATACTTGGGATTTAATTATACAAACTGTATACCTCCACAGTATACAAAGAAAAGTTACCTTCATCAGCACTGGTGTTCCACCTGAGTTTAAGAAATCATATTATCTTTGTAGGTTGGTATTGAGTCTTTAATCAATGGTTGCAAAACCCCATCAAAAACACATCCAAAGGTCTGACACCTATTGAAGCAAACTATTTATTTCTACATTAATGAGTTAGTCAGGAGGATATTCAAAATTTTTATTTTACGTAATATTTCTATGGAGATTTTCAGTTTAGTGTGAAATTGATAAAAATAACATTAAAGAAGTGAAGTCTAAAGATTAAACCTTACATACAATTCTACAGAAAAGGTAAATAGGAAGGAAAATCAACAGTCGAGGTGAACAAAAACTAGTGTCACCATGCCAAAGAGAAATCTGGACATTGAAACAGAAAGTTCAAGGTTATCGCCCTACTATTTTCTTCAAGTCCATCCTTTTTTCTGAAGCTTAAAAGTAATGTTCTCAGAGGTGGTTTGAGAAGTAATGTGATAGAGCCGCGATATGATATTACAATTTTTATTCCTTTCTTTATTTTTATAAAATCAGAGATCTGTCTATTTGCCTCTGAGCTTTAGAAGGGTTCGCCTATTGAGGACCAGAACATGTGGAACAACTTTCAGTTGTTTTCAGCTTATATTTTCCATTCTGTCTTGTGCTACATGGCACCATTTGATTACCATCAGACATTGAGAAGCATGTGCCTTTGGCTAGTTTCACTTTTACTCTGTTGCCAATATGAAAATTATTTTTTAGGATTTATGTTGATTACTTTTGTTGGCGACCAGTGTAATCTTGGAAAATATTTTCCAGTGTGATTGGTAATTGTAATGCTTGTCATAGCTTAGAAAACTTTTTGGGCACTTTTAAATTGAAGCTTCATGTAGTGATGGTCCTGGGTCTTTTCCCCTTTTAACACAGAATTTTGCATTGGATTTTGGATTGATTGAGCATAAACCTCTGTAAAATGCAAAACCTTAATGTCTTGTCAATGGAGGATAACATAGCTCTGAATTCAGGAATGGAAATTCTTAATATGCGTGGATGCTGTGGACCAGTTTGGTTTTGACTAATGGAAAACTCCACATTTCTGATAGAGGGGATACAGGTTTACACTTATCTGTATAAGGCAAATCTAACAGAGTTGGGATGGAAAAGTCATTAACATATTATCTCTAAATAGAGAACTTTTGAAATCTACTCTATCTAGAGTAAGGCTGTTAACTTTGTACTTCTCAATGCAATGGTTAAAGGCACCATGACTAAATAAAGAGCAAATGAGATGGGGAACACCCTTATGATTCTCACTGAAGTCAGCCTGAATTAAATATATATGCCTTGTAAAACTCTGAAGTAGCACTTCCCCTTTGTATCCTTTTTACTTCTCTTTTTTAGTCAAATTTTTATACCCAGGTAAATATTGTTAGTAAGAATAAGGGAAGTAAACCCTGGAAATCCCAACGTTTTAAAGTTTAAGTAATTTAATTAGGTTGCTCTAATTTGTACTATCCAAAGCTTTCTGAGCCTCCACACTAATGACACTGGAGCAATATCTGCCTGTACATAGTTGAAACATGTCAATTTTAGGTGGTACACTGCACTGTACCCAAGGCTTCCTTGAATGAATACCCAACTAATCAGTATGTGCAAGAGACTTAGTGTAGATGTGCACCATTTTAGTCCAACTCATGGTTAAAACGTTTACTAGCCATTCTATAAAAGAGGGTTGCAGTTCCCACATTTGAAAGCATCTTTTTATCTTTGGGAAGAACTAGGACTTGTGAGGGATCTCCAACCAGTAGCTCGGGAGCTACCTCTGAGCTTTTGCATGGTTGAATTAATATACATATAAAAAATGAGATTATACAACACTAATAATATTAGTAGCTCTCAATGCATTTCATTGAACATAATTAGTTTGTCTGTACAGAAAAGGTTGGAGACCCCTGGTTTAATTGAATGAGGACAGGATCTATGGACTTTGTAATGAATGCATTTTGCACACGAGTGGAGACGGTTCCTTTCGGCAGACTTTCATCTGAGATGCCAATCGGAGATGGGGGCGGTTCTCCTTTTAAGAGCGACTTAATCATAGCAGGAATGTAGCTTTCTCCAATATTGCATTCACAACAACCCTTTTCCTAGAGCAGATAGAGGGATATCATTAAGAAATGTTTCTTCGTTCTAGGTTGAGGATGATTGTGATTTTAAAATGAAACAGCAAAAATCGCAGAATGTGTCATTTGCTTTACTGTTACTAGTAATTATTACATTATGAAACCAGATTGTATAAATATGCTCGGAGGAGCACCTTTGCTCAAGCCAGAAGGGGTTTGAGAGAATGGCATTATTTAGCTACAGGGTCCCACCCCATCATTTCCTTTTTGTTTTTCAGGATCTGTAGCCTTTAACTAACCAAATTATCCCATTTGGATTCCTCCTTATATTTCCCTATTGTCATGCACGTTGATTTCTGTTTGTGTCTTTTAAGACTTCTGTGCTCTTTTGAGTCCCTCTCACACAAGTGCGTTGCTCCACACCGATGTCACCCTCAGCATGTGTTCCAAGATGGCTTCCCACGCACCACATTGAACTTGCTCCTTAGTGCCGCCTACCTGTGGCTGCCTTTCAGTACCATTCATAAGGTTGAATTCTTAGCACTTTTCTCATAGTTTGCATCTATTTGAACAATCACTGGATTATCGAGGCTCAAAGCGCGACTACAATCTTTAAGAAAACTAAAGAGACCTCACTTCATAGTCATGAGGTTTTTTCCCTGCATTCTTGCTATAAATCTAATCAAGCTGTCTCGCTTCTGAAAAGGACTCCTTTTGTAGAAGCACCTTGTCTGAAAAGTAGCAGATGCAGAAAAGGTTGGCGCCTATTGTTTCAGCTGTGATAGCAACAATAGCAGGATTCTTTTTTTAGGTGTTTTTACTTTACTATTTCATTGTTCGCAGTGTAGCCTTCATCTGTTACAATAATAATCCATCATGGATTACATGGTCCTGGTTATGGCCATTCTTAATTACACAGTTATTACATTTTCCACATTAGTAGCAAAGTCTTCATATACCTACTTACATTGTCTTGTCACTTACATTTGAAACGTTAAACTATAACCTACACACTTTAAATATTAGGGCTAACAGCAATTTTCATCACAATTTTACGTTATGGTGAGTACCTTTGGTTTAGTTATTGTGTACTAGTCACATGTACATCTAGGGACTGGGCCACATTTGCTGTGGGCCAAGGGAAAGTGTTCATCACTGTTTTTTGCCTATGGGTTTAAATACACCATTGAATATAAAAAATTGCTCATGGTGGGGGTTCCACATCTATGGTGTTGTTAAACAACAAAATCAACTCGTCCCCAGCCTAGGGTACATTTGCTTTTATTACGCCTCTTTGTCTTTCCTTGCGTAAAGAAGTTCCCTCTTTCTCAGTCCATTTCACTTACTATTTCCGTTTATCTATACTGGGAGTGGTGACCATGTTTCATTTTGCCAGTGTAAGATCAATAAATGTAGCCCTCATTTTTCTCTTTCTGGGTCTTGGCATTATGCCCGCAGGCACACTTCCAAGTTTAAGGAGGTTTTCCTTTCCTGGAGCATCTGTCACTATTTTAAGCTACAGCTTCACAATATCTGACCATCATAGGATACTCGCAAAGCATATAGTAAAACCCTTCTCCCTCTTGATTATATCTTTGCTATGCACAGCTAACTTTACCGTACATGTTAGCCATTTTTGGTTGCAATGTATGTCCTATGCAGGTAATCATATTTAATTAGATTTAAATGCACATTTCTAGATACTTTGGGTGACTGTTTCAGTATTGCCACCCAATCATCTTCCCATATTTCTTTTCCTATGTCTGACTCCAATTTTTCCATCAGTTCAGGGCCAGTGGCTTTTTAAACGCCTTATGGAAGTGAATCACTGCTCTCTTCTCTATTCCCATTGTAAGCAGATTGAACATCACTTGGTATGTTGGAAGTTCTCAGTTTTCTTCTTTCGAGATTTTTTTTAATCAGTTAGTATTTTTGCATATGTTCTAAAGAGGCCTCTCAATAGGGCAGCCTCATCAACCATTTTTTGGAATTGCCAGAGAAAGCTGTTCGATGGGACCAGAATAAAAGAATTTTTGCCCACCAGGAGATAGTTTTGACTCAAACTTTCTTCACTCACCTTGCCATCTGACCCTCACTCCTATACATAGACAGTGCTCAACTTCTCAAAAAACCTCTACTCCTCCCTTTTGGGAGTTGTAGCCCACACTGGGCTCCTTGCAGACCCAGTGTCAGGAGGGAACCCTATGATGAAGCAGGTCACCTTCGGGTGAGTGAGGGTTCTTGTCCTAACAGTGCAGTGCTCCTTTTTTTATTTAGTCCATTCCCTCTTTTTGTGCCCATACCCACCCACGTACATAGTGCGTGTGATTATTTATATTGGAGCAGTACGGTTGTCTATATTTGGGTGCAACAATGCTCCGACTAGACCCTATTGTGAGTGTATAGAGAATGCTGCTCTCATCACCGAATTGAGTGAATCAATTACAGGTGCTGAGAACAGTCCTCAAACCAATTGTCTGAAGTAATGGAAGTCTGAATAGGTATTTCACTGGAGTATACCCTTCGCAATGGATCTCTCAGTCTCAGCAATGTTTAATTATTCTAATCAGTTTTGAGAGCTTGGCTCCCGCAGACTTCCTGTTTATGTGTTCCTGTTAGCGAGTCATCCGGTTAATGTTGGTGTATGGTATTACATTTTCACTTCCACCAATGGTGTCTCTGCCAACCATCTGGTTAACCATTGCAGGTATGCTTCTACATAACATAGCTTTAGGTCTGGTACCTCTAATCCACCCTGCTCATGGGGCTTGTAATGTGTGAAGTGCTAGTCTGTATAGCTCTCCTCTTCAGAGTAGATCCTTTATAATTGGGTACAAGTTCTTAGGGAGGGATCATCGAAGGACAAGGTTATATTTGTGAGGTAATATTGTAGACATTACATTATCATCTTAGTTAGGGTAATTCTACCTTTGTGACTGGAGTAGGGGTATATTTCAGAAATGTATTACTCCTTTCAACCCTCTAATGTGTCTGCCTAGATTGCACTAAATTACATCTGGTTCTGTACAGCAGATGTGCACTCAGAGGTAGGCCAGACTGGGTACCCAAAGCAGCCCTGGCAATTTTTACAGACAAGCCCCCTGCTGCTTTTGTTACTGGGGGCCGACATAACAGCACCGCTGCTAAAGCGGCCGCCAGTAACAAAATCGGCCCCCACCGCTACAAGATCAGCCTGCACCCTTCCATGCATCTAATGTCCATAGAGCTGGTGGCCTCACTGATGGATGGCCTGGATTGATGTCTGGTTGAGGGGGGTACACACATCCTTCGGTCAATTACCTCACAGTCTGGGAACCATCCCAAAAGAATCTATCTTATTTATTTCTTGCATAAGTCCTCTCTATGTGGCTCTTATGTATTAAAATATTTTCTGTCTATACTGATATTACATGATTAAAAATTGCAGGTTTGGTTAAAACAAGAAGTAAGGCGTTGGCTACCGATCAATTCCTTAAAACAATACTCTGGTATTCAGTGCTTGTACACCAAACACTCTTCCCCTTTGGTTAAGTAGGATGAAGCACATCCTTACATAGGTGTTTTGGTTATAGCATTAAAGAACTGACTTCATTTGTTGTAAATTAAAATTGGGAAACAAGATCGGTGATTTTTAAGGGAAGTAGAATTAGTGGGTTACCCCTTGGCCACACTAATTTTGGAGCTCCAAACTTATTTGCTAAACGAATCTCTCAAATTTGAGCATGGAGGCTAAGTACGTAGAGATTTTTGTTTTTGCTCTATGTATCAAATTGGTCAACTTAACCTCTTCCTCCTGCACCACCCTTCAAAATAACCACCTGGGAAGTAGTTGTCTTCTAGCTTTCCTCCTGTAGTCTTCTGTTCTTAGTTCTAGGAGAAAATAATTCCAATGGGGCATAAAAATATGATGGCTCGCCAGACATACTAGGTACACATCACCTTCCTAACACACTTGAAATACTTACGAATTTCTGTAGGAAAGTCCTCAATTTTTGTCATGGTTCCGCCATTTTTTTCCGTCTGGTTTTGGTAGCTTTAGGAATTTCTGCGATATGCTACTGCTAAAAAGTGGTATTGCTAAACAGTGGCATAATGTGTGTTGCTTCCCCCTAAAACACCCACTGCATGGTTTCACCGATTTGGTTTATTTAGCTTTCCTGGAAGGCCACAGCAGATGTTGTAAGAAATGCACTAGAGACATGGAAGTTAAGTGACATGTGGGCTGCAGGGTGAATTTACACCACAATGATACAGAACAAAAATATATGGCTTTAGGGGGCAGAATTGTGCAATGTTAAGGCTGTAATTTGAAAGCACTGCAGTAACATGGCAAGGAAACGTACATGTGTTATAACTAGAAACCTATTTTAGCTATATCACCCATAAAGTGTGCCTTGTAACCCCATATGGCTAGGTGCTTAAAATATAAATTGTGGTTTTCTACACAGTGGGAAAGGTATCCTGTCACAGTACACAAATATCCAAAATAAGTTTTGACTGTGTAGGTACAGCTGCATGTTACAAGAAGACAATGTATGAGTAAAATAATTTTTCAATTTCTTAGCGTGGGAAAATGCTAATGAGATGATTAAAATGTATTTTTTCACTCAGTTTCAAAAATCTAATTTAGTGGTGAAAGTGGGTTTTTTATGATGTTAGTGGAAAAGTAAGTTTAAGAAAGCATACGTTGTACTGTTGGAGAGAAAAACAGTTTAGAGAAATTCTTGACTCTCAGTCCTACATACCCTTGGCTGGAATGCTAAATACCTTACTGCTGGAAGACAATGGCTTGGCCTCTAGCAGTAGGAAGGCAGGGTGTTGTCAACGTATGGTCACTTAGGAAGGTTTATCCATTAGTGTGGCATTTAGAAACAGCTGGTAAAACAAAGGACCACTTTCATAGTCTTTTTCTCGACCTAGGGATACCAAATAGAGCTATAAGGTACTGCTAACATTAATTTCCAGGGATATTCTATTCTTATCTATATGTGTATTCTTATCTATCTGTGTCCTGAGCTGCAGAAAAAAATAAGTTCTAGCACTGACAGAGGGAAGTGGCTAAAGGAGGGACAGAGCTCCTGCAGGGACCAATTTGGTTAAGAGATTCTAGGAAGGTTTGCAGTAAACTGGGAAAGGAAGTGTTGAAAAAGGAGGCAGAAATTCTGCATGAAAGTAACCAAGAATATGTGTAGGGAATTGTGCAATCTCTAGTTAGTGCGTGGGATAAGACGGACACCTCACTGTCACCCCCTCAAAGCATTCCTGAATCTAGGAACACCATCTAGAACAAATAAGAATCTTGGAAGAAGATCCACATGGTCCTGGGTCCTGCTCGCACCCAGATACTTGACCTGCTGTCCAGTGGTGAGGCGTTTAGCCTCCTGGCATCTGCTGCGTGAGAACAAAAAGCAGAAGAACTCCTAACTCCCAAAACGCACAACTCGCTACTGAGGAATGGACATTGCAGAACCCCTGGCTTCCGAAAGACCTGGTACATAGAAGCCTGACCCAAGAGCTGCAAGAGTGCCAGTGAAATTGTCCAATCTCGTGGAGTCCTACCCAGCTACAGCTTCTATCATTTTGATTGCGCATCAAAAGAGCGACTAAATTCGAAGGAAACCTTGAAGCATGGCACGGCAGCAAATTTGGCACAGGGGAAAAGCATCCCTGCCAGCTACGGATTCAAGCTTTGGCTAGCTCAGAACTTTTGTAGCAGAAATCAACAGCTTCAAAGGGCCCTTGATGATAGCATATTCATCTTTGACAGCTGTGTGCCAACTTCAGCTTTTGATCTTGCCTCAGTAGAGTTTGAGCCCCAAAGGTAAACCAAGCCTCAAGGTAAAAACTTTAAGCAATGTGATCTGCTTGTTGTAACCGACCTCAAGCCCCTTGCATGTGCCCTACAATCATGCCTAGTTCCCAGTTAACCACAAACTGATGCTTTTGATTGGTGCTTTACATTTTCTAGGTGGGCCTAGCTTGGTGTGTTCATTAAATTGGTAAGGGCACCCAATTCACAAATGAATAACCCATTTCAAACACCCTCACATGTATGTAGCCAAAACATTTTAACCACACATGTCAAATGAGTAACAAAAGTAACAATCTTGTTGAGTCAAACAAATACCAAACTAGCCCATTCTGAAATATTCTATTTCAAAGTAGCTGTGCTCGGACCTACAGTCCTCTACTCCTTGCACATAACTATAATAATACATTTAATATTCAGGACACATTTAAAAGGAACGTCACATGCCTTGGCAACAGCTTTCTACAGACCATACATCATAACACTGCACCGACCCTCTCCTCCCGCTGTATGTACTCACAGCCCACAGACTAGATTCTCTGTAAATAACTTTACCAGGTTTCTGGTATCTACTTGAGGATATCCTGCACAGGTCCAGGGCATAATCTGAATGCTAAGAGTGCTGTATAAAAACTTAGAAGAAATCAGACCACCACTCACTATCCACCCTTACACTTGATTCAGAGGGTCATGAATAATAAAAACCAATATTGTTATTGCTGTTTTATCCTCATACTTATTTGGTAAAACATTTCAGCAAGAAGGTAGAAGAATAAAAACAAATGCATAATTTTTTCATCTGAATTTTTTTAACACATTTCAACATAGATATAATAATATATTAAAGCACCCTACATCTGAGATTCCTGTAAAATTGGGACAACATGATAGTAGTGAAACTCATTTGTATTACTTTTAGTACTGAAATGGAATGCATTTACATACATAAAAGACTAAAGAATGTAAATGTTAAATTGTACAAAGTTTAGGTGCTGGGGGTACTGTGTTTGCGTTACAGTGGATTACTTGTGCAAGCTCTTCACTTCATAAAAGCAGTGGCAGCACTCCTTCCCTCCACCCCCCCCCCTGGTTACTTTAAAAGTTATTTTTCCCTAGTTCAGGAAGGACTTCAAGACCTGGCTCTTCGGATGACCCCAGCATACAAAGGAGTTGCCCCCCGCCCTATTTTAGCGCCTTGAGACCCTCGCGGGTGAGTAGCTGCGCTTTATAAACCCCTGATTGATTGATTTATTGATTGAATTTGCCACTAAATAGCAGGACCAGCATCCCCGTCTGTCTCTCTGACTTTGCTCAAGCATGCAGCAGCTTGGTGCCCCCGCCACTGAGGATCTGCACGTAAAGCAGGAAGCTGGGGATTATGGTCCACTGAGTACCTGAGTGTCCCAATATACTTCTAGAACATTCTGTGATCTTCAGGAGAAGCGTCCATTGGTGAGGGTTACTGTTGAATGGGTGGAGAGGCCTCTTCCTACTGGGAATAGGGACAGGTCTTGGACCTGAGAGAGAAGGGAGTTGGAATGCATGCAGGACAACAGTGTGCATCCACCCCCATTTTTCGTGACGTCCATGTTACTCACGGACTGCTGCACCGTGGGGGTTCAGCTATGCCAGAAGACGGAACCAATCTAAACTCTGCTACCAGTGGGTTGAACCAAACTAGCCTTACTTGAGGAAACACTCATGTGCTTGGCTTTCTTTTAATTTAACAAGGTCATCGCACGACGTCGAATGCGGAATGATACGTGTGTTGCTGTGCAAAACTGTGCTGCAGATCAATATTTCATATTCATATCCTCGGTTCTAGGTTGGAAGTTGTAATGGGTACTGTCAACGCCCAGTACTGGGTGGGTATATCGTACTAGATTACAACCATTGTACTAATCAATAGGGATTTTCCATTCCACTCAGGATGAGGCGCTTTTCACTTATAACGGTGTCCCACCAACTAAGAGCCCATGATGAATCCATGGATGACAGAAAGAGGGCAACTCAAAGTTAGGGTGACCAACCGTCCGTAAATTTCACAGACAGTCCGTAATTTCGGCCGTCTGTCCGTTGTCCGTGAAGGATTGTTTAACGGACGCCATTTGTCCGTAATTTTCACCGGGCACAGGTCCTACCACCCAAACGCCGGCACAGCTTGCACCCACCTCCCTTCTTCACTCCGATGCTGCACCAAAGCTCCTCAGACACCGAGCAGCATTGGAGAGGCGCAGCGGGATGGCAACCCTCACACCTCCAGCCCCTGATGACCTGTTAAGAGGTGCTCGAAGGTGACTGAGGGGGGGCTGCAGGTTCAGGAGCACCGACATCTATTCACATGCAAACAGCCCTGAATGTGTCATGTCCCTGCTATTTAGAGGGGGTCTCACACATTCCATTTCTACCCAGGGGCCCAAACATCCTAGACTCGGCCAGATTACACCCCTGATTACACCGAGGCAGCATGTGCTTCTCTTCACCGAGCTTAATTACTGTCACTAAATTGTAAGCAAACCTCGGTTCTTCAAACATGCAGTCTATAATGTTATACAATAAAGAAATGGCACAATCGCACCCACACTGATTAACAAAGTATGGAGGACAATCAGTTCAATCAGTTCTCTTAGAGTATCTCCTGTAAGTACTGTACATCACAGTGGGGGATGGCATTTTGGACAGAGAGCCTGTCTTCTCGTTGTCTTGTGCAGGAGGGGGCGAGGAGCCCAAGATGATACTAGAATACTGCATGCCCACCCCTGTGCCCACCCTGGTGGATCCTGTTCCCTCTCCTGTGATGGCTCCTGCCCTCCCCTCAGTGATGGCTCCTGTCCCCCCATGTGGTGGCTCCAGTCCACCCCCCGCCTGTGATGGCTCCTGTCCCCCCATGTGGTGGCTCCAGTCCACCCCCCGCCTGGGATGGCTCCTGTCCCCCCATGTTGTGGCTCCAGTCCACCCCCGCCTGTGATGGCTCCTGTCCCCCCATGGGGTGGCTCCAGTCCACCCCCCGCCTGTGATGGCTCCTGTCCCCCCATGTTGTGACTCCAGTCCACCCCAGCCTGTGATGGCTCTTGTCCCCCCCCTGTGGTGGATCCGGTCTCCGCCCTGGGTTGCTTCTGTCCCAGTCCTGGAACGGCCCCTGCAGCGAGGGTGGAGTTCTTGATGGGCCTCTTCTCAAAAGGGCTCCGCTCAAAATTATTATGGAAAGGTGGGCGAATAAGTAAGTGAAGAGATGGGTGAAGGGCTGGATGAATTAGTGAAAGGGTGAATGGATGAATGAAAGATTGAATACATGGATAATGAGAGGATGGATGGATTGATGAGTGAGGGGAAGGATGGAGAGAAAATGTAAATAGCTGGATGTATGGGTGGAAGGGTAGCTGGATGATGGATGAGGGGAAAGATGGATGAGGGGAAGGATGATGGATGAGGAGAAAGATGGATGGATGGATGGATGGAGGGGAAGGATGGATGAGGGGAAGGATGGAAGGATGGATGGGGGGAAGGATGGATGCGGGGAAGGATAAATGGATGGGATGGATGGATGAGGGGAAGAAAGGATGGATGAATGAGGGGAAGGATGGATGGATGGAGGGAGGGGAAGGATGGATGGGTGAGGGGAAGGATGGATGATGGATGAAAGGAAGGATGGATGAGGGGAAGGATGGATGGATGGATGGATGGATGGAGGGGAAGGAAGGATGGATGGATGAGGGGAAGGATGGATGGATGAGGGGAAGGATGGATGATGAGGGGATGGATGGATGGATGAGAGGATGGATGGAGGGGAAGGATGGATGGGTGGGTGAAAGGATGGATGGATGATGAGGGGAAGGATGGATGGATGGATGATGAGGGGGTGGGTGAAAGGATGGATGATGAGGGGAAGGGTGGATGGATGGATGATGAGGGGGTGGGTGAAAGGATGGATGGATGATGAGGGAATGGATAGATGATGAGGAGGTGGGTGAAAGGATGGATGGATGATGAGTGGGGGTAGAAGGATGGATGGATGATGAGGGAAAAGGATGGATGGATGTTGAGGGGAAGGATGGATGGATGATGGGTGGGTGAAAGGATGGATGGATGGAGAGTTGGTGGGTGAAAGGATGGATGGATGATGAGTGGGTGGGTGAAAGGATGGATGGATGATGAGGGAATGGATAGATGATGAGGAGGTGGGTGAAAGGATGGATGGATGATGAGTGGGGGGTAGAAGGATGGATGGATGATGAGGGAAAAGGATGGATGGATGATGAGGGAAAAGGATGGATGGATGATGAGGGGAAGGATGGATGGATGATGAGGGGAAGGATGGATGGATGATGAGGGGAAGGACGGATGGATGGATGCATGGATGATGGGTGGGTGAAAGGATGGATGGATGGAGAGTTGGTGGGTGAAAGGATGGATGGATGATGAGTGGGTGGGTGAAAGGATGGATGGATGATGAGTGGGTGGGTGAAAGGATGGATCGGTGGATTGGATGGTGGGTGGGTGAAAGGATGGATGAGTGAGTGGGTGGGTGGATGGTTGGGTGGATGATGGGTGGGTAGGTGGATGAGTGAAATGATGGATGGGTTGATGGATTGATAAGTGCAAGGGTGAATGAATGGACATATGAGTGAAAGGGTGGATGTAAGGATGGATGAGTGAGTGAAAGGGAGGGTAGATGGACAAAAGGATGAATAGATGTGTGAAGGAGTGAAATGATAGATGGATGAATGATAGGGTCAATGGATGGATTCATGAGTGGATGAGTAGATGGATGGATGGGTGGGTGGATGGATGGAAGGAAGGAAGGATGGCTAAGTGAAAGGGTCAATGGAGAGAGAAAGGGAGGATGGATGGATGACTAAACGAGTGGATGGGTGGAAGGATTAGTAAGTGAAAGGATGGCTGGATTAGTGAAAGGGTAAATGGCTGAATGGATGAGTGAATGGATGGATGGGATGAAGAGTGGATGGATAAGTGTACAGATGGATAGGGTGAAAGGGTGGATGGATGGATGGATAATGGAGGATGAGTGAAAGGATGGATGAGGGGATGGATGAAGGGATGGATGAGTGAAAGGATAGATGGAAGGATACATGATGGATAGGTTTGCAAATGGTTGAATATGTTTGGAAATGGCTGGGCTTACTTATATACTATTGCGCGACCTCTGATGTGTCTGTAAAAGTACCTATTGTCCTGAAGTTTTGTCCTGAATTATTACCTCCTGTCCTGAATTTGTGTCCTGAATTTTGACCCTTTGTCCTGAATTTTTACACTCACCGTCCTGAATTTGCACCAATGCCAGTTGGTCACCCTACTCAAAGTTACTGTTTTCGGGGGCGGGGGAAAGAGGTGCACTCCTGTAATATCTGGATGTCATGCACCACGACGAGCAGGCAGTCGTAATTCCGATAAGAAGCGCTTGACAACAGGACGTGATGAATGCGACACGATTGGTGAACGTGTTGTGACGTACATAAAGGCCCAGATGTAGTTGAATTTCGTACAGTCAGCGTCCGAATCTGTTGTCCTACGTTGCTCGAAGGAGAAAACACATAGCAGAGCCATATATATCTGTGAAGGTTGTTACAACGCACGAGGTAGAAAGTTAATCTCTCCTGCTGCCTTGTGACACTACTGCTGGCGCAACGCATTAGTATATCTGGGCCCCGCTGCTTCCAGTCACACGCAGAGCCTACTATCGGGTTCTGCGCGTTGACCCACGGGGTTACCCCGAGTAGCCATGTGCTCTATCCGGACCTAACCGCGCCCAGACTAATGAAGTGAAAATACACAAAAGCCCTTTGAACCCATAAAGCGCGCCATTAGCGTTCACATCCTCACAAACCATTGCAGCATGAAGCGCTGAAATCAAGCTCAACAAACCTATATATTTGGTTTACATTTTTCAGCACCTGAGATTAAATCAGGCGAAAATTGTCCAGAAAACATTTCCAGGGATAACAGCAGGTTACTTTCCTTAAGTATTAAATTCAAGTCTTGTATTTTAGCAAACATCGAGCTGGGATGGACTATGGAAAAGCATGCGTCAAATTGAATTTATCGCGCCTCACAGTCTAAATCCACAGCTTCCTTTGTGAATTAAGAGCAATTTATGGTTTCCCATGGCGCCGAAGGGACAAAGTTCAAGGCGCTGATTCTTATCTGAGCTCTGTTATGTTAGCGAGGTGTGCCCGACAGATTAGCATGTTCAACAAATGCGCAGACAGAAATGTGTGTCCAAGTGGTCACGGCCAGCTACATTCCACACAGTATTTTCAATTATATATATTGCGTGCGGTAAGTACAGTTTACTCAACATCATGCGGAAGCGGTTGGCCTTTTACAAAAGCAAAGAAGACTTGGCAAAGTCAATAGGTCGGGTCTGTGCAAGAGCTATTGGCTTTACCGGTGTGTTTTAACCATGTTGTACACGAGCGTGGCAGTGGTCGGCATGGCTTAAAGTTTGTGGTGTAGAGCAGTGGTTCCCAAACTTTTGGCTCCTGAGGACCCCCATTGAGTCACCACTGGAAGCCGGGGACCCCCAAGCAATTTGTATGAGTTAAATTTCAAATATTAAAACAGTAATTCGAAAAAAATACACACGTGTGCACACAAAACAAATTCTCAAAGTACTTAGGGGCAGATTTACAATAAGTGACGCATCCATGCATATCAGCAGGGATGCGCCACTTATTGTGCGCCATGCCTTCGCCACCATTGATGCGCCGTATTTACAACGCTGCGCCTCATGGGGCAAAAAAGCACAGATGCATGACGCATCTGTGCCGTAAAGGTGGCGCATTGCTGGAGTTGAGTCGCAAGCGCGACACAGCTCCAGCAATACTCTGGGGTGCCGAATCTTGTTAATGCTGCGTCAATCCTTACGCCTGCTTCAAGCAGGCGCAGGGGTTTGACGCAGCATGGGCCCCAAAGTGACTGAGTGAAATCTTGTAGATTTCACTCAGCCACTTTTAGGAGGCGTTCCTGCGCCGGAACGCCTCCTTCTGGCGCAGAGCTTTACAACGTGGCGCATCTCTCACGTTGTAAATACCCTGCACCATGGCGCATCTTTTGCGTCACCGCTGCATCACGAAAGTGACGCAACGGTGGCGTACAAGAGGAGCAAGGGGCTTGTAAATCTGCCCCTATGGATTTTGGGGCCAGATGTACGACCATTTCATTTAGAGCCTCGCTATTGGCGACACATTGAGAGTGGCAAATTGCGAGTCGCTAAATGAAATGTACAACAGTGTGTTTAACACTGTTTCGGATTCCCAATGGGGTCGCAAATTGCAAGGTTCATTAATATTAATGAGCCTCTCACAATTTGCGAGCCTATTGGGAATGCCAGCCCTCCTAGGTATGGTGCCTGCTGGGCTCTGTAGGCCACCATGTCTGGGACTGCTTTTAAATAAAGCAGTTTAAAAAAAAATGCAGCCCATTTACCATGCATTTAAAAAAAAAAAGAAAATGAAACGTTTTCGTTTCATTTTCCAAGGGCAGGCAGAGGTCCCTGGGACCACTGCCTGCCCTTAAAAAATAATTTTGCATGCATTTGCAAAGGGGAAGGGGTCCCCTGGGGACCCCTTCCCAGTGGCAAATGCATTATCATTTACTTGAAATAAGTGGTAATTGCGAGTGTTTTGCGACCGCAAAACATTTGTACATGGTTTTAAGACTCGCTTTTTGGAAGGGAATGCCCCTTACAAATAGCAAGTTGCAAAACCTATTTAGCGAGTCGCAAACAAATTGCGACTCGCGAAATAGGCAATGTACATGGCCCAATACGTTTTTGCATGTGAACGCGGGTTCACAAACCCGTTCACGCATATAAAAACGGATTGTACATCTGGCCCTTAGTATTTTATATTGAAGTAATAGCCCCTCTGTCACATGTATTTCATTTGTTTTTATAGCATCTCTCATACCATTGTAGGATGTCAAAGCACTTTACATCACACACATATAGAGACATTGAATCGTACATGTAAAACAGTGTGTATATAAAATGTTTAAAGAGTGCTTGGTCTGGAAAAGCACAAACTCAGGATTCAGAACATAACACAGTGGCTAGCACTGACTTTAACATTAAAAATGTATTTCCATCCAAATAAATCTTTAGCATCATCAGGATAATGAATAGCTGGGAAAAAACAAAAGTTACTAACTGGTACCATGCAGTTTGCAAGCAGCTCTTTGATGACAGTTTATAGGTCCCTCTGCTACATTACGATTGTCACTTATGAAGTGCACAGTAACAAAAGAATCTCTGTGACAAAAGCAGTAACCACAAACCTATGAACGTAAAATGCTGCTTTTTAAAATACATGTTACACGTTCTTTGCAGTAGGCACATTAACCCTCTGTGCTACATTAGTAAAGTCAAAGCTGCCACTAAACAAAACTCTCCTCAGCTCCAGCAGGTACATTAATCACTGGCATTCTCTTGACACTTTTATTGTTGCTGGAAAGCTGCTAATTATACAAGAAACTTTTCTGTGCTTTTAAAACTGTTGCCTGCGGACCCCCTGGGAATGTGTCACGGACCCCTGGGGGTCCGCGGACCACAGTTTGGGAAACACTGGTGTAGAGGATAGTGGAATAGAGTGTTGTGGATCAGAGTGGAGTGAAGTGCAGTGGTGTATAGGGGAGTGGAGAAGAGTGTTGTAGAGGGGAGAGGAGTGTAAGGGAGTACAGTGGCGTAGCATGGAGAGGAGTCCAGTTGCGTGGAATGTCCTCGTGGAATGGCGTAGAGTGGAGTGGAGTAGAGAAGAGTGGCATGGGCGGAGTGTAATGGACTGTCATGGAGTAGAGTGTCTTGGAGGCTCAAGGAGTGGCATTCATAGAATTGAGTAGAGTTGAGTGGAGTAGAGTATTGTGGGATGGAGTAGAGTGTTGTAGAGTGGAGTGTTGTGTAAATGAGTGGAGGGACACTAGAGGAGAAGGGCATAGAGTGTCATAGTGGGGAGTGACGTATAATGGATGGGCATGGAGTGGCATAGCATAGAGTAGAGTAACGTGACGTAGAGTGAAACAAAGTGTCAGAGTGGAGAAGAGTGGAATGCTGTAAGGTGGAGTGGAATGTCGTAGAGTTGAATAACATAGCATAAAGTGTCTTAGAGTGGAGTGGCATAGCGTGCAGTGGCGTTGAATGGGGTAAAGTGGCTTAGAGGGTCATAGATTTGAGTGGTATAGAGTGTCGCACAGTAGAGTGTTGAAGAGTGGAGTGTTGTAGAGTGCAGGGTCGTAGAGTGGAATGGCGAAGAATGGAGTTGAGAGACCTAGAGTGAAATGGCATAGAGTGGAATGGAGTAGAGTGTCATGCAGTAGAGTACCATGGAGTGTCATAGAATGACCTAGAGTGAATTGTATCAGAGTGGCATAGAGTAGAGGGTCATAGAGTGGAGTAGAGTGAAGGGACATAAAGTAGAGTGGAGTGTCGTAGAGTGTAGTGGCATAAAGTTTCATGGAGTGGAGTGACAAAGTGAAGGGGCATAAAGTTGAGTGTCGTGGAGTAAAGTTTCAGAGTGGAGTGTCATAGCATGGAAGTGGCAAGGAGTGGAGTAAAGCAGCGTAGAGTATCAGAGTGGGGTGGCATAGACTAGAGCAGAGTGGAGTGTCAGAGTGGAGTGTCAGAGTGGAGTGTCAGAGTGGAGTGTCAGAGTGGAGCGGCCTAGAGTGAAGCGGCCTAGAGTGAAGCGGCCTAGAGTGAAGCGGCACAGGGTGTCGTCCAGTGGAAAAGAGTGGAGTAAAGAGGAGTGTAGTACAGTGTTATGGCATGGAGTAAAGTATCATACAGTGGAATAAAGTGTCAGAATGGAGTATTGTGGAGTGGAGTATCGTAGAGTGGAGTGCAGTGTCGTAGAGTGGAGTAGAGTGGAGTAGAATTTCATGCAGTGTCAAAGAGGGGAATGGCATGTGGTGGAGTGGAGTAGAATGGGATGGAGTGGAGTACAGTGGCATAGAGTGGAGTATAGTGTCAGAGTGGAGCGACAGAGTGGGGTGGAATCGATTGTAGTGGCATGGAGCGGTGTGGAGTAGAGTGGATGGGCGTAGAGTGGAGGGGTGCAGAGTGGAGTGGGATGCCATAGACTGGAGTAAAGTGTCAGAGTGGAGTGGTGTAGCTAGTAATCGTGAAGAGAGTAATACATTGGCATAGAATATCATAGAGTGGAGTGGTGCAGAGTGTCATAGAGTGGATTATTGTGGCGTGTCAGAGTAGAGTGTTGTGGGGTGTCGTAGAGTGACGTGGAGTGTCGTACAGTGGAGTGTCATATAGGGGAGTGTCATACAGTGGAGTGACAGAGTGGAGTCGCCTAGAGTGAAATGTCAGAGTGAAGTAAGAGTTTCATAGAGTGGAGTATCATAGAGCGGAGTATCGTAGAGTGGAGTGTCAAAGTGAAGTGGCGTGGAGTGGCATAGAGTGGAGTGGAATGGCATGGAGTGGAATGGCATAGAGTGGAGTGGACTGGCAGAGAGAAGTGGTATAGAGTGGAGTAAAGTTTTGTGGAGTGTCAGAGTGGAGTGTTTAAGAGTGGTGTAGGGTGTTGCAAAGCAGAGTGGCTAAGAGTGTCGTGGAGAGGATTGGCATAGCTTAGAGGGGAGCAGCAGAGTTTTGTCGTTTTTCATGGAGTAGTGTGTACGGGCATAGAGTAGAATGAAATTGCACAGAGTGGAGTACGAATGATGTGGTAGTGTACTGCCATTACAGACAAAACCTTTTCAATTGAAATGACCATTACATTTGCATAGACAGAGTTTTACTGATTAAACTATACAGTGCACAAACAATGTTTGGAAATGGCATCTCCAAGTGCATTGATTTGTTCGTAGTAAAACATTGGTTTCCTTCACACTTCAGATTCACAAACAATGTGCTTTATTTCAGCTTTCCTAACTCTGATATATTCTGAAGTATTTGCACAATTCATTTATAGACATTTACATGTTGTTGTGTGTTATTTTTTCTAACATCATACAGCCTTTCATCTCACATGGGTACTCAGCAAGATTATTACATAAATCCTCCCACTTTGAAGTCAGAGTAAGAAAAGTAAACATCAAGCTCCCTCAGAAGACAGAGCCAGACATTTGCCCTGTGTCTTTGAATACACTGCAAATGTGACAAGATAAGAACAACATTTATTGGCCTGTTTACAGAACACGGACACTTGTGGAAGAATACAAGGAATGATGGTAAACAGGAGATACTCCATGGGAGGCACAAAAGCTGGACAGCCTAAAACAAATGAAGCCAGCAACTAGAAAGCAAGTAAATGTGAGCTACAAACCACAAAACCAATGGTGAGCAATGGGCAGAATACATTCCTAGAGGAGCTTTCAGAATTGTCCCCAAGATCTCTTTGTAAGCAGCTGTCTGGCAGGATTCAACCTAAAAAGGAATAATACTTCACCAAAATCATGAACTACACAATGAATTAAACCTCAGGAGTTTTGTATGAGATATCTAAGAAGCTTCACCACTGTCAGTCATTTGGTGCTATGTTAAGCTTTCAAAATCTCGAGTGCATTAATGCGTATTATTCTAGTCTGGAAAATAGTTTCTCCCCGATCCAGTTGCTAGGATGTGAGTTTTTGAATGTGGACTGAACTGCTGTGAAGAAGAATGCATTTGCATTTAGAAAAACATTGTGGTCCATTAAACTTTATATTTCCCAGTAAAATGTATCTTTTCCCCTGCTGGATACATGGATACATATAAAGTACAATGCCCAAAATGTAAAATACTGCAACTAGATCTAGTTGAAACGTCTAACTGGTCAACTTCATTTCACCCACCCTATTGGCATTCTCTAGTAAAACCATGACCATTTTGCTTCCATTATTCCCCTGCCCGATCTCAGCCCTCTGAGTTTTCCTTTTCCACTCTTATCGGGTTTCTCCTTGCAGACTACCAGCTCTCTTTGGGGCTCAGTTTTCCCCGTCATGCTCCCCAGTGTCTCCAAAACCCATGAGTTTACCCTTGTCTCTCCTGCTCATCCAGCCTTTGTGAGTCTACGTCTTATGGGCTCTCCATTGCTCCTGGATACTCTACATGTCCCGGTTATATAAGGGATAAAGTACCCGCTGCCTTTTATAAGGACATTGCAAATCACCGAGGAGTTTCATAACCATATGCAGTAGCGAGGCCGAAGGCAGAGTTCCTTGATAAGGTTATGGAACTCCTCTGTGAATTGCAATATCCTCATAATATAGGGCAGGGAGTACTTTATCCTATATAATACATAGTCACATCATCACCTTTCCTACAAACCACATAAATCCTAGGTGCAGAGCTCTTTCATATGAAAAAGAGGCCTGTTTGCAAACGAAAAACAAAAGAACCTCTAGTACAAATTCAAACATACATAAAAACTGTCAGATATGTGTTGCAAAAACATTATAATCAGTTCAATACAAGTGAGTTGTTTATAAAAAAAAAGCTGCAGTAGCTCAAAATGTGTCAAAACACGCAGAAAGATACTAACGTTTTTATAATTATCTAAGGAGTGCAAAAAATAAACACGCTCTTTCTGCTTGTCAATTTAAAACAGAGCAGAAGAAAGAAAAGCAATGTTTCATTTTCGTTGCTTTAAACAGTTGCTTTAATTATGCTCCATTTCCGACCTACCTTTCTCTTCGCTGCTGGCTCTGGCAGTAGGCATTGTGACATCAGAACTCCACTGTAATAAGAGTTCTGACGTCTCTTCTTTATAATCCGCAACTGAGTACGTCACAAATCGCAGATTATAAAGAAATTAGAGATAAGCGTTTATATAGGGATTGCAGAATCCCATGTATTATACCCCACTAACCTTAACCATCAGTTTTTCTTCTTCCTCTCCTTATTTGACTGGGCCTAGGTGACCTGCTGACTGCAGTTTCCCTGAATTCATGTGATTCCTGCTTCATTCTTCATTTATGCACCCCACACTCCCCAAGACCCCTGCCAGTCGTATTTTCCCTTTTACTTCCCTACTTCATCACCCTAACCCTAAAATCTCAAACTCCACTCCAGTCTTCAAACTTTCCCTGGAGGGTGAGGACCTCCGGTCAAAGAAAATCTTACTCTTCAGCTCTGCTGTCTCTATTTTTCCCCGAGGAAAACACTCCTTCCCACTATACCCCAGATTCATCAATGTCCCGATTTGCGAGTCCTTAATAGCGATTAAGGAATCACTATTAAAGACTCGCAAAACGGGATTCATGTAGAAATCGCAATATTAAATGCGATTTCTACTGCTTCCTTATTTGCGATTCGCAATTAGCGGATCGCAAATAAGGAAGCGATTTCAAGGGTGCCAGGGTGTCCAAAGGACACCCTGTAGCACCCCTGAAATGGTAACTTACACTGGTGTTGAGCACACACATGTCCAAAGAACATGTGTGTGTGTAACATACAAATTAGAAAAAAGCACTAAAGTGCATTTTTCTAAGTTTTCGCTACTTACCACGAAGTCAGACTTCGCGGTAAATAGCGGCCCCAGATTGCGAATTCACAATTCTAAAATGTTTCATGAATTGCATTTAAGGAATCTCAAATTGAGATTCCTTAACCCCTTCCATGCTCATGACGAGCTCAGCTAGTCATGCAGTACACTGCTTGTGTGCTCATGACAAGCTCACCTCGTCATGAACAATGGGATTCAAAAATGGTCAGCATAGAGGATGAATTGCTGTAGCATTGATAGTGTTAAATGCAATTCCTTGCGATTTCAAAATTTGCGATTTTTGCATTTGGGACGATGAATCCCAAATGCAAAAAAAGCGCTCGCAAAGGGCCAGATTCTCAGAATCTGGCCCTTTGTGAGCCGATTTTGGCTTCATGAATCTGGCTGTAAGAAACCAATGTCCTTTTGGAATTTCTGGACTTTTTGCCTCAATGACGACCTCAAAGCAGAAAAGTCCACCCCTAAAAAACTCTTCAATAAACTGTTTTGTAATGGGGAGTCAGTACAGTTTGTTTCAGAAAAGATCATTGTAGTTTGCCCTTCCGGCTTGTTTCTTGCCTCCGGTGAAGAGGCAAGCCTTTAATTTTTCCTTAGCTGCTGCTATGTTCTTATCCAGGAAGAGATCCTCATCTCCCTATTGTTACATCTGTCTGCACCAGAATAGGATTAATCTGAAACTGTACATCCCAGAAGGCCAATCTCTTTTCTCAAACGATGTCCTGAAAAATGTCCATTGCCTCTCTGTGCAGAAGGGCCGCTCCAGAGTCTAGTGCCTGTATGGGTGTATCAGCTCTTTTGCCACCTCAGACTCAGGGCCTGGAGGTGCCCGTGCACTCTTCTGCGGCCTTGATTCAGATGCCTTGCTTCTGTAGACTCAGGAAGCCTGCTATTAGTTCAGTAGATTGTTGTGGGTCTGGTCTCGGCGAGGACATTTTTCACTTTGGCATTGCTTTCCAACCCTTCGGGTCATTCTCTGTTTAAATTTAGTGCCCAATCTCTGCACCTGAGGACTCTCACAAGCCTTCTTCTGTGGTCTCTAGCTTCTAGAGGGCCTTATGTTCACTACCTATCCCCAACTCTCATCCTTTATCTTCACTCCCAAGCACTCGAGGACCCTGATGCGGCAAATGGGTCTCAACGATACTGCACTTCTTTCTGAACCTTTATAAGAACTTCACAGGTTTTGCATAAGCGTACGTTGTTCTAAGTGACTTTGTGCCAACTTGTGGACTTTACGATCCTTTAGGGCATGGTCTCAACACTGGGTCCTGCTTTTTCAGATTTTGAGCACCACTTCAGGCCATGTGGCCCTACGGGTCCCTGGCATTCTTATTAGCACCTCCCTTCTGGGGCCTCTTGCATCCCAGGTCAGAATTCAGCACTAGCCTCTCGTCCACTCTCTCCCTAGCTGTGATGTATAAAAAAAACAGACCAACGGGCCTCATTGGAACACTATACGTCGTCTTCGTCCGGGTACCATGCTTCTTCTTTGTGCTTCTCTCTGCTCCTAGGGTAATTGATTTTTAGCTTTTCAAGAACAAACTCCCACTTTGGGAGTTCATTCTTCAAAGACAAAAAAGTTTACCAAGCAGGCCTAGCCATCAGGCCCAGAAATCATGGCATCTGCTAGGCCAACTCTTCGGCCTTCAGACCACCTGTTGTAGCAGAGTTGGTCAGAAGACTTAAAGAGCCTCACAAGGCAGCCAGAGAGCTCTACATCTGATGGGCAGGGCAGCCTTCTGCCAGAGGGTTAAGGCCTTAGCCGACCGCAACTATAAATGATGACCTTTAGTAAAAATCTACCATGATCTTTTTTTAGACCTTGCAACTAAAAGGAATAGGTACATAATCACAGATTGCTTTTTGAAATGCATAAAAATGTGGAAGACTTTTGCATTGACATACACTCCATAACGACCCTTTGAATTCTTATACCAATACACTTAAAATAGCCCCAAGGCGACTGAAATGAAATTCATGACTCGTCATTATCGTGGTCAATTATTTGGTCTTGTCAGTTACCTTTCTGTAATAGGGAAAGGGTCATGTGCCAATCAAAAGTATAACATTCCAAACACGCTGTCAAATTCATTCACAGACGTTATGTTTAGATTTTAATAGGTTCTCAAGGGAAGGGAGCATTTATAATCTGCATCGTTTTGACATGAGCTCAAATTACTCATTTCTCATCAAGGAGCGTGACGATTTGGCTATGATTTCTGAGACAGTGCACTGCACATACTTACAAAAAGTATATTTATGGTCCCATTCATTTCTAGGACAAAAGCATATATCAATGTTTGTAGGGGCTTTTAAAATACAAGGTATGAACTTACAAAGTAATTATGTATATTTTCACAATATAAAGCTTGCACTGTGAATAAACAGAATCTTTATCCCCGCAATAATTTTAGGAGTTCAAGAAAGACTTACCTTCCTGAAAAAAATTAATGTTCGAGTTACCCTGATAATCAAAACCTTAAAGGGGCAATTGCGAGCGGAGAGGTATAGCTGGGTGGGGTTGTGCTCAATTACAGGTGGCCTGATGTTCCCACAGCCTGACTTACCTGCCACAGGAAAACCAGAAATGATTTACAGGCCAATGTGAGAAGTTGGCCTGGTATATGATGCTCACTAGTTCTAGTGATCACCTTGTACCATGCCAAGCAACCCTTATGGTGCAGGTTGTAAAGTCAACCTTATAGACAAGCTATCCTAGGGGTTGCATGGACTAAGCAGTCTTAGGCTAAACTCTGTAAAGGCATGTGAAGCAAGCTGTTTTACCATACACAATCCCTTGAATACCAAATGAAAGGACACCACACAGATATATATTGAAAATATATATAGATTTATTACTACAAATATCCCTGATACTCTTTATGAGCACAGAAGCAAATGCGTTAAAACAAAACACAGTTTAAATACACAAAAGTTTCACAATATGGATGAGCCCTAGGGGCCACCTAAACCATATACTAAAATAGTGGTATAAGAACCACTATGGGGAAAGTGAAGAGGCCTAGGGAATCGCTGGAGCTGTTCGGGACTAGCAGTGAAGAAGTCGGGAAAGGCCAGCGGGACTTGGGAGCAGTGCAGAAAGTGCACGCTTTACCAATGCAATGTCAATGGTGCGTAAAAAGTACAAAGTTAGTTAGAAAGGAACCTTCCGAGTGACCTAGAAAGCTGAAACTTGAGACACAGACACTAGAGGTGTGTACCAGTGTGGGAACACCGGCGGAGCTGAGTTACCTCACCCACAGGAAGCGGGTGCATAGGGTCGAAGTAGTGTCGGGTTTCGTCACGCAGGTCGATGGTGCTTGGAGTTGGAGATGCTGCAGGCGGCTCGATGTGAAGAGTTCCGGTGGATCCAAGGGTGGATCTGAAGAGGTGAAGACCTGAAAGCAGAGGGGACAATGTTCAAAGTCACTAGCCAGTGACTACCGTGGAACCAGAGTGGAACCAGGCGATGTCGGGTGCAAACAGGCGTCGAGGTGTAGCTTCTCTCTGCAGCCACGTGGACCCGAGGGGTCGAAGACGTCCAGGAGTCGGTCACGAGCTGTCCCACGCAGGCTTCTCGCTGTTGGCGGTGTCGGCGACTTGATAGAAGCAAACAGGCCTTGGCTAATGTAAGCCACGCAGGAATCGAGAAAGGCTTGTTACTCGGACCAGCAAGGTCAGAGCAGGTACTCCTTCTTACAGGAGCAAGGGCAAGTCTGGAGCAACCAGACCCGCAGTGAAGGTTGTAGGTTTCGTCGCCAAGATGGCCGCTAGCCACGTGGCAAGTGGCTGGGATGGCGCGTCGAGTGGCACGATGCAAAAGGGCCCCACGCAGATCGTGGAGATGCTGGGGGGCTGATCTTCGGTGCAAGGGCTGCTCGAGGTTAGGGCTTCTCAAACCCCAAAGCACAGCGTCGAGGGTGCCTCTGATGCCGCACAGTCAGCGTCTCGGGGGTCTTCCAAGATGTCCGGTCCCACGTCTCTCGGTGCCTCCACGGGTCCCTTCTTTGCAGGGACTGTGGATCAGGCTGTGAGAAGTCTAGGAGTCTGGGTCTTGTCAGGCTCTGGGCTCGGGCTCCGGCGGGAGGCGGCGGCAAAGCAGACGTCGGGTTGCTGGTTGGTGCCTGTGTTCACAGGGTGGTCACTCCTTGGCCACAAGGGAGATTCTCTTCCGTCTTCTGTGCAGCAGAATGTCGAAGTCCAGTCTTCTTCTGTATTTCAAGTTGATTCAGGATGATCTGAAGTCTCAGGACACAGCTCCCACTCTTATTTGAATCTGGGGGGCCGGATCACCTACTAGGTCTCTCCTCTGGGTGGAACCAGGAAGGGGGGTGGTTACACCCCCTTTCCTTTGTCCAGTTTCGCGCCAGGACTGGGGCTGGAAAGCCCCAGCACCGGTTTGAACTGGCCTATGCACAGGGACACCTTGTGTGCCCCAGGCATGTCTGATTCTATTCAGCCCTGTCCTACCCAATACACAAAATCCTGTCTGGAGTGGTGCTAGCACCTCCCCAGGCAGGAAACCCTTTGTCCAAGCTGCCCTCGCTGGAAGGACTCCCAGCAGCAGGAGGTCAGACTTGTGTCTGTGGTGGCAGCATCCATTTTGGGATGCTAAGGCTCTGTTTAACTTTAACCGGGGTTCAGGCTAGGTACATGTCGTGCCCCTCTAGAAGGGTGGAATGCTACCCCCGTCGCCAGAACTGGCGAGGGGGTAGTATTCCAATTCGTATGACACCTTACTCGACATGTTTTGATAAAGCCAAACCCAAGATAGCATTTAACCACGAGGTTCATAATGCACTTAAGAGTATATGGTATGGCAATATCATGAAACAGCTAAAGGACATGGTTCCGAAAGCTGCAGACAAGCTCAGCTCATGCTAGAGCACCATCTCACATATTTCCAAGCACTCTGCCTCCAGGATTGATGAGGCCTTCCATAGGAGTGGCTGATAGGAACATATGTGTCCATTTTAGGTTAGGTATAGGCATACTACACCTAAGTAAGGGGTGGTTACACCGACTTACCCCAGCTGAGTGATCAGCCAGTTGTGTCAAATATGGAGGCCAGGCCAGGGGTGGCACAATACATGCTGCAGCCCCTGGTAGGCCTTGGAAGCACCTATGCCCTGGGTACCTGGGTACACTGTTACAGGGGCCAATAAGGTGAACCAGTTCCAATTTCGTTATGCACCTAAAGTACATGGATAACAATTTAGAGAGAGAACAGCAGGCGGTGGGTCTGATTAGCAGGCCCACAGCCACATTAAGTCATAAACCAGTGAAGCAAAAAGCAAAAATTTGGGGTGACCATAGGATAGCAGACCCTACTCTCCTACACAACCCCCCCCAAACGCAGGGACATTAGACTAACCTTGACCAGCTGTGTCTTCATGTTCTAAGTGGAAGTACCTGGAGAGACCATCTGCATTACCATGGTCAGTCACTGGGCGGTGCTCCACTGTAAAGTCCATCCCCTGTAGGGAAATGGACCACCTGAGCAGTTTGGGGTTTTCACCCTTCATCTGATTAAGCCATAAGAGGGGCTTATGGTCGGTCTGAATCTTGAAGTGAGTGCCAAACAAGTATGGTCTTAACTTCTTCAGGGCCCACACCACAGCAAAGGCCTCCCTCTCAATGGCTGACCAACGTTTCTCTCTGGGGGTCAGCCTTCTGCTAATGAAAGCAATGGGCTGGTCTTGACCATCTACATTAAGTTGTGAAAGCACAGCTCCCACTCCCAACTCAGAAGCATCTGTTTGGACAATAAACTCTCTGGAGTAGTCAGGACTCTTCAGGATAGGTGCAGAGCACATGGCCTTCTTCAGGTCATCAAATGCCTTTTGACAGTATTCTGTCCACTGAACCTTTTTGGGCATCTTCTTGGATGTCAGATCATTAAGAGGAGTCACAATGGACCCATAGTTCTTAACAAACTTCCTGTAGTACCCAGTCAGGCCCAAGAAAGCTCTGACCTGAGTCTGGGTAGTTGGAGGAGTCCAGTCCTTTATGGTCTGAATCTTACTCTCCAGTGGTTGAACTTGGCCTCCACCCACAAGGTGGCCCAAGTACACAACCTTACTCTGCCCTATCTGGCACTTGGTTGCCTTGATAGTGAGGCCTGCCTTTTGCAGAGCCTCTAGCACTTCCTTCAGGTGGACCAGGTGATCCTCCCAGGTGGAGCTAAAGACAGCAATATCATCCAGATATGCTGCACAAAAGTCATCCAACCCAGTAAGGACTTGATTCACCAACCTTTGGAAGGTGGCAGGTGCATTTTTCAAACCAAAGGGCCTCACCACAAACTGGTAATGCCCACTGGGGGTAGAAAATGCTGTCTTGGCCTTAGACTCCTCAGCTAACCTGATTTGCCAGTAGCCAGCTGTCAAGTCAAATGTGCTCAAATACTTGGCAGAAGCCAATTTGTCTATGAGCTCATCTGCTCTTGGAATTGGGTGTGCATCTGTCCTGGTGACAGCATTGAGTCCTCTGTAGTCCACACAGAACCTCATCTCTCTCTTCCCATCTTTGGTGTGAGGATTGGGGACCAGACCCACTGGGCTAGCCCAGGGGCTCTCTGAAGGCTCAATGACACCTAACTCCAGCATCTTTTGTACCTCAGCCTTGATACAGTCTCTGACATGGTCAGGCTGCCTGTAAATTGTGTTCTTTACAGGAAGACTATCACCAGTGTCCACCACATGGGTACACCAGTTAGTCTGACTGGGTGTCAGGGAGAACATATGTCGATATGACTGCAAAACCTGTCTGCAGTCATGTTGCTGATGTTCAGTGAGGCTGCCATCTAAGGCCACACCATCAACTGAGCCATCCTCAGGGTTCTGAGTCAGCAGGTCTGGGAGAGGGTCACTCTCTTCCTCCTGCCCCTCATCTGTAGCCATGAGCAAGCCCATGTCTGCCCTGTCAACATATGCTTTCAGACTGTTAACATGGAGCACCCTGTGAGGGCTCCTGGGAGTTCCAAGGTCCACCAAGTAGGTAACCTCTCCCTTTTTCTCCATGATTGTATGGGGTCCAGACCATCTGTCTTGGAGTGCTGCTGGGGCCACTGGCTCCAACACCCATACCTTCTGTCCAGGCTGGTACTCAGTCAGGACAGCCTTTTGGTCATGCCAGGCTTTCTGTAAGGCCTGGCTAGCCTCAAGGTTTTTGGAGGCCTTCTCCATATACTCAGCCATCCTGGAGCGGAGACCAAGTACATAGTCCACTATGTCTTGCTTGGGCTTTTTGAGAGGTAACTCCCATCCTTCCCTCACCAGACATAGGGGTCCTCTTACAGGATGTCCAAACAACAATTCAAAGGGGCTGAAGCCAACTCCTTTTTGTGGGACCTCTCTGTAAGCAAACAGAAGGCAGGGCAGAAGGATATCCCATCTTCGCCTGAGCTTCTCAGGTAATCCTTTGATCATGCCCTTTAGGGTCTTGTTGAATCTCTCAACAAGCCCATTGCATTGTGGATGATAGGGAGTGGTGAACTTATAGTTAACACCACACTCCTTCCACATAGCTGTCAAGTAACCTGACATGAAGTTTGCACCTCTATCAGATACTACCTCCTTAGGAAACCCCACTCTGGAGAAAACTCCAAGTAAGGCCCTGGCCACAACAGGAGCTGTTGTGGTCCTAAGTGGAATTGCCTCTGGGTACCTGGTGGCATGGTCCACCACCACCAGTATGAATCTGTGCCCAGATGCTGTAGGGGGATCCATTGGACCAACAATGTCAATCCCCACTCTTTCAAAGGGCACCCCCACCACAGGTAGTGGTATTAGGGGGGCCTTTGTGGTACCACCTGCTTTGCCACTTGCTTGGCAGGTTACACAGGAGCGACAAAACTCCTTTGTATCTTCTGACATGTGAGGCCAGTGAAAGTGACAGACAAGTCTGTCCCATGTTTTGTTCTGGCCTAGGTGTCCTGCTAAGGGAATATCGTGTGCCAAGGTAAGAAGGAAGCCCCTAAATTGCAGAGGTATGACCAACCTCCTGGCTGTACCAGGCTTGGGGTCTCTACCCTCTGAATAAAGGAGCCCATCATCCCAATAAACCTTATGGGTACCTTGAGCATTCCCAGCAGCCTCAGCAGCAGCCTGCTGTCTGAGGGGTTCAAGAGAAGGACAGGATAACTGAGCCTGCCCCAAGTCTGCCCTAGAAGGTCCCCCTGTCCCCAGAAACTCAACCTGATCAGGTTCAAGTTCTATAGGGACAGTTCCTTCAGGGGTCTCAGAATCATCTTCCTGTGAAGGCTGATCCTCACTTGTAGGCATTTGGGAAGGCACAGCCTTTGCCCTCCTGTTCCTTGTCTTGGAAGGTACTTGGTCCATTGTTCCAGGATCCAAGACCTGAGGTTCAGAGAGGCACTTTTTGGCCTGTGACCTGGTCACAGCAAGGACATGTGATGATATCCCTAACATCTCTGCATGAGTCCTGTACTCAACTTCTGACCATAGAGAGCTCTCCAGGTCATTGCCCAACAAACATTCTACTGGGAGATCAGCACTAACCACAACTCTTTTTAGGCCAGTTACCCCTCCCCAGGAAAAGTTAACAATTGCCACACTATGTGTAGTAGTGGCATTGCTGCATTGGTCACCAGGTAATTATCACCTGATATGTACTGTCCAGGGTCCACAAAGCTAGGCGTCACCATAGTGACACTGGCACATGTGTCCCTGTATGCTTGAGCCACTTTTTCATTAATTAAAGGTGTCTGTCTGTACTTGCCCAAATTATTGAGACTGACAGTAGGGGAGAAATCAATCTCCCCATCACAGATCAGAACAGCCTGTGTGGGGACTCTGACTAGGTCAGAATCTCCATCAGTTCCCAAGGTGATACCCACTACCCCCTTAGTATGTGGTCCAACACTGCCAGCTGTACTAGTGGGTGCAGGTGCCTTAGGGGCTGCAGTGTTGGTGGCTCCACCCTTTTTACAATCACTTGTCCAGTGAGTGGTGTTTTTGCAAAAGCTACACCAGGGTTTTCTTTGACCTTCTTTCTTCTTCTTCTTGGAAGTTTGGGACCCACCCTCAGTATTAGTTTGGGGCCCTGTTGAAGACTTCTGGTCTTTAGCTTTCTGCTCCCCACCCTTCTGGTCTGTTTTCTTTTGGTCACCACCCTGGTTCTGGTTCTGGTTCTTTTGCTTAACTCTGGTTCTAACCCATTTGTCTGCCCTCTTTCCCAATTCTTGGGGAGAGGTTAGATCTGAGTCAACCAAATGTTGATGCAACTGCTGGTTCTGACAGTTATTTAAAATCTGTTCCCTCATAAGCAAATTGTACAATCCTTCATAGTCTGTAACCTTACTTCCCAGCAACGAGCCCTCCAGAGCCTTAGTGGCACATTCAACAAATTCAGACCAGTCCTGAGTCTGTGTCTTCTGGGTATCTCTGAACATTAACCTGTACTGTTCAGTGGTTAAGCCTAACCCATCAATCAGAGCACTCTTCAGGACCAGGTAGTTTCTAGACTCCCCATCACTAACTGTGAGGAGTCTGTCTCGGCCTCTACCTTCAAAGGAGAGCCACAAGATTGCTGCCCACTGCTCCTGAGGAACCTGCTGTACTTTGCAAGCTCTCTCAAGTGCAGTCATCCACTTGTGGATATCATCCCCAGCTTTGTAGGGGGGCACAATCTTACTCAGGTTTCTCTTGTCATAGGACCTGCCTTTATCCTTAGGGATAGTGCTGCCACCAGTGGGTTCTAACCCACTCTCTCTAGGCTGCCTTGCTCTAGCAAGTTTCTCTTTGGCCAGGGCAACTTCTAACTCTTGTCTCTGGATCCTAAGTTCAGCCTCTCTCATTTTGGCCTCATGTTCCCTTCTCTGAGGGCTAGTCAACTCCCTTCTGGAGTTGCCATGAGAACCTCTAGAAACATGGGAAGTATTGGATTCACCTGAGTGATTCCTCCTCCTCCTATGCTCCTGGTTAAGTCCATTTGGGGGTCTGAATGGGTTGGACCCACCTTCAGTCCCAAATAAGCTTAAGTTAGCCTGGTTAAGCCTGCTGACTAACACCTGGCTATTTCCATCATCAGAATCACTTTCTTCCACCTCCTCCTCTTCTTCTTCCTCAGGCTGAGTATTCCCAGTGGTCTGGTTTTCCTCATCTATCTGGACGACAGGGGCAGGGGCATCAGAGTTATCATCTTCAGTGGGGGATCCTCCATCTCCAGTCCCTGAGGGGCCTGGTTTGGAGTCCCTTAGAGCTTCAGACTGGTCTAAAAGCTCTCTGAGGTGTCCTGCTGTAGGAGAAGGACCTGTTTTGATTCCTCTCATGGAACACAGTTGCTTCAGTTCCTTAAATGGAAAGGTAGCAAATTTGGATGGTGCCCTTGGAGGGTCACTCTCAACAGAGGTGGTTCCATTGGATCCCTCTGCTCCAGACATTGCTCTAGTGTGGTGGATGTGTTGCAATCTACCTACACTGGTGTTTTCCTACAAAACCTATCTAGTAGTTGTAGTCAGGGTGTGCTACTCCCTATCCTCTACAACAGCTAAGTTCAGTAGAACTTAAGTATATCTAGTCTTGTTTTAGTGTACCTATCAGGTACCTGTATGATCTTTCAAATGATATTTTCAAAGATTGTAATGGTAAAACAACAGCAAGCTCAAATCCCACCGCTGCCACCAATGTGAGAAGTTGGCCTGGTATATGATGCTCACTAGTTCTAGTGATCACCTTGTACCATGCCAAGCAACCCTTATGGTGCAGGTTGTAAAGTCAACCTTATAGACAAGCTATCCTAGGGGTAGCATGGACTAAGCAGTCATAGGCTAAACTCTGTAAAGGCATGTGAAGCAAGCTGTTTTACCATACACAATCCCTTGAATACCAAATGAAAGGACACCACACAGATATATATTGAAAATATATATAGATTTATTACTACAAATATCCCTGATACTCTTTATGAGCACAGAAGCAAATGCGTTAAAACAAAACACAGTTTAAATACACAAAAGTTGCACAATATGGATGAGCCCTAGGGGCCACCTAAACCATATACTAAAATAGTGGTATAAGACCCACTATGGGGAAAGTGAAGAGGCCTAGGGCCTGGGGAATCGCTGGAGCTGTTCGGGACTAGCAGTGAAGAAGTCGGGAAAGGCCCGCGGGACTCGGGAGCAGTGCGGAAAGTGCACGCTTTACCAATGCAATGTCAATGGTGCGTAAAAAGTACAAAGTTAGTTAGAAAGGAACCTTCCGAGTGGCCTAGAAAGCTGAAACTTGAGACACAGACACTAGAGGTGTGTACCAGTGTGGGAACACCGGCGGAGCTGAGTTACCTCACCCACAGGAAGCGGGTGCATAGGGTCGAAGTAGTGTCGGGTTTCGTCACGCAGGTCGATGGTGCTTGGAAGCTGGAGATGCTGCAGGCGGCTCGATGTGAAGAGTTCCGGTGGATCCAAGGGTGGATCTGAAGAGGTGAAGACCTGAAAGCAGAGGGGACAATGTTCAAAGTCACTAGCCAGTGACTACCGTGGAACCAGAGTGGAACCAGGCGATGTCGGGTGCAAACAGGCGTCAAGGTGTAGCTTCTCTCTGCAGCCACGTGGACCCGAGGGGTCGAAGACGTCCAGGAGTCGGGCACGAGCTGTCCCACGCAGGCTTCTCGCTGTTGGCGGTGTCGGCGACTTGATAGAAGCAAACAGGCCTTGGCTAATGTAAGCCACGCCGGAATCGAGAAAGGCTTGTTACTCGGACCAGCAAGGTCAGAGCAGGTACTCCTTCTTACAGGAGCAAGGGCAAGTCTGGAGCAACCAGACCCGCAGTGAAAGTTGTAGGTTTCGTCGCCAAGATGGCCGCTAGCCACGTGGCAAGTGGCCGGGATGGCGCGTCGAGTGGCACGATGCAAAAGGGCCCCACGCAGATCGTGGAGATGCTGGGGGGCTGATCTTCGGTGCAAGGGCTGCTCGAGGTTAGGGCTTCTCAAACCCCAAAGCACAGCGTCGAGGGTGCCTCTGATGCCGCGCAGTCAGCGTCTCGGGGGTCTTCCAAGATGTCCGGTCCCACGTCTCTCGGGGCCTCCACGGGTCCCTTCTTTGCAGGGACTGTGGATCGGGCTGTGAGAAGTCTGGAAGTCTGGGTCTTGTCAGGCTCTGGGCTCGGGCTCCGGCGGGAGGCGGCGGCAAAGCAGACGTCGAGTTGCTGGTTGGTGCCTGTGTTCACAGGGTGGTCACTCCTTGGCCACAAGGGAGATTCTCTTCCATCTTCTGTGCAGCAGAATGTCGAAGTCCAGTCTTCTTCTGTATTTCAAGTTGATTCAGGATGATCTGAAGTCTCAGGACACAGCTCCCACTCTTATTCGAATCTGGGGGGCCGGATCACCTACTAGGTCCCTCCTCTGGGTGGAACCAGGAAGGGGGGTGGTTACACCCCCTTTCCTTTGTCCAGTTTCGCGCCAGGACTGGGGCTGGAAAGCCCCAGCACCGGTTTGAACTGGCCTATGCACAGGGACACCTTGTGTGCCCCAGGCATGTCTGATTCTATTCAGCCCTGTCCTACCCAATACACAAAATCCTGTCTGGAGTGATGCTAGCACCTCCCCAGGCAGGAAACCCTTTGTCCAAGCTGCCCTCGCTGGAAGGACTCCCAGCAGCAGGAGGTCAGACTTGTGTCTGTGGTGGCAGCATCCATTTTGGGATGCTAAGGCTCTGTTTAACTTTAACCGGGGTTCAGGCTAGGTACATGTCGTGCCCCTCTAGAAGGGTGGAATGCTACCCCCGTCGCCAGAACTGGCAAGGGGGTAGTATTCCAATTCGTAGGACACCTTACTCGACATGTTTTGATAAAGCCAAACCCAAGATAGCATTTAACCGCGAGGTTCATAATGCACTTAAGAGTATATGGTATGGCAATATCATGAAACAGCTAAAGGACATGGTTCCGAAAGCTGCAGACAGGCTCAGCTCATGCTAGAGCACCATCTCACATATTTCCAAGCACTCTGCCTCCAGGATTGATGAGGCCTTCCATAGGAGTGACTGATAGGAACATATGTGTCCATTTTAGGTTAGGTATAGGCATACTACACCTAAGTAAGGGGTGGTTACACCGACTTACCCCAGCTGAGTGATCAGCCAGTTGTGTCAAATATGGAGGCCAGGCCAGGGGTGGCACAATACATGCTGCAGCCCCTGGTAGGCCTTGGAAGCACCTATGCCCTGGGTACCTGGGTACACTGTTACAGGGGCCAATAAGGTGAACCAGTTCCAATTTCGTTATGCACCTAAAGTACATGGATAACAATTTAGAGAGAGAACAGCAGGCGGTGGGTCTGATTAGCAGGCCCACAGCCACATTAAGTCATAAACCAGTGAAGCAAAAAGCAAAAATTTGGGGTGACCATAGGATAGCAGACCCTACTCTCCTACAGCCACAAATTCGGAAGGTAAAATTGCATTTGGAGGTACAGCTGAACCCGCCCAACTTCTATGGCACAGTGGGACCAGGTAGTGTTGCCCTTTAAGGACATATTATTTCCTTGCCACTGCAACCCTCCGCACTCCCCTTCTAACACCCACCCCCGCACCAACACCTTCCGCGTACCCGCACTACCTGTTAAGAGCAGGTGGTGAATGTGAGTGCTAATCCCCACAGAGCTTAAACGTCTCTGTCGGATATCAACTGGAAAAACAGGCTAGCCCAGTTATTCCCCAATTTATGGGAATTAACGTTTACCAGATGCATCTAGGTGCAGTTATATAAGCTTATTCATTCTGCCCACCCACCTCTGCATCTAACTGCGCCCTACTTGTAACCAGGACCTACATGTACCTATTATGCAGTCTGGTGACAATACCTTATGTCATTGAAGCTATAATCCTAGAATGGATTGCCAGTCAACCAAAACGCACCACGAACATTTTTGTTATTAACAGTGTGCGTCCCGTATATTTTTAAACAAATCCACTTCGAGTTTTTCCTAGAACCTGGACAATTGTCATGCTTTTGGGTAATTTTCTCATTGTTACTACTGGCTACTTAGTTATTTGCTAAAAAGAAAAAAATGTGCAGTAGCTTTTAGATTTTACATATAGAGACTACTCGCTGAGTCTCATGTAGCCCATCTTATATCCTCGAAATACAGCTAGTTTTTTTTGCATTTTCCTATTGTGTTTTTTCAGAATTCCGTTTTTTGCTTTGTTTTTCAGTTTTGCACTGCGACGCAGTAGTCTGGCATCTGCAATGTTTTATTATCCCTGAATCACTCAAAATTTTCGTTCAGTTGCCTTAATTATATTACGACTTTCTTCAGCAGTTTGCAGCAATGTTGTTGATATAAACAGCCTTACTGTTATGTTTGATCTTTGTAGGCCCTATGGCGAGAGCCGCCATTTTAGGTTTCACCTACCAGACAGGTTTTTGGAAAAGACCTACTGTGAGCTTACCAAGAAGCTACAGTGGGATTACAACATGCACATTGCTTCTCACTGGTTGGCTTTATTGTCACTCTCATGTGCCTGCTTCTTATTCAATAGCTTTCCTTGTCCATCTTGTGCATGTCCGTTCCCTGGAGCACAGCCTCTTTACCATCCTATGGCTTTGCAGATTTGTATCGTTCCACTGCGAATAAAATAGAGATATGGTTGAGGTATATCGACAGCTTTTTTCTAATTTGGAATGGCAGCCAAAATGACTTAAAGGAATTCTTTAACATATTGAATACCAACGAGGTGGGTCTAAAATTCACCTACAATATAAGCTCAAAATGTATTAAGTACTTGGATGTCCAAGTGTATATTGAGACCAATCAAATACATACACAAATCTATCGAAAACCAACTGCAACTAATAGTATTCTCCATGGTGAAGCTTTCACCCGGCAAATTTCATCAGAAGTGTTCCATATGGAGAATTCATCAGAATGAAAAGGAATTGTTCTGCAACAGATGCAGCAGAAAAAATCTAAAAGAGAGTGCAAACCGTTTTATGAAAAGAGGTTACAAACATAGAGTTGTAAGAGAAGGCCTAGAACGAACCAAAACCATACCTAGAGCTGAAACTCTGATCACCAAGACAAAGATCTCTAATGATGACAAAAAGGGACTGATCCTGACCTACAGTAAGGGGAGCTTCCAAGTCAAAGATCTTACAAAGATATTGGAATGTGTTGGAAAGTGATCCGGATATTGGTAAAACAATTGGACCGAGACCGGAGAAACCTGAGATAACATATCGAAAAGTGGCATCTCTCAAAGACAAACTAGTCAACAGTCATTTTGTTTAAAAAAAAAAAAAATTTAAACTTGGTTGATGGACAATCAGAAAGGATTTGTTCACTGTAACAAATGCAAAGCTTGCAAGATAGGGAAGTCTGTCTAAAGCATCAAAGACTCTTGAGGGAAAACATTCACAATAATTGAAAGAATTACGTGTGACAACTTATGTGGTTTACATGATTAAATGTACTTGCGGCTTGCGCTACATTGGTAGCACTATCTGTCCACTTCGGAAGTGAATTTTGGAACATTTGAGAGCAATCCATACCAAGGACATGAACTATGCCATATCTAAACATCTGCACACCCAACACAGAACCAACTGGGAAAACATCAAGTACTTTGAATTTGCAACAATCCCATACCATGAAAGAGGCAGTAATCGAACTTTAAAGCTGAGAAGATTAGAGTCACGCGTAATAATCAAATTTAAAACAAAGGCTCCTTTTGGGTTGAACGGGGACGAAGAATTGCATGTACATTTATAGAATAAGCTGTCAGTTTAATCTTTGGGCACTAGTCCCGTGATTGAGAGCTGCAAGAGATCCTGTACTTTAAATAGTATATCGGTACAAACCGAGAGGAAATGTAATCTAAATGAAGCGATGATTGGTTATCATAAGTATGAATAAAATGTAAATTTAAACATGCAAAGGAAACGATCCTAATATATATCATTACCGTGCTTTTAGAAAACTATATATCCCAGAATGCATCAAACTGGGTATAGAATGTAACACTATAAAGGGTGAAAGAGAAAAGGGACTCACGTAACCAAAGGCCATTTCTTGGCTGAAACATTGGTGATGGTGGTGTTTACTATGCTTTAATAAAAACAATTTAAACTACAACTTCTGGAGTGCCATTGAATTTTTGTTTTGGGATTTATATGTTCCTTTTACTTCCGGACGGAGAATCAGGTACGAACCACTAACAACTTTCAGTGGAATAAGTACTTTATTGTACACAGGATCTCCAGTGCATGACACGTTTCGACCAGGTTGCCGTGGTCTTGATCAAATGACGTGCAAAGGTACTGATGTGTTTTAAATAGTAATGTGCTATACAATTGGCCACTCCTCCTGTAGTAACAGACATAGACAGCATCCTATATGGCGCCACATGAGCATTAGACACGTACATATTGATACAAAGAAGTGCATAATGTAGTGGCCACACATAAATAGTATTTGAAATAAATGCAATTCAGTTCCTGAGCATAAAGCCAAGTGGCTGAAAATTATTAGGACAATCAGCAGTAACAGAACAATTTAGATTCATGACATCTCTGTTAGTGGAGGATCCTATTATTAAAAATTGCAAAGCCTGCCATGAGGAGTTGTGGGTGCTGAAGTAAAAGTGCGAGTGAAATATAAAGTGATGTTTGTGACACATACAATTAAAGCTATTCAAACATCATAGCTTCAGTGGTACAGGTTAGAGGCAGTCGATGATTTTTCAGAATGTGAATATTTAGGCTATAAATCAATAGCGTAAAATGCAAAGAATACCTGAACCCAATGAGGGTGACGCTCGGAACAAGAAGACGTATTGTGAGAAACATGTAGCATAGGAAACCATGCCTGACTGCACTAATGTTAATATTATTGCATATTGGTTAGTACCAATATAGAGTGCAAGGTTAAATCCAGCAAGGAAAAGATGTGCAAATGCGCAGTTACAGTACCAAGAGAGAGCAGCATAATGAGTGATTGGTAAAACATAAATATAAATATTAATATACAATTAAATATACATAATACCCAATGAATAGCTTCCATAAAACCGACTAAAACAGAGTCATAACGTTCCCATAAAACCTGTTAAAAACTGAAATATTGGCTAAAAATAAGGTAAAACAGGGGTTAATAACAAGGTCCCATTAGTCGGATAAAGAAAGCCCCTTGGATAAAATATATATACATTTTTCACTGTACAGTTAATTTCATTATCCATGGCCAATCCAAACAGGTTCATGCAGAAATGCTTGGGTGGGTACTGAATACTACCATAATCATAACCTTTTACAAAAAGACGTGCAAGTTTTCACCCGTATTTAACCCATTTGGCATCTTAGTGTCAAATGTCAGGATGTAATGTGTCTCTAGTTGGCACAGCCTCTTTTCTTTTTTCCCCCCTCTGGGACAGCATCAATAACAAAATAAGTTAAATCTTTTAAGTTATTGTTGTGTACCAGATTAAAATGTCGGGCAACAGGGTAGTTGTGGTCCGTATTGATAATGGCACACAAATGTTGCAGGATGCAGTTAAATACCTGCAATTTCGTGCTCCCCACATATTTGAGATGACAAGTACACTCTAATACGTAAACCACAAATTCGGAGCGGCATGTGGACATACCTTTGATTTTAACAGGTATTGGATCAAATGCATCTCTATATTCTTGTTTGCTTACACCAAACTTACAGGCTCGAAAAACATTGCATTTATAGAAGCCTCTTCTGTTGGGTAGCCAGGTAATGTGTGTCATCATGACCTCAGGACTAGTTCTCACTAAAGTGTCCTCATTGAAGGAGCCCGTCTGAATGTAATGGAGGGAGAGTCAGGCAGTATGTGCGAAAGAGTCAAATCAGTTTTAACAATGTGCCAATTATTGAGTATGATCTTTCTGACTTGAGATTCTTGATCACTGAATGTAGTTATGAGTCTTATCGTGTTGGTGTTGCCTGGATTAGCATTATTAGTCGCAGAATCTACTTGACTAGTTGTAACCGTTAACATCTCATTGGTGTTGACCTTGGAGAGTGCTGTGTCTAAATCCTTGCTGTTCTATCCTCTTTTTAAAAACCTTTGAACTGCTTCTGCTTGGCATAGTTTACGATCAGTTTCAGTGCTACAGATTCTTCTTATTCTGAGAAACTCACCGTAGGGAATACTTCTAATGAAATGTCTAGGGTGGGCACTGTGGGCGTGTAGAGTGGAATTTCCAGCCATGCGCATAAAACAACTGTTTGTGAGTGTGCCTGAGGACATGCTCCTCCCACCAGCCAACATGTAAACATGCGGAGCTTGGAGAGAAGCATGCCCCCATGGCCACCCCGCGCAGCTGGTGATACAATTCCCTATTGAATAGGAAAAAATTGTTTAGCAAACACAGTTCAATCATGTGCAGTATCATTGTATTGTGTTGATAACATTGTATGTCTCTGGAATCAAGATAATATTTGTTTTCTGTTAACCCACCACTATGTTGGATACTTGTATACAATGAACAAATGTACATCACAATCAAAAGATACTCTTTTTTCCACATTACAGTTCTAAGTTTGGTTAGAAAATGTCCGGTATCTTTTATAAAGAAGGTAATTTTTCCACAAAATCCTGTAGATAGAAATCAACATATTTGGATGTTGCCTCAAGCACGTGTTTTGTGCTAAAAGTATTGGGCGCCCAGGTACCGGAGTTACTTTTTTGTGGACTTTAGGAATTAGGTAAAGAACCAGAGTGATTGGATGTTCATTTTTTAAGAATTTGTACTCCTTGTTGAGCAGACCTTCCCTTTTCCATTGCGCCAAATGTTCGTGGACCAGTTCTTTAGTATTTTTGATAGCTTGTTGCGTTACTTTTTTGTAACAGGCAGTGTCTGTAAGGTGGCGTTCTGCTTCCTGCATATACATTTGTCTGGGCCACAAAACTATGTTCCCTCCTTTGTCAGCGTTGTTTATTATGATATCAGCTTTTTTGAGTTTATGCATGAGATTAGAGTATTGTTTCTCAGAGTATCGTTTGTATTTCTTTTTTCTCAAAACTTTCCAATTTAATGTCTTCAATTCCTTTGTGACCACATCATTAAAGGTGTCAATGGAGTCTTTGGGCATAAGAGGGACAAAAGTTGACGGTTGACGGTGGACGGAACGGACTGCTCATGGTTCCACTACAAGAAATGCCTATATCCTGTAGATCTGTCTGAGTATTGCCTGTGGCATCTTCTGTATCCGAGCCCAGCGTGTGTATGGATCTTAAAATGGGGATATCTGACACTTGAAAACGAGTGCTGGGCTGATTGGCGCTGGCAATAGTAGTTGCAGATTCTCTGGCTTTGTTCAATTTGAAATGCTTGATAAGTTTCAGTTTACGTATAAACTTAAAAACATCGATGCGTGTTTGAGCATATTTGAAACTATTCCGTGGACAATATGACAAACCCAGCGATAGTAATTGTGTTTCAGCAGTATCCAGGGTGATATCTGAAAGATTGATAACTGTGTTGTCTGGGAAATCTGTAGTAGGTTGTGCACTATTATTTATTTCCTTTGATAGGCTTTGCCTTTTCTGCCTCTCTTGCTGCCCCCTGAGTTTTCGCCTTTGTTTGAGGCACCTATTTCTCCTACTTCTGTTTTCTTGTGGAGTGGTCGAGTCCGCAATGTCTGGCGGCGGTCTTCGATTAGAAAACCCAATTCTTCAGAAGGCGTAAAATTGGTTGGTAATTGTAATTGTGGATTGTCCTCTGAGTCTGAGTTGCTTGGCACTGATGCTTAAATCAGTGTTGGAGCCATCCTGATTTCTGCTGTTTGTTGGAACTAGTCTAGATGCTTGAGGAATCATAGCCTGTCTTTTGGCCGTATCGAATTTACGAGAAAATGTAAACACTCGTCCGGTCTCATAATCTTGTTTGTCTCTGGCAAACTTGTATATTTTTCTTGTTTTTATGGTCTCCTCATGTTTTTTAGGCGGGCATCTATTTCCTCTCTGCCATTCTTTATTGCCTCTTGTTGTTTGTGTGCCTCTAACTTTTCACTTAATGTCTCTATTTGTTTAAGGATCTCCACTCTATCAATGGCTGCGTACTTTACCAATATTCTTACCATATTCATGGAGGCTTCCAGGTTGTTTGAAGCCCATTCCGTGAGCATTGCTGGATTCAGGTTTTCAAAGGACGGCGCAATGAGCACTCTTAAACCTCGAGGCACCCTGCCTGCCTCCACATACTTCTCCAGCGATTTATTTTCCCACCACTTAGAGAGCTCACTACGTAGTAGTTTCTCCAGTTGTTTTAATAAAGTTTCAACGTCGTTGTTCATGCCCGTTTTAGTATTGCCGTCTGCCAGTAGAATTCACATTAACATCCGGCAGATTTAAAAACATAGCTTCGGCAGCTGCCTCCCTGTACGTAGCACGTCCGCTGTGGAAATCATGTTCTCGGTTACAATGTATGTTGTGCACTGCTTACTGGCGATGTATTAATGATTTGGAATGCCAGTAAGCTTGAAATGAAAAGCTTAATCTTGTCACTCGCGCACACGGCTTACTGCACTTGAGCCCGACGGGCTCTCTCGGCGTCCTCTGACTCCGTGGTACCTCCGGGACTACGGCTGTTACCACCGTTGGGCTGCTCACGATCTCTACGTCTGACGGGGGCTGATCGGAAAAAAATACTTCCAGGTCAATTGCTGAATCGCGTCCATGATGTCGACTGAAGCCAGGCAGCCTGCTTTTGGAAGAGAGGGTCCGTAATGGGCGAAGACAGCCGTACTTCCCCCCCGATTCAATGAACTTGCGGATCCTGAGCCAAGTTCCCTATTCCTTACAGACGGAAAATCAGGTACGGACCACTATCAGTGGAATAAGTGCTTTATTGTACAAAAGATCTCCACTGCATGACGCGTTTCGACCGGGTTGCCCCGGACTTGATCACATGACATGCAAAGGTATTGATGTGTCTTAAATAGTAATGTGATATATATATATATATCCAGGAAGCCTGCCGTATCCACAATTCTTGAAACGAGGAAAGCAGGCACGGACCATCAAGTAAGAGCTTGAAAGGTATTTTAATCCAAGTCGGCCATTACGCGTTTCGGTCCGAAGACCTTGATCACATGATGCAAAGGTATTGATGTATCTTAAATAGTAATGTGATATATATCACAAAGAAGGTTGCCCCCCCTGGAGATGCCACTCACGAATGGGTAAACACACAAATGCTGCCGGTGGCTGCAGAGTCAGCACTTCCCCTCGCTTACTTCCATAAATAAAATTGCCAAAAGTATTTCGAGCATTGAACTGCTCTTGATCACTGGCTCTCACTTCACACACGAAGACAGCAAACTGTGTTCAGAACAACTAATTTATTTGATATTCAAGTCCTGCCCCAGTGGACGTTGGCAAAAATGGCATACTGGTTTTGGTAGTCCACTCATCTACTGCCAAAGAACTTGCAGTCCCGCTATTCAAAGCCATGTGGGTATTGCTTGATCCGTGTTCGATTCTGCCACAGTGGGAAATTAAAATTCAATACCTGTCCCCAGTGGGGGGAAGCGATGAAGAAACTGCTGCCGTACTGCCAATATGTACCGGCAGCTCAGGTCCCATTCGTTCCATGCCAAGCTCGCGGCTGCAAGCAATGGGGAGCCGCCTTTCCTGCGGCGGGGCATCACCGCGGCTGAGCTGGCTGCATCATATGTCAAAAAGAAGGTTGCCCCCCTGGAGACGCCACTCACGAAATGGTAAACACAAATGCTGCGGGCGGCTGCAGAGTCAGCACTTCCCCTCGCTTACTTCCATAAAATTTGCCAAACGCGTTTCGAGCATTGAACTGCTCTTGATCACTGGCTCTCACTTCACACACGAAGACAGCAAACTGTGTTCAGGACAACTAATTTATTTGAAATATATATATTAACTATAACTCGCAACCTGTCATGCGCAGTCTTCTCATCAATGATTTAACTGCAAATGTTGCAGTGATATCAGTGATGTCATAGAAGATGTCATGAGTGATGTAATTGTGGGGTAATTGGCAGTGCGTGGTGAGGGCACGATTTATAGTTACCTTAGGGCACAAGTTGTGGTTACTTGAAATTACTATAACTGCATGCCTCCCCGAGCAGGTATCATCCCCGGGGGCCCCAACCCATGGGCCACTTATTTAAATAAAGGGGGAGGTGGGCCACATGGCCGCCCTCCCCGAGCCTCTTGGGACCCCATCCCACAGGGACATAAATATCTCCCCCAAAAAAGTGGAGGGAAGTCAAGTGGCCCCCCTCACCGGGTCTCTTTAGGCCCTTGGGACCCCATCCCCCAGGGACGTATATATTTTTTTAAGGGGAAAAGAATTCCCTGAAGCGTAATGCAAAATGATGGGGGGTCCCCTGCAGAATGTGAAGAGGGGCCCCTGAGTCTCCCATACCTCTCAGATATTTATAGGCCTAAGGCTGAATGGAGCCCCACTAAAGGATTGGGGTCCCCCTGTGCCACTCCCCTGCACTCTCTGTGTTGCTTCCCCTTCAGATGGTTTTCCTTCCCCCACCTGACCTACTTTTTTTCTTTTTGTTTACTGAGCCAACTCACTCAGATCAGCAAACAAAATAGAAAAATAACCTGTGCGCATTCAAAACGACTTTCTGAAAGCCCAGCATCATGGATTCTGCAGGGCCGGATGGGGGTTCCGGGGGACCTGTTTCTATCTGACATCGAGTGCTGGGCCAAATATATAATCATCCTAACCGCTTATATATTTTCCGGGATGGAAATCCTGCCGAGCTGGAAGGCAGCAGAAATTGTCTCATATATAAGAAAGGCACAAGGGACTCTGCCGCAAATTTTAGACATGTTAGACTAATTGATGTAACCCAAAAAGACTTTAGTCAGCAGATATTGTACCACCTGGAGCAATTGATTTACAAACATGGGGCCCCATCTCATCTACAAGAGGGCTTTAGAAGCCAGATGAGTACCATTTTCCAGGTCTTCAAGTTCACGTCCATTTACTGGAAGACTGTTTTACTTGAAAAATCACACTTATATCTGGTCTTTGTGGACCTGAAGACCGCTTTTGACCTGGTCCCCTACCCCAAACTTTGGGAAGTCTTAAAAGCCAGTGAGATGCCACTAGATCTCATCGATATTATTAGGCGTTTACACTAAGACACATATGCCCAGGTCCACTGGGGGCCTGGGGGGCTAACTGGCAAGATAAGAATTCATAAGGGCAGGCGCCAGGGGTGCGTTCTCACTCCCACGCTGTTTATTATACCTAAATGGTGTGGTGAGATTAAATGAATGATGCACACAGGTTGGCAGGTCGGACGATCCGCCTGCTCCTATTTGCCGACAGTACGTTCCTAATTTCTAATACCCCAAGAGACCTACAAACACTGTTAAATAGATTTGGGGCATTTTGTCATGAAAGAGGGCTGGTGATCAATCATGCCAAAACGATGTGTATGACCATTAGACCTCCAGGTCTTTAGCTGACTCTATTACCTTGATGGTGCTACACTAGAAAAAGTTATGGACTTTAATTATCTAGGAGTTACGCTATCCAAATACATGACCTGGTCTATTGAGGTCAGGAAAAGTGCCCTAATTCTAACACACCACGCTGAAGCCATCCTCAGACCTTTCTAAAGCAAAGTATATTTCACCCGCTATTAAGGTCTATAGGGTCAAGGCAGAGGCCAGCGCGTTATACGGAGCACAGATATGGGGGTGCACAAATATAATGGAACTGAGCATAGCTGAGAACAACATGCTGTGCACCCTTGTTAATCTCCCCAAGAGCACCCCACTAGTACCTCTGCTACATGACCAAGGCCTCGAGCTGGTGGCTTCAAAAATTAAGCTCCGGACTCTTCTTTTATGCCACAGATTTAAGCACACCCCTGCTCTATCCAACCATTACTATGCTCTCAAGGACAATGTGACCTTAGACAAATCTTGTACTGTTAAATTGCTGGGCTTTGTGAAAGATTCTCTGATTGAACTTGGCTTGGGTGAATACTGAGATGATGGCTCCCCTCCTCTTTAAAGGGATGTACTAAAGGACTCCTTTTGGAAATCGAAGTGGGCGAAAGACATGGAAAGGGCAAACTGTGGCTCCTTTACTGATGCAAGTTAAATCCCACACAGAATGTGAGCCTTTCTTTGATTATGTGACTGTGACCCAGCAGCCAGAAATGTATTCCTTATTTTGTCATATGGCACTTTACCTTAAAATGGTGTTCCAACACCAATGCCAACCTAACGTGCCGGGTATGCCTACAGGCAGATGAGTCTTTACCACATTTTTTGTTCTTTGTACCAGGTTACATTCGCCCAGGAAAAATTGTATCATACCGACCTGCAGGCAGGAGACTAGAGAACCTATTGTATGTGCTGTGGCCAAATATTTGTAATGGAGCTGGGTCATCAGAACCAAAGCCATCAAATAGTGTCTGCAGGTCCATTTCTCCACCTTTTAAATTCTCACTTTGTCTTTCTTCATTGAGCAGGTTATTTTAATATGATAAGTGCACACACTGATGTTATGTTTCATTTGGTTCCACTGAATCTCTTAAAATGACAATAGCACCTTAGTACCTTATTATGGCTCTTATGAAATAACATTTTATCTATTCAGATCTTATTTCGTAATGATTATGTCTGTTGCTTAAGCTGAGCCCCAAACGTGTTTTATGAATTGCATCACATCCTGTATTTATTGTTTTATTCTTCTACATGTAATATCGTCCCAACGATGTATTTTATATATTAAGGAACTGTATGTGTACTTTTATTGTTTTACTCTAAACCGAATACAGATTTTGATCATTCTGTGCAACCTAGCTAGTCACTACATAAAAACCTAACACATCTCAAAAACAAATATATGATAATTCTTCTGAAGCATACGTATTATAATTTAGAGCATGCGTTCTTACCATCAAGAATGCACATGTTGCTTAATTTATTAACAGAATTTTGTTTTCAGTACAAATATCCTCTTGGCATAGGCACTGGAAGTAGGAGTGCAGGGGGTGCTGCAGTACCCCCAAAAATAATGATGCTGGCATTCAGAAAATGAATTAGCAATACAGATTTTAAATTTTGTGTTTATCTTGTCACATTTGATTCATGTTCAAAGACAACGTCAAACATCATACTCTGCCTTCTGACAAATTACTCCTTATTCAGAAACTAATGTTTACTTTTATTTCTCTGCCCACAAAGTGAGAGGATTTTGTAAAAGTGATCTAGGTGGCAAACTTGCTGGGGTGTAGGAAGTGAAAAGAAAGGCTGTAGATTACTGTTTTTTTTTCTAACACACAACAACATTTAAATACTTGTAAATTAACTATACACATAGTCCGAAATATATCGGCTATTAGGAAAGCATAAATGCAGCACATTTTTTGCAATTCTGAAGTGTGACGGAAACAAACATTTTAAAAGGATCAAAACAAATGGGAGAGGATGTGGCCTGACGGCTAGAGAGTCTCGACAGGGATGCTCAACATCCTGTGATTCTGGGCAAATCACCTAATCTCCCTCTGCCCAACAAAAATGAATGTGTCTGCCTTTAACGCAACTGGTGCTCATGGTAAAGCGCTCCGATACCTTAAGGTCAAGTTCGCGCTATATAAAACTCAGAAATAAATAAATAAAGACACTTTATTTAGTGATGTGCAAATGATAATATGTGCTGCAAGCCGATTACTACACGCTATTGTTTGTGCGCTATATAGTTTTATCAGTAAAACTGTGTGCCTATGCAAATTTAGAGTAATTTCAATGGAAATGACAGTGTGCGACCTCACCATGCTTGGAAATGCACTACCTGTTACAAACCACACACTTCACCACTCTCCTGCTGAATAGTCATAGCACATTTGCTATACTTGTTGTTTGGGTGACACACTTACTAACATTAATGGCAGCACCCTACTCTGAAAATTGCCTCAGCATCACTGCCTCCGACTAGATTTCCTACCCGCTGCACCCCCCAGCCTCCGTTATGTATTTTTCATCCCCTGGCGTATATATTATTCCCCACATCTGAGCAGCACATCGCTGGGGTGTAAATCGCTCAATTAAGTTGCAGGGGAAAAGGAAACTAAAACACAAATAGAAAAATAGACACTTTGTATGGAGGCCTTGCAAAGATACAATTTCTTATAAATCACGCTCGAAGTAGCTAAGTATACCAATTATGTGGCTAGCAGAAGGGCTACAAATTTTCAGATGCCTACTCGATGCCATATGCCTGTCGCTTGCTGCCTGAAGTTTCCATTCGCTCGGTCAAACATGTGGTGCCACTTACGTGCCAGGAGCGGAATCTCTGACATGCCCTCTTTATGTATGATGAAATGGCAGACTGCATGGAGCCGGGGCGCGCGCCATTAGCAGTTATTCACACTTCGGGTTGCTTTTACTCGCTTTGTCCTCGGGCCTGGCCCACGTGCGCGCGGGTGTATAATTCAAACGTCATCCATGACTCACCGTGGAACATGGCCGCTAGGAAACAGCTTACTGCTCTAATAGTATGCTAGGCTAGGCCTCTTTTCCGCAAAAGCCGGACACACTAACAAAAATAGACATATGTCATCATTGCTGACTCGAAGCACTAGTTTAACAGCTGACCCTTTCAGAGGAATATTTGGTCTTCTGCAGCAGTCACCTCTATCCTTGACCTTGAGTCGCTCAACTAGGATAGTAAGTACATGGAGCGTGAAAGCAAATCTGTCGAGCATGAACACACACATCCGGCGACCCTCCGCGCCACGGAAGGAAAATATATCTGTCCAGGAACAGGGACTTCAAGAAACGCAAGGTTCAAGGTATCCCTCTGTGAGCCGGGCACTTCATGCCCCTCACAGCTGGCGCGCGCTCATGGGGCCTGCTGGGGCCGACCGCCCTGCCTCAGCAGATTTCTGAAGGAACAAGCCTAATGTGCTCACGCAGCAGCCACCAGAAGGCGACTCTGACCACTTGCTCCTCACCACAAGGTGGTCTGATGTCAGTGGCTGTCCTTAAATACCCCGGCTCAAGTCTACTGCCAAGAGGGAGGATGTGGCCTTACGGCCTGAGCTGCCAACTTTGGAGATGGAGAACCAGGTTCGAGTCTGATTCTGGGCAAATCACGTAATCTCACCGGGCCTACCAACAATGAATGTGTCCTCGTGTAACGTAACTGGTGCTTATGTAAAGCGCTTTGATACCTTCGGGTCGAGTTCACGCTATATCAAACTGCAAAAAAAAAAAAAAAAAAGAAGGCTGTGCCACGGGATGCTTTAATCATACACACTGAAATAAAAAGGAGAAAAGTACCTACTGCTTGCAAACCAGACGTGCCATTAGGTCTGAAATCTTTTAAATTACCAATCAACGTAATGAAAAACTTGAAATACTGTAGTAGGCAACCCTAGGAGTACCTGCCAGGTACATAACATACAACAAACAAGAGAAGTGCAGTTTCCACATTTACTTTCTGTTCAATAGAAATATAAAGCTCGTTGTGTACCGAGCTCTTTATGATCTTGGGGGATATGTGAGATGTGAAATAGACAACTAGTTTCGCAAGGTTAGAAGGGTCAGAGTCAGGCTTCTTGAGTAAGGTGTCTATAATTGCCTGCATCCATACTTCAGGAAAAGTATAGAACTCAGTGAGGAAAGTGCATAGTTCTGTGAGGAATGCAGAAACAGAAGAATCTGGTAGCTAGACTATATCAGTAGAACAAGGATGAGACGAGGAACTTGTGTTAAGTTTAAGTAAATGATGTGGTAAGAGGTGGTAAGGTCTCCAGGGAGAATCATCATCGAGGAGAAGGGGACAAGGGTATGTCAGCCATTCCATTAGAAGCAGGGCAAGAGGATTTAGGAAAAACTACCTCTGATGACATCAATTTTATCTAAGAAATGTGATAAATTGAAACAAAGTTTGAAAGACAACAGGAAGCAAGATCGTAGTTTGAATTAAAACGAACATTCTTTTGAAAATGTCAGTGGTAGGTTGGCAGGAATTTGTAATACGTGTAAGAAAGTAGTCAGCATAGGCTTTCGAAATAGCTGTGATTTGTAGGTGTTCACAGTTTGCTAGTAGGATATTTTGGCAGCAGGAGAGTAGTTTTGACAAGAAAGCCTTTTTTTGGTGGTTTTCTGGAGGTATGCTAATTTTAAATTAATGCATGTAGGGTTTGGGCAAAACCATTGGCTGGCGAAAGGCTTCTACCGGGCAATGGAATCGATATTCAGGAATTCAATCGGGGATTGCTTATATCAGCATCCAAAGAGAGCACAAGGGGAGACTCAGTAAGGGAGGTGGAAATATTTTATTGGTATCTTTGGACTAGGCATGTGTCTAAGAAGGCCGTTTGGCCCGAGAGGGCAGCCTTTGAAAGAGAAGGGCAGAATGAATTGCCCGCGTAGACAAAAATCGGAGTACAGGAACAGGAGCTGTAAATTAGATGGAGGGTATGGCATATGGATTGCCCTGGATACTATCTGATTAAGATTAAGAGAGGTACAGGACTCAAGGAGTTTCGTTACGGTAGTTCTATGGCCCATACAATAGTTGAGAGTACTGGTAGATAACGGATGCAATGGCATCAAAAAATGCTCAAATAATATTGTCATAGAAAGGAGTGGTGTCTTCTAGATCAGGCCCGCAACATCTCAGAGCCATGAAACACAAATCTGGGGATTTGTAACTACAGAGATCTCTAATCCAATCTATGCCTCTCGAAATTGAGTGCACATTAAATAAAAAGCATATAAGTGTGTAACTACTGTACCTGGGCCAGCAAGACGGGCTGAGTGGCCAAAAGCAGGACACAAGTCAGTTGGTCAGAATGAGTAAATACTTTAATGATGCTTCCTGACTCCGCTCTAGTTAAAGAGGGGTCAAGTAGATCCAGAAGCTGGCTGAGTGAAGGTGATTCTAGGATCAGAGTGCAGCAGGGCAGGGGTCCGCACCCTGACAGTGCAGATGTGATATATAGTTTATGCAAGACACCATCACCTTCAACAATCATTTGATGTTTTGGAGAACATTAAACACAGGAAAACAGATCTCCTCTTTTCTCCAGAAGGCTGACATTTGATTAGCCTTTTATACATGTCTTGACTTTGGGGAGAAAGGACATTCTCTTCCAACAAGGTTAAAGGTCTCATTCAGCTCTCCCTGAAGAAGACTTGCCTTCATATGCACTGCTCATGCTGAATTTTATGGAAACTCTAATAACCTTGGGGAAGGGAAGTCCTAACCTGTTTACTGCTTTAATGTAGATGTTTTATCAATGCCCAATCTTGAATTCATTCACCGTGCATTTTATAGCTTTACATTTAGGATCTTGTGCACTGTAGGAATCATTGTACAGTAACACTGATGAACCGCTGTGGCATCTTAAAAACATGTTTATGATCTTAATAAAGGCAATGTCTACCCTATGAGGAAGCCCAACAGCCATTTGGGACCCCATCCCAGGTCAAACTTTCCCCGGCACAGTCATGTTTATCCAGAACATGAGATAGTGGATTATTAGTTGGGAAGGATCGTAGTCCACCACAAGTAATGTCACTATTCGTGTTAGGTCCAGTAAAGCTTTCAGTAATTACAATCTGAGCTCATCTCCTGGTAGCTATGGCACTGAGCAGACAGGCTTCACTTAATAAAATATGTAAAGCGTTTAGAAATACCAAAATAGTGACAAACTTGAAAAGATGACAATGAAAATCTCACCACAATTTATAAAAATAGAGAATCATTTAATGATCAAAATGGCACCTTAGTGACAAAAATCCAACAAGTGGACAGGAGATGTGAATTTTAGAAGTTTTAAATGATAATAGCGCAAAAGAGAAAAAAAAAATCGCTAACTGGGGTCATCTGGTTACCGAGGCACGATTTAAGACAAGCAGCGCTGGGTCCAGGTTGGATACAGAGGCAGGGGAGGCTCCTCTGCTATGGCAGAGGAGCATCGCCCCACTGTTTTTAAGCAGTGAGAAACATAAAATGACAACAACTTAGAGTTATCATCATTTTATGTTTCGTGTCCTGCTGCTTTGTAATGGATGGGCAGGCTGCTCTGCTGCATGAGCAGGGCAATGGAGGAGTGGTTTTCCCCCTCCTAAGTGCGCAGTGACTGTTTGGTCTGCCCTCTTGGGTGCCCAAAGCAGTCATGCACACTTCCCTGTTCTCCACGCAGGCTGCATTATAGCCTGTATGGAGAAAATGCCCACCCCTTCAGCGCTCATACCAATCACAATGCTGCATTGCAGCATTGTGATTCGCTTAGGGGAGGGAGCCTGGCTGGCTGCTTCCAGTTTCTGTTGGAGGCAGGAGAGCAGGAGCAGAGAAGACGCAGGACCCTGCCTCTTGATAAGTTTTAAAAAAACGTTTTATTTCCGATCCCTCTCCCCCTATGTGACACCGCCAACCCCGTGCCCCCCCCCCCCACCTGCGAGCCATGCTGGCCGTGACTGTACAGAGACGTGGTTTGACCCGGTCGGTAGTTTTAACTTCTGACCGAGTCTTTGAAATGGAATTCAAAAATCCTCAGCAAGCGAGGCAGAAGGCTGCAGCAGAGGAGGACTCTATGTGGCTAGATAGCCATCAGACAAGGTCCATGTGAAGCCGTTGGTTTTTGGCGGGAATGCTAGAGCAGGAGAAATTCAAAATTTGGGTGGAAGGAAGGTCCCTAGCCGGCCGGATACTTTTGGTACCCTCATCTGTTGAAGATTTCTAGGTTAGAATTTAGTCACTTTTTTGGAGCTCAGATTGCTCCAGCGTGGCAAGGCTGCAGGTTGCCGCTGAACAGGGCTCCACAAGGCCAGGTACCTTCTCCAGGATGTCCAGCTGAAACTTATTTGGTCCTGTGGAAGAGCGCCGAGCAAGAACAACCTAAATCTTTGACCCAGTGACAACACACTTTTGTTGGAATGACTGGGCGGGGTTGTCCCAGTCCTCTAGAGGTCTTTGGAGCCCAAAAATGTCTAATTCTCCGGTTTCACTTGATGGTAGGACGAGTACATTTTGCCACAGCCAAGGGTCCCAGGACAGCACTTGGAGGTCAAGACTCACTCCAGCAGAAGCCACTAGCGGGGTCCAGGGTAGGTCCAGTTGGAACTGGTCAGCTGGGCTCTTCAGGAAAAGGGCGGCTTCTAGCAGCTTGTTGTGTCCCTGTAGCTTAACAGAAGTTTAGCCAACTGACCCTTGGAGTTTACTTCTTTGTCCAGGGTACCCATGGAAGCAAATCCAATCTATAGGTCTCTTTACAGGTCTCAAAACCAGGAGCAGTCCTTCTTCTGTCGTCCATAGGTCCAATAGTTTTCTGAAGAGGGTGCCCAGGGGTGCACATTTATGCTGGCACTAGCATGTGATCTGGTGGTGACTCCTGCCCCCTCCCTAACCAATAAGGAAAATGTTCCCAGGGGTAACCCTTCCTACTTTTACAGCCATTCCTGTGTGCCCTACTGCAAACAAATACACAGCCCCTACCCAAATTAAACATGGTAAAACATTTCTTCCCCTCTGCAGAGCTCTTCTGCCCACCCCAAAGGTGTGGCAAGGGAAATGAGCAACCCCTCCTTTGTAGTCGCATCAAACCGGTAATGGGCACAACTTCTCTCCCACTGGGATTAGTGCCTGGTTGTCAAGGTGGACAAAAGAGGGCCTCACCAGTTGTCAGCCAACATTTGCCTCTGACAGAGAAGGTCTCTTTGAAGTTAATTAGGCTCCTGGGCACAGTCCAGATGGACCTCCTGCCAGAGGAACAGAACACTTCTACACACTCAAGGCCTTTGTCTCAGGTCCGGAAGCAAGTTCACACCTTACCAAGGGGCTTTTTAGCTCCTTGGTGATAGTTGAAAGTTCTTGCAGATGGGCTTCTATAAGCTTTAGGAAGGACACAGACATCTTTCTAAAAGTCCCTGTCCATTACTACAAATTCAAAATTTCCAGTAAATTGTCTTGTAATAAATATTTTAATAAGTCCAAGGATTAACTCTGTAGCTATCTCCTAGACAAGTATATCATTATTACATTTGATATGGTTCCCATTATTTTCCTATGAAACAGCTAACCCTGCTAAAGTAAAAACAGCGTTTATGCCTTTCTACTACAAGGACAAGTTTAACATTAGACGTTTACATGTCCAACTTTTAAATACCATGCACCCTGCATTATGGGCATTAAGGCTTACTAGGGGATGACTTAATATTTAAATGGAGAGTTTAGGCCTGTCAAAGGGGTTATTTTAGCAGGTCGAAATTGCAGTTTTAAAACTGCACAAACAGCCTACAGAGGTAGGCCTGCAGTCACATTTCCACTGTTACTGTAGTGGGCGGCACAATGGGTGCTGCTATCCATGTGACATTTAACTTACAGGCCCTAGGTACAATTTGTACCATATACTAGGAACATCTAGGTAAGTTAAATATGCCAATTAGGAGTATAGCCAATTCCAACATATTTTAGGAGCCAGAGTACATGTACTGGGGATAAAAAAAAACAGCAACACCAGTTCAATAAAATGGTGGTAATCCTGCAGAAAGAGGCATTTTTCTACATGGACATTAATAATTTGATGTATTCTTAAGTGTATTACGGAATGTCTAGCACAGGGATAAATAAAACACAGAGCATAAGAGATATGCTGTGAAAAACCTCAAACAGTAGAGCTTGCTTGAAACATTGTGTGAGGGAAAAATGTGCTATTCTGCTAATAACTTCTCACAACAAAGGGAATGAACTAATGCAATTGGACACCTCAGTGTGACGAGACAGTTGGCTGCCAGCATAACATAATAAAGATGCAGAACACTGGATCAATTTTTGAGAATTCTGCAGCTCAACTAGAGAGGAATTGTCCACATCACCGCCAGCTGACCATATTTTAAATGTTCTCATTGTTCAGAGAACAACGGAAAGAACAACAACCGTCACATATCGTCTTTGATTTACGTGGGTTCATGGAGAAGCGGTTGACAGGCGATGGACAAAGGACTGCCCTGGACCGTTTCTGCTGAATGTTTGTTTAACTTCACATAAAATACACATTTGACTTGTGTCAGGAGATGCCACGCCAAGGACTGATAACACTGTGTAGGACTTTAAAAATCTTTAAAGAAAATAATGGAAAGTGCTCAAATACCCATTAAGTGTGGGAGCAGCTTACTAATTCTCTACCCACCCTTACAAACTTTTAACAAGCTAGCACGTCACTCCCTTCATAACTTAGGTCACTGAAAAGTAGAGCACAAAACATTGTCACATACCTTCAAATGTCTGACAGAGCCATACAAATGTGTCAGGAAATCATGTATGTATGTATGTCCATGTATATCACACTTCACACCCGTGATGAGGCCGCTGTATTAACCCTCCAAAAGAACTCATGAGAACAGCACCTGATGCTCAGAACACACAAACTCTCAGACAAAATGATAAATTAGAACAAAAAATTCGATTGATGACGGCCACTCCATTTAGATCACAAAGCCGCAGAATAAATTCCTATCAATCAATACTTGGTTCTCTAAAAGAGACCTACCTGATCTTTAGATTCCTACCCCTTCATATTAAAAATAGGATTGCTCTACATGTTAACATTTAAAACAGTAGGCAAAAGGAAAAAAAAAATTCAATTCCCCAGTTGGGTTTTGATGACGACATTTCTCAGAAAATTTAAGGAGTTTAGAAAAAATATTTCTATGAAGATGATGTGACGAATTGTTCTTGGCAGTTTGAATATCTCAGAATCAGGATTACCTGAGGTTGTGATATATTACTATGTAGCACAGCTGCAGGTTAAAGAAAATAGCTTCCCTTCAACACTATAGCAGCATCTATTTCTTGAGATGGTGTTAATGAAGCAGGAACAAACAGAAGATTGATCATATGAACTAAAACTGGAAGGTTGCCTCAGTTACTCTCTCGTGCAGTGCACCAAAAGTTTAGGGACAAGCATTGATTAAAAAAAAGGTCATTTGAATAAAAGTTTGTTGATTTGTTCTTTCTAATCGACCTCAACGGAGCTTGCTTTTCTAGCCTGCCTGTTTGTGAATTGATTAAAATTGTATGCAAATATCATTGTGGCGGTGGATGTAGGGATCAGGGAGGAGCCTTGGAAAGCAGTCAACTGGCCAGACTATCGAGTATGTTGACCCGCTGACATGAAACTTCTGGTTGATGCAACCATTCCCTAATTCCATAGCGTTCCATTTGCACGAGTTGAACATTAAAGGAGATTGTTCTTCTCGCTCTGGAAACCAAGATTTCTGTAGTCACAGTCTCTTCGTGCCAGGATAGTAATAATAAACTAGAAATGTTTGCTAACAGGAATCCAGAGTAAAAAGTGATGCAAGAAGGCATCTAATAGGTAACGCTGGCATGCATAAATATAGACCTTGTCTTCCGGCTTCAGGCCCTGCTTCTTAGCAGCCCATAAATGCTAGGAAATAAACTGAGTCAATGGACCGTCACTCAAACACCTTCCTCCTCTCAGATCTTTAGATGCTGCTCATAACTTTTGCAAAGTTCAGGATGGCAGGAAGAGCCTTTATCGTTGTGGCATTGAGTCTCTGGATTTCCACTCCTAATAAGTGTACCGAATAACGTCTGGAATTCAGAAGGAGGTAAAAATCTACTCCTTGCCAAAGCAGCCGTTATGTTCTGTGAGCATATCTGGTTAATGATCTGCATAGAATGCAGAGGCCTTGCAGAGATGTAGATATGTGCTCTACAATTACACAAATTATATCCAACAACTAAATACTATTAATTATAGCCAAGAACTAAACACTATTTGTGGGAGAGGTGTGGTGCAGCGGCCAGAGCCACTGACTCCGGAGCGCAGGGTTTACGGTTCGATCGCCTGCATCATGCAACTCTGGGCAATAGTTCACTTATTCTCTTCAACGGCCCCCAGCGCCTTGAAACCCTTAAGGGGGTGATATGTTTCGTGCTTTACAAAATAGAATTATTATTATCATTATTACAGTGTCTCAAAGTGTATTTGGGGCCTGGCTTCTTCTGATCTTTACTGGAATATGCAGTTATTTTTCTAGGAAAATATATGTAGCATATACCATTGTGCTAAAGTAATTTTACACATATTTGCATCCATGGCACTAATATCTGTTAAAACTGAAACAATGTCCAGCGTGTTCCTTTTTTGCCTGTTCGGTCTTGTTGTACCATAGATGCCAATTTTGCGATGCCAATTTTGCCTGTTCTGTCTATACGTCAATCTGCCTCTTTGCTGTCTGAGAAATTCACAATTCCTCCTCACCAACTCCTAAATCACATCCTACCCCCTATTGTTTCAGTTGGATACTCGTCCCTTTGGATTTCCAGTGCCCTCAAATCCCACCACTCTTGTAATCCACTCAACCATCCCACCTCTGAGTTCAACTAGAACTCTTACTTGAGAAGTGCAATTCAATGACCAATAGATATGCTTCACAAGATGCTTGATGAGATGAAGGTTCAAGGACGCAAGCAAGCAAAACCTCAAGGGATCCTGAACTAGCCAAGTCACAAACCTGACGGAGTGGAAACACTGGAGGAGGTTCAAGGTTCTCGGTTGTTCCACAACAAGCTCTCAAACCAATATGTTAGGACACTTTGTACTTACTTGTATAGCCCACATCTGCCATTGCAATATTGACTAAGTGTTGTCCTTTTTCTGGAGAGTTTGCTTCTGCATTAACATGGAGTTTCCTACTTCGTGTCTACCAATCTCTCACACTGTCCTCACCACTCTTTGTCTTGGGTGTCGGTACCCCACTCCCCCCCCCAAGTCTCTCTGTATCTAGGAATCCCACTGTCTTCAAACGTCCTCATCTCAGAGTGCTTCCCCATGTTTGAGCCTCCTAGAAACAGAGTGTCCTGCATCACCGTACGTCTGAACCTACCCCGTGACTATGTGTATCCAGGTGTCTCAACCAAAGTCTTTCCATGTCTGACTATATGCAACACCCTTGTCTGAGTTTCCCTATTTCGTGTTCTGCAGTGTATTCAAGTGTCTGAATCCATCCTCTAGTGTCTATCCATGCAGCTTTCTCTACATGATCATGTCTCACCATGTCTATGTCTCCTTAGCATCTGTGGCTTCCAGTGATTCCCCATGTTCTAGCCCCCATTAGCCTCATAGCGCCTCAAAGTTTCTATCTTTTTTGCCTCATGTCCATATCATCTACCATATCTTCCAGTACGTGCCTGTGCACCCAAGGAGTGCATGTGCAGTTCAGGTTTTCATGTACAGTGTATCATCTGAGTCTAGGTGCCCAAGCTCCACCCCATTCCCCCAGCTCAGGAGTGACATACCACACAAGCACTAGGAGCACACTCTTTCAAAGGAGAGCCTAGTAAGAGGACATCTCTTTTGGGGCAGAGGAGACAGAGTTTCCTTTTCCTGGCAATTTTAGAGCAAATTATTGGTTGATCAGATATGGCGGTCAATGCAACTTCTCTATTTCGTCAGTAAGGTTGTCTTCTTTGGGGGGAGCCTGAATGGAGGTGCATGGAGCTGGCAAATGATTAGCCTCCTGGAGGTTACAAGGATGGAAGGGAAAAAGAGAGAAGATCAGATATAGTGTGTGGAGAGCAGGGAGGTGATATGCCTGGGATGAAAGGAGTGGGGCAAGTCAAGAATCAGGTTCTACACTGGATAAGTCCATCTGGCCCGTGCAGGGTTATTCCTCTGCCCTTGTCAGTGCAGATAATGGTTGCATCGAGAGAACTAGAGTACTCTGCTGGGATTAGAGTGCTATAGTCTAGTCACTGAAATCCAGTAAGATAGGAAGTGTAGATGGTCTGGGGAATGGCAGCGCACAGAGGTAAATAGAAAAATGAAGCTATTTGACTCATTATTATCTGCAGGGGATGTGGTCATGTTATGTTGTGTCCTGCGACATTGAAGGCCCAATCAAGAAGGTCATTAACTGAACAGGGTGAAAGCCAGGGGTGCACAAAAAAAAGTGAATACTGCCTCTTGGTTGAGGTGGAGACACAGTTAACATCTGAAGAAGAGGCAGCAGGGCAAAATTGAAAGAATATATAAACAAGCATTTACAATGCAATGGTTTCGCCTTTGGAAAAGTTAGAGCTATTGGCATTGTAAATGACAAAATTTGTATTTATGTGTTGGTTTTGTCATTTACATTGCCATTAGCTTAATCTCTCGCAATGTGAGACCTATTGTACCCTACGGACGAGCTCAACAGACAGCAATTACTACCACACACACACACCCAGAGCCAGCCACACACACCCACCCAGAGCCCCACACACACACACCCACCAAGAGCCACACACACCCACCCAGAGCCACACACACCCACCCAGAGCCACACACACCCACCCAGAGCCACACACACCCACCCAGAGCCACACACACACTCAGGAGAGCAAGCAGAGCGAGGGAGCAGGGAAGCAAGCACAGCGAGGGGGCAGGTAAGCAAGCACAGCGAGGGGGCAGGTAAGCAAGCACAGCGAGGGGGCAGGGAAGCAAGCACAGCGAGGGGCCAGGGAAGCAAGCACAGCGAGGGGCTAGGGAAGCAAGCACAGCGAGGGGCCAGGGAAGCAAGCACAGCTAGGGGGCGGGGAAGCAAGCACAGGGAGGGTGCAGGGATGCAAGCACAGCCAGGGGGCAGGGAAGCAAGCACAGCCAGGGGGCAGGGAAGCATGCACAGCCAGGGGGCAGGGAAGCAAGCACAGCCAGGGGGCAGGGAAGCAAGCACAGCCAGGGGGCAGGGAAGCAAGCACAGCCAGGGGGCAGGGAAGCAAGCACAGCCAGGGGGCAGGGAAGCAAGCACAGCCAGGGGGCAGGGAAGCAAGCACAGCCTAAACTGGTCAGTTGTGGGGCAGGAATGCCAGTTCTTTACACATAGCACATGTCTATGCAACCAATTTAAGTTGTCCGATTGCCATGACAGCCCACCATATATATGTCCCGTCCATGCCACACACTAACAAAAGATTGTAGGGACTGGGCTAGCAGTAATATTTAAGAAGCAGTTTGGGCTAAGGCAGTGATAGTCCAAGCACAGGTTGGGGCGATTGCGACCCTCATGACCCTTACATGGGGCCCCCCTGGTGAACAGCAGCAAGAGGTGCTGTTTAGTTACTGAGCACTAATATTCAGGGGGGGAAAAAGGTTAAATAAAAAAGGGTAAGCATTTATTAACCTGCAAATATATGCATGCCCGTTTAACATTTTTTAGACAGCCTTACACAATCCCCGACTCACCCAGACCTCCTACCGCCACCCTGCTGGCATCAGTGCGGCCCTCGGTCACACCAGACCATACTTTGGTGAGCTCTGGGCAAATGTTTGCGAGTGCCCATCTGTTAAGGGGTAAAAGTGCGAGCCAGATTACTTTGATTTAATGCACGTTGTCTAAAGCGAATTAGCCATTTTCACATGTAGGGTTAAACTATGTGCATAATGAAGGCACATTCCTGCTCAAGTTGTTTCTTTGGTGACTTCTCTATAAGGAGGTGTTGTTGACAATGTAACTTACAGAGTTCGACCTATGAGGTGCTGAAGTTGCTCTCGTGCAGATAGCAGACCCTTGAAACATACAGGCTGTACAAAAGAATGCCCCCTCCCTTGCAGTGGGACTTTTTATTCTGACATGTCCTAAAACGACATAAGTACAACTCGTGTTTGCCCGTATGATTTGTGGACACTAAAAGTTTCAATTTCAAGATGATTCTCTGATTTGACGTCACTTTGGTCTGAACACCAGAGCTCTCTTCACACACTTAATTGTCGCCCTTGCCTTCATACCGCTATACGATCAGTTTGATATGCTTTCATAAACTGGATTAAAACACAAGAGTCAGTTTAGACAAAAAAAAAACGACCATCTTGTAGAAGGTGGTGCCAGGAAGCTGAACCAGTCTTCTAGGTGGATGCAAGCCAGTTTTAAGGCAGAAGCTGCATTCATGGCTCGAAGCGGCGTTGATGGGATACTAGAGAAGTGAGCCCCGCTGGGTACCCCTAAAACCTGCACCAGGTCCAAAGACGCGGACTGGCAGCCAATCAGCTTCTGGCTGCTTCCAGGATGCGGGAGAAGTTTGCCAGAAGGGACGCCATTTTTAAGGCACCAGCCAGGGTGGCTTGTAGGAGGGACGAGACACCAACATTTGGTTATTAGAGAGCGGGGTGAGAGAGAAGACCCATGTAGCCAAAAAAGACGCTTGTGCGAAACAAAGCAGCCCAGAGCCCACAGACCGAGTGCGGCTGTCACAGCAAGACCCGAACCTCCTGTGCAGCGTCACAGATGCATTGCTCAAACAAGGACACCTACGTTTGGGACAGCTGAGGGTAAGTAGGTGGCAATGGCAGTGCCCAGCACATTTCATCTGCAAGGTGAATAATACCAGGAACACACTAGGTGACAGATACAACAACAAATAATAACCACCCCTTGTTGAAACCGCTCAGGAAAGCACCTCCACCCGCATCTCCGCTCCCTTTTCTTAGTTACAAATACTCCTGCTCCCCCTACGCAAGCCAACTTCCTCCGCTGCACCCCACGGCAGAACTCGCATAGTAAGTACAGCAATAATCAAATACCATCACAGGGGAAGGAACAAACATGCGACTGCCAGCCAATGGAATCTATGAACTTCACCAAGGAATGCCGCAACACCAGAGCTACATTCCTAGCAGTGAGGGAATGCCAGCCCAGAGACCATGACTAAGCCAAGAGCGGGGCCTGAAGTGGGCGAGCACTCCCCATATTTAGGGGCCGCATCCAGGTGAGTCAGTCCCATTTACGGGATACCGTGATGTGTCGGGGGAGGAGGGGCCATGGCAAGGCACGATTCCCTCGCGGGTCGTATGTCCCCTCGGGGGTGCCGTCGGGAATCTCCAGGTCATCTGGTCATCAGGGCCGCAGAGTCTGTGCAGACCCGTTCTGGGTTCATCTTTGGATGCCCTAACGGAGCTGCCGTTTTGGAGTCAAGCATCTGGTACAATTGCAACAAGCAACGGAGAGTGAAAGGGGAGGGGGGGCGGGAACGGGCACACGGGGAGGGGGGCGGAACGGACACAAGGACAGCGGGATGGGGGGCGGGAACCGGCACAGAACAAAATACCTAAACTTACAAAGTGAAAACACATTTATAAACAAAATACTCCTTACCTGATCCCTGATCGCTTCGTGGGAACTCGAATCTTGAACTAACTCCAACAACAGACGCATGTAAAATAAAGAAAAAATGGCGACTCGAAAAAAAAAATAACACACCCACCGCCGCGATGACGAACAGAAGTGGGTGGAGAGGGAAAAAATCGCGGGAACGCCCCCGAATCGGGTCCGGCCTTGACGGACAGATCCGGCACCCAATGGCTAGCCTCCATTTATGGAGCTAGCCAATGGGAGCCGGGGGACGTTCCTGAAGTCCTTATTGTAAACAAAGGATTTCGCCTGCGCCGAAAAGCTGCGCAGAGCGCAGCCTTCGGCAGGCGAAACCCAAAAAGGAAGCTATATAGGCCTTTTTTCAACCACTGAAGGGTTGGTGGTCACCTTGCTCACACATCAAGGATCACTGAAACAGCACTTACCAACATCTCAAATGTTGCGAGTGAAAAGAATTATCTCGAACCAATCACAGGTTGAAATAGGTCTGAACGAAATGGGTAGAAGGTTTCAAGAAAGAGGTTACCCCGAGGACACAATACAGAAGGCAAAGACGAAAGCTCGAACAGCCACCAGAGAGGAAGTGCTAACGAGAACTCCCAAAAAACATGAAGACAGAATTGTCCTTGTATCAAAATTTTCCACTCTGAGTACAGCATACAAAAAAATCATCTTGAGACACTGGCCAATATTAAGAGTAGAACAAGACTTCGGAACTACCTTCACAAAACCTCCAATTTTTGCATACACGCGCAACGCAAATATCAAAGAAATACTGAATAGAACTCCACCCACTAACAGGAAACATAAGGGTACCCAACCTTGCATGAACTGTGGGAATTGCAATTGTATCATCAAGGGCACCACCATAAACCATCCCATGAAGGGACATGAAATCAAACTGAGAGTTACCGCTACTTGCGATACACAGAACGTCATATACCTGATCAAATGCCCCTGCGGCATGATATATATTGGAAAGACGGAAAGGAAAATAAAAACTCGTATTAACGAGCACAAGTCCAACATCAGAACACAGAATCCGAAATCTAATGTTGCTGTACATTTCAAAGAATCCCGACACAACGTCTCACAACTCAAATTTTTGATACTTGAAACAGTAGAAAAAGTTGAAGGAAAAGACAATAATAAAGAACTCCTAAGAAGAGAAATGGCATGGATTTTTAGATTGCAGTCCATGAAGCCAATGGGACTGAATGATCGTTTGGAATTTGCATGTTACCTATAAAGGCGCCAATATAGGGCGCAGTATGTCGCCTACAGACCTTCCTATAGTGCCACTGTTGATCTGTCTAAGTTATGTGTGTGAGTGTTATCATCACTGTCATCACAGTCACCGCACCATCTTGCCACTATTAACACTTTGTAATTTTCCCCACTGCTTCACATCACCCGGTTAGTACTCCGACACAATACACTCACTCAAGATGGCCGCCACCTTAGGCTCTTTTCTATTTTTACCACCCAGAATCACGTAATCACCTTTGCACTTCCTGGTTCTCCGGGAGGAGAAACACCGACACAGACGCCGTTTGAAACGCCGAACACCTTTTCCCCGAGTAAGTGCCATTTGAATAACCTGAAAACTAAGCGATATAGGCGCGCTCGGCACAACCAACTAATAGATTAAGGGCACTATTTTTAATATGTTGCCACTTTTATGTCTTGTAGATATTCAGCGTTACAGGATATACGTGAGTTTTTCACACGAATATCCTTTACCACCTCTAGTCATATAACTTCACTAACAGGCATATACCCAATAAAATCACAAATTACCATGACCAGCACTCGTAAGCACCATGGAATTCACGAGTTTAAACCCAAGGCACATTTTGGTCAGGAGTCGATCACTTGACCTCACCAACCCTCCCTGCATGTCACGCCTTTTTAGTATAGTACGTTAACTCCAACATAGCACGCACACACCCTCTGAACTATATCTGTTCTCATGTTGTCCACAGGAGCTCCCCGATGAAGGGTTCACCACCCGAAATGCATAGGAGCTATTAAACGGAATGCATAATCTATTGATTGAACTCAACTAACTCATATTGAAAGTCATCATGAAGACAATGATGTAAATGTGAATACATTTTGGAAACATCTATCTTTGTGGTAGCTTGGTTCTTCAAGCACCGAAGGTGTGCACAAAAAACAGGGATGCCACCAAACTGCTTGGTGGCACATCCGCGACACCTTGCTCACAGGCACATGACCAGAAGCCAGCAGCTACAGAAGGCTGCGGTGTATGGGGGGCGCCAGCAGGGGCAGAGGATGAGCAGGCAGTCATCTGGTTTAAAAGACCACTCACTTGTTTTCTGCTTTGGGGCTAAGGCAGCTAGACAAAGATTTACATAACGGCAACATTTATGAAACCAAGCTATTCACGTTTCGTTAAAATTATTTTGCTTTAATAATATGACCAACAATATTTTGGAGATGAAAAAAGCAATAGTTTTAAATTGTGAAGCTGGGAAAACGCAATGTAACGCTCTCTCATTATCGTTACGGAATTATATTGGTACTTTCGCATATGCCCTACTTTGGACGGATACTGATGAACAATAATGCACACGTGGGAAACATAACTTGATAGAGGCATTAGCAAACACATTTAAATACTGCTAGGGACGTCACACATAGCTACAGTCTACAGAATAAAGGCTTTCTCCTTCGGCATGTAGTTTGAAGGGTAGAACCAAGAGGAACCTATGGTGCTCTTTAAATAAAGTTTATTTTTGTGCAGTGTCAAATATGTGTTTTTTAGGTCAAGCCTACACAGCACATGCACTGTGTAGTAAGACGTATTGTTTACAATTCAGTAAGCTTACACCCCAAACAGGATACCATTGGTTGTCTTCGTCATCGCCCATTTGCTATCTAGGCTTCTCTTATTTTCTTCTGTTCGCTCCTCCGTGGAACACGAAGCAGTTACATGTACTCTTCCTCAACTTAGTTCTTCCTCGACTTTTTCAAATGCACTACTTTCTTTTCTTTTATAATTGTTTTGGTATTGTTCCTGGACGTGCAATTTGATGTTCTACTTTTAAGAGAAGCACACAGCTTCTTATTTATGTTGCTTTCACCCTATCTGCATTTCTATTGACGCTTTCGTTATTTACTCCCACAACTGTACTACTCTATGCCACTTTACTTCTGAGCCACTCAACCCCACACCACTGCACTCACTCCACACAATGCCACTCTACTCCACACCACTTTACACTGCCCTAAGCCATTCCAAGCCACTCCAGTCTATACCAATCTACTCTACTCCACACAATGCCACTATGGTACTCCATGCTACACTACGCTCTACGGCACTCCACCCTACGAGACTCTACACCACTCTACTCTATGCCACTCTTCTCCACACAATGCCACTCTACACCACTCTACGCCAGACAATGCCACTCTACGCCACTTTATACCAATCTACTCTACGCCACTCTACGCCACATTATGCCACGCTGCTGTACAACATGGTTAAAAGGCACTGGCAAAACAAATGACTCCCAAATAGGCAAGACCGATTGGTGTTTCCAATGCCTGTCTGATTGGCTGTGGTTATGAGACCACCTCCAGTTATAACAATACAAACTTCAGTCGTGCAATTCTTTTAGAGAAGCAAGACTACTGGCAGGGCAGCTCTGTGAACTGAGAGAACTATCAACATCAGTGGGAGCTGCATATAATCCAGTAAATGCTGGAGTGACAACATCTTGTTAAACCTACCCAGCCCAGATTTCAGAGGGTGCAGAGAGCAGAACCACAGACTCAGTGAAGGAATCACTTGGAGCAGGGACTAGATATGCAGTGTATGGATGAACATTTGAGCTCTGCAGGGACACTAGGATGGGCAAATTCAGCCCACCCCAAACCTCTGGAGATTCCAGTAAGAGTCTAGCGAAGGCAGTGAGAACTTTAGGGAGCTGAATTGCAAGCCGTGCTCTCTCCTGGTTGACTTTTAGTGACTGCCTCGGACATGCATTCTCCACGACGCGAGAGGCAGCTGAAGTGACATAATGCACCCTCTGACATAGCAAGCTTGATCCACTGCCCAGCCGCAGCCCCTCAAGGGCCTCCTATTTGCAAGTTGGGGGTGAGGTGGAAGTGGAAGGAGTGAAGGGTCCGGTCAGAAACTTCATGTGGAGACCATCAGAGAGCTTTGAATGGCTCTGTGAAGAGACAAAACCACTGCTGTTTCATCATATGACAACCCTCTACAGGCTGTGTTAGCCACACGTCATTATTCAACAACGCAGACTTGCTCTGGAAATCTTTACATAGCGCCAGAAGTACGAGGCCTGGTGAATAATGCCCCCTCTACCTTCCCTTGACTCAGCCCTGTACAACGGGTACTCTGAGCATTTTCACCTACTACAGCGTCTACAGCCCATGGGGGGCTATTCTCTTTACTCCCTTAGAACTCTTGATTATGGGTGCAGTAAAAAGGCTTTTACCCATTTGTCCTCTAATGTATGCGACAATGGTGCCACATGTATCTTAATGGATGGATAGGCCAGCTTATGCTCTAAGAAGTATTTTAGGTGTCTAAAGACTAAAGTATACAACAAAAAGTGATGGGTGGAATGCTTAAATTGATCTCAGTTGCTGGTAATTGCTCAGGGCTGCATCCCAGTCCATCATTATTTTACACACCATGCCACCCAGTTTGGACCCAGCTATATGCAAATCAGTCTTGACCTTGCTCCAATTGGAACAGTCCAGCCCGAACTGCCAAGCAAGGTCCTCCCACACCGGAGCACAAGCAATCCAGGACCAGTTTCGCCCTCGTTATTGTGTCATCGGCTGCTTCCAGTGACACAGTGTGCAGAGGACCCACGCCTGGACAGACTCGCCCCACTTAGGTCGACAAACTAAAGTATACAAAAAGCAATGGATGGAAGCCCGTTTTTTTAGAGGGGGGGTTGCAACAGGTCATTTTTCCAACACAAGGTCAAGTTACAGTGATATTATTATTTCTTGGTGCTCACATTTTTATTTAATGGGGAAAAGGAAAGCGGAAGCGAAGACACTATGGATAACTGTTCTAGAACTGGTACGCCAATCATATCCTTTTTCAATCACGCTGTGGGGGCTCTTACTGAAGAGATTCCATGTGTTGAAGAACAATTGACTAATTCAAGACAGGTCCTGGACATGGTGGCCACAATCGGGGACACTGCAACTTCAGCACCTGGAGCTGTACAAATATGGACTAGCCAGGAAATTTCCGGGAGAGGAAGTGAGGGGGTCGGAGCGAACTTGGTAGCCACGGTAGTGCTGCCAGATGTACAAGCTCAGTTGGTTTTCCAGAGAGCACTGGGGAGAGTTCCGCTATTGGAGGGACCAAAGTAAAAAGGGAGTGTCCCAGCTCCCCCCTCAACATGGGTCTAGCTTTTCAAATAAATCATAAATGAGGCATGTGGCCGCTCCTAATGGGTGTGCAACCTAGAATGTTCCTAGCACTATGGAAATGAAAATGTAGTCATCACTTCAACCTTCACGCACAGATTGGACAGGGTGGGCTCCCTGGCAAACTCTGTTGAATCCTTTAGGGAACAGTTAAGAATATTCTTAAACAGAGCGCCTGTTAACCTGAACCCCCTCAACCATGCGCATGTGCCTCCTGAGAATGACTAAAGGTGAGTTTGGTTTCCCCTACCCTTATAGGATCTGCTTTGGGGAACATCAAAGGGGATGACTCTCTAGGTGCAGACAGTATTATTTGTAATCTCCCAGTTACCTCCGCTATAACTCAGGGCCATCCCACGGGGAGAGTAGCCAGAGCAGCAGTTATGCGGAAGGAGTTCAGTGCAGCACCACATGTATCAAACAAAGTTCAGAGGGGTAATTTGCTGTTGAAGGAAAAAGCTGCTGTAGAGGTTCGAAAGGCTTGTTCATCCTCCACTACTACCCTGCATCTACCACCTGCTGGTACCCTCTATGTTTTGGTCCTTGCCTAATGTCCCGCCTATCAAGAATCCCACCCATGAAGACACCAGCAACTTAAGAACAAAGCTGTTGACTGGTTTACTGGAAGGGCTGCCACCTATCTAAGACAGATGGTATTTGACGAAATAATTATGGTGCACAAGGTAGGCTGGTTAGGCAGCACCCCCAACTAACTCGAGAGTGACTGCATTGCAGTAAAAAAAAATATTAATACCCACCGAGCTGGTTCTTTGGTAATGAACTCTCTAGCTAGCACAGGATCTTCTAGTTGTATAACGCTGTTGCCTCTGGGGTACTTTTATAAACCTGTGCTTCCCACCAGGGGGGCAACCTATGAAGACGTCCCAAAGGCCCCTGTCAAAGCTTATGATCAGTACCCTGGGATAATTCTTGCTTTGTCTAATCGCTTTGAGCCCCTACGCAGTTTGATCAGGACTGACTGGGGAGGGATTCTGACAATAGAGTCTCCATATTAGGGTTAACGCCTACCAGGACCCTCAAGGTCATGTGTTGGAACATAGCTGGTTTAAAGGATAAACTCAACAAACCCAATTGGCCAAAAATGCTTACTTCCTTCGATTAACATATGTCTTCAGGAGAGCTGGGATACTAAGGGTTGGATTTACCTAGATGGATATGTTTCCTTCGCAATCAATGCTTTACCCTCGGTCAGTGGAAGGGCAAGTGAGGGCCTTGTGGCTTTTGTCGAACTGGACCTGGCCTATAAACCAGAAAAGATCGTGGGGCCTCCTTACCACATACTAGGGGTCCTCCTTTCCTTTAAGATTTACATATGGATTCTTTGTATTATTGTCCATAAGGCTATTTACGGGAAGGAATTTGAGGATGTGTTAACCCCCTTTTTTTTTTACTCCTTTTGCACTTCCCATTTTAATAAATACACGGCACAACTGATCCTAGGTGATTTTATTCTTCTCCCTTGTAGAGGTTGTTACCTCATTGAGATAGGTCTGATGAGTGAGGGCGGGACTCAGGATCAGATTCATCTTAAGCATAATCTACAGGGAGATATGATGATGAGTTGGCCAGTAAATGCAATCTGATGAACCTTATGAGTACAGAGAGTTTTCTCTCAGGTAATATTGCGCCTACTTTCAAGAGCCTGGGTGATGGAACACGTATTGATTATATCTATGTTTCCATGGGTTTATTTATCTCCCTTATTTCCCTTACGGTTGAATGGAACATTTTCAGTGACCATAATCCTCTCCTTGCTAGTTTTCTTTGGATACAGTGCAGGCAGTATCGCCTACCTGCTTTAAACTCCAAGTTCGAACAACTGATCAAGGGCTTAGTCTGAAGTGGGAAAACGTATCCCCTAGGCCTTGATTTGATAACAATTGCACTAAGGCAATTAAGACTCTATTAGCCTCACTAAAAAAGAATCCTTGTGACGGGGGGGGGGTAAGATATTGCGAGGCCAACTATAGAGCCGCAGTAAAACAGAGAAGCTGGAATTAAAGAATGAGCTCTTGGAGGATCTTCTTTTTACCTGCACTCAGAAAGAAAGTGCTATGTTTGAAAAACTGTAAACCATCCGTATTTCAAGGAAATCCGGGGGAGGATCTAGATGCTTATGTGCCTGACCAGGCATGGGAGGAGTGGAGAAGTGGAGAAGTGTGGCTCAATGGTTAGAACAGGCAGACCTTGATGCAGAGCTCTGGCCAGGGACCAGGGTTCGATTCCCGCCTCGGCGGGTCTCCGGCTCATTAATTCCCCTGACTGGATATTCTCGCCTCAGTGCCTGTTCTGATCATGGGTCCCATGCTGCAACTCTGGGCAATAGCTTGCTTAGTCTCCACAACGGCCCCAAAAGCGCTGGGATGCCTGGCTGCACCTGGGGGGTGCCCAGGAGTGGACATTTCCCAGGAAAGCCAGGAAGGGTTCCTAAGCGGTATACGGACAGCGCCGGGACACCTCCGGTGGAGGTAGCTGTGCGCTTTACAAATTCCGACATTTACATTTTACTTTTCAGCTTTATACCAGGGGGAAGTCCTAGATTCTCCTCCCTCGTCTCTGGCGCCAAATTGATGTTACAGTGGGAGGAGATTGGAGATGCTATTGTGTCCTTGCCATTAGGAAAGACCAATGGGGGCACATGGGGATCCTGAGGACCCGTTTAAATCTCTTGGGGATCTCTGGGCCCCTCTTCTTCGGTTACATTAATGCTGCCATTAGTAGTTCCCTTCCGCAGGCATGGCGCGATTCCATCAATTAACCTGTGTTTAAAAAAAGGGGCAGGAATTACCCTTCTTGTTATAGTTCCATTTCTCTAATCAGTGTGGAAGTTAAGATAATAGGAAGGGCCATATTGAAGAGGCTAACCCACTGGGCTGAGGAACATGTCCGATATTCAATAAGGATTTAGTCTGGGGAGGGGGACTGTTGAGCAGAGTCTTAGCCTACACCTTGTAATTCACAAATACCCAAGAGCCAAAGGGGCTTCTCTCCATCTTGCTTTCATGGATCCCAACTCCGCCTTTGATAAGGTCAACAGGGATAAGCTCCGAGTAGAGCAGGTATCCATAGGTGTGGAACAGTGCTTGGTGGATTTTCTTAGGGAATTGCACTGGGGGCTGACGGCCTCAGTCTGCTATGGAGGCAATGGTGAATGCACAAAGCAGTTGAACAGAGGTTCGGCAGGGTTGTATCTTGGCACCCTTTCTTTTTATGTATGTATGTTAACAGCTTAGAGATGGTTCTTTCCATGCAGGGCACAGACGTTCCAAGAGTCGGGGGTAGTGTGCTTCCTTTTCTTTTAATGTAGACAATGCTGTTTTAATTGCCCGCACTACCATAAGTCTGCAGCAGCTTTAGACCTCTTTTTTGATTTTATGGGCAGCTTGGACTTACTAATTTTAAAAAAAATGGACGGGATGGTATTAGGGCCAAACAAATATGAAAATTGAAACTTTTTCTGTGCAAGGCAAGATTTTAAGTAAAGTTGATCATTTTATCTATTTAGGAATTTTACCTGGCTGATAACCCCATAACAAGGATGAAACCGGTCCCGGGTTGCTTCTATTCCATTTCAGGGAGGACCTGGCGGTTCAGCCTGGACTGTTGCCATGAGGAACAGGGTCAAGGCAGATTTGCACATGGCTGGGTCCGAATTGAGGTGGCATGGTGGACGAAAAACAATGGATTTGGATACGACCCGAGGGATTGCCAGTGGCTGAGATTAATTCAAGCATTCCATCCATCACTTTGTTTTTAGATGCCCTAGGATCCTCCCACCTCCCTATTGCCTGTAACCACTTGTTTGAGAGCCACTCCTGTATGACTAGCATGTGGAACAATCGTAATACAGGATGCAATTATGACCTTGAGTTTCGTCACATTCCTCACTGCCAGAGACTGTCCCCTCTAGTGCCAGGGTTGCTTTTGCTTCCTTGGAGTTTAATGTTGTCCCCAGGAACACTTTCTCCTGTTTTGGTATTGGAGGTGATTTTTCCATGTTCATGGAGAAACCCAACCTGTAAAGGGTTAGCATGACTCTTTATATGTCTCTTGTGATTGCTTTTGAAAATTCACCTTTACTAGCCACTCATCTAAGTAAGGATAAATGTGGATCTCTTCCCTTCTTAAGTGTGCAGCCACTACTGCCAGGCACTTTGTGGACATCCTGGGTGCAAATTTTATTCCAAAAGGTAAAACTTTGAATTTGTTGTGTACCTTGTTCATGACGATCCTGCGGAACTGCTTGTGTTGTTGATTCATTGGTATGTGCAATTAAGCATCCTTATGATCCACCGTGGTCCTGCAGTTTCCCTTTTAGAGCAGCAGTGTAATCTAGACATATAGAAGTGCTGTGTCTTTATATACTTGTTTAGTATTCATAGGTCCTGTATAAGTCTTAGCGTTTAATCTAGTTTTGGCACCAGAAAGTATCCAGAGCAGTGGCGGCTGACATAATTAAGAGGTGGTGAGAAGGGTGCGTGGGGAGGGAGGGAGTACGCGTGGGGGAGGGGTAATAATTAGAAAAGAAAAAAAAAACTCTTACCTTAACCTGCTGGCCGCCTGCAGAGTTGCATCGCTCCTGGGTGGACTTCTTTGTCCCAGCAGGCACTGGGGCAGCGTCACAGACTCCTTGTGCTATCGGCGCTGCTCCTCTATAACAGCAGTGCAGGGATTGGCCTGAGCGGGCTGGGAAGACACGCAGCTCAGGTCTGGGAGTCTGTGTGATTTCTCCAGCCCAGCTGCTTAATGCAGCTGGGCTGGAGAAACCTAAGTGCGCATGTGTGTTCGTCCGGCCTGAGCGGCGGCCAAACACTCGTGCACTAAGAAATGCACATAGCACTCCTCCTCCCCGCTCTCATGCCTCGGTCCTGCCCCTCCCTTCATACGCTGTCTCAGAGCCGACAAGTGAAAAATAAAACGAGAATAAAAGATAGTTTTATTTTTCACTTGCTGGCTCTGAGCCAGTGGGGTGTCGCTCCTCCGCCATTGCCCTGATCCAGAGAATATGCCCTTGTTCATCTAGTCTTTGGGGATGCTTTCTATGGCCTGTTTTTGCAACATCTCTTGTACTTCCTGTTGGAGCTGAGGTAGTTCCTTTGTGTTGAGGCTATTGCTGGCACCCCTAGAGGTCTTTTTGTCATTTTGATGCAATATATCCCAGTTGCACTATATTTAGTATCCATCTGTTAAAGGTAATTGCCTCCGATTCCGAGAAATCCCCCTATCCTTCCCCCTGTTGTGGTTTAGAGCGGGGGACCTGAGTGAACCAGTCACTTATTTATGGTCCCTGAACATCTAGGGATTTGCCCTCTTCTTTTTCCACTGCTGCTAAAAAAGTTGTTGTGGGGCTGCAGGGTGCTACCTTTGGGGTGTAGGCACCTGTGGGGCCCTTGTTGGCTGAATTTTGAATGGCATGCACTTGCCTGGAAAGTGCCTTTGTTTGTTGGCCTTCTTGCTGACATGGCCCCTCTTTTAAAGGTAGTACAACCCCCCGTTGCTCATGCAGCCGTGCTTTTTTTTTATTTGTAAGAGGACCTCATCGACTGCCAGCCAAAACAGAAGTTCCCCTGCGAATTGCATGCTGATCACAGATGCCTGCACCTCCGGCTTCAAACCCAACACTCTGAGCCAGACATGCCTCCTTAGTTTTGTACCCATGCACATCTGTCTGTTTGCGGTGTCCTCAGAGTCAAGCGCTGATTTGAGGCAAGTGTTATTGATTATCTTGCCTTCCTATTTGATCACTTTTGCCTTTTTTTTATTGTCTGATAGGTGCTGCATCAGGTACTTGTTTCAACCCCATTATATATATAATGCCATTGTCCATTGAGAAGAATACTCAAGTTTGCAATCGTACACTGAGTCACATCCCTCTCTCCATCTTCCTAAAGACAATCTCCTCCCGCTTACTTTCTCTGTCTGAGGGTAGGCCTATTGACATGGGATTGTTCCTTCATTTCCTGGCTGCTGAGACAATAATTGAGTGAGCCCCTGCATTTTTTTTCCAGAGTTTTATATAGCGCGAATTTGACCCGATGGTATCGAGTATCTGAGTGCTTTACATGAGCACCAGTTACACTACACAAGGAGACATTCATTTTTGTTAGGCACGGGGAGATTAAGTGATTTGCCCAGAATCACAGGATGGTGTGCGTCATTGCCGAGGCTCGAGCCCTGTTCTCCAGATTTCAGGGCAACCACCCTAGCCATTAGGCCACATCCTGCACTGCCCCTAATAAACAGAGGATCTTCTGGATTCGCAGGTTGACCGCCTTCAAGTATTGGGGCTCCCAAAAAGCCATCTTCTTTGGTCCAAGACGCTTGGGAGCATCAGGATTTAAGAGTCTCCTTATCTGGCTCAGCATGAGCGTCTGCAGGAAGAAGCAGGACTCCGACACCTCTTCTTCAAGATGGACTACGTATGTGTCTGCATCTCATTTTATAATTAGTTTTCGGTTGCTAGGTGGTCCAGTAGCGAAGGTCTCAAGAGATACAAGTCCACCGGTTCTTCTGCCGAGCCAGTGTTGAGCTCCTGCCATGCCACCTCTCGTGTACCACACCCAACGTCGCAGGCTATGTCCTGGTCGCCTCCTTCCATGTACAGGAATTCTTCTTCTCCTCGTCACGTAACTCCCGCATTGAAGGTGCCTCAAGCTCTTCCTTCATGACCCCTCTTGGCTCCTGCAGTTTCAATACGATTAAAAACATCTTCAAGGAATTGTCAAAGTCCTTCTTCTTCTTTAGCAAAATGCCATTTCTGCCTCGAGTCGACGTTTTTTGCGTGCAACCTCAGTGGCCCACTGATGTGGACTGTGCGTCGTCGTTGACTTCCTCTTCGGCGTAAAAGGTTCCTTGGCCTTAGATTCTCTCTCCCCTGACTTCTCTTGATCGCTCTTCAGCATCAAAATGGTCTCAGAGGGTTTACCTCCGGTGGTGTCCTTAGCCTTGAACACGTGGGGCTCTTTTGTGCTTTTGCCACCCTCAGATAGTCGAATATTTCAACGTCTAGAAGGTTTTCAGAGAATTTGAGTCCATCTTCAAGAGCTCAGTCACAGTGTGCAGTGCTCACTGCTAGCGTCTTTTGGAGTCTGTGCCTTTCCTGCTTTTCTTGACTAATTCAACCTTTCGAGGCCCTTTCTTAGGAGCCTCTTCCCTCTGAGCTCTATATTCTCTGCGTTTCCCCCTATCTGTTCCCTTTCTGCATTTCATTGCTCTAGACATTCTCCCTGTACTATGACAAGGGTTGGAAGACTTCAGAGCATCAAATGCCAGAACCATAGGCAGCACGTTATAAGGGCTCCACAATAATTTATGTTACGTGCCCAAGGTCTGGGCCAGGACTATATTACATTGTTTATTGGCTGCCTGTGCACACGGCTCATGTATTGTCGGGCGCCTACTATCAGAAAGAGTGATCAGCATTTCTAAAGGGAACTGAGGTGGGGTGTCAGTGACATACAGGACAGCAATTCAAAGCCATCTCTCATTTCTCGCACCTTTAGCACCCAAGCATTATCGCATCCAAGACAGAACATTTACTTTAAATGTTGATAGACTGCCCTTTTTAAAAAGCATCAAACAAGGTAACCCTGGTTTTAAAATGGCATTTTGATTCAACTTCTAAAGTGGTGGAAAATATGCATGTGATTTGCATTAGTAAAGTAACGTAATTGTTCTTTCCACCTTTCCATTTGGTAAAATATCTAGTTTTTATAGTGTTCAAGTAGTCAGGAAGCCTCTTCAGGTCGCCAATACACAGAAACAGGATTATAAACCGGTTAGATCTCTGCATGTGGTTTATATATGCAAACACGTACTTTAAATCATATGTTCATATGCATATATAATACATATTGCTACATTTGCACCTCACCTAGGACTGTAAAGGAGAGTGTGATACGGTTGTGAGAGTCCTTTTTACCGTGAAGTGACATTGATACCGATTGCCTACACTAATTTTTCCCTATCCTATTTTTATTAGGATCTGGTCCCTGCTTTCGGGGTTCAAGCGATGGCAAGTTAGACAAAATCAATAAATAAATAGCGTATTCAATAGTCTTAAGTTAGAGTGAGCGTTCTTTCAAATGGACCAACCTACTTGTGAATAAAGGCATCCTGAGAACACGCTTGTCTCCCCATGGAACTGCCCATACACCCTGAGCCCCATCAATAATTTGGTGCACATGCAAGTGCTTAATTTGAACTGGTGGCTGCAGGTGGGGCATTCATTTTTGGGGATCTGCACTTATTTTTACACATCAGACTTTGACCTAGATCAAGAGAAAGAAAAATACAACAGGAAGCAGAAAGACTGGAAAAACGGAAAACCAGTGATAAAGTGTAGAAAGAAGGTATGGAAAAGAACATGTAAAAATAATACAAAGGGCTACAGCGGGTCTGGTGGAGGATGAAAGGGGCAGGAGGTGGAATCATGACAAAACACTCCTCCTCCGGGGTTTAATGTCAACACTGCAACAGTGGTAGAAGAGCCACAGTGTGGCGCTGATGGGGCACCAACGCTTGATCCACAGGGAATTAACCACATGCACAGCACATATAGAGCTTGCAACATGCCCCATGAACATTTAACGTGGCTGCTGCTGTAGCAGCGACCTCCCCTTACTGAAGTTTTCTGCATCAATGAGCACCATATAAGGGGCAACCGGATTACACCGGAACCCAACTTCAGCAGGGTCAAAGGCACTTCAGTACAGTTCTGAGCAGCCGAAGGCCTATAGCCATAATTTCTGCACTGTGGTTAGCCACCATGAATGAATGAATGAATGAACCGAATCTTATATTGCGCGAACTTAGCCCCATGGGCGTCAAGGCGCCTAAGTCAAATAAATCAGCGAAAATCCCCCCATTCTACAGCCTTCTCTCATTGATATGCCCTCTTAAAAAGGCAGGTTTTGAGAGCCTTTTTAAATGTCTCAATTGTGGGAAGGGTTTTTATTAGGATAGGGATAGAATTCCAAAGCTTCGGAGCAGCCACGGAGAAGGCTCTGGCTCCCCATCTAACTAGTTTAGCACGAGGAACAACCAGTTGACAGAGTCCAGAAGAACGAAGATCTCGTATGGGGACATAGCGCGTGAGAAGGGAGCCGATGGTGCTCGAAGGGCCTTCCGTCAGGGCTCTGTAAACCAAACACAGAATCTTAAAAGAAATTCTTTGGTGAACAGGGAGCCAATGAAGTTCTTTCCTGGCTGTAGTGGCAGAGGAGGATTTAGGAAGGGCCAGGACAAACCGAGCTGCAGCATTCTGCACTATCTGCAGTCGGCGAACAAGACTTTTATTGGCTTCAATGTACAGGGAATTACAGTAGTCTAATCTAGATCCTACCAAGGCAACTGCAACCTGTTTACGAGCCTGGGGGGAAAGATACCCACGGATTTATTATTTAATCGAATATTACACCCAGATTTCTGGCAGATTGGGAAGGAGTGGGGCAGATGCCAAGAGAAGATGGCCACCACTCATCAGACCAAGCATCTTGGTTCTTCCCAAAAATCAACACCTCCGTCTTTTCGCCGTTCAGTTTCAGGGAGTTTATAGTCATCCAGTCTGCCACATACTGCATGCATACCCTGAAACTGGCAGCAGATGACCTGATGGAGGAGTGAGCCAATGACACCATTATCTGGGTGTCGTCTGCATAGGACACCACCTCCATCCCCTGCGATCTTACTAGTCTTGCAAGGGGAGCCACGTAGATGTTGAACAGGGTCGGACTTAAGGCCGACCCTTGTGGCACCCCACACTGCAAAGACTTGGCAGGGGAGAGGTGGTTCCCAAGCATCACTCTCTGCTCTCTTTCCAACAGGAAGGAGTTGAGGAGACCCAAGGCCGACCCCGCGACACCAGCCTCCCTAAGCCGAGATGTCAAAATGGCCGGGGAGAGGGTGTCTAACGCGGCCGTGAGGTCCAACAAAACCAAGACCGTGGTAAGACCAGAGTCCACTTTGCGTCGGATGTTATCGACTACATAGATGAGAGCGGACTCAGTGCTATGGTGTTTTCTAAAGCCATGTTGCGTGTTGTCAAGGTATCCAGATGACTCCAGGAAAGAGGACAGATGCAAATTAAGATGCGCCTCAAGCATCTTGGCGGGAGCAGGAAGAAGGGAGATCGGCCTAAAGTTTTTCAGAAGGGCCGGATCGAGGGATGGCTTCTTGAGGAGAGGCTTCACAATAGCCTTCTTCCATACCGATGGAAAAGAGCCCTGGATAATGGCCTTGTTCATTATCTGAAGCATAGGGGGCAGGAGGCAGTTTCTGCACTCTTTAAGTTTTTTCAGAGGCAGAGGATCCAGGGGGGAAGCAGATTTAGTCTTATCCAGCAACAGGTTCAAGCCCTCCAAGGATAAAGAGGGAAATTCTACCAGGGAACAGAGGGGATCTGTGCCTAGGGAGTCCAGATTGGAAATGACAGGTGGAACGGCTTGATCCAGCGCTTGGTATTTGGCTTCCAAAGAGGTATGTATATCAAGGATTTTATTGTGAAAAAAATCGGAGATGTTATTACATAGTTCTTGCGAACTGACTACGGGATCTGGTAATTGCAGGGAGCATAAGGTGTCGGCGATTTTAAAGAGCTCCCTAGAAGAGGAGAGGGAACTTGTGAGGTTGGAGAAATAATCCTGCTTCTCTGTTACCACTCTCCGTTTATATTCCCGCAGTGCCGACTTGTGGGCCTCACGGTCGTTCAAGTCCCAAGATTTCCTCCAGTTTCTCTCACTACTCCTACAGCCCTGCCTCAAGAGTCACAACTGATCAGAAAACCAAGGTGCCGTAGGTTTCCGACGAGCAGCATAGCACAGAGATGAGGGAGCGAGTTGATCCACTGCATTAGCAATAGAGTCCATCAGATCTTGAGCTGCAACAGTTGCATCTTTTAGAAATAAAGATTCGGAGGTAGAGACAAAGGGAGCAAGGGCCTCATCCGAGATTTTCCTAAAGTTACGCTTTGGAATGAATGGAGCAGTTTCCCTATTGGTAAGGCATGTAGCCGAAAACGAAAGCTCTAGTGGCACGGCAAGATGATCAGTCCATACCAAAGGAAGTGGGGGGCCGGTAGAAAGCCTGGCGTCGTTAGAGAATACTCCATCAAGTATATGCCCAGCCTTGTGGGTGGAGCATTTAACAAGCTGGGCAAGATCACATGCTGCAAGCGAGTCAACGAGAGATATGGTGTCCTTTGAGTCAGCCTCATCCAAGTGAAAATTAAAGTCACCGAGAATGGTAAAGGCGGCTTTTCCAAAATAGGGTTCTAATAATGTCAGTAATTCAGATGGGAAACTGGCTCTAAGACCAGGGGGTCTGTATACCAAGATTCCTGAAAGCGAGGCCGATGGAGAAAGGGTAATACAGAAGTAGAGGGCTTCGAACCGATCAGAGGGCATTGAAAGAGATTTTGTCAGGCAGGGAAAGGAGGATTTAAGGAGAATGGCAATACCTCCTCCTCTACGCAGGGGTCTATCCTGCCTGTACAAAGAATACCCATCAGGAATGGCCAGGATCAGGTCATGTCCTGAGGTATCTGAGGCCCAGGTCTCTGTAATGAACACCCAGTCTGGCTGTCGTTCATCAACAAAATCATGGAAGGCGATGTTGTGCTTGATGAGCGACCGAGCATTAACCAGAAATCCCGATCTCATAGGTACAGGAGGTAGTGTCGCCGAAAAATGAGAAGTTACAGTACCTACGCAGGATGCATCAAAAGGGGCTGTACAAGCCCAGCATCTAGAGGAGTGCAGGATCCCCTCAGGTGAATAGCGGTGAGAGCAGGGCAAAGAGGCAGGTCTAAGTGCCATAAGGTCTGATTTTGAATACCTGGTATCATCCGAGCGAAAAGGGGATAGCACAGAGTCCAAGCCAGCCCGCAGCCCGTCCTCAGCGTGGACGGGCGCAGACGGGCTGAACTCTGGCGTAACTCCGGCGTCAGTCTGGCGTCCCCGCTGCGCGTGCCCGCTGCGCGTGGCCGCTGCGCGTCAGCATGCCTACCTTTATGTCCGCCTAGCAAAACAGAAGTAGGACTAGAGCGCAGGAAGGAACGCTCAACTCAATATGGCCGCACGAGTCTGGGGCAGGGACCCGCAAATGCGGTGAGTTTTGTTCTTTTACATGCAGGTTAGGGTGTCAGCAGTGCAAGTATGCGAGGCCACAAATTTAAAAGCAGGGGATTAAGTGACTAACAGAAAATTAACCTAGCAGGTAAAACGGGTCATTTAAAACGAAGAGCTTCAAACAGACAAGCGCTGCAGAAAGGCGGGACGCTGCAATAGAGCGAACTGCCCGAAATTGCCTACCTTTATGTCCGCCTAGCAAAACAGAAGTAGGACTAGAGCGCACGAAGGAACGCTCAACTCAATATGGCCGCACGAGTCTGGGGCAGGGACCCGCAAATGCGGTGAGTTTTGTTCTTTTACATGCAGGTTAGGGTGTCAGCAGTGCAAGTATGCGAGGCCACAAATTTAAAAGCAGGGGATTAAGTGACTAACAGAAAATTAACCTAGCAGGTAAAACGGGTCATTTAAAACTAAGAGCTTCAAACAGACAAGCGCTGCAGAAAGGCGGGACTGAGCAACGTCAATTTTAGCTGTAGGCTGGCTACCACACTGTTATAACTTTCTGCCTATGAGGTCTACTCTTTAGAGTCCCAAATGGCCCTTACTTACAATATTTCACATTAAATGGTAACCATCAGTATGGTACAAGAGCTTATCATAAAACAAATATGATTGAAATCCCTAAGGTTTGAGAGAGAGAAGTGATGCAATCCATATGCTAAAGAAATACAGAAAACTTAATAGACAATGGAATGAGGACATATGGTATATAAATAGTTTACAGGCAACATATTTCCATGCTGTTTCAAGGATTTACATTTTACACAATATTTTTGAACTTCCCAACAAGATTCTTTTTCATGTTAATTCACACAAATTTAATTTTAGCAAGGATTTTTACCTTGTGTAAACTGAAACACATACAAAGAACGAGCCACCTAAATAAAAAAAAAAATAAAAAACTAATTTTAAGACAGAAGGCGAAGATCTTTAACAAGAGAGCAGGCCTTCAATCGCCAGTATAGTCTGCTACGAAGGGCCAGAGGGCGCGGCGCTGCGCAGAGAAGAGACACGAGGATTACGAAAAACGCCAATAGCATCGGAATGGGTGGCTATGTTAGAGGAGTTCAGGTCTGAGGAGGTTGAAACGTTCATTTGAAGGTTGCCATATATGTGTATTCAATTTCACCAGTCGGCCATACCTTGTTATCTAATGGAATGTAAAGTTGTGTTATGCCTACACATATAGCTCTAGATGTTAACGGAGTGCACATGTATTGCTATTGTTGATGCATTTGAAGTGTGACCACAGTTCTTTAGGGTGGGGGGGGGAATATATATATATGGGGAGTTTATTTTTTTCTTTTCAAGGTTACCTGTTACAGAATACAGATATGTACTATGATGGTGAAAATGTAACATTGATTGTATATATGACATGTCGTAAACTTTATGAGACCACTCTACAAGGCCATAAACGGAAGTTAAAAATCAATAAAATATGTTTTTAAAAAACCAGTCTGCCATAGTGGTTGTGTGCACGGAGCCGGGGTGCTGCGCTACAGTTCGGCGTAGGGTCGCTACGCGAGCCCGTGGTCGGAAGTGGCCCTTGGCTGCTTGCGCTTATCCAGCGGCGCCGGTGCTCGGCTCCTAGGGCGGGGACGGCCCTGGTGACCCCTTCGAGACCACGGAACAGTCCTGGGCCTCACACCATAGGGCACAGCGAATGTGGAGGACTACGGCGACTTGGAGAGGGGCTGGCCGGTGGTGCAGCTCGCTTCTGAACCGAAAGGCGCGGCTCTGCCGTGGCCCAGGTGGGACGGGACGAGACCCCGTCTCCCACCGGTGCGGCGCCGCCGAGGTGTCGGGGGAGTTGTGCGGCCGGTCTGAAGGAGCATCTAGTGGACTGCTTTGGTCGACCCGCCCCGGGGGTGTTGATCGTCTCGCCGCCGACGCCACGCGGCCTCTCCTCTCGACTCGAGACACCGTTGCTGCGGCCTACGCTGGAAGTGGTCCGCGATCGCTCCTTTCGAGCCGGCGCTCTAGGTGTCCTGGGAGCCCACGGTCAGGAGCAAGAATTGGCAGCGATACCTGTTGGAGTGACATTGGGCCCAGACCTCGCAGAGGAATTCGCCTCCTGGAGCGGTAGCTAATCACACTGCTCCACCCGGGTGCCGTGCCGCTCGACGCACCTCCCCGCGCTCAAGAGGTCGAGTAACAGAGGGGGCAAGAAGGGAGACCGCACTCTGCCGGACATGCTGGGCAGGGGTGCCCCAAGACAGGATAGAAGTCAGCCTACCCCGAGCCCCTCGAACACCTCCCGAGGAGCGGAAGGAGGGGAGCCTCCGGTAACCAGGTCTTTCTTGGAGTCGCTGTTCAGCTCCTTCAGAGAGGATTTCCAAACGCTGAAGCAGGAGGTAGCCGGAGAGGTCTGGGAGGTGCGAAGAGAGGTCGACTCCCTTGGCGAACGAGTGGCTACTGTGGAGGACGCCGGCCACTCCCGAGACGAGGAGATCGTGCACCTACAGCAGGAGGTACTGAGACTCAGGGATCAGCAGCTTGACCTCCAAGCCCACGCTGCAGATCTTGAGAACAGGTCCAGGCGCAATAACATCCGAGTCCGGGGAATCCCATCAAAAGAAGAAGGAGACAACGTCGCTGCATACCTGAGGGACCTGTTTAGAGAAATACTGGGCGAACCTGCAGACTTCCCTGTTAGAATTGACAGGGCACACAGAGTGGGCCTGCCGCGCCGGGCCTCGGCGCCGCCCCCTGACATCTTGGCCTTCCTACCGGACTTCCCCTTGAAAGAACGGATTCTTCGTGAAGCACGGCGGCAGCAATCCCTACGTTTTCTAGGCCATCAGGTGGCCCTTTTTCAGGACTTGTCAGCCGTCACATTGCAAAAACGCAAAGCGTTTAAAATAGCCACGGATTTCCTGCGGGAACACGACACGCAGTACTCCTGGGGCCATCCCTTTCGGCTCATCTTTCGATGGAACGGGACTTTGCACCAACTCCGGTCCCTTCAGGACACCTGTGGAGTGCTGGGAATCACCGCAACAGATGTGGACGCATCTACACCCCGCCGTCGGCGCGTCACTAGAGATGGTTGGCAGACACTTCAGGGGCGGCGATCCCCACCTACGCCCACGCGACCAGACTCGCCCACTATCTGGGCGGCAATGGACAGTGCAGTCCGTGAGGTGACCAGAGACGCGACGTCTGGTGATATGGCCTTAAAGGCCTGAGCGAACTCCGGGGGGAGATCGACATGGCTTCATCATCATTGCAGGTTCGAGGGTTCCAGGGGTGGGGGGCGGCGGGGGGGTGTGCTGTGGCTGGACGTCCACCTGAATAACTTTCAAAGGACTTGTCCACTAGGGACCAGACTGGGACAATGGTGTTCTTTGAGCAGTTGGTTGAGGGGAAGGAGGGGGAGGGGGCAGGTTGGGGAAGTTTCGGGGTTGGAGATGTGAGAAGAGGGGTTGGGGGAGGAGGACGGGGTGGGAAGGGAGAGAGGGGGGGAAATGAGGTTGGTTGTTTGCATGGGGGGCCTGTTGGGAGGGAGAGGTATGAGGGGACGGGGGCGGGACGGGACGGGCTGTTGGAGGGAAGTTCAAGGGGAGTTGGGGGGGAGGGACGGGGACCGTACTGTATTGCTGCTGCATTTGTTCTGACCCTACACTACTTTTACACACTACTTGCACTGGCACCGCCCCTCCCGGGCTGTGACTCGCTGATTGGGCTCTACTCTTACCCGCACAGATGACAGCCCTTAAGGTCGTTACTCTTAATGTGAAAGGGCTGAATAACCCTGTCAAAAGGAGGGCGGTGCTGTCCCTGCTAGAAAACACACAGGCAGATATTTGTCTTTTGCAGGAGACACACCTTCTGGCCATAGATTGCCAAAGGATGAGGTCCCCGAAATTCCCAACACAGTTTTTCTCCTCCAACACCACCAAGACGGCAGGGGTTGCGATCATAGTGTCCAGAACGTTTAAAGGGGAGGTCCTACATAAAGTGGCAGAACAGAAAGGGAGGCTCCTAGCTTACAGGGTTAAGCTGGGGGGTCTGGTGTTTACCATTGACTCGATATATATAGTCCCAACGAACATCAGGAACGGTTCCTTCACTCGGCCTTGGTGGATATCGCGACCACCCCAGATAGGCACATAATCATAGGAGGGGACCTAAATATGGTCTTCGATTCGTCCTTGGATAGGTCGGCGCAGCGATACCCACAGACGGGGGAGATCTCGCAGGCGAGCAAGTCCCAACTGGACGACCTAGATCTACACGATCTTTGGCGCCGCCTTCATCCTACCGCCCGGGTCTACTCCTATTACTCACACGCACATAAGACCTACGCGAGACTGGACCACCTTCTGGTTACAGGACCGGTCTGTGACTTGGCCATAGCTTCGGAAATAGGGGTTCTCTCGCTGTCGGACCATGCCCCCGTCGCAGGCAGTTTCTGGCTACCACCGATATCTCCCTCACGTGGGGTGTGGCGCCTCAGGGACACTCTTCTGCATAAGAAGGCGGTGGTGAAACACATACAGGACGCAATTCGCGAATATCAGACGCACAATGATAATGCTGACACCACCCGAGCGACACAGTGGGCTGCGCTGAAGGCGGTGCTTCCAGGTGAATTCATTGCCATCTCCTCTGCGGAGAATAGAGCGCGGCAACAAAAGAGGGACAAACTCACCAGTAAGGTGCGTGAGCTGGAACAGGTACATCAGAGAACCGGGGCTCACAGTCTGGAAGCAACTTAAAGCCGCAAGGAAACTCCTGTCAGCGTTATGGACAGGGCGGAATACGCTGCGTTACGCTTGAAACATGCGTACTACACGGGCGGCGATAGGTGTGGCCGCCTCCTGGCGAATAAGCTCCGCGTAGTGCATCAAAAACACTTGTTGAAGGAGCTATCGGTCTCCGCCGGGGTGACGGCCACGGAGGATACCCAGATAGCAGAAGGCTTCCGTCGATTCTACGCCGAACTGTATGCGGGTGAGCCCCCTTCGGCACAGGCGGAGGCAGAGTATCTGGACTCGGTTGACCTTCCCTCCCTCACCTCGGACCAGGCGGAACATCTAGAACGAGACATTCGAGTTGAGGAGGTGATTACAGCCATCCCCAGGCTCAAACACGGGAAGGCTCCGGGGCCTGACGGTTACACGTCCCTTTTTTATAAAACGTTTTGCCCTGAGTTGGCGCCTCTCCTTACGCGCCTCTTTAACTCATTTTCCGCGCCTGGAGCTATCCCTCCGGATCTATTTCAAGCAACGGTGTCGGTCATCCCCAAGCCAGGGAAGGACCAGTCTCAGTGCCGCTCCTATAGGCCGATTTCCCTTTAGAACGTAGACCTCAAACTGTACACTGGGATCCTGGCGGCCCGCCTGGCACCTCATCTGCCGGGACTGGTGGACCCGGATCAGGCAGGGTTTAACCCCGGGAGGCAAACAGTGGACAATATCAAGAGAGTGGTCCACATACTGGAGAAGGCCTCCCGAATCACTGGGGAGAGGATGCTGCTAGCGATCGACGCAGAGAATGCCTTCGACCGGGTACATTGGCCCTACTTGGAGAAGGTTCTGTCGAAGGTGGGCATAGGGGAGACATTTCGCACCCTAGTATTCAACTGCTACAGATTCCCATCCGCGGTGGTACGGGTGAATGGCTGTAGCTCTCAGAAGTTTGCGATAGAGCGGGGCACCAGACAAGGGTGCCCATTATCACCACTGCTCTTTGCTCTCTATATGGAGCCCTTTGCCCAAAGGATACGCCACGATCCGAATGCGACTGGCATACGGATGGGGAGGTATACGCACACCATCAGCCTCTACGCAGACGAGATTATATTAACGCTAGCTGACCCAAGAAGGGCACTCCCTGCTTGTATTGCTGAGTTGGAGGAATTCGCTGCTGTTGCAGGCTTTAAGATGAATATGGGGAAATCGGCGGCCCTTGATGTCTCGTTGACTGCCGCCACAAGAACCAAACTGCAGGGCCTCTTCCCCATGCACTGGTCCAGTGACCTAGTGCCATACCTAGGCATACTATTGGCACCCTCCCTACCTGCTATGGTGACCGCCAACTACGCGGCCTTAGGTAAGAAACTTAAAGAGGAGTTAGCCCGATGGAACAAGGGAACGCTGTCTTGGCTGGGCAGAATAGCCGCAGTGAAGATGACTCTCCTACCGCAAGTGCTATATCTATTCCGAGCTCTGCCGCTTCAGCCCCCGAAAGAATGGATCCGGCAGACTCAAGCAGACCTGGCGCGCTTCGTCTGGCAGGGCCGCAAGCCCAGACTCAAGAGAGCCTTATCCACACTGGCCCCTGAGGCGGGGGGACTGGGCATACCGGATCTCCACAAGTATTTCCACGCGGCACAACTACAATATCTCATGGAGTGGAGCAGGTGGGAGTCAGATAAGCACTGGCTTTTTCAGGACCAGGCGGTCGCGGGCCGAACCTTGCAAAAGGTGCCCTTTCTGCGCAGGGCTCACCGTCCCCCCAACCTGTATGCGTCCTTCGTCACGCGGGTTCCGATGCGAGTGTGGGACGCCGCTAACGTTGCGCATGATCTCACCACCTTCCCCTCGCCGTTCACGCCATTGGTTGGGAACCCAGATTTTCACCCGGGATGGAGCCCGGAGCTTTCGCACACTGGCGGACTGCAAGATGCAGTGCGCTGTTCCATGTATACGCCCCAGACGGCGTCATCTCGTTTCAAGATCTCAGGCGAGAATACCATCTGCCCGAGACCGAAAGGATGCGGTATATGCAAGTGCGTCATTGGGCGCTTCAGCCACAGGTGTGCGAATCGGCAGACAGAAAGCTCAAGCCTTATGAGAAGTGGCTCGTGACGCGCACCTCGGACTCAAAACTCATCTCGGACCTATATAAGCTCCTGCAGCCTTCCTCCTTTCACATTTATAATCCGGGACGGGAACGCTGGGAACGAGAACTGGGGAGAGCTCTGAGTCACACAGAATGGGACCACATTTCCTACAGGGCACGACATTCCGCGTACCATACCGGACTCACCGAAACGTTCACTAAGGTATCCACATACTGGTATTATACACCGGAGAGACTGCATGAAATGAACCATAACATAGTGAACACTTGTTGGAGGGAATGTGGGCAGATAGGCACACTTACACATGTTCTATGGGACTGCCCCCTACTATGCCCCTACTGGAAAGAGGTATTGGACGAGATTGATTTGCGCTTTGACATTGAACTGCCTCGCTTCCCTGCATACGTCCTGCTGGGCTTGCCCAACGGGCTGATGTACCCTTTGAAATCTCGCAGGGGTAGGCAGATAGCGATTGCACTGGGCTCTGCTGTCCAGAACATACTCATTCACTGGCGCACCACCACGCTCCCTTCCACTACCAGTTGGTTGCACAGGTTGTGGCATGTCCTGGGGATGGAGAAGTTGTCCCTTATGGTGGCGGGAGAGATGGAAAAGTTTACTGACCTGTGGCAGCCGTTCCACTCCTTACTAGTGACGGAATTTAGAGAACTTACATGCCCCCGGTATCTCCGATTGTTGAGATGAACGTCACCGGCGGCTTCAACTGACCACTGAGTCTGGGATTGTGGTCAAGTGAGGGGGGGGGCGCACTGAGGGGAGTGGCACGGGAGGGTGACTTTGGCACGATACGGGGGGAGGGCAGGGGGGATCCGGGGGGAGGGGGAGGGGGGGGAGTTCGGAATGGGGTTGTTTGTCTTTGAAGTTGTTGTTGCCGCATACGCACCCAGCACCATGCTCTGATGGACAGCACGATAGCAGAGCCTTGCACGCTGGCTGCGCTCCTGTATAGCGGTACCATGGCACTAACTCTTCGAGACAACTGTTTCATTTGTAAAATACTTTAAACCTAAAAAAAACAGTCTGCTACAAAGGGCTATAAGGATATTAAAACATTTCGCCCCTAGAGGGCAGAATGACCTAATTAGTAAACAAAGGCCTCACAGAGCCCGCTAGATTTCAAATCCCTGCGGGCTCCGATATTTGTTCAGAGCAACAACATTGGAATGTTGCTCTCCCAGCTTTGAACAGCCATTAGAAGCTCGGAGCACTCCACTGTTTTCAAAGGAGCGCTCAACCTTACAATGTTCTAATATTGCCTTAGAGCCCAACATAGCGGGCTCTTCCAGCCGTTAAAGGCCCGCTTCAGCGTTAAAGGCCCAAGCCGAAGCAGAGGGTCTTTAACAATGGAGCAGGCCTTTTTTGGCCAGTAGAGCCCGCTACAGAGGGCTCTAAGGCTATTAGAACATTCATCCTCCAGAGGGCCTTTGAGTTCCATTAGGCCTTTGTTCACAGCAACAGCTGTGAACCTTGGAATGTTGATGCTCCGGGCTTCCCTCAGCCATTAGAAACCCGGAGTACTCCATTGTCCCTGGAGTGCTCAACATTCCAATTATCGAATAGTTGTTAAATATCCTCTGCATGAGTTATAGGCCTTGCAGCTCAGGTTTAAAAGTTGGGGAGATATTAGCTGTTTTTAACCTGAGGCAGACCAGTGATAACGTTATTAGAACATTTCACCCACAGAGGTGTATTATATACAAAGAAACTGAAATACACATTTGAATGTTGAAAAAGAAAGTTGATATCCACCGTGAATGTCCTTTGCAGCAGTAGCAGCTTTGTGTTTTTTTCTTAAAAACTGAGAAGGCCTGGCCAAAGGGATCAAGGAAGCTCAAGGTCTGCTGTCAAACCTTCTAAGACCAGCAAAAGGTCAGATATATTTCAAAGCCCATCCAATTCACAGATGTCAGGTCATATGAGGAAGACACCAAACAGAGTAACAATAAGATGACTTTACTGCAAGAATAGTTTGAGGCCTTGCAAAAACAATTAATCCCCTGGTGACAGAAGAATAAACCCCAAACTAGTGGCAGACAGAATCTGTGAAAATTGACTCTCCAATACAGATAGAGAGAGCAGAGGGAACATAGGCTCTGGCACAAAAGAACTGTGATGAAAAAGAGGCCATCAGTAAATATAAACTACTTTTAAAAGTGTGATTACGTGAAAAGATAGTAACAAACATTAGCAAGGCCAATATAGGTCTGGTGTTGGTTGCCAGCCTCTTGGCTATGTCATTAATCAATTTGCCACTATTTGTGTACAGTTTTATTGTTGGGGGTGTTGCTGTGAAGTTTTTGGTATTCAAAAATCCCAAATTTGCCTTAAGGAGAATTACTTTGGACGAGGATGTGCTCCTTGTAAAAGAGTATAGTGATGTCACTCACAGTGAAGTTAGCCAATGGTTGCAGTGGGGTGGAAGAAAATGTATATGACAACCACAGATCAATAGACGAAGAGGGATGGTTAAAAGCACCCATTAGTAAGTATATTATATTTATAATGTTAGTAAAATCAAAATGTCTTGACTAACGACAGACCTAACAAGCATAACAAAGCCAGCCTTTTGGTTTTGTCAATGCTTGATTTGTCAACGTTTGTGCAAAAAATATATTTTTGGGGGAGCTGCTGTGCACTTGTCAATGTAACACACACACGCACCCACAAAAAAAAATCTTTGTCGCAAAAAGCACACATTTGCCTTAGTAGTCCCTGGCACCTAAAGATACTATGAGTGGATGTGCTCCTTGTGAAAGGGCAGAATGCTGTCCCTCAAAGTGGCCAATGTCTTAAGCTGACAGACCCACTTCCCTATGCTGCATGCTGTAGCGGTGGAAGATAAATGTGAATGACAGTAACATACCAAAAGATTAAGAGGGCTGGCTTCAAGGGGTTATAAGTAAGTATAATATATTAGATTTATTGCATCTTTATTAGTAAGCTGAAAAGAAAAACATTTAAAGTTCTGTTGGAATAGTGGGCCTTGATCTGAAGTTCCTATTTGGGAAAGTATAGGCATGTATCCAGGGATATGTCTGGAAGAAATGCTCTGTAATTCTAAAAAGGGTTGCACATTTTAATCATAGTATGCAAAATCTTGCTTAGTCTCAAAAAGCAAATTTACACGCGTTGGAAAGTAATTTTTAACCTTATAAAATGCAAAATGCCAAAACCCCAATGACCTGCTTCTTATCTTTTTGATGCAGGTTAATTCAAAAGGTTCTTGAAAGGGGGGCAGTATTTAAGTGTTTAGATCAGTGAGGACACCCATTATTATTGGCCAGTGGGGCTAAACGTTAATGCTTGGAGTGGTGCGCTAATAAGAGTCCTTACAAGAAGGCCCAGTTTATCTTCATTTAGAAGGCAAAGTAGGACTTTTGAATTAAAAGCAGTAGCTGCACCACTCGTGATCTTGGGCTGCTGCTTCCTCTTGGTCTCTGTCAGGCCCCTCTATCTCCTCACCTTGCAAGCACCAGGGCTTCCTACTGTTGGCTGGCATTGGGTCTGTGGTGTGCCTGTGGCAGAGAGTTAAACCCTGCTGGACCTGTTTGAAATCTCATCTCCAGAGGCAAGACTGCCAAAGACTATTCAGTACACCTGGCAACATGTGCTCTTCTGGCACATTACCTGCAGGATGTCAATGCAGAGACAGAAATTGTTGTCAGATGATCAACTGAGAAGCTAGGATCATAAATTGTATCTCACAGATACACTCCATGTTTAGTGCTACATTGCTTTCTAGGTTTGCTCTTTTCTACATACAACTACATAAAAGATCAGCTGAGATGCAACACCTTTGTTGCACAAATTAGTAGGAGAGTTCTGTTTTTCACTTGCTGAGAAGAATAAGGAAATGATCGGTGAAATGCTTGAATTAATTTCACCACTGGTAACAACTACTCGATACACATTCCGGACTGTCTTTTTTTTTGCACACTATGCCACCCGACTCAGGGAGTGACCATATTCAAATCAGTCCTGGCTCTGCTCAAACAGGAACTGTTCACCACAGCCCTTGTCCCCTCCAGACGGGAAGAAAACCTCCACGGTTGTCAGGCGGCAGGTGCCAGCTGCTCTGCAATCGGTGGGAGCAGTATGTAGAGCAGTCCAAATGTGCTTTGAGTATTCTGCAAACTGCCAAGTATATATGGTCCTAGCCCTGGACAAGGTGGGCTCTACTGGCACATTTTGCAAACCTGGAGAGAGACATTGGCTTGCTGGTTGGGTTGGGGGGGGGGGGGGGCCGCGGGGTGGACACACTATTCAGGCAACACCCACAATCCTTATCAGGGTTAGCTACACAAAATACCTGTGCTTAACCCTCTGGTAGCTTGGCAGAAAAGAAGTCAGGCTGAACTTAGAGGCAATGGGTACTGTCTTTATACAGCACACACACAGTGAAAACAAAACATTAGAGAAATTCCACACCAAACTAGAAAAATAGAGTACACTTTTTTCTAAATTTTTGACAACAAAATGATAAAAATCCAATCAATAGTACCAGAGATATGCAAGTAAAAACATTTAAGGCAAGTATAGTCCCTAAAAGCAAAAAGCACCACTCACGGCTATCTGGTCGTGCGAGACCGGGTGAAAGTCACAATTCAGGCAGACCACAATGGACCGTGGGCAGGATACAGGGGCCAGGTTAGTCCCGCTGTAAAAGTTACTTTTTAAGTCTAGCGCAAAGAGTGCAGTACACGATGGAGGACGCCGCAGGGAAAGCATAGCGCACAGTGGCGGTTCTTCCATGGGGGCGTTTGGGCGCCGCCCCCTCTGCTTTCTCGCCGTGCGAGAAGAAGGCAGAGACAATTGGTAGTTATTTATTTATAACTACCATTTGTTTCTGCCTGTCCTTCTCGCACGGCGAGAAAGCAGTCAGCAGAACTTCCTGGTTACTCGAGCCTCAGGGCAGGGGGGAGTGGCTTGCCCACTGTTGTTAATACTGACTGTTTGGACTGCCTGAGAGGCGTCCAAACAGACAGTATTAGCAACAGTGGGCAAGCCGCTCCCCCAAGCCACCTCCCACAAGCCACCTCCCACTCTCCGTTCTGCAGGATGCAGACTAGGAGAAATGACGCTGTTAGGGCAGCCGGCCGAACTAATCAGCGCCGACTGCCATGGAGGGGAGGGAGGCTGCCTGCAGCCTTCAGTGACGAGAGCCCACACCACGTCAGACGCAGCGGCGGCATTCAAAATCCAGGACGGCGGGAGCAGTCTCGGGACTCGAGTCGGGAGTCAGCGCGGGAAGCCAAGGTAAGTTTTTTATAAGCTATCTTGGGACGCCTTTTATTTCAGTGCTCGATGTGCTCCCGTGCTGAATCTTATTTATTTTCTGTTCACCAGTCTGAACCCGCTACCCTTTGGTTGTGCGTGCATCTGTTTGTCTCGCATTCATATTTATTTGGTTGCCGGAATGTGTGAGAGTAGTGAAACTGCCTAATAATAGTTATATAATTCTCTACAAGTACGTTGGCCAGGCCTCTTTTGTAGTCTGCTGCTGCCGCCTTGGTTGGTGTTTACTGTTGTGTTGTTCCCTGATATTACTGGCACGAATATCGACTACAGCTCAAAAGAGTCAGACAAATGAATGCAGTCTACCCGTGTAAAATAATAGCTACACCGTCACTGTGTATTTACAAGTTCAAATTTGCCCCGATTTGCACATATTTATCTCGGGCCTCTTTTATTTTGGTGTCCGACATGCTCATGTGGAGCTTATCTATTTTGTGTTTTCCAGACCCTGATGTTGCTTGTGCGTGCCTCTGTTTTGCTCACATTAATGTTTGGTTGCCAGAATGTTGTGAAACTGCCAAATAATGGCCATAACATTCTCTACAAGATCATAGAAGCTGCAGCACCACCAAATGTAGGTCTGATTTGTGTTCTGCTTCTGCCAGCGGCCACCTGGTTTGGTGTTTACTTTTCTGCACTTGTTCCCTGATATTACTGCAAACACAGACCACAAATAACAAATGCATGCGGTATACCCTTGTAAATTCATAGCTACATCATCACTGCGTATCTCTACTGTTTACAAGCTCAAAATTGCCCCAATTTGCACGTCATTGTCATCAATCATGTGGGCCGGTTTTTAGTTATTCATTTTTTCGGTTTGCCAGTCTGAATAGGTAACCATGATGTTGTGCTTGCATCTGGTTTTACACCTCTTTTACCACTGGGCACTCAACCATTGACTTTTACGCCCTACCACTTTCAAATGCCACCAGCCGCCACTGATAGCGCATGGTCATTGCTGTAGCACAAAGAGAAGGCTTAGTATCATCGACAGTCAATGTAGCATGAAGATCCTGTCGGGCATTGCAGACAGTTGCTGCTGGGGGTACGCATTGGTGGTCACCGTGGGGTGTCGCTCGAAGTGCAGATCTTGCGTCGCTGGTGGTCGCTATAGGGAAAAGTCCGGTTCACTGGTGCTTCACGTCGGCAGTCATCATGGGCGGCAAGATATTGGCGCAAATGAGTCCATTTGCAGTCACGAAGAGCCGAAAACGTCTGAGTTTCTCCTTTTTTTCAGGGAAGAGCTCAGCTTATAACGGTCCAGGACTTCGGAGGCACCTCTTGTGGATCAGAAACTCACTTGAGCAGAGGCCAGCACGGCCCAGGCAGGCCCAGTTGCAGATCAGCTGGGCAGATGTAGGGAGGACACCGGAACTTCTGTCATGTCACTGTGGCTCTAATAGGAGGTAAGTCAGCTGAACCTTTTTAAGTACAGTGCACCCTGCCCTACTGGATGTTTAGGGCCTACATTAGTGATGGCATAGGTATTAACAAGTATTGGTGTAGTCAATAAGTGTAGGAAGTTGGATCTGTATATACTATACCAAAGTGAGGTATAGTGTGCACAGAGTCCAGTGGAACCCCAAAGGTAGGTAGAGGTAAAAGTAGATAGCACCTTATTTGTGGTAGTGTGGTCGAGCAGTAAGGCTGTATCAGCGGGTAGTGTTAAGTATTTGTTGTACACACTCAATTAGCAAATTATATCACACACTGAATGACAACTTCAGACCAATTAGTTTTGTTTAAAAATATTCTTTTAGTTATTTTATTTTCTAGAGCCAAGCAAGCCTGGCACAGGTAACAATAAATACTTTACAGTAGTAATGCAGTTCGTAAACAGTATAAATTGTATAGGCACTTTGATTTGATTACAGTAGAGCTACTAGTAATGCAATGCTTTTGATATACTGTACATTTTGTGGAGAGGTGTAGTGCAGCGGCCAGGACAGCTGACTTCGGAGCACGGGGTTCACAGTTCGATCCCCGGCTCTGGCAGCAGCTCAGCTCAGCACCATGTGACTCTGGGCATTAGCTCACTTAATTTCCACAACGGCCCCAGCGCATTGAGACCCGGAAAGGTGATTAGTTTGGGCTTTACAAATACAGATGTATTTATTTACATATACTCTGTATTGGCTTTTTAGTAGAATGTCAAATAGATTACTTTACAGATTACTTTTCTTACACAGTGCAGAATACCTGGATACTGCACTCAGACATTTCCTGTAAACAGGTAAGTAAAAGCGGTTTTGGTATTTAGTTACAGTTTTAAAGGCTTTCATAGATTTTCCAACTCCACACTAAGAAACTTTTCACAGAAAAACAGTCAGTTATCCTATGGAGGAAAGTAGGGTTATCGGTTCAAAGGTAAGTATTCGGTTGTAGGAGTTGTTATTCTGGGGTTAGACTTAGGGGTCCCCCAGTGTCAAGGATGCACTCTTGTTACACCCTCAGCTGCACTAAGGCGGCCGGGTGCTGAGGCCCAATGTTATCTAATAGGGGGTTTCCGGTTTGTGGCTGCTTATGAGCAGGCCACTGGGTTGAGGGAGAAAAGTTCCTGGACTTAAGTTCAGGGCAAATGGGAGTTCAAGCCAGCACAAAAAGTGCACCCTCAGCGGCACTAGGGCGGCCAGGTGCAGAGTACTGTTTTGGTGTCGAGCGCCCTGTAGCTTTCAATGGGGAGTCTCCGGTTTGCAAACACACTGCAGGCTCTGGGACGAAGGTCTTCTGGGTGCGACCACCACTTGGAGAGGTAAGTTGGGATGCTGGGGGTTGGTTAGGCACCGTCGGTTGAGCCACCCAAGGCCATGGGGCGTCGGGTGCAGGGGTGCCTTTTAGGGTCGGATCTTCTTACCAGCTCCTGGTTGCAGTTTGGGGACCTTCGGGTTTGATTCTGCAGGTGTCGGCTGGAGGCTTGAGGCAGATCAGGGGTCACTGGATCTCGGGTTAGGATCGCCGGGGAGACCTCTTCTTGGTGTTGGGCCACTCAAACTCGGACTGTGGGCATCGGGTGCAGAGTGGTGCAGACTCGCGGATCCTGCCGGAGCTGGAGTCTGTTGGTGACAAATCTGGGGTTCACAGGAGACAGAGTCTTTTCTTTTGAGGGCAGGGCAGGTCCTCATGGTTCTTGAGGCTGCTATCTCCAGGACACACCAGGGTTTCGCTTCTGCAGGTTCAAGGTGATGACAGGCCAGTAGGGCTGGGGCCATGTCAGTAGGCGTCCTCCTCTTGTTAGCTGCGGCATGGCGGTTCGGTCCATGTTTTTCTTCTGGTATCTTGTTCGAGGAAGCAAGGTTCAGGGGTGCCCCTAAATACTAGATTTAGGGGTGTTACAGGTAGGGAAAAGGTTGTTAAAAATGGGTCCCTTCCATGGGGTGGGTACACCCCCTATTATGCCATCCTCCGGTGGGAGGTGGGCATAAGCCTAACCCTGGTTGGCTGGCTCCCCCCATCTGCAAGATGGCGGGGACAGAGTTGTGCTTCACCTCACCTCCCCCACCTGAGGAGTGAAGTTGGCAGAGATGGGTAAACCGCTCTTCCTCACTTGTTTATCCCGCATGTTCTCCCATCCAAAGTGGGGGTCAGAACCAGTGGGGAACAGTTGCTGAACGAAGCAAGTGGCCTGGGGAAGCTCACAAAGGCGGCAAGCCTTTGAAGCCTCCCCTTCGAGGACCCTGCCTATCCTGGGGGTGGAGGCTTGGCACCTCGTCCCAGGATGTGCATTGTTTTAGGCCCCCGAGAGCAGCAGGCTATCGACCCAGGGGTCCGGAAACATGTCTGGTGGTGGCAACTGAAAGCAGCCACTCAGCCTGGACACTAATGGTAGGTTATTTTTCAGGGAGCATCTGTGCGCATTTGTCATTAAATCCTACACTGGCATCAGTGTGGGTTTAATGTGCTGAGAAGTTTGATACCAAACTTCTCAGTGTAGCCATTATGGTACTATGGAGTTCGTAATGACAAACTCCCAGCACCATATCCTCTTAATGGCAGCACTGCACTTACAATGTCTAAGAATGGACTTAAGAAGATTGGTAAGGCGCGGCGCACAGCCGGGGTTAATGATGGGGTGTGGGTTAAAGAGTGTTTGTTATTCAGGTGGTTTTTAGGTGCTCCAGCAGGTGACGTAACTGTCCAGGTACGCCAAAAACGACTGTTATGGGGTTGAGTGCATTACCTCAAGTGTAAATGCATCCCTGCATATGGGCACTCTGTCGTGGTTCGTTGTAATTAAACATCCGACTCCAAATAAATGTAATCAGAAAAAGTTTCTTTAATTTCAAATGTCCAAAGTATATTTGCAAGCTTTAAACTGATGGATTCTCAGTTATTTAAATGTTCAAACATTTTCATAATGCACGGTTAGTGATGAAACCGAAGGTTAGCCATGCGGCCTCCGATGAATTTCGGGCCGGTTGGCTCTTTATCAAGGAGCGCTGCAAAGAAATGCAAAATTACGAGCTCATCAATGAACGAAATACGATAATTTGATAAACATGATGACATAATTTCCACAGTGATGCATGCAAAATGGGCAGTGCAGTGCTTTAAACAACGGAGTAGCGTGATCGGTAGTGTATCGAGCTTAATGGGAGGGTTAAGGGTGGTGGTCAGAATAAGGAAAAGGTTGTGAAATACACGTATCGAACAAAAAACCTGTGTGCTTTAATGGGACTGGGTTGGTTACTGGGGTGGAAACGTGATGGTTCTGGCGTAGGTAAACGGTAATTAGTGCTCGGTATGTTGGTGATTAGTGCGACGTGCTTTAAAAAACAGGGATGGAAAAAGAATGGAGATTGCCTCGTCCAAACGAGACTTACGTTTCAGGTTGCGCGCCCAAAGTCTGGGAGCCTGAAATCAAAAAGACGTAAACAAGGTGGTTACAGATAAGGTCTAAAAAATGGGAGCGTACTCGCGTGGTGCTCCGGGGGAAGTACAAAGACTTACAATTCAGGTCAATTCGAGTCGTCTCAGTACGAAGTCTTCACAAGGCGTTCGGTTAGGCTGAACAGAGTTCAGAAAAACTCCGTGGGATACAAGCGGAGTGCTGGGAGAGTTTAGGTTAAAAAGGATTGGTTGCCGCAATAATGAAAAGAGAAAACGGGCTGAGGGGTTGGTCGCCGGAGGGGCGGCCATCTTAAAGTGGAGTGGAGTGAAGGGAATTAAAAAAGTGGTGGGTTAGTAGCAGAATATTGAACATTCAAGCATAGCAGACCGGTGAAGATGACAATGTGCGTGACATGTACCAAAGGGTACTATAAGTAACTACTTAATTCTAAACGATCATTGAGACCATTAGGCTTCATGGCTTGAAGTCTGTAAATCCAGGATGTTTCTCTCTGGAGAAGTGTTCTGTTAATGTCTCTTCCTTCCATTTTTGGTACCATTTCTAGAACGAGAAATTTCAACTGTGCAATGTTGTGATTGGCTTCAATAAAATGAACAGCAATGTTGGATTTAACGTTCTTGGTTCTGATGTTTGATTTATGTTCGTTTATTCGAGTTTTGATTTTCCTGGTTGTTTTGCCTACGTAAATCATGCCTCATGGACATTTCAGCAGATAAATCAAATTGCATGAGTCGCATGTAGCGTCAACTTTCAGTTTTATATTGAATCCCCTCATGGGGTGGTTGATAGTGTTCCCTTTTATTATGTTGTTGCAGTTATTGCAATGATGACACGGGCGGGTGCCAGTGTAAGTGCGTTGATCCAAGGTTTTTTTTTATAAGGTTTCTTTGATGTTCTCCGCTCGGGTATAAGCGAAGATAGGTGTTTCTTTGAATAAGTCGCAGAAATCCGGTTCTGAGGATAAGATGCGCCAATGTTTCATTATGATCCTTCTGACCTATCAACCTTGATCATAAAAGCTTTCGATGATGACATCATCGATGACAGAACGAAAAGATTCCTGTTAGTGGAACACCCAAAAAGTCCAACAATTACCATGTTGCCGAAGATCCACAAAAACTTAAGAGATCCACCTTTCCGCCCGATTGTCTCCACAAGAGGGTCGATACATGAACCCATTGGCAAATTTATTGATCGATACCTCCAACCGATTGTCACCAACCTCAAGAGCCACATCAAGGATACTACTGAATTTCTCACCAAACTTTCCTAAATATCCATCAGTGAAAACGAACAAATTATCCTATGCACAGCTGACGTTAAAAGCCTCTACACCTCCATTCCACATGGCGGTGGCATCGAGGCAGTGGAGAAAGCCTTACTATACAGTGACATTGCGGAACCACTTCAAACCTTCCTCCTGGAACTGATGATTTTTACCCTATATCATAGCTACTTCTCACACGACCAGCAATGGTATTTACAAATGTCCGGGATGGCAATGGGAAATTGCGCAGCACCGACCTACGCCAACATCTACATGGGCGAATTTGAATCCAACCACATCTATTCTGACAGCAATTGGACAGACAACCTTAAACTCTACGTACGTTACATAGACGATCTCTTCTTCGTCTGGAAAGACTCATGCGAAAATTTGGAAACCGCTCTAAAAGCGTTGAACAGCAAAGACAACCGGATTCAACTGACCTGGAACATTAGCAGTGAGGAAATAACCTTTCTTGATGTACTCATAAGATCTACTAACCAAGGCCTACAAACTGATATATACCGCAAAAGTACAGATCGCAACAACACTCTGCACTACACCAGCTTTCACCAGAATTCCCTAAAAAAACATCTTCCCTTCAGTCAAATGTTGAGGATTAAACGCATTGTATCAGACTCTGAAACCAGCATTCTCCAAATGGAAACCATGGCAAAGAGGTTCTTGAAGAGAGGATACCCCAAAGAGATTATTGATGAAGCTATGGCACATGCATCCACCATTCCACGAGCAGAAGCCCTGAAGGGCATCGTTAAGAAGGACAATAAGAGAACAGTACTAGTTAGCAGGTACTCCACGTCCAGTCAGACATACAGAAGGATCATAATGAAACATTGGCGCATCTTATCCTCAGAACCGGATTTCTGCGACTTATTCAAAGAAACACCTATCTTCGCTTATACCCGAGCGGAGAACATCAAAGAAACCTTATCAAAAAAACCTTGGATCAACGCACTTACACTGGCACCCGCCTGTGTCATCATTGCAATAACTGCAACAACATAATAAAAGGGAACACTATCAACCACCCCATGAGGGGATTCAATATAAAACTGAAAGTTGACGCTACATGCGACTCATGCAATTTGATTTATCTGCTGAAATGTCCATGCGGCATGATTTACGTAGGCAAAACAACCAGGAAAATCAAAACTCGAATAAACGCACATAAATCAAACATCAGAACCAAGAACGTTAAATCCAACATTGCTGTTCATTTTATTGAAGCCAATCACAACATTGCACAGTTGAAATTTCTCGTTCTAGAAATGGTACCAAAAATGGAAGGAAGAGACATTAACAGAACACTTCTCCAGAGAGAAACATCCTGGATTTACAGACTTCAAGCCATGAAGCCTAATGGTCTCAATGATCGTTTAGAATTAAGTAGTTACTTATAGTACCCTTTGGTACATGTCACGCACATTGTCATCTTCACCGGTCTGCTATGCTTGAATGTTCAATATTCTGCTACTAACCCACCACTTTTTTAATTCCCTTCACTCCACTCCACTTTAAGATGGCCGCCCCTCCGGCGACCACCCCCTCAGCCCGTTTTCTCTTTTCATTGATGCGGCAACTAATCCTTTTTAACCTAAGCTCTCCGAGCACTCCGCTTGTATCCCACGGAGTTTTTCTGAACTCCGTTCAGCCTAACCGAACGCCTTGTGAAGACTTCGTACTGAGACGACGCGAATTGACCTGAATTGTAAGTCTTTGTACTTCCCCCGGAGCACCACGCGAGTACGCTCCCATTTTTTAGACCTTATCTGTAACCACCTTGTTCACGTCTTTTTGATTTCAGGCTCCCAGACTTTGGGCGCGCAACCTGAAACGTAAGTCTCGTTTGGACGAGGCAATCTCCATTCTTTTTCCATCTCTGTTTTTTAAAGCACGTCGCACTAATCGCCAACATACCGAGCACTAATTACCGTTTACCTACGCCAGAACCATCACGTTTCCACCCCAGTAACCAACCCAGTCCCATTAAAGCACACAGGTTTTTTGCTCGATACGTGTATTTCACAACCTTTTCCTTATTCTGACCACCACCCTTAACCCTCCCATTAAGCGCGATACACTACCGATCACGCTACTCCGTTGTTTAAAGCACTGCACTGCCCATTTTGCATGCATCACTGTGGAAATTATGTCATCATGTTTATCAAATTATCGTATTTCGTTCATTGATGAGCTCGTAATTTTGCATTTCTTTGCAGCGCTCCTTGATAAAGGGCCAACCGGCCCGAAATGCATCGGAGCCCGCATGGCTAACCTTCGGTTTCATCACTAACCATGCATTATGAAAATGTTTGAACATTTAAATAACTGAGAATCCATCAGTTTAAAGCTTGCAAATATACTTTGGACATTTGAAATAAAAGAAACTTTTTCTGATTACATTTATTTGGAGTCGGATGTTTAATTACAACGAACCACGACAGAGTGCCCATATGCAGGGATGCATTTACACTTGAGGTAATGCACTCAACCCCATAAGAATGGACTTAGACACTGTAGGGGTACAGGGCTCATGCACCCGTACCCTCACTACTGGTATAGTACATCCAGCTAGAGGGGTGACTGATCTATGCCAGGGCAGTGGTTTGTAGGCATGGCACACAGGGATGTGTGTCATGTCGACTCTTCGCTTTGTTCTGCACCAAGACATGCACCCTGCAAAGCCAGTGTGTGTGTGTAAGGGTACAGGGCCTCCTAGAGGTCTTCCCTTGTCACAGTGCCCTGGGTACCTGTGGTACCATTTACCAGGGGCTGACCTGTGGCCAGAAATGCCAATTGGGTTTGGGTTTCAATGCAGTTTTAGGGAAAGAACATAGGCCCTGGGTACCTGATTAGCAGGAGCACAGGGCACACTCAGTCAAAGCATATCAGCAGTTCAGCAAAAAGTGGGTGCTACCATGCAGAAAGAGGGCACTTTTTCACAATAAGTCTCCCTTTTGGGACCTTATAAGTGTTTCGCTAGAGCTGTTGATTTTGCCAATGTTTGTAAGATATGTAAATATAGAAATGCCACACATATCGAAACTAACAGCTGTGGGATTAGGTAGCAGGATTACTTGATTTATGGAGCCATGGGAGAGGAAAGTTAAAAGTCTGAATAATTAATATTGAGAAAATTACTGCATTCAGAAAAGTTGGCGTTACAAAAAGGAAGCAAACAATCTTACAATACGTAAACTCCTGAGTGACCCAGTATACATAATATTTTGCCAACAGAGCAGTACCGTCTCACTCCTTTGCTGCCTGACAAACGAGTCTCATCTGACAACACGAACTTGGTATCAGTATTCAGTACACAAATTCAAAACACCCCGCTGCTTTATGCCACGTACCACCATGCACCTGGGAAAGCCAACATGGTGACTCTTGCAAAATGTTTCAAGTCTGACCTTGTTGCACAAATACAGGTATCAGCACTCTACTCGCTTTGGGGCCTTGAAATAGAGTAAAGCGGTATCCACATCACCCACCTCCTAACAGCACACTTCTGTGTAATCAAGGGAACGCCCTTCCTATGCGCTCACGAGGGGCGCTCATGGAAACAAAAGGGAGGGGGGGTTAAGGGCAGTTGCATGGTGGGAGGGTAACTCAGCGAGGGAAACTAAGACAAAACCCCCCAAAAATGCTGATTGTTTCGGAGAGAGGATGTGGCATAAAATTCAAAGCTACCGACTTTGGAACTAGGGTTCAAATCTCGTCGTTGTCTCTCCCTATGCCTTCTAAAAATAAAATGCTGAAACATGCCGATCTGAAAAATATAAGTAAAACAATGGTGAAAGCCAACAAAATGCTGCCATTTATCTGTGCCTTTGAGCGATTTCAAAGGGAATCTTAAAGAAAAATATACAAGCGTGTTTGTCACCACTCCTTAAGGCACATCACGTAGCTGGGCCATGGCAGCACTTTCCACTGCTGCTTTCCTGTAATTAACAAGAAGGAGCAAAAGTGTCTATAAAAGATAAAGTACAGCGTCCATGAAGCAGGCGCCACGCTGAGCTAGGAAAACCTGTGCACCTTGCACGAACACAAAAGGAACAAGCCAGCAAACAAAGTAAATAAAATATCAACACTTAACACAAGCCGAGGCCAACAAAAAAACAGAATGCTCTCAAAGTATCCTGAACGTGAAGAGTAAGAGCACATGTAACAGAGGCAGTCCTCATGGGAAGATACAAAAGTCCAAAAAGAGGGACTACTAAGTGTATTCACCCAAAAAAAAGTCGGCATTTACAAAGGACAGTAAGAGGAACCAATTAAAAAGATGGGCGCTGCTTGAAGCCCATATTGTAACTACAGCATGTTTTGAAGAGATAGCACCGATGTGCAGCCCAGGCAAGACCTAAAAAGGATGGTTTATGCCTGGCAAAAGGTTTATTTTGCCAAGTCGATATGGCAGTTTTAAACTACACACACTGGCTGCAATGGCAGATCTGGGCCATGTTTGGAAGACTACTTAAGTGGGGGGCACAATGAGTGCTTCAGACCCAACAGTAGCATTTAATTTACAAGTCTTGGCTACCTGTAGTACCACTGTACTAGGGAATTACAAGGAAATTAGATGTGCCAATTGGGTGTAAGACAAGTTATCCAGGTTTCAAGGAGAGGACACAAGCACTATAGCACTGGTTAGCAGAGGTAATGTGCACAGAGTCATTAAGGCAACAAAAAAAACATTCCTACATAACAGGAGGAGTAAATGAAAAAAAATGGGGGGTAGACCACCCTAAGGTTGACAACAGGGCTAACACCTGGCAACATATGCTCCCCTTACGCTTTACTAGCAATAAGCCAATGCAAAAACATTAGTATTAGTAAAGGATGTTTAAATTGTATGTGTGGTGCTGTTGCACGATCAACTGAGCAACTATGTTCATTATAAATTGTACATCAAGGATGCACCTACTGTTCAGCACAATGTTGCTCCAAGGGGGAGGCAAGGTTTAATAAATAAATAAAAAAGTTTACTTACCTTCGCCGGCCCGGTCCCACGTCGTCTCTGCTTCTCACACAAAGCAGGCAGCCTCTTTCCCCTCCCCTAGGCAAATCACAACGCTGCAATGGCAGCGTTGTGATTGGTTGGGACGCCGACCACACAGGCGTCTATTGGGAGGTCATTTTTTCCATGTAGGCTGCATGCAGCCTACACGGAGAAAAGGCAGAGCGTGTATGACTGCTTTGGTCGGCCCTGGGCCAAGCCAGTCCTCCCCTGCCCTAGAGCAGGACCGCCCACCTGCCCGCCCCCAACCTTTCTTGAAGGCGAGAAGCAGGAACATAAAATGGTATTTATAATACCACTTTATGTTTTGGCTTCTCGCACTGTGAGAAAACAGTAGGACGACGCTCCTCCACCCACAAGAAGGAGCCGCCTCTGGCTCCAGGGCCGTCTTAACAGCACTATAGGCGCTGGGCAAAGCAGTGTTTAAATTAGAGTTAAATTTTAGTCTGCAAAGGGCGCCTATGTTCATGGGCCCCCAGACAACTGCCCAACATTCCCAGGCGCCAGGCCGGTGCTAGGCATGGGCAGTGTAGGCTGCTGCCCAGGGCCTCGCACTCAGCCTACCAGCATGGGGCCCCACACTGATCGTGTGTCCTGTTGTTTCCCTGCCAATCCAACTAAAAGCAAAGTATTCGGGTGCATGGGAGAGGTCCCCTCCCTGGGCCTCTCATGGATGGTGTCTGGAGGCCTAGAGGAGGGAGATGTTGATCCAGCGGGCTATAGAAAATATATCATAAACTACGCTACCCAATTTCATAACCTATAAACAAAATTCTAAACTATACATGGACCCATTTATGAACCTGATATATTTTTGGGCCTACTGAATCAGGTGGTCAAATAAATCTATATACACATTATTTACAAACTATAAACATTTTATACATTTGCAGAAAGAATATAGTCATTAGAATAAAACCCAATCATTTAAATGACCACTATAGGCGACGTGATCTAGCTAATGGTAACCTATACTTCTAAATAACCAAGACCAGCTTGTTTGTCAAAAGTAAGATTTTATTTTCTAAATTATGGTATATAAGTTGTAAGTTTTATAAATGAAATTTATTAGCAATAAAGCAAGCATGATAGTAAGAATTAAGAAAAATACAGTTTAAGCAATTGAATCAGTTTAAAGAAATTATATAAAGTTTAGCATTTCTAAAACCTATTTCCCTAACTGAGCTAAATAGACAGAAATTAAAGTAAAGTTCTTTGAGGATTCTTACGTGCTCCACGCAAAGTCCAGCAGCACATCACCCTCATCGGAAAGTCAGAAAGCAGCAGCCAGCCCAACCCTAAGGGCATGACTTTTTATACCTTTCTACGCTAACTAAACTAGCGAAGGAAAATTTTCAGAAATACTCGACGTCCCATTGGCTGAGAGTGACAAGTGACATGTCACCCGATTCTTAAAAAGTTCCACAAAATCATGTCTTACAAAGACCATTGTCTCTTCCACGTGAAGCCAGAGGCTTCCTGCGATTGCAACTTTGTTTTAAGTCATCCTCGCAGCTTCCATAGTCTTTCAGTGCAACTTCCGCGGATGCCAAGTTAAGGACTGACAAAAAGTTCACTTTCGACCTTGGCCATGTCCGACAGAATGATGTCAGCTCATCAGTTTTTGCTTTGTGAATGCAGCTTCAATAAACGTTTTAATTCAGAATGGGCGTCTCGTGACTTTCTGCAGAAATTCAGATCAGCTTTTATTTTGCGGCTCAAATAGCTAGGCCTCAAAAGCAGGCAACTTATGATTTCTAGTATAAAACAAACACAAGAAAAGTATTAATGTAAGAAATAAAGTATATTCTGTATCCACCCCATGGTTTACTAAATAATTAACCCACCCGATTAATCAAAATGTTACCTAGCCATTGCAAACAAATAAAGCAGCGTTTATATTTACCAGTCTCCGTTTTTCAATGAGACCCATATGCACCTAGAATAGTAGAAATGACATCACACAGACAAAGAAAAGCAAAACAAGCACATGCTTATTTTAAATATGCAGCAGTTAGTAATGACAAAAACGAAAACAATAAATTATTTTATTATTTTGCACGAACAAAAAGATGCAACATTTATGCACGTTTATGAGCACACATGTTAGTCCCCCCACGTGTAAAGTTTAATCTAGGTTGTATTAGCACAACATATCACAAATCATTAATAATTTTATTCATGTTATGGAAATGTGACTTTGCGAGTTTAAACAAAATTTTGTTTTCTATCTCGCTCCATCAACTCCCTCATCTGGTGATTAACAAATCACCACACCAGCACTCAAAATTTTGGTAAATTTAATTTATAAGAAATCGATTCAAATTCATTGTATTAGTAAACCTAAAAGTCTGTTTCAGCATAATCCTTGCAATTAACATGACGCTCTCTATGTAACTCCTGCAACTCAATCTCCCTTTCCTCTTCTTTTCTGAGTTTATAAATTCTCTTCTTTTCTCTTAAATGCTTCTTTCTTTTATGCAACAGACAACCTACTTTAGTCAAAATAAAAATGAATATAATTATAATCAAAGGTGCCAGAATCTTGCCAAGAATTGAACTTCCGATATTATGAAACCAGTTTTTAATTGCTTGAAACCTATTTGAAAGTTTCCCAGTAAAATCTTCTTCTTCTAAAGGAATTATTTCAGAATGCATTTGTGTAATATTCTTAATATACATTTCAATATTTTTACTTTCATCCGGTATATATGTACAGCAATGTTGGACATGTAAAATGCCACAGACTCCTCCCTCTTTTGCTAGGAGTATGTCTAAAGCAAGACGGTCTTGAATTACCATGGATCTAATTGCAATAACTTCAACATTCACTAATTGAAACCCATCAGCAGTGTCAGTTGATAATCTATCAACTATAGTGGACAATTTTCTGATTCTCCCTGCATTTAGGGTTATACCAACAAAAGGTATTACAGCTTGGAAAATATCTCCCAGAACTTCAGTAAAAGTTTCTCTTTTAGCTCTATTTACATAATTATGGATTTTAAATAATCCTTCTGAATCTCTGTCAACATGAAACACTTTAGGAAAAACAATTCCCACATAACAAGTTCCATACCAATGGTCTGGAAGGTTGTAGTAGGCTTTGTCACCACAAACAAAATAAATTCCAGGAAAGATAGGATCTTTTCCACCTTTAAATCCCCAACCTCCCAAAATCTGATAAGTATCTTCACAGTTGCTTGCACCTACAAAATAATTATCAAAAAGTGTGTTATCTCTTCTAATGCAAAGCTTTCCACTAACAGGTTTGTCTATGTGAATTGCAATATTTTCAAGCATTTTGCCATTTAGTTTCTCATCCTCTTTTTGCCAGAATGATGACTTAGTCTGCTTGACTAATTCATTTCTCTTATAAATTGCTCTTCTCTCCTCAACCATATTCAAAAATTTCTTCCCTTCAGCACTTAATTTACATGTTAGATTATTCTTGTAAGCATACTCATAAGTGAGTTCGTTAGTAACAAGGAAATATTCTCTCATTTGTTTAGCTTTCTTATGCTTATTTAAAGCATTATCAATCTTGACATTAGCAAAAATCTCATCATAATTTGAATAGTAATATTCTAAACGACCAGTTTGATAAAATAAACTAGTTAATACACTACATGTAACAGCATAAGTGAGAGGAAGCATATTATATGTTACTCCCTCAGAAACAGAAGCGGGCAACTTAACGCATACATAACAATCCTTTGCATCCATTACCTTTACATATTCACTCAAAAGCTTTGTGAAAGTATTGCTTGAAAAATCACCTATTGATTTATCTTGATGAATGTTAGGCTGATGATCAATTACTTTTGCAGATGCACTATGTTTAGTTTGGCTAACCAGAGCTTTGCTTGTTAAATTAACTTTGTGTAATTCTCTATTCATTTCTAAAGGTATAATCACAGCTAGTACCAACCAGAGCAGAACTAAAATGAGCAGACACACCAGAGTCATCTTACAGCATCTTTTAAAAACAGAGCATTTTGAAGTGCTCTCCTTAATGTAAGGCATTTTTAGGTTAGTTTTAGCCTCAAAATAAAATAAAAAATAAAAATAAATTTTAAATTTATATACACCCCCCTTTTAAAATATTTTTCTTTTTATAACCCTAAACAAGATTTCTTCGACCTTATGTCATACATAAGTTTTTCTTCTACTAGACAGTTTTTCTTCGACCTTGTGTCAACTAACAGGATTTCTTCAGCCTTATGCCAATTTAATAAATCTGTACTTCAATCATTGTCACTAATTTCTTGGATTTCGTTTTCTTCTTCACTACTATCATATATGTCAATAACAGGTGGAATTACTAAGTAAGTCCACTCAGGAGACTTGTATTTCTGGTTTGGTCTAATTATTCTCTTCCCTTTTCTTGATATCACTTCTATTTTCCTCCCAACTCCAACTTCTTTTCCAGGACTCTTTTGACTACTTATTTCTTCAACTTGTTCTATTGGCTTTTTGATCAATCTGACTCTCAATCTTCCACCAGGCCAGTAGTCTGCTTTTCTCACGTACTTTTTCTTTGGTTCAGAATTATTCGATTCAGATTTCCAAGTCCTTTTCTTTCTGTTTTCACTTCCACCTTCCACGTCACTTTCCTCAGTTTCGTAGTCTGAAATTTCAATTGACTCAGGAACTTCTCTATTCGGCAATTTCACTCCTTCAGGAACTTCACTTTGTCTTCCATCACTGGTACTCGGTAATTCGTTCTCTTCCTCTTCCTCAATTACCTCTAGCTTCCCAGATTTCGGATTTTTGTTCCTTACTTCAGAGCTTGTTCTCTGCCTTTCGATACTCTCCTGGTCTGAAACTTCTTTTGGTTCAGCTTCTTTGTCTTCAATATAGACAACCGAATCCTCAGTTATCTTTCCTTTTAACAGATTCTCTTCACCTTCAGAATCTATTTCAATTATTTCTAAGTCTTTTCTTGTCAGATTTCCATTCACTGGCACAGTTTCCAGATGTCGACTTTCTTGTCGATCTTCAGAATCTGGAATTACTTCACCTTCTGTTCTGTCTTCTGCTTCAGAATCAGAGTCATCTGTGGTATCACTTTCAACATCAGAATTCTCAGGAGTTGGTATTGGAATAGTATGACTTGGATGAATCCAACGCTTCAATCCTCTGCACTTTACAGCATTAGTAGTGATCAAGATTACCTGCCTAGGTTTCTGCCATCTAGGGGATAGACAATTCCTCCTCCGATGTACTTTTGTTCTGACCCAGTCTCCAGGTCTCAGATCATGTGTCAAAACTTTGTCATTTGATTGTGCTTCAGTTCCCACCTGATTAGATACAGAAGTTACCATATCAGATAACCTTTTACAGTAATCCAAAATTGCACTGTCATTTATGCTCAACAGTTTACCTACAGGTACAAAAGCTTGCCTCATAACTCTTCCCATCAAAATTTCATGAGGACTCAAACCTGTCTTTTTATCTGGTGTACTTCTTATTGACATCAAAACAAGTGGAAGAGCATCAGTCCACTTAACTCCTGTCTCTAGACACATTTTCCCAATTCTGTTTTTGATAGTTCCATTTATTTGTTCAACTACACCTGATGCCTCTGGTCTGTATGCACAGTGTATTTTCTGCTCAATACTCATAGCTTCGCAAATTAATTTCAACAGTTTGTTATCAAAATGACTTCCTCCATCACTCTCAATAGTGACTGGAAAACCGTACCTTGGGATGATTTCTCTGAGCATTAGTTTTGCTACTGTAATTGAATCACAATGTCGTGTAGGAAAAGCCTCTACCCACCTTGAGAACGAGCATACAATTACAAGTACATATTTCAAACAGTTGTGTAAGGGCATTTCAATGAAATCTATTTGTAACCTGGTGAAGGGACCACCCTCTCGACCAATTATTCCTGTCCCCACCACTGATTTTCTATTTGGATTCATTTGTTGGCATGACAAACACCTTTGACAAAAAGATTCTGCAATGGTTCTAAACTTGGTATTGAACCATGTTTCTTTAAACAGTCTGACCATAGAATCTCTTCCTAAATGTGCAGGACCATGATATAATCTGGCCATGTCAGAAATCATGCAATTTGGTAAAACTACTCTCCCATCTTTGTAAACCCACACTCCATCTTCATCACGTTGTCTACAATCTGATCTTAACCACTGATCTTTTTCTTCATCATCTGCTTCGTTCTGTAAATCTCTAATCTCATTCCATGTTTCTACAATAGTTGTTAGCATTAATGAATTTGAATCAGTTTCTGTGCTTCTATTCCGATTGTAAGAATAATTTTTCCTTGCACAGTACTTTGCTGTTTCATCTGCGAAGGCATTTCCTTTGGAAATATAATCAGTTCCTCTAGTGTGCGCTGCACACTTGACTATGGCAATTTCTTTTGGCAATTGTATTGCTTCAATTAATCTTCTAATGAAAACTGCATTTTTAATTGGTGATCCTGTTGATGTCATGTATCCTCTCTGTGACCAGAGTTGTCCATAATCATGCACAACTCCGTACCCATACTGACTATCAGTAATGATGGTAACTCTTATATCCTTTGATACTTCACATGCACGAATTAAAGCAATCAATTCAGCTACTTGAGCTGAACGAACTCCTTCAAGACATGATGCTTCTTTAATGTTTTCAACTGTACAAACTGAGTATGAAGCTTTCAAGACACCACCTTCGGATCTTAAGCATGAGCCATCTACAAAGTAGACAAAATCCGATTCAGGCAAAGGTCTGTCTTTGATGTCTTTTCTTGGTTTTGTGCAGAATTCCATGACATCTAAACATTCATGTTCTGTCTCAATGTCATTAACGATTTCTGAATCAGGCAGTAATGTAGAAGGATTCAGATTCAAACATCTTGAAATCGAAACATTATCTGCTCCTAGTATGATTTTCTCATACTTTGTCAATCTGCTACTTGTTAAATGTTGAGTCTTACCTCTTGTCAGTAATATTTCAACTGAATGAGGCACAAAAACTTTCACAGGAAATCCCATAATGATTCCTTCACTTTGTTCAAGACTGATACTTGTAGCTGCAACTGCTTTTAAACAACCTGGTAATGCTTTTGCAATTGGATCAAGAACTGCAGAGAAATATGCAATAGGTTTCTTTAGGTTCCCATGTCTCTGAATTAACACAGATAATGCACATCCTTCTCTCTCACTGCAATACAGTTCAAAATCTTTCTCATAATTTGGCATACCCAAAGCAGGAGCTTGGCATAAGCTCTTTTTCAGGTTCTCAAAAGATTCCATCTCAACATCATTGAGAATAATTGGATCTTTTACATCTGATTTGGTCAGTCTTTGTAGTGGTTTCGCAATTACTGAAAATCCACTTATCCATTGTCGACAGTAACCTACCATTCCCAGGAACATTCTGACCTGTCTTTGTGTTCTTGGTGGTAACATTGCTTGAATCATTTTTATTCTCTCTATTGTTACTTTTCTTTTTCCCTTTGCAATCCTGTGACCAAGATATTTCACTTCTTGTTTGCAAAACTGTAATTTTGCTGGGGACACTTTATGTCCTTCTTCTGCAAGGCGATTTAACAGAATTATTGTGTCTGTTACACAATTTTCTCTTGTCTTTGCAGCTATTAACAAATCATCAATATACTGCACCAACGTAGACCTACCTGGTAAGTCTAAATCTTCTAATGATCTTTTTAACAGTTCGTTAAAGATTGAAGGACTTTCTGTATAGCCCTGAGGGATTCTTGTCCATCCAAGGGTCTTACCTTGGAATCTGAAAGCAAAGATTTCATAACTATCTGGGTGTAGAGGAACAGTAAAGAATGCATTGCAAAGGTCAATGACTGTGTACCATTCAGCATCATATGGAATCTGAAATAGAATCACTGCTGGATTTGGAACCACAGGACAACATGGAATAACAATTTGATTAACCTTTCTCAAATCTTGTACGATCCTAAATGTTCCATTAGCCTTTTTAACTCCCATAATTGGTGAATTACAAGAGCTACTCTTCATTTCTTCCAATACACCTTGCTTGATTAATTTTTTAATTACAGGTGTAATACCTTCAATTGTCTCTGTTTTCATTTTATATTGTGGAGTGTTTGGAAATTCTATTCCCTGCTTCAATGCAATTTTAACAGGATCTACGTTTTTCATCAGACCCATCTCATTCCCAGTAAAATCCCATATTTCAGATTTCACTGTTTCTTTTAGCTCTTCAGGTAAATCTTTTTCTTCAAATGCAGGAAACAATTTTGTTTCTTCTGCTTCCATCATCATCATTGTCATTCTGTACAAACCATCTTCCTCCATTGTTTGTAATTCAACTCCTTCAGGAGAACAATATATTCTGCAATTCATTTTACATAGGATGTCTCTACCTAATAGATTTACTGGACTACTATTACAAACCACAAATCTGTGTTTGTCTCTGTAATTTCCAATTTCAACTGGTACTGGATCAGTTAAATCTGTTTTAATTTGCTGATTACTTACTCCGACAACTTGGATGGTATCCCCAGAGAGAGGTAGGTTTTCAATTTCCACTGATCTAACAGTAGAACGGGTAGCACCAGTGTCCACTAGAAAAGTGATGTCTACATCATTAACTTTCCCGTTTACATAAGGACCAGACTGGTCAACCTCAAGAGTGGCTCCAACAACACACTCTTCCTCCTCTCTCGGGCACCGTCAGCAATAATCATCAGAATCACTGTCTTGGCTTTCTGTTAATAAAAATTGTTGTGAAGCATTTTGCATTTGAACCCTTTGCTGCTTTTGCTGTTTTTGTGGTTTTATTACCTGTTCACATCCCTGAAATCCCACGTTTGGATTATATTTTTGAACTCCCCCACAATTCGGAAAAGGTGGTTGTGGCAACTGGTCCTGACGATTATTCACCTGTTGTTGTTGCTGTTGTTGTAATTGTCGCTGAATATTAAATTCATTTAACCCCTGTTGCATCTGTAGCTGTTGCTGCACGTTAACACCATTCTGCATCTGTGGATTCAATAAGGGATTCTTTAAGTTTCTAGGAGGATGAGGACACTCGTCCCTCCAATGTCCAATTTCGCCACAATTAAAACAAGGTAATCTTTGTTTCAGCTCTTCTATTTTTGGGCTAAATTTCTTTTGGAAATTATTACCTTTAAACTTTCCTTGTATCTGGTTCGTATTTCCAGTTTGAACAAAATTAGTGTTCTTATTTCCCATGCTGGCAATCTGTTGCTCAGCCACTTTTACCTGTGCCCACATGGCTTTCTCCTTCAGCTTTTTCTGTTTTACTTCTAATTCATCGCTACAATATTTTGCTTTTCTCAGAATATCATCAATAGATAGTGCTTGCCATCCGACAATACTAGTTCTGATCATTTCTCCAATTTCAGGTTTTAGTCCATAAACAAATCTATAGATAAAATGACTCATGTCTTTCTCATCTAATTTTTCATAACCACTGTATTGTTTAAAGATTAACAGTAGTCTTTCATAAAAAGAATGAACTGATTCTTTTGTTTCCTGCTCTGTTCTTTCTATTTTAACCCAATCAACTTCTTTGGGTGGAATTTTGTTTTTCATCCAAACAATTACTTTCTCGTAAAAATCCATTACAAGTGGATTTGGGGCACCTGTTTCTTTAATTCGCTCAGGTTCTGTTTTTGGCCAACTAATAGATATTTTACATTCTGTCCAAAGATCAGATGGAACAACAATGTCAAAAAATCCATCCAAATCAATCCACAGAACTTTTGACACTTTGATAAATCTATCGACTTGCCTGTACCACTCAACAGGTTTCTCTCTTAATTTAGGAAAGTCATTTGTGAATAACAGAATGTCCTGTCTCGACCATGGGACATGAACATATCCTCCACCTGCAACTTCTCTCATTGGAAATTGTTTTGACATTCTTTCTAATCTTTCATCTTCCTTCCTTTTAGTCCATTTCACTCTCCATTTGTTCAGTTCTCCTAGCTTTTTGATATAGACAATTAAATCTTTAATGTGAACTATTCTTCCCATTGAGTTCAAACTCTCAATGTCGCTTTCTGAGAAATCTAATCTGTAATGTTTTGCAAAATTCTTTTGTTTACTCACATCGATTTCAAGTTCTGCAGCTAGATCCTCTAATTGATCATATTTATTTTTCGTTTTCCATTGAATACTTTTGCAAATGAATAATAGTTCATCATCCCGATAGTAATTTAAACTATCTGGGCCAATTGTTCCAATTATTAATTCTTCAATATTTGCTTTTAATTTGGCCACATCAAGCTTTGGTGTAGTTACCCTGACTTCAGGACTTCCTACATCTGACATAGCACCCATTGGTGTTTTTGGAGATAAATCCTCATTAAAGGTTAAATCAGGCATTCTCGATCTAGAAGTGTTTAATTCTGTCAATTCTGAATAAGATTTTTCAGCAGGCTTTTGAATTTCTGTATTTAAAGGAATAGTTAATCCAGTTTTGTTTGTATTTCTTTGATCAAATACAGGCTGAACAGGACCTATTGTTACTGGAACTGTGACAGCTTCCATGCCTTTTGTCATTCTTTTAATTAATTCTTCTTTAGACCTTAAGTATTCATTATAATCATCCTCATCAACATTTCTTGTCTCTCTTGTATAATCTTTTGGAGGTTCCCTTGCTCTTGGAGTCATTGAAAAATGTCTACCCTCATTTCGAGCATTCTCAAATTCTGGTCTTCTAGGAGTTTCAGTGATTTCACAATTATTTGGATAAAGTTTAGGAGCTTCACTAATTGGAGGTGCACTCGGTGAAGTTTCAGTAGAAACCACCGGAGTAGACCATGATCTAGGAGGTCTCAAAGACTGATTAGGCTGTTTATTTTTAGCAGTTGTATATATTTCTTCCATAATTGCATCCTCAGATTCACTTTCCATAGATTTTCCTGTAGGAGAACCCATTACCATTTCATGAATTAAATACAATCCTTCACTCATGTTTCCCTGTCTCCACATTCGTAATCTATCTTCATGAGTTTCTCTTTTCCATGATGGATTTTTAGAAGGTCTTTTAATTCCACTAGCTTCTCTTTGTAACTGATACATCTCATCTTCCCACTCAACTAAAGCTTCAAATTGAGTTGGTCTCGGTTTTGGAACAAGAGCATTCATTTTCTCTCGTAAGTTTCTTAAAACTCTTACATTAAATGAACCATCATCAGGCCAAGCCAAAACACCATCGTTTTTAGTATAACGTTTCCAACTGTCGAACCATAAGACAGTATGATATCCATATTCACCTTCCATGTACGCTGCAGGTGTTTTATACTTATGAAGTAGTTTACCACCTCGCGTTTCGATTTTCTTGTCAGGTGAAAATAAATTCTTAAATTTCTGAAATAATGTTGTCTTTTTCTCAACATGTTTAAAATGATAACTCATTTTCAAAAGTAAAATTTAATTCACAAAATCGTTCGTAAAATATTTCCGGGATGTTCCGCAAAACAACCAATCCGTGCGCGAAACACACTAACAAGCCAATGGCAGTTGAGCTGCGTCACTTTTCAGCTCGACCAATAAATTTGGAGATTTTCCTAAGGACCAATCAGCTCACAGGCCGTCAGAGACTCAGGAGCCAATCAGAATACAGCTTGTGACGTAAGTCACCCAATCCCAGCGCGGCTCTGTGACGTACACAGCAGCTGCGGTTTCTCGTTTCTCTCTCCTGGCGCTTACCCCTCCTTCACAAAATCTTTTCACAGCGCCATTTTAAGAACACTTTTCAGTGTAAATTAATTCTTAACAATGACTTATAAAGACAACATCTGTTCGTTTCACTAATTAGGATAGTTTACATACATTCAAGTATCCACACTTCGGAATAGACGGCGCTATTCACACTAAGGATAATATTCAATTGTCAGTAGAGTAACCTTACCCCACCCTTCTAACACGTATAATTATGAACTCGCTTTGCTCTGAACCCACCGCGAAGTGAAAGTTCTAAGAGTTCCACTTGAACATAAAATACAATTCAAACTCGCACTTTTACACGGAAAATTCCCTAAATTCAAACACACACGAAATCCGTACAGGACTCTCACCTGTTTATAGAAATCATGCACCGTTAGCAAAATAACGACGTTATCCGTACAGGGCTCTCACCTGTTTATAGATATGAAACATGTACCCGTACAGGACTCTAACCTGTTTATAGATAATCATGCACCGACGTTAAATTTTACCCTTCATTCAAGCTCGGATATAACTAATACTCTCATCACAGTGAGTTTTATGGAAGGCGCTTTGTCCCTATTCTCATGCTGCTTTGATTTCTTAGAAAATCCTCACTATACAAGAATCAGACCTAGCCCTAAAACTGTGCTGCTCGGCGACAACACTATGGTACACGGCGATACCTCTTGTGATACTCGGCGATATCACTACAAACGAACAGATGGCTTGCGTGACTAATTTCTCGCCACACAATCTATACCGGTATAGCTTACAGATAGGCACGAAAAACGAACTTAACGAGTGTTAAAACATTAATCCTATTTGCATACCATGACGCAATCCTTAGCAACCAACATGTTACCTTGGTTACCGCTTAGCAACCATCCTCTGCTACCAGATAATTGATCCAGCGGGCTATAGAAAATATATCATAAACTACGCTACCCAATTTCATAACCTATAAACAAAATTCTAAACTATACATGGACCCATTTATGAACCTGATATATTTTTGGGCCTACTGAATCAGGTGGTCAAATAAATCTATATACACATTATTTACAAACTATAAACATTTTATACATTTGCAGAAAGAATATAGTCATTAGAATAAAACCCAATCATTTAAATGACCACTATAGGCGACGTGATCTAGCTAATGGTAACCTATACTTCTAAATAACCAAGACCAGCTTGTTTGTCAAAAGTAAGATTTTATTTTCTAAATTATGGTATATAAGTTGTAAGTTTTATAAATGAAATTTATTAGCAATAAAGCAAGCATGATAGTAAGAATTAAGAAAAATACAGTTTAAGCAATTGAATCAGTTTAAAGAAATTATATAAAGTTTAGCATTTCTAAAACCTATTTCCCTAACTGAGCTAAATAGACAGAAATTAAAGTAAAGTTCTTTGAGGATTCTTACGTGCTCCACGCAAAGTCCAGCAGCACATCACCCTCATCGGAAAGTCAGAAAGCAGCAGCCAGCCCAACCCTAAGGGCATGACTTTTTATACCTTTCTACGCTAACTAAACTAGCGAAGGAAAATTTTCAGAAATACTCGACGTCCCATTGGCTGAGAGTGACAAGTGACATGTCACCCGATTCTTAAAAAGTTCCACAAAATCATGTCTTACAAAGACCATTGTCTCTTCCACGTGAAGCCAGAGGCTTCCTGCGATTGCAACTTTGTTTTAAGTCATCCTCGCAGCTTCCATAGTCTTTCAGTGCAACTTCCGCGGATGCCAAGTTAAGGACTGACAAAAAGTTCACTTTCGACCTTGGCCATGTCCGACAGAATGATGTCAGCTCATCAGTTTTTGCTTTGTGAATGCAGCTTCAATAAACGTTTTAATTCAGAATGGGCGTCTCGTGACTTTCTGCAGAAATTCAGATCAGCTTTTATTTTGCGGCTCAAATAGCTAGGCCTCAAAAGCAGGCAACTTATGATTTCTAGTATAAAACAAACACAAGAAAAGTATTAATGTAAGAAATAAAGTATATTCTGTATCCACCCCATGGTTTACTAAATAATTAACCCACCCGATTAATCAAAATGTTACCTAGCCATTGCAAACAAATAAAGCAGCGTTTATATTTACCAGTCTCCGTTTTTCAATGAGACCCATATGCACCTAGAATAGTAGAAATGACATCACACAGACAAAGAAAAGCAAAACAAGCACATGCTTATTTTAAATATGCAGCAGTTAGTAATGACAAAAACGAAAACAATAAATTATTTTATTATTTTGCACGAACAAAAAGATGCAACATTTATGCACGTTTATGAGCACACATGTTAGTCCCCCCACGTGTAAAGTTTAATCTAGGTTGTATTAGCACAACATATCACAAATCATTAATAATTTTATTCATGTTATGGAAATGTGACTTTGCGAGTTTAAACAAAATTTTGTTTTCTATCTCGCTCCATCAATGTTTCCTCTTGTCCCGAGTTCAAGGAGACCATTCAGAGACACTGCGGGATGCCCACGGTCCAGAATTTTTTAGTTTTAGCCTACAAGCAATTCTCACACCTATCCTGCTGAAGGTGTGAGAATTGCTTGCAGGCTGAAAGTTAAAACTGTGGGGGCGCTAAAATGCTGGACAATGGGCCTCCCGCAGTGCCTCTGAATGGTCTCCTAGCAAGGAGTCACTTGTGTAAATTAGAGGGGCCTCCCACATTCCTCTTTGGCCCAGGGCCCAGCAAATCCTAGAACCGGCCCTGCCAGGCGTTAAAACGGCACTGCGTTGCTCTATATCTAGGTTTACGCTTTACAAATATCAGTGCATATATGACCAACTGGGCAGCTACAACTTGACTTGTAGAAAAGATTAGCCCTGTTTTTTTCCATATGAATAACACATGAGCTCCGGGAGTTCCTGTTTCTTTAGACAGATAAAGCTTTACAAACATTTACATGATTTCCTGTTATGTTAACTGAAATTAATATTCAAAACTATTGTGTTAAAAACGCAGTACGTTTTTCCGTCCAGAGCAAAATAGAAGAAAAGTGCTCTGTTCGGGATAAAGTCCGCCAGATTTCATCTGGCGTTCCCATCATCACTGGTAGAATTGTTTTCTAGTTACATCATCAGGAAATCAACGCCATCCTCCCAGGACCTTCGCGCTGCTCTCTCCATGTACAGAAAAAGAGCGTTCTTAAGTTCACGAGCCACTTGGCGCTCTTCAAGGCAGCGTTTTTCTATAACGTTATCCAAATCACGTCCGATTCCACAATTACTTACTGAAGGAAAAACCCTCCCACCTTTAAATTTTACATTCGGAAGTTAAAAGTAAACAAAGCGTCAAAGTAGTCAGTTATTAACTCAATGCATTCGCTATCAGTAACACGACGGAACTGCTTGTAACCCAAGCCTTCCGTGCATTCTTGTCGGCGGTACAAACGCAATAATTCACACAGGGGTGTGCGTCAGCTGGAGCCCGGACGTATTAGCAAGCAAGGTCTCCGACTTCTGGCTGCGGCCAGCGCACGAGCTAGTCAGAGTCTGCAAAGCCGCGCGCGCCTTATAAGGCAGCGCCATGACGTAATGCGCCCTAGGCTCGAGGCACGCACGGAGCCCATCTCATTGTTTGCCGCTCCGCTGGAATGCGCACAGCCCTGGCCGCCGCCGGAGCCCTCGGAGGAGCAGCTGCAGCCGACCGGGCGGAGTGACGGAATGCCCAAGGTAAGCGCGCGCGGATGGGGCCATGCGCGCGATGTCCCCTTAGTTGTCTTTTTAACAAGTGTGGGTTTTGTAGAATGCTTGAAAATAAAGTTTAAAGCTAATAGATTCTTAAGATAAACACTACAAAATACCATTTAAATTTTTTTTTTTTCAAATGGTATTATCTGCAATGTATCTTATATAAAGCAAAACTTGAACTAACTTTCTAAAACGTAATTCACTTTTTTCATTCCATATCTTTGATCTCGTTGGCGTTGCTCAGTCCACATGTTTTCATGAAGGGTACTTTGCCAATGGACTTTCCATCTAATCCTTAGAGAGTCGTGAGTGCAGACCTCATGTGCCTTAATATTGGCAAGTTCCGAGACTATGCGTGCTGTGTTTCAGAACGCTGATAACGCCTTCTTTTTAAGTCATCAAAAAACTCTCGCCCCATTTGTTGGGCACAGCGTATATTGACTTTGGTTTAAGAGTACTGAAAAGTATTATTATTTTAAAAACGAAGTCTCATCAGAAGTTTAAAATGAAAAGTTCACTCCCCTGTCACCAAATGGTAATTCTCTGAATTTGCAATCTATTTCGTGTTTATGTCGGGAAAGTTTAGCAACAGCAGTAAGCCGAGGTGGAATTCTGATAAGCCATCATTCGGGTCAAGCGAGCCGGTGTATTAAGCTAATGTATCCTTAAATTCAGCCACATTGCACAAGCGGCAGGCATCCTGAGACTTGCTGTACTCGTGAAATGTTGTAACATTCCCAGCTCGGGAAACATGACATGCACACTGTACACATTACCCATGAGGTCAGAGCAAACAACGCCTGCTTTTTTTTCACCCTTTGTTTGCAGTCACTTACAGAAAACTAAAGCTGCATTCCATGTGCCCAAAATGTGCTTTTCGCTTCTTCCTTCATTATGATGAGTGAGGCTATTTCAAGAAGGTAGTAATGCTTGTCTTAATATGCATATTTTTTTCATCTGTAGGGAAGGGGTAGCTGTGCTCTGCTTTCGATGCTGTTTCTGTAGGCACCGTTGTTGAGACTAGAAGTGTTTTATATGCATGCATGATAATGCATGGCCATTCATAACGACCGAAATTCCGGAGTTGCATTGTTCTTACAAATTAGTTTTTTACAGCTATTTGCCGACTTACTGCCACTTGTAAGAATGTTAAGCAACCAGAGACATACAAAAACACAGACAACAGAAGCAGAAATGCAAGAGTAAATTATGTCCCTTGGTCCTGTAAACTGGCTTATTTAGTGTATGCAATCTATGCTACCTGGAGGAAACTCCTGGTTTGCAAAGATCAATAGAGAGGCGCTACAGTGACGACAAGTGAATTCTAGCCTGTCCATGTCCTAACTACTGCTTTAACTTAAATACTATATTCTCTAGCACCTTGGTTGTCTTTTTGTTCTGATTACCTGTAATGGATATATACATAGAGGGTTTATACTGGCTAACTGTGCACTGCAGTCTGTTAATGCCATTAAGATATTGATATGACATAAGAAACAATTTGACGAGGTAATCAATGAGGCCAACGAAAGTGGTATGTAAATGTCACTAGAGGCCTAAGATGGCATTCATGGACAATAACCCTGCCTTTATATATTATTAGTAAGACATGTAAAATAAATATGGGCTGAAGTATGGACTATGGTACAAGGATATTGCAAATCACCAAGGAATTCCCTCATTACAAAGTGGACCTTGGGCTAAAGCAGTGCTCTTTCTGAAAAGTAACAACCTAAACCCTATTTTAAATCCTCATTGCCTTGCTCCTCTTTATAAAGAGACAGCACAGCGGCATATCAAGAAGTATAACGTGTGCTGTGAAAATAAAGCGGATGCCAATATGCACATTATAAATGGTTGGAAACTATACTTTAAACAATTTAATGTAAGTCACTTTGAAAAGTAGGTGCAAGTCCACGTGTGGTAAACTACAAAATTCTTAGTTCTTGTAATGACTTCAGCAGTGCAATAGAGTGCCATAAAAGTCACCTTGTGAACCAATATCTATTTTTTTTAAAAAGAGACCAGAACAAAGCAGGAATGCTAGTTACACTTTTCATTATTTAAACAACGGCCTGGCTTGGTAACCTTGCCTTTCACAATGCCCGCTGGCAATGCGGCATCACCAGTGTAATAGATTATTACAGTAAAGTAGCTATGCCATTTTCTTATCACAGATGAGTTGGGATATATTAATTAGACTCCGATAAGAGCATTGGTTCTCGGAGCAATGCAATAATTACATACTTCCATGTAATAGTTATAATAACGTATATTCCCATAGTGCTCCATATAGCACTTCTGTCATTTTCAAGCACTGTTAATAAAAGGTGTTACTATCACCCATTTTAATGGTGCCAAATAAGCAGACGTCTGAATGATAAAAGGCTGAATCGGCCTCAACGGGATTTGAACTGCAACAGTGGATGTTTTACCAGTCAGTCAGAATAACTTTATTCGGCTTACTCAAAAGCCATACAAAGCAGAAAAAAAGATACAATACATTTCATATAAGACTATCCTAGTTACACAAAAGAAAAAAATATTACATGAATAACAATTTAATCTGCAATAAAAACATATCATTTGTACATAAGAATAAAAAAGATAAAACACACTTTTCTATAAAACTAATCATGACTGGATGTTTTACTAAATCCGTCACCCTACCAGCTTTTATTACTCAGATATTCGTTTATGCCATGTCAGTGAAAATAAATGTGCTCCAATAATACATTGTTTAGACCAAGTGTACTAATAAACACAGATTCAAAAAACAGTTGCAACGGTGCAAAGATCAAATTCCTTGGTATTGCCAGAGGACTTGCGAAAACAAAGATTATTTGCTCAAACATTCTGATCTAGAACAACTTTACTAAGGAAAATCACTGGGTCATACTTGCAGGCCCTAATTACTGTGATTCTGTCTCACTGCAAGCATTTAACCCATTATGATCTGGTTAGAGTTAAACATTTTGTTTATATTTACTGCACATGAAAAGAACGCATGGGATAAACTATACTCAGGGGTGCAGAGTGTAATTTGCTATGCATTATAATTGTCGAGGGAGGGGAAGGGATATCTCTTATGAGCCAAGGCCCTTCTTCATAAAGTTAACAATCGGAATAAATGTCATATTACACTATTCACATCTGCACACACATTGATGTGTGTAGACACACACCCGTATATATGAAGGTATAGATGCATTAAAAATGTGCACATCAGTATATATTCAGTAATTCTGCATACACTTCTGTTTCCTGACCCAGACATTCATTTAGTGCATGTACAAGTAATATCATGTTTGTGTATGGTTAGCATCTACCAGTTCAATAAAAGCCAGACAAGAATACCTTTAAGGAAAAGATCAGCGAATCCAGCCCTCCATGTGTATGTTTGAGCTAGCAAGCTGGTATTCATGTGGTCACAGTCAAGTGCTAAAAATAACATCCTTTTACAATGAATGACGCAACTTCCCACCTCGGTCAGAGGTCTTGCTTCATGATGTCTGGCTGTGGACTGCAGAAGGCAGACACGCACCAATGTAGTAAAGAGTGGGCAGGAGAAAAAAAGGCAGATTTACTGTGCAGTACGCAAATAAATCTGCCATAGCTTTTTAGTGGTGGAAACTGCACGTCTTCTTGGTTACCACACCAACACAATGCTAGGAGTACATTTTATGAACATCGTGAATAAACATAAAAACAAATGTTCAAAATAAATTTAAAAAGTACAGAATATGCTTTTCTTCTAAGGCTTTATATAATGAGGTGGTTTCGGATTTGGATAAAAAACGTAATCCTCTCTAACCGTGTTCACTATTATGAGAAACCCGTTTCAGCAATGGCCGAAGTTGCAATTGCAATGTTTCTGCATGCACCGTCTGCTCTGGACGAGAAACTATCTCCTGGTTGCAAGTCGCATCCTTAGAAGAGTATTCACAAAAAGCCCATATTTGAAACGTGCGCGTGCTTCTTTTACTTTCCAAACACCTGTCAACAGTAACTCAACACAAATTAGCTTCAGTTATTGTTCTCAATGAGCACCTCTAACTATGACACATATTCCTGCCCTGAATACTGTTGGAAATATTGGACGTCCAACTCCCCCCAACCCCCCCCCCCCCCAACAAAAAGCACAACATCGCTGTATGACTGGCAGAATTCGAGTTACAGTGCCCTGAGGTTGATTTGGTTATTTGGGATCACAAAGAGTAGTTCTTCATCATTTTATTAAGCACTGCAAACTTTTTTGAAAGACCGAAATTGGCAGCCTCATGACTGGATCACTTCGATCTGGGAAAAAGAACTCAAAAATAGCTATGATTCACTGGTCACACCACAGTAAGTAGGAATCTTTGCTTTCCATCGTCCGTGAATGCATAAGAAAGATGTATGATGCTGTATTTGCATTATTAACCAGTTTTTCGCTCGGAACATTTGTCAGGCAATCTCAGAAAACAGGGGAAACTGTCTAACAGACAAAGGCATATCCAGTTTTCATGCAGTGCATCTTGAATTATTTCTATATCTTGAAAAGGCAACAGCGTATATGCACTGTGAAAGCTATGCATGTTTGCGATGGTTTAGAGAGGCAGCACAGAAGGCCATGATGAGCCAGCTTCATGGGCCATTTTCATTGAAGCAAGGGGAGTGAGCTCAGCTCATAATCTCACAGAAGCAACTTGTCTGCCTGCGAGCATTCATTTTCATTGATCGGTGCTTCAGAGCCCGGAAAGGCACTTTGGTATGTGACACGATTGAATCCGATAACAAGATGAAGAGTTTCCAACCATGCTCTAAAGATTATTTTGCTACTAGGCAATGCAAAAATAACTATCCAAATGAAACAATAGTGGACCTCCTACGCCCCACCTCATGCCAGTTCCAATAAGTAAGTTTGCTGTGCAAACCACCCCTGCGCCAACCGTCATATGACGTCACTGTGCTCCAGATCAGAAACTACTTTGACAAATGGGGTGCCCAGCTCAAGAAGTCCTATAAGCACAGATTTATAGAAAAGTAACTTCTTTATTCCAATTTCTTTTAAAGATCATCGATATAGAAAATTCAGCCAACGCGTTTCATTCCCATATAGGGAACTTCATAAGGGCAGAAAAATATATCATTTGTGAAGTACAAATTGCCAAAGTAACAACAACTTTTAGTAATAGAATTTGCTTCAGAACAGTTGGCTTCTCACAAAAGACAGTGTATTCCTACGTAGGCCTGTTAGTAACTGTTCATGAAAATTCCAACGATTTCCAGGAAAACGGATCTGAATATGATAAAAAGCCCCAGGGGAGTGGTCGATGGGCAGGTGTAATCTGTTGTGACAGCCCAAAAAAAAACTCCAATGAAATTCTGGTAGGCGAATCCGTATGACCCAATTGAAAAGCCTGAATGAGAAGAGTCAACGGGCAAATATAATTTATAGCGCTTCTATGTCCACAATGTATCCTAAACAATTTCCAATGATTCATAGGGTACAGTGTATTGCACTGTGGCCCATGTTCACTCCGTGTTCACGGAAGAGAGAGAAAGTTTTGTCGTGACGCTGAGGAATCTACGTATCTGTTTAGAGTGAACATGGGCCACAGTGCAATAGAACGTAGAACAAACGTAAAAATAAGCTCTGTACGCCAACAAGTAGAGAGAGCTATTAAAACAAGTACAAATTGTTCTTGGTGATTATGCTACAGCTACACAGGTGTCATAGGTGACAAATATGTGAATTTTAGGGTACCAGATAAAATATATCACTTTTTGGGTATCAAAGATCCCTGCATTGTGATGCATCTCATATAGTACAACTTTCCTCTATTGCCTATGTGGTTCCAAAACATAACGTGTGTACAACAAATCTTCAATGGTTGCTTAATTGCATACCAGCTATATTTATATACAGCTGTCACCCAAACCCAACTCTTTGAAGCAAAGCGGCTTCCCCAGCAGTTCCCAGGGCCACAGAGGTTGGGAAGTCGTTGAACTACACTAAAACTAGTCATGGGAAAGGCCTCACTGCTGAAGAATTATCACGAATGTGTGTGCTTTAAGTCATGTCCACATCGTGATTAAAGGAACGCAAAATGCAAAGTCATCTTAAAGTAACAGCAGAGATGATAACGCAAATGGGGGCAGGGGGAGGAAGGGGGGTCGAATAAACACAGGGATCAAAAACAAAGGGTGAAGTACTAAAGCAAGGGGCGACAGAGGTAATTTTTTATTTTGTGTACTCTCACTTAAGAAGTCTAACCAAGCACTCAAAAGTTATCTAGTGTTGAAACTATTAACCTACATTTCTCATCCTTTAAGGTGCTTCACACCATAGAGACAAAACAAAACTATATGCTATCTGCAGAGGTCAGCTTCTCAGCCTGCTTCCAGACCCATCCATATATATATATATATATATATCCATATCTATATATATATATATATATCCATATCTATATATATATATATATCCATATCTATATATATATATATATATATATATATATATATATATATATATATATATATATATATTTTTTTTTATTTTTTTTTATTCTCTCTCTCTTTTTTTTCCCCCCCCAAGGATAACAAGTAAACCAGTAGGTTTCAACATCTTTTAACAGAAGCATATATCAACAAGTCAGGTATAAACAAAAATAATTATTACGGTGGAGCAACTGAAATTAAAAGTTGGCCCACGAAGACGAAGTAATAAAGGTTACAGCTGATCACATGGTATCCCTTCCCTTTCATATACTGTAGTTGGCAAGTAAAGCAGTACATCAGGACTAACGAGGCAAGAGCCATTATGGTCCTATGCTGGCCTGAAGTAGTCACCGTGCTCAATCTAAAAACACTGAAGAAGCCTTGAAACAGTGCCCTCCGTTAAATCCCCACGTATGTCTCTTGGTGTAGAAAGCCAAGTTCAAACTTAAGGTGAATACATGCTCTGAAAAACACCTTATCATTAATTGCAATTTTTTCCTTTTCACATTTGGTTCTGTGTATGATTCAATCTTTAAACAGAATTTTTATTTTTATATAGGTATTCATGTTTAATCAGGGAAGAATTGTTATATTTATTTGTAATCCTAGTCACTGTGCTCAAGTGGTGCCTTTAAAATGAACATCAAATATTACCAACAGAAAAAACATCAAGATGTCATGCAATTTTATGAACTACTATTACGTTCACATACAAAAACTTTAACTGTTTAAACTTCATAAAGAAGTGGACGAATGAAGACTGTGACTAGGTAAGAGATAGAAGGAAAGTATTCAGTGACTTTATTTTTAAAATATTTCCAGTCAGCAACAAACATTTTTACAAATCATCAAAGATATTCTGGTAATAAGGCCTGGATCTTCCATATAAAGTCCCTACTATTTAGCCCCAATAACATCAAGCACAAGAAGTTCCACCAACCAAAAACACAAGACTGAATCTAGACTAAGCAGATATGATCCAACTTAACAAAATCAGATACTTCTTTCAAGAACCAAACTTGGACATTCTTCAAAAATGCTTAAAAAGTTAGGCGCTAGAATCTCCGGATCCAGCACAAAGTTCACCACACCAATATATTGACCACCTCCAATATAATATTACATGATCAAACCTACCTTATACCCGAACACACAATTCTAAGCTGGAACCATCGAAGAAACACATACAAATTCCAAGTACCTAAGCCAAAGAAAGCTCTTCAACGGATTCTTAAGTGACAGGAGAGAGCAACTGGTCAGATTTTAAAATTATTTTTCAAAGTAGATCTGTTAGGAGAGGCGCCGGAATTTCCTTGACCTTTACGTTTATATGTAATGGGGGAATTGCTTCAGATTTCATTAACCAACACAATATGACAGACATTCAAACAGGTTTTGCTCCTACGAACGAATCACCAGTTTAACTTATGGCCATTTAAGACAATGAAGCAGTAAATATCCACCACTTCCACCCAAGTGCCTCCGGTCCACTCCGATTAGCAGTACCCCAAAGAACAATAAAAAATCATCATCTTGCTTATATGCTGGGTTTGCAGAAAGCCTGTTTGAATGCTACAACCTCGAAAGTACTTTTTGAATACGTTTTAGACGACTTACTGAAATGACGCAAACATGCTGATGTGAAAGTAAGGCAGTCATTCTAAAAACGATACGCTAACAATATAATGGACGAGATATCTTAATAATGATCAAATTCTCGCCTTGTGCGAAGGGTCGGTAAATGTCAAAACAGGCTCACCACCGAGACAGGCTGCCTGATCTTTCATACGTTTCAGAATGTCTCGGTTTAACAAAATAAACTACAGTCTGGAAATAGGACTCAGAGCATCGGTCCAAAATATCAATTATCAATGTAGCATGAACACAATTTGTGTGGTAGCAGTTACTGTGGAGCATCTACTATAACTCTTGAGGCAGCTTTTCATTAGAAATGTGTTTCTGGACGCCTTGATGTAACAGAATGTCATTGATTCCAACGGTGGATGCAAAATCTAAATTGTAGGTCTGCGGACACATTCCAAGACACATGCCATCCCTGGTGCCTTTCTTCAGAATACAGTTGGATTTATAGCCTCTAAGAGTACAAATGTGGTTTATACAGTTTCTGTTGGACAGAGCTGCCAAAGAAAGCTTAAAGGAAGAAGCCCTCCACTGTTCGAGTTTTGTGTCAGGTAGTCACAGCACCACTTCCTTGTAGATTATTTTAGCCTCATAAAAAGCTGACCAATAGCGTGTCTTCGGTGTTGTGATGTTTTATACCAGCCTGATGCAATACCTAGGTAAGGTGTAAATATTCAGTTTACGCCCCCCATATAACATACAGCAGGTCACACGCACCAGCAATCTGGTGCCCTTGTTTTCACCTCCAAGTTCTCTCATTGCATTCAAGGTCGATCTTTGTGCTCTACTGGAACACTTTTCTTCTGAAACCTACATTTTTCTGGCTCACTTGATCTGCTTTTTTCCTCTTGCACTCCCAGACATCATGCTCAGGATTAAAAATAAAAGGACAGAAGATTCTTCTTAGGTCTCTTCCCTGGAGAATTTTGCAACTGCTCACCTTTCCAGGGAAAACGTAAACGCCTTATAAGTTGGAAATACTCCGAGTCCTTTCCAACAAGTAATATGAGCAATATTGAAAATGATTGCCTGAAACCGCAGCCAGCAATAAAAATTGAACGTATAAAATACAGCTTGGACTAAGGCCTATAAAACAGTGGATGCCATAAGCAGCTATATTCTTTGTAAACCTTTACTTGTGCACACAGGTGTCCTGTAAGAAAGCCTATTTATTGAATCATTGTTGGCATGTGCACCATTTTTTCACACTTTGCTTCCCACAAATTCTCAATCAGCAGTCGCCGTTAGTGGTCCCTGCCACTTCTGCTTATTTATTCTTCTTTAACTGTTGAATTTGTACTGCCAGAAGTAGAAAAATCTGTATCAGTACTCATACTTCTACTGTAAAAAAAGTATTTGCAGAGTCAATAAGAACTCAGTGATTTTAGTCCTGTAGGCAATTTCCCCAACCAAAGGAAACTCATCCAACCCTCAGGTAAAGGCAGCTCTAGTCCGTCCAGGGCCAGCATTTTCTTTTGGATTCCTGCTAAGCAGGGTTCCGCATACGAGATAGTACACAAGCTGCGCTCTCGGGCATACCAAGGGAAAGTTGGTTAGACGTAGATGACGGCAGCGTCAATACCTTTAATATTATGGATATGCTGGCAGCAAACAATAAAGGCCATTCGATCGTGCTCAATCACATATTAGATCTGGAGCAGAGAGGCCTGCACAGAAATGAACCACTTCCTTTCTGTCAGACCACATGCACCATGTTGCTCTAATTCCATCCAGATCGGAAAAGAAGCCACTTATGTGTGAAGTCCATCAGGGTTGCTCCATAAGTCTGCTCATTTTCATATTTTACTGGCTCCACAAATCAGTCAGAACACTTTTCCATCAAATCCTCTCCCACTACAATCAATTTCTTGGTTCAGTGACCCGTCCTTGTGCTAAAGGGAAGTAAAGGCTCTGATATCCCGTATATCTGGCAAGCCGAACTGGGCCCAGTGCCATTCCAGCTCAGAAACCAGGGTTTCCAGCTAGATGATATAAAGCATCTCATTCCGCGAGTGCTCACGTTAATCAGTTCCCACTTCCCACCAATATCAACTCTGTATCCTCTTCAGCCAAACATGGTAAATTTTGCAGCATTATCCTTCAGAACAGACTAATCCAGTAATCTCTAAATCCATATCTAGCACCTGCAGTAACTTCAAAAAGATGCAGCATGAACAGTGATGGGAATATCCTGGTGGGAGCATCTCTTTCCACTTTCCATGTTGCAGACATCCGGAGCTAAGAGACTTCTAAAGGACAGCTCATGTGTCTGGTTTGCATACAGTACACCTCCGTGCACAAGCATGCCTTTGAAGTCTGAACCGAAGGCCGTGTGGAAATGAGGATAAAGAATGACAGTACCACAGCACAGGACCACCATCTTTCCTGCTGAGTAGTTTATGTCATGATATTTAATAGAGCATCTCTACCTCATTTTGGAGAGAAAAAAGGAAACTGAGAACACCAGTCTGACAACCATAAGCTGGTGAAATGGGGCAACCCCCCTTTTTTTGAAAAATGTAAGGAAATTGGACAAGAAAATACCACCAGATAAATTAGTATGTGGACAAGAAAATGATGCAAGTAAAGAAACAAGGAGAACAAGGGATTAGGAGGAAGAGCTTACACGCTGTAGTAGAGTTACAAATGTATACAGGCATAGGACAAGGTGCTGGGGACTATGCAGCAGTAGAAGTAGTAAGGTATATGCAGCTTACAGGTACTAGACATTAAGCGGGGGAGACAGAGAATTAGGGTAAAGGCAGGAAAACACCACAAGGGTGAACAAAAAATACAGTGGAGGTAGAAATTGTTTTATATTGTCTTGGGTATAGGGATGAGAATGGGGAGAAAAAGTAAAGTGAGGGGTGTGAAGGGATTGCCCCACACCTGCAATACAATGAGGGCACACACCATAGAGGAAGAAAAGGCTAAAGTTCTCAACCCTTCCCCTCGACAATTCTACAAGGGATCTATGAGGTCAAGAAAAAGAGAAGGACACAAGGGGGTTTTCTGACATGAAGACAATTCACCAGGATGGATCCATCATCCTGAAAATGCCATTCTTTAGGAAAAACTCAAGGACACAGACTTGTGGAGAAAGTGTCTCCAGAATAGGTCACCCATCTTTACTTTTTTCTCCAGAATTACATAAGCTAGTCACACTTATGAAAGAACTGGATAGTTCCTTGTTCTTTAATCCTGCTTTTAAGAACCCCATAATTTGAGATGTTGCATGGCCACTGATTTTTCAAAGACCTTTCTTCATTGGGGGCAGGGGAGTATATTATTGTATGTGCTTAAAGGAAAAATATCAAATTCTGTGAAAACCGTGTGACGTCTTTCTCAAAACTGCACACTTTCATGTTAATCTAAAGCTTTCCCTACTTGCAGTCTCATTTTAAAGGCTGTTTTGCAGACACTGCAAGTTAAAGTACAGCGCTCGTGCACCATGGTAGGAAAAATGCTGCAGTCTGCTGTCTAAAGGTCTTGGCAATGAAGGCTTTAATCTTGACCACATTTGACAGGGACCTTTGTCACAAGAGCTATAACTCGGACTGTGTAACTACCAGTAAGAAATATGTGGCGGCACACAACCACTGCTGCACAGCGTTTGATTGGGTGTCCCTGTGTTCTCCAGATTGAAAAGTCTAAATTGAGGACGTTCGGCCTACTGGTAAAGTAAACTATGAAAACTTGTAAAGATTTGCCCTTTGTCCTACTGTACCATTTGTATGCAGTTGAAGAAAGAACAGATGGCTGGAAAATACGCACTGTATAGGTATTTCCTATGGTACAAACTTGTGTGCTATATTGTCATACACTAAATTGTGCCAGTGTATGAAAAAGGGGGTGGGTTGGGATTGAATAACAAAAATAAACCTGAAATAAAAGGTTAAAGTGCAGTGTGTGTATCCCATGCACCATATATAAATTAGTTACCACCTGCTGTTCTGGGAAGCACTGTATTAGCCATTTAGTGTTGCTGCTGAATAACAAGTTTTAAAAGATGCACAAAGTTGCTTGTGCTGCATTGATATAACCACCAAAGAAAGACGTGGGCACTGTGAACTCATTCACAATAGAAGGAAGAGAAATTTAGGGGAGGGAGCATTTAATTCAAAACCTACCTTTCCACCGGGTCCCTGCCTCTTCTATGCTCCTGCTCTCCTGCCTCCGACAGGAACGGGAAGCAGGCAGTCAGGCTCCCTCCCCTAAGCCAATCACAACGCTGCATGCAGCATTGTGATTGGTCTGGAGTGCCGTGACATGGCGCTCAGCTAGGGGCTAGAAGGGTGTCCATGCAGGATGCAGCCTGCATGGAGAAGGGCAAAGTACGCATCACAGGTTTGGGCCGCTGAAAGTGCCAACCAGTCTTTGCGCACTCAGGAGTGGGCAAACGACTACTACCCTGCCCTGCTCGGAGAGCAGAGCAGCCCTGCCCGCCAATGAAATATAAAATGGTAATAACTAAAAGCTATTACCATTTTATGTTTTGGCTTCTCGCACTGCGAGAAAGCAGTGGGGGGACGCTCCTCCGCCATAGCGGATGAGCGCCCCTGATGTCCGCTGTGGCTTGCAGTAGCGCAGAAACAAAGGGAACATCACTCTTTCACTTCAGCCATCGGTTTGCATATGTATTTAGAATTTAGAGTCCAGCAGTTTATGCTGCCGGTTGACATCCCCAAAGCCAGCAGAGAAGGGTGCATGGAAAGGGAAGGTTCCTCGAGGAAGCTATAGAGTGGACCACCATGCATGTCACACTAGACTAGAGAGACAGGTGGCCCCTTCACTCTCCTGCTCCAGTATGAGAGGCTTTCCACCTAGACATCTGTGACCCCGTGCATCAGATTCTGTTGGAAGACCACAAGATTAGCGTGTGAACCTCAACTTCAAGCGTGTAAGTGGGTCAAAAAATAACCCTGGTACACAACAGTACATAGTACTGTACTACTGCATGCTGTTACAGATTGAGGAAGGATGCGCTGAATGTGTGCAGGATAGGGGCATGGCTTTTGCTATTGTGTTTTATGCTTCCGAAAATGGTGGTGCTACAATGTTCCCAAATTCCTAATGGTGTGAAAATCACTACAAAACAATGGAACAAAAACATTTTTCACAAATAAAGAGGGAAACCTCTGGATGGACAATACTCTCGCAACAATAATGTGCAGGTTGTCAACCAAAGATAGTTTCGAGGTATACACATGGAGGGCAGGACACATGAAACAACCATATTTTGTGGCTTCTACTTAATAAGTCTTTCATTTTCCTTGATGTCAAGGTTACTTTAACTTTGGTGTATTAGACTTTACAGTTTATATAAACATGTGCATATTTAAAAAGGGTAGAAGAAAGAAGAGCTGCGTGAGTGAGGCCTGTGATATTTCAGTTAACGTGGGGCAGTGGGAGGACCACGGATTCCATCTTTGGGGCAGGCGCCCGGATGTGGTGCGTGGCAGTCTGCACACAGTTCTCGTTCTTCATTAACAGTTGTACTTTGCGGGATGGATCCCGACACCTTTGTTATGGTGACTAGTTCGCTAAACACTATTATTACGTGCCATCTGCTGCCGTCGCCTGGCAACACTGCACATTCATAACAATAAGCAAATGCAGTAATCGCAGCAGTGTCAACACGTTGTGGATTACGAGGACACAGAAAGCCGACACTTCCTTCCCGAGCTAAGGAGGGAGGCTTCATGAAAACGCGAAGGGCAAACCGAAGGGGAATCCAAGTCCCAGACAGTAGCTGCGACTACGTCGGGCGTCACAAAGCTTGGGGAAAGATACCGGGTAGTCACTCAGGGACCTTTGAAACACATATTGGCATTTGCAAATCACCTGAGATTAACAGGTCCTAAAAACGAACGGACAGAGCAGTGGGAGTAGCGTTTTTGTTTGAGTAGCTGTTTCTTTGGGGCATCGTTTTTATGGCGCTAAGGGAACTTTGGGAGGTGAATGTTCGCACTTTATAATTTCACACTTGGACAAGAAAAGGTGAAATCAGCAGAAAGAAGGCATCTGTGCGACTAGGGTACACACCCGGGTAGGAGACACTAACATTCTGGATTTTTTTTTGTTTAGCTCTGGGGGCGATGACAGCTGCAAGATGTTTGTGGCAAGGCAACCCAGACTGCCAATGGTCTTATTTCATTCTGTACATCACATCTCTATAAATATGTGTAAGATCGCAGGGTATTTGAGTAAAATAGTAAAAAAACGGACAACGTAATAATGGTTTTAGGTATGTCTTTTGGCACTGAAGATCAAAAGCGGATAAAACCTGGGATCCTCAATCATCAAGGCGGCATCAGTGAAGGAAGATCACACGGCAAGGGCTTTACAGTGCTGAGAATGGCTTTCGGGCTGAATCTTCCACTGCAGCGCCGAGAAGACACTACTGGAGGAAGTAGGCTGCCTGGCATCATAGCGCACAGTGACAACATGTGGAGAGAAAGCATTCAACAATGGAGTGCTGTATCACAGATTAGAACATTGGAATGTTGGGAGCTCCATTGAAAACCATGGAGTGCTCCGGGCGTATAATGGCTGGTATAAGCCTGAAGCTCCTACATTCCAATGTTTCTTTGTTCACAGTTCTGGCTGTGAACAATGGCTTCAGGGAGCCTGAGGGGATTCCAATCCTCTCGCACTCCCATAAGGCTTTGTTCTTTTTTGTTAGAACATTCTGCCCTCTAGTGGCAGAATGTTCTAATAGCCTTATAGCCCTACGTAGCTGGGCTATACCGGCTATTAAAGTCCCTCTCCCTTGTTGAAGGCCCTCGCCTTCGGCTCGGGCCTTTAATGCTGGAGAGGGCCTTTAATAGCCGGTATAGACCTCTACGGCGGGCTATAAGGCTATAGTAAACACGGTCAAAGGAACCTCAATCTGTTAGAGTCCTCCAGCGCTCAGAAGGCACACTACAGCAGACCTACAGCTTCAAGGTGAGTATCTCACAGCTGAGAACCTACACCACTCAGAAGGCAGCACAAAGGAAAGTACCACCACTGAGGTTCTATACGAATGAGGCGGCGCGACAGGGGCAAGGTGACAGCACAGAGTATCCTTCATAGCTGAGAAAGCATGAGTGGAAAAGCTCACAGAGTAGAATCCTCTACTGCAGAGAAGGCTTGGTCGTAGAAGTTGACTGTCTCTGGCATGCATCCTAGAGCCGTGAGAAGGCGTTAATGGATGATGCTCTCATTAGTAGCACAGAGAATGGATTGATGATGAAACGACCACTATCTGGCACCTCAGTCTTGAGGTCTTCAGGGGGATGGAGGTTTTATTTTTTAGGTGTTTTAGCGTTTAGAAGGCACTTTTTTTTTACTCAGGTACTAATATGGTCTTTCATGTTCAAGTTATTTTCAAGAGCAATCCCTAGTGACTTAACAGAGTCAGAAATAGATAGTTTACAGTTTAGGACATTAAGGTTGTCAATCCATTTATGGATTGGATAGGACTTTACTTTTAGCTGGATGAAGAGGTGTTCAGTTTTGTTAGGGTTGAGCTTTAAGTAGTTGTTGGTCAGCCAGGTTTGTACCATGGACGAGTGTTGTTTAGGTGTTTGGATGTCTTTGGATGACGAGAGTTTGATGCAGTGTTGGGTGTCATCAGCATAGAGATGGTAAGCAATTCTGGCCCGCTTCAAGCAGTGGCGGATCCTCCGCTAAGGCAGTGGAGCATCGCCCCACTGCTTTTTAGCAGTGTGAATAAAGGAAACATATAATGATAATCACTGGTGGTTATTAACATTTAATGTTTCCCTGCTGTGGCAGCTCTGTGGGCGGTTCTGCTCTCAGAGAAGAGCAGGGGGAGAGTGGCTTGCCCACTTCAAGGACACATGGATGCTTGGCCCGCTGTCACGGGCCGGCCAAACATTCATGCGTACTTTAAATGTTCTTCAAGCAGGCTGCATTACAGCCTGCATGGAATATATTCCCAGGCCCCTAGTCCCTGGCTGAGTGCCGATCCATGGCGCTCAAACCAATAACAACGCTGCATTGCAGCGTTGGGTTTGGCTGTGGGGAACCTGGGAGCCCGGTGCTTCCTGCTTCCCAACTCCGGCATGGAGAGACAACGGAGCAGCGACGAGGAGGGACGTGGCAGACAGGTCCAATTTTTTATTTAATTAATTTTTTTTACCATCTGACACCCCGTCTCCCCCCCAATGACGGTTGCCACAGATTTCAAAATCACTGCCAGGGGTTACATATAGAGGTTTAACGAGGCAGGGTGCAGGATTGATATGACTAATGCTGCTGGTGAGGTGGAATTCTTTAATTTGATTAGGTAGAATCTTTGGTTCAGGTATGAGGCGATGCACTACAGGACAGGTTCGTTGATGCCAGCACACTGTGAGAGAGTATTCAGTCTAATAATGTTGTTCACGTTATCAAAGTCCGCGGAGAGGTCTTGGAGGATTAGGAGGCCGGCCTCATCGTCTTTGAGAGATCTGTGTAGGTCATCAGTGATGTTCACGATAGCAGTTCTCCGTAATGCAGCTTTTCCTGAACACGGATTGGAAAGAGTCATGTAGGTTGAATTTTTCAATGTGGTTGTTTAGTGGAGAGAGCACACATTTTTCTACAATTGTGGCAAAGAAGAGGAGGTTGGTTACAGGTCTGGTGTTATTACGGTCATTCGGGATGGCATCAGACTTTTTGATGAGTGGAGAGTGACTTGGCCGAGTTTAAGAAAGGCCAGCATACAGCCACTTGATAAGGAGTTAACGATTTTATACAAGTTGGGGAGATGATGTGTCTGAGATTATTGACAAGAGAGGAGGGAAGAGGGTCAGTGAGCTAGGATGACAGCTTCATTCATGAAAGTATTTCAATGACTTCATTTTCAGAGATATTTTTAAACTTGGTCCAGACTGTACTATTTTTCAGTTCTAAGTGATTGTTGTTGGTGTACTTCTCTGAGGGGGTGGATTTAGGGGAATTATTGGTTGAGGAGGTAGCATTGAGTGGGCCTTTTTTGGTAGAAAGGCCATCTTTACTAGCGGGAAAAGATGTGGCGGTGGGGTCTAGAGAGAGTTCGATGGTTATCTTTTGTGGGAAAATGTTGCGAACTCTTCATAGCGCTTGCAGTCTCAGTTGTCATCTCTCCTTATTAAGGTCTTTATTGAACCAGGATCTGGAGTGGGTACTTCTTCATTTCTTCAGTTTCGGGGAGGGGTCAAGAAGTTCTGTCATTTTTGCGTTATAGTGGGAGGTGAGGTCATTGGTGGTAGTAAGTTTGGGTGGAGGGAGAATTTGGGAGCAGAATTCGGAATTCTAGCTCTGATTGAGGGATTTGGTGCATGTTCCCTGTCCAGTGTTTAGGACGTTAGGTTTGGGCAGGGAGCTTAGGTTGGTTGACATAGAGATCGAAAAGAATGAGGTGTTGGTCAGACCAGTCTATGGGCAGGATGGAATGGAAGGATATGGTATTGTGGTTGGTAATGACGGAGTCAAGTGTGGTGGAGAGTTTATTGTGGGTTTGCTATTTGCAGTGTTAAGTGAGACCTTTTGATTCATGGAGGGTGGCTAGGGCTTATACTAATATATTATCCGCTTCATTCAGGTTTAAGTTTAGGTCTCGTAGAATAATGCCACTGGCGTCCTTCGTGGAGCTTAGCGTTATTAGGAGATTGACACCTAGGGATTCAAAGGTAAGGTATTCAGCTATTTAGAAGGGTTTTAGGCATAGATCATTATTGTGTATGATGGCTAATCCACCACCAATACGATCTTTACGGTTGTAGAGAATGATAAAGAAGCCCGGTGGGGTGAGGTCGATTCAGGGTCCACAGTTGTGTGGGTATCAAAAATGTCATATGCAAAGCAGTAAATGATCCCTTGGGAATCAAGCGGACCATGCCAAAGAAGGTACGAATATTAAACAGAAATCCATCAATGTATTATATGAGTATGGAAGCAGAGGGTGCCATGAATGGGAGTCCCCACTGAATGGAAGCAGGAACAGGCCAGTGGGCGTTGTGCCATTGCCAGACACAGGCGGAAAGGGGTTTTGCTATGGATACAAGTCTCCAATGAATGGAGGCAAAGGGGTGCTGGCAGAAGCCGTCCTGCTGCCTTGAAGAAGTGGTGGCTTGGGGACTGAAAGCAGTGTCCAAAAAGGTGGCTCTGCTGAAGCAGTACACATGGGCAGGGTTACAACTATCTTATCTGACATTTTAAAATGGATAGAGTGTGGTCGGTGATGGGTAGTTAAGCCACTCGGCAAGGACATGTTTGAGGGGCCTGAGGATGAGAGAATAAGTGAAAAGATAGAGAGACGGGAGAAACATAAAAAATGCAGGTGATGACAGATGTTGACCACGTGCCCTAATAAACGTACTGAAAACGTTCTTATTTAAGGAGGAAATATGTCATCTCATGAGGAGTCTTAAACAAGACACATCAGTATTCCAGGTGGTGGCCAAACTATTCATATTGGTCAAAGAAGTGCAAGAGTCCAAAGGACATGTTCAAGAGAATGCCAATCTTCCATGCCGTTCATTCAATTATTTACAGGGTCCCAACGTAAAAGCTCTTCTTTGCTAAGTTATCTCGAAATGTCACCTCCTTAGGACGGTGGGAAATCCACTGTGATAACTTGCCATTTCAGTTTGTCCTCTGTATGGTTCTTTTCTTGAAAGTGAGAAACCAATGGGGTATTGACACTGTATTTGAGCCTAATTCTATGTTATCTGATACACAGGTGGAATTTTTGACGAGTCCGTCCTGTATATGATGCTGGAATAAGAGACTGGATCACAGACTATTACATTTCAATAAAAGACTCTGGGCTGGCTTGACTGAGGATGTACCTCTGGCACACAAGTCTTGCTTGAGCTGCATAATGCACAGCTGTCCACCTGCCCTGCAGACATTTTACTGCAGGAACAACACCCATAACATGGTGCAAGACAACCTGGGGGGAAATAATATGATCGCTGATCACCATACTACGCTGACATTGTGGATCTGCAGTCACTTAAGGGATCTGGACAGATTCCCCAACCCAAAATAGGAGACCTATCTTCATAAGTAACAATCTTCATGTGCTTCCTGCTCCTGCAGTTTTTTTCAGGTGTCTGGAGAGACGGTTCAAACTTTTCTGTCTGGGACCACCATAGTTTATTTAGTGGTTCCAGATGGAAAGGAGAGTGGCAGAATGTAGATGGTGGGGCTGTCCTAAATTGCTAGGCCATCCAACCCCATTTCTTTTGGCATAAGTTATGTTGTTAGGGGGTTTCATTGGCGAAGCCAGTAGAGGCTCTTTGATCAGAAACACTGCTCCTCCACACCTTAAATGAAGCAGGTGAACCAAGAGGAGGGCAGACAGAACCACCACTTTTTTGGTGGCCGTTCTGTTACTGTGCCCCTCTATATGAAGCCCTCTAGCTGCAGCAGCCTTTCGCATTGTGATACCTCGATAGTGATTATGCAATTTGCAAATCATGATCAACGAAAACAAGGTGATCGCTAGAGTGCCTTAAGTAATCTCAGCCACTGGCACTTGCTCTGGGCCGCATTACAGCCACTCACGCCTTATACAAATTAGTATTGATCCTGCTCCTCATGGGAGCAGTCTGTCCCGAACTGCCAGATGAGGTCCCCTCCAGCAGGGAGGGGGGCAACCCCTGACCATTTTCGTACTACTACTCACGTCACACCCTAAGTGCAATAGGTATGTCCAAAATTGGTCCCGTGCTCACTGTCATAGGGCTCGAGTTATACCTTACTGATGAGACCTAAGTTGGTCGAAACTGGTCTGGGGTTGATTTTGGTTCCTTTTGGGGTAGCCTGGCAGTCCGGGTAGACTGTTCCCATGAAGAGCAGGGTCAGCCATGATATGCATAAGGTGGGTCGTTGTCTAGAGTGGCATGGTGGGTGAAAATGATGGACTGGAATGCAGCCCTGAATGACTGCCAGTGGCCAAGGTTAATTCAAGCATTTAATCCATCACCTTGTTGTAATAGAAAACAGTCGTTAGGCTATACTTTAATGTGTATAGATTATCCATCCTCACTAGTTTCCAGGGGGTTATCTTTTCTCTTTTTACAAATGTATTGTAATTTACATATAGTGCATGGAGCTGCAATATTTTTTTTCTGAACCTTTTTCTTCACACATTTTTACACACGTTTTTGTAGGCGAAATTAATTTGTTGAACCGGAACACCTCTTTTCTAACAAAAGTTGTTACAAATGCTAAGTGCTTCTACATAAAAGCAAGTGCTAAAATAGAAGTACTACAAATAAGCGTACAAGTTAGACAGCGGAAATGGAAGACCCTGAAACTGAAGGAAACTTTTCCTACTGCACGATCTACAACAAAAGTACATGTGTTACATAGTAATAGAGCATAGAAAACTCTCAGCTGGAGGACTAGAACAACCTCCACAATCATGGTCTCTAATGGCACTTTAATTTCGTAACTTCAGCCAAGGATTTCATTCATCCAGAGAAATGGAAAATCAATTAGAGGCAGTTATAGCTGGGAGGTAAAGCAAATCCTCAAAGTATTCCAATAATCACAATCGCCAAACCAGACATTCTCTTCAGCATGTTTATTTTCCCTCCAAATCCGTTACTGCCGAAATTATCTTTTAAAATCCAATAGAAAAGTAAAAGGAGCCCCGTGGCGCGTGTGCAAGTTATTCAAGGCCTCAATGTCTGCAGAGGGAACCCTCAGAAGACCACGCTGTTCATGTGTGACCTTCAGTGGAGCACGCAGACCTTCAGAGGAGTGATAGCCCCGCATAGCTTTTGACGGCGCACACGCACAGCCCACACGCACTTCTAATGCAGTGGCATGCCCAGAGAAAGCAAACAAGGTCACTGCATCATGAGGGCTACGTGGGTAGCATTTAAACCCAAGAACTCTTCTCGGAAGCAGGTGGCATGATGCGGAGGTGGAGAAGAACCCCGATATTGTTTGGAGATTACATGTATTAGAGATCCACAATGAAGTGCTGTACAGACTGTAAATAATTTATAATGAAGGAACGTTTTAATGTCGTGTTTATAGTTTGTAATAAATACGTCCGGAGAGGTGTTATGCGATCTATCGCAAGAACGATGTTAGAGTCTCTTTCTGTCTGGAAGGGGGGCGGATTCCACCTCACATGGGGGAGCCTGGCTAGGCCTTTTTTGTGTGGATCTGAATAGGTCTCGGTACGGTCTTACACCTATAGGTTAGAATTCAATCACAGTATCACTTGGTAACACAAAATAGTCTTATAATCACAGGATTAAAAGGCCTGGCCCTAAAATAAGACAGTCCCAAAAACCATAAAGTCATGACACCGTCTGATCTCACGATATGACCCCCCCGACCCCCCACCCGCCCCACCGATGCCATTAGAGTGCTTGGTGATAACAGAGGGTCCTATGAACAAATTAAGTCTTGACTTCTAATCAAAAAGAGAATCTTCAGAATCCCTCAAGTCGGGTCAAGTTGTCAACAAGGTCTGCCTAGTCAATCTGTATTAAAAAGGATTGGGGTGCCAGAAAGAGAATTAAAGGGACCAAACTTGACTAGAAAGCCCTTGTTCTCATCTCTCTGCAATCTCGAGTTCAAAAAGGGATGGTCAGTGGACCCAAGACACTACCGTGGCACTCATGGCACCACAATATACCCACCATCTAAAAGTGAAGATGGGGACTCCAATTTAACAGAAAAGTGAATTTGTGATTTTTAATTGGGGTACCCAAGCTAACAGGGCTTCTGGGCTCTTGTACTGGTGGCTGGGGCTCATCGGACGCAACTCCAGAGAACAGCACAGACTCTAAACTGACTGTTCCTGTGGCACTTCATCTCGTCAGGATACTGAACCGCACCTCACAGTTGGCTCCTAAGTGTGTAATTCTTTACGGCCCGTCGCTCTGAAATTAATTCTTGTAAGCACAACCTTCCAGAGGAGTGGCACAGATGGGTCTGGGGGCACTTGGTAAGCAGCCTGGCACCTGCCAAGAACTAGGGAAATCTATTCTAGGGTGTGGTTGTGGCTGAATCATTAACCGCATGCATGCGGTGCAGATTTCCGCGCTGCGCTGAGTTTTTTAAAAAACCAGCGGTGCATGAAGAGCTCAGCTTGTCATGAGCGTACGAGAGGCGTAACTCATGACGAGCTGAGCTCGTCATCCGCCTCAAAGGGGTTAAGCTGAGAAAACGTAGTTTTATGCTTAGTCCCAGTCTCAAGTGAAACAACAACCTTAAATCATGTGATAACGTCTCTACTCAGCTGAAGAAGTAGAGTTCCATAATAACTCCAACTGGTTACAACATATTTACACCAGAAGGCCAGCACTTAAAAACTGGGGGCACCGGCAGGAGGCCAGTGCCAAATAAGAAAGAAGGGGGTCCTTGAATTCGGGCTCCAGATACGAACAGCACAGAAAGCATCTCCACAGGCACTCACTCCAGCTTCCAACACTGAACGATGGGGTTGGCAGAGAGTAAGAATTGTTCAAGACAATGTGAACTGTGAAGTCATTAGTCAGGTACCTTAAGACGGGTCATTTTGAAGCAGGAAAAGCCAGAGACCTGTTCTGCACTGGTGGCCAAACTGGCTGCTGTCACGTGCTGTTGCAGTGCAAATCTTGCATTCAGTGTAAATTGCAGAGAAAACACCAGGGGCCGTATTACAGTGAGTGCCCCGGGGGCACAACAGGTGTTTGCACCCGCTTTGCGCTACCCCGGGGCACTTTGGTATTACCGAAGGGGCTGCACACGCTTGAGCGGCCCTTTCTGTAATACCGATAGCGCTGGCGCACAGAAAGCACCAGCTCTATCTGAAGGGAGCGATCCCTCATTCGCATGGGGGCATGCCCCAAGCAAATGAGGGAATCCCTTGGCCTCTGCGCCCGTGCCATGGTACAGACACGGGTGCAGAGGCAAGGAAGCCCTTAGGAGGCCCACTGGGAGTGCGCCTCCTAATGGCTGCCCTCTGGCGGGAGACAGGGGGGTCCCATGGACCCCCCAGATATCCCTTTGCAGGCGGGTGCAGTGACTGACTACACCAGCATGTAAGGGGATCTCGAATCCCCTTCAAAAGTGCAGGCGGGTGGCGCCTGCACTATGAAAACATGGAGTGGCTATAAAGCAGCTGCTCCAGTTTTCACCTGAATGCACTGCCATGAGGTCAGCACGAGTTCGCGGCTGCCTTGGGGGCACCGCATTTATGGTAATAGAGGTAATTTTCACTGTTTGCACCCGGCGCAAACAATGAAAATGCGCTTTTACCATAATAAGGCCCCCGGTGTTGTTGAAATTAATTCCGGGTCTCCAACGCAAATACAGGGAAGCCATAGCTATCTTTATCCTTAATGCAGGGAGTCTGTCTTGTGTTGTGTGTTTTGTGTCCTCACCATAAAACTGTGTGTCTTGTCTCTTACACTTCATCATCCAACACACTGGTTCAGCCAGAAAATTAAACAAGCATTGGCATGGACAATAGGTCTCTCTTTTGGGACCTTATAAGTATTTAGTTATACAGCACAATATCCTTAGTGCAACAACACCAACTGTTGCATGGCTAAACACTTATAAGGTCCCAGAGGCGAGACCTATTGGCTAGGTCAATGCTTGTTTGTTTGTTGTACTTTACTAACCTTTCCACTGGGGCTCTTCAGAAAAGTTGCAGCTTTTCACGAATATTCAAAAGCTTAATTATTTGTCAATGTTTAACACAAGTGCGCTTGTCTCAACACTTGCTTTCCCACAGTAAAAATGTTTTCCAACAGTTTCTAGATTAGGAATGGGCCATAATCATATTTGTGAATAGCAACAAGCAGTGGCCATAAAATGGGGCAGTTGCTGCGGGCCTTTTCACCAGAGAAATAAGCGGCAGCATTGAGGAATCCTGTGTAAGTGACACGTGCTGCTCAAATTACAGTTTGCAAATGCTGCCTGAGATATCCTGCCAGATCTGTGCTGGTTTCCAGGCGCTATGTCATGCAGCTTCCTATTTAAACATTCTCTAACCTCATCCTTGGGGGGGAGAGGGGGGAAGGAGGGGGGAGGGGCTAGGGGGCACCCAGCTCTGGAAGCAGATGAAAAGATGCAAAAAAGCATTGACAAAGCCAATAGGTTGCGCCTTAGGGCGAGCTATTGTCTTTGGCAGTCGGGTGGGGGTGAGTAACGGAAGGCTCAGGAGGGAGAAACAAGATGAGTGCGCGTAGGGAGAGAAGAAACTGATGGGGGAATGTAAAAAAAGAAAACAATGACACAGCCAGCATTCGTCTAGTCATAACTTTTTTTTTTTTAAACAAAGAAATAGTACCTGAATCACAATGCGAGCAGCGGAGGCAAGTTAATTAAGTTTAATTAATTTGTGCTTGGTCCATGCGCAGCTGACAAAAAAGTAAGTGACGCATGGCAAGCAACTGCCCAACTAGAAGGCAGAAAATAAGAGTGACAATGCTGCAAACAAACAGCAGGTTCCAAGTCAGCCCACTATAGCATACAAGAATCTTGCAAGCGAGAGGGTATGCACTAGCGCATTCTCTCAAAGGCGAACAAGTCGAGCTGCATGTAAACTGGTGTGCGTGTAAAGCGCTCTGATGCCTTCGGGTCGAGGTGAGAGGCATGCACTAGCGCATTCTCTCAAAGGCGAACAAGTCGAGCTGAATGTAAACTGGTTGGTGCGCATGTAAAGCGATCCAATGCCTTCGAGTCGAGTTTGCGCTATATAAATGTGCGCGCGCTCTGTAAAAGGAATAAAAAAAAATAAGCATGGCGAAGGTGCATGGGTGCGCATCCTGCTTTTTTCAAAGCACATACTCGTGCTTGTGGCGCGTGGCTGTGCGCACTCCTGCAAGCCGTATGGCAACACAAGCACGAGTATGTGCTTCGGAAAAAGAGCTACACGGCGGCTAAAGGTCTCCTATGCAGTGCATGCGCATTGCGTAGGCGAGACCTAAAAATGGCACAATGTTTGCATTGTGCAAAAACTTTTGTCCTTACAGTAGTTCCTTAAATATACTGTGGTGGAGAAAAAGCAAGCTCCTACACATATGTCAGGAAGTGGAGATTAGATACAATGAGATCGTTAGCAAAATGTAGTCAACTGTGTCGCTAAGTTGATCCTCTCCGTCGCATAATTTCAGTGGCCCTAATTTTAAAGTGTGAAGCAGATAATACCGAGCAGCCCTAGGATGCCTTCGTCCGGTTTAAACATTTTTGGGCCGTTTAAATCCTCCAGGAAGTGGGCATTTTGTATTCTCCTGGGCCTGAAGTCCATCATGCATTCCGTTAATAAGGCCACAGATGCAAGAGAAGGTTAAGCAATGTAGGCTGAGGCTGCAAGTGGCAGGGAGCTGAGAGCTGCCAACTAGGGAGTTAGAAACAGATGCACCCAAGAGCACAGAGAGGTTCAGCTGAAGGTGCTCAAATATATGGTAAAAACGGACTGGCAAAAAAGCAGAACCCGAGTTAGATGGACAGCTACCTTCTGTGGGCTCGTGGGACCCACGAGGAGTAATATTTAATGGTTAGGGGCTCGAACTGCAGGATTGCCAGGGTTAACAAAGTAAACATGAGGTTATCACTTGATAATCCTAAAGAGAGCAGCCAGTGTTCAGCAGAGGGGTATGTCTGTTCTGCTGCGAAGTAAATGCGAAAAGACCTTTTAATGGGCATTTAGCACACAATGGTGTTTTTGAGAAACAACAGACCACATTAAATCTGAAGGAGTCATAAAAAAAGATGAGTAATTCGCTACATTTCCGTTCCAGAATTCCGTACTTACAAAGAAAGGCATTTACTTCGGTTAGGACGAAGATATTTTAAAAGTGCTAGAGTTTATATGCTCTAAATAAAAAATAATACCCACCACACCTTACTCCTGATTGCATAGGATATCCGTGGAAAACTGACCATCTCTCCAAAGCATGTACAGGCTTTAACATGGCAATGGAAAGCCTGGAAGGTGTATGCTCTACCCATTGGTTCTTGTAGTGTGCTTTGCCATTGCTCAATTGAAGATTATTCCTCCTACCTTGGTGATCAGTGCCATACCCAGCTGAGTAACTGTATTGAGGCCTAGTTGAACTGCAAAATGTTTTACTCCTCTGGCAACATTCTCAGCCTGGTTAAGAATGTCACTTAGATGTTTAATCCTGGAATCCTAACTAGTTATTCTTAAACTGGTATACGGGCTAAGGTGAAATGAGTTCCAGCTTTTTGTTGTTTTGGTATAATGCATGTTCTGGGCTAAAGTTGTTCTGCTAGACATGGTCACCATTTTGTAATTTAGATGATGATTAGTTCATCTATGAGCAGCGTCTGAACACCCTCAAGTAGATCTCTCAGGGCGTTTGTATTTCTAATGTCGAAGTATAGAGTAGTTGGTGTATAATTGTGTTCGAATTTCTTCTTTTCAGACTCTGGAGTCGTCACCATTTGTGTAGAACATGGCACCGAATATGCCATTTATATGCTAGTCAAATTAGCATAATATGAATGATATGCTCTTTGGGAATGAGCAGCTTAACCACCAGATGGTAAAGCAAAGTAGAATTTACTGAACATCCAAATATTCCATCCCAACATCCACAGTTCTCCGAGTCCTTAAAAGCGCACTTACAATAACCTAGTCTACTTGGGATTTAATCTTGAACATTGTGTAGAATATGATAGATAGCAAACATATTTTAGGCAGCTAATAACTATGCAAGAGTTTCGCGTCGCCCCAACACAGGGCATACTGCAAATTTTTCCATTTGTTTATAGGGTATTTTCCATAGTTCTTTCCTGTGCATGTTGTTTTTCGTTGCTCAGGTTGTGTCCAGCCTTCTCATTTGCTATTACCACTTCCAAATGCCATCTTCTGCCTGCATCACGTCACAGGACTTCAGACACACGCACCTCTTCTGATGACTGACTAAGCACCTATATAACTTCTTCTCCGAGGGCGCCTAGATAGAGGGCTAAGAAGTTAAATGTGACTTCCCGGTTTGGCTCTCTAAAGGCCATATTAAAAAGCTAAACCCAGCCTTTCTCACCTCTACCCCAACCCTCCTTCTCTGTCCTTCCTTTTATCTAACTACTAGTATTACTTCCCACAGAACTACCATTCTCACTTCCTCTCAGTCCCTTACTAGCTTCTAATCCAGCGGGTTGCACCTCCCTGCTTCTGTGTGGCCCTCAGGCAATAGACGTGAATGCACTCTCCTGGAGTGCATCGCTCTCTTTCAACTAAGTTGTTCCTAAGGCAATAGACCCATTATTTCAGTATCAATAATCACTTTTGGGTTGCAGTCTCTCAACCTGAGTGGCCTCCACATGCAGCGGAAACGGGACCATGGCCATAGAGCACTTGATCAGCAAAGGGTGGCGCTAACCCACAGGTCCGTCACCTTCCCCCACCTGCGCTCTGAATGAAAGACCCTTATCCTCTAACCCAGCTATGTGTACCGATGTCCAATAACTGCACTCCATCGGTGCGATACCATACGAAAACCATTTGGTGCGGAATGTGATACCAGCGGCCCTTCACTGAGCACATCTTGGCTACTTCCCCCCTGGGCTGCATCTAGAAGCCCTGTAACTGTACTCCAACCTTGTGATACCTCACCTCACCGGAGACCCTCCGGGTGGAATGTTACACCAGCGGCCCTTTCCTGAGCACAACTTGGGCAATTCCTTTTTGCGCCGCCTCACCGAGACATTCCAGGCTCTCGACTTCTTCCCGGGGCCACCCGTCTCGGGGACAGCCGTCTCGACACAAGAACATTGTTCCCCTTAGGCCTACCGGCCATACCACTCGCCGCTGACATAGTCACCTCGTAGCCTGACGCACGAACAAGTGCCCCGTGCCCCCGCTACCTTCGCGGGCACACTACTGAACAGGAGAGAAATAGAAAAATCAAGTATGGTCATTGGCAAATCATCAGCATTTCTGACACAACCATTCTGGCCAAATGGGTCTCATACAATCGTTGGACGACCAGCGCCCGACCTATTCCATTGTGCTGTCTGGTACGCCTGCCTCAGCTGTTAGCATTGCCATACCTATCCTGACAGGGAGGGCCGAGTGTCCCAACGCGCTCAGTCCCAGTCCCACTAATGCTAACCCAAACGGCTTGCTTTGGTACCGCCACCCATAGATGACCCACAACCCGTACCACCCCAGGCCTGACCCACTCCTGCTGTGCGCCTGGGAAACTGTTCCATACATTCCTATGGAAACGGACAGCCCGTTTTAATTCCGTGTATTCCTAAGACAAACTAAGTGAGCACGACTGACTGAGAGAAAGGTGGTGTACAATTTCCATGATCATGGGGGCCAGGGCTGTCCTGTTCTGAGGATGCTAAGACTAGGCGGAGATTCAGGTGACCCCGTGCGCTCGCTGATCCCCGAACTTAACGTATACGGAAGGGGGAGCATGGAGGCTGTCTGCCCATAAAACCTAGTCTATGATATCCCAACCTGACGGACGAGTATAGGGTATATGGGAACTACCCGCTAATTACAGGTGAGGTCCTATGTTATCAGACAAGGTGACAAGACCAGTGAACTCTCGCTACTTCTCATTAACCCGAATCTGGCCTACTCCCCAGGATGATATTTGACATGAAGTGAATTAATAACGCAGTTTATCTTATGGTTTCCACTCCTGAATTAGCAGTACCGTGAAACCGTATGTACACGATAAGCAAACTGTAAGCCACTGAGACCACTATGCAAGGTACACACATGGAGTTATCCCCATTTGTCTCACGTACTAGCAATAAACCTCTTTATTCTATGGTAAGGGAGCACTCCTGTCCTATTTAGATCGCACAGAGCGGTAGCAGTGACAGCCTGACACAGGCACCTTGTTCAAGAAGAATTATTCATGTACACAGTCATTGCAGAGTCCCTCGCAGCTACCTGAACTTCAATTCTTGTACGTTCTGCCCCTACTGATCCCTTTATTCCCCAATAAATATCCACTGACAACCAGTACAGACTTGCACCCTCACGCCAGTCTGTTCCCATTACATTCCTCTCCGGTCTTATTGTGGATCTGCAAACCATATGCATTTACCATCCAAAAACACAGCCATCAAACAATGGCACTTAATTATATCCAGGTCTGATTACCGAAATTCTCATACTTGCAGACACAAAGGTCACAGTAATTCAGACTAGATCCATTAAAATTGCTAAAACCACAATTTCGCAGGGATAAACAATTTGTCACTCTTTGCCATGTAACACTTACACCTCCAAGAGCCACTCCTCCGAGAACATCGTTCACGATGCATAGTTTAGGATGATTGTCAATAATGGACATTTTTGCATTCACCCCTGGATGAAACTTTTCGGTTGCCCAACTAAAGAAAAGTAACGCAGTAAATTATGACGCCATACATTCAAGCCCTTTTCTCCTTTATAAGAGAGGGATGCTTACTAGACTGCGTTTTCTCTGTATTTGCCTTTTTTAAATTAAATGTATTTATCTGCATCTATTTGGGGGCTCTGTTGTTCTGGTAATCAGGCTGCAATTTATTTCTATAACATATCTTCATATAGTAAGTAGTGGTACAAGAAATCGGTTGAGAAGGTAATGAACCAGTAACTTACTGGTAGCCCTTGTTACTCTGAGTCCCCATTTCTCCCATGAGGTTACTTTGGCTCCCCATTTCCTGCCACAATTACAAACCTTTAGTTCCCCTATTGGCATTACAGGAAGTATGGCAGGGGGTCATGTAGGGGCTGAAAAGGCAGGGGAGACACATAAGTATATTATGGGAAAAGGGGGAGGGAGGGGGGGGCATTCAGACTAATTCGCCAGTCCCAAGAGGATATTACTATTAAATCGATTTAAACTTATATTCGGGTGCCCATGCCACTTGATATGAATGCCCCAGGCCTCGCAACCGCTTCGGGCACGCCGGGATAATCTCCCCATGAAAAAGGAGCAATGGTGACCAACCGAAGAATGGTAGACAAGTATGTTGTGTAAACAAAATTATTTCACACTACTGGTTCAATGCATGGTGAGAAACAGTGAAAAAGGTGGCATTTCAAAATTACTGGCATGATACCAGCTAATGTTATTCTATTCCTTCTCTAGGGGCACAGAACATAACAAAATTAAAAGGTGCAAAGCCTTATAGGCCCAAAGATGCAGGACTAAAAACCACAGGTCCAAACAACAGCCCACTTAGATGAACACAGTTCCCCGCTCAGACTGACTTGCCACATGCTAGTGATATTGATGCAAACAAAGGGGGTGGCACGGGCCGAAATAAATGGTTTAATTTCTTTTTGAAACATCCGGTCAGACGAAGACCTGCCGGCAAGTATTGGATATCCGACAAGTGTAAGCCAAACATTGAGGACAGGGCCACATGGAAAAGATGAAGACAATCCCAAACTGCAGGAAACACTTTCATGTTTTAATGCAACGGACAAAACCATAGGCTGAAAACAGGTGACACGCAAGATCAAGTTCAGCTAAAAATGCATTTAAGTAAGAAATGAGGTTTCCGTTACACACTACCAGAGGCAGCAAGATCAGTTACTCAACCGACCGGACACCATTAGTAACTGCCCGACTGGGACGGCACCCGTGAGCAGGGATGTGCCTTTAATATGGAACCTTACCGAGGCCGAAAACTACAGTTCTTATGTTTAATAAACTGATATCTACTAACTGTGAATACTTTTTTAAAACAAATCAGCCGCTAAAGGTGAGGCCCGAACTCATAACCTCGTCATGGCCCAGTGCGAGTACTGCAATACAAGAACCACGCGCTAACTGATAGCGCCACCGGAGCTCGTTAATAGAATCATCACAATTATGGACAAGTAGCTAACACAACGTAAGTCAGGTAGTTGCTCAAACGTACGGTGGAATAGAAAGGAGTTTAACTGCATTTCCGTACACTCATGCTCTTTTAAAAGCCAACCCAGATGCGGCCATTTTCACACTGGTTCATGGAAAAACACTTCCACCTGGCAGAACAGGACATCCATTTCAAACCAACTTGCAGCAGAAAAAGGTGGGTTTACCCGGGTTAACCAGTTCGGATATAATCCCCCGTTGGCTCGTTCCTGTGCAAGGCCGTCACACCGAAGCTGCAGGATCTGCAAAATTCACTACTACTGAAAAGCATACTCCGCCGATCTAACGTGCACCAACGTGCCTATCGATTTTCTGGCATGGTAACGTGGAATTTAAGGGCTTCTGCCTCTCCACAGCCCCCTCATTTTTCTCCGCACGGTGCACCGACCTTAGGTAACACGATTCTGTAGTTTTTCCCTCACCATAACCGCCACAGCCTATCCAGCGCAGCGCACTGTACCGCAAGATCATAGAGTCATGAAGCATCCACCGCCGCCTAATTTCCTGACCCTACACCACCCGACCCATTTAGTCCCCGAAATGCAACCGCAGGCCCCGATGTGACACCATCCCAAGGCTCGAGCCGTGGTCCCCCCTCCCTGTATGAAGGCCCCAGGATAACTGAGCATTCACGAAGCTGCATGGATTAGGCGGGAAACGCGGTCACCGGTTCCGAAAGGGAAAGACCCACTCCGACTCCCCAGCAAGGTACCAGCAGTACTGCTCAAATCCGACTGAAAGGGAAAGACCCACTCCGACTCCCCAGCAAGGTACCAGCAGTACTGCTCAAATCCGACTGAAAGGGAAAGACCCACTCCGACTCCCCAGCAAGGTACCAGCAGTACTGCTCAAATCCGACTGAAAACACCTAAACTTTGTCTGTACAAGGCCTTCTGTGCCGGGCCCTAACTGGCCCGTGTGTATTTTCCCCGTCTACTTATCCAGCCATGCCAGGCCCTGATACCGACTCCCTCAGCCCACCCACGTCGACCAGGAAGGAGCCCACAGGCCCAGGGACCCTGCCGGCAGCCGCAGACCACAGGAGCAGACTCAATACCCAGACACCCCTCCCGTAATCCGCGGCTGCACACAGGCCCCCCCGGCACCCGACTCCTTACCTGACGAGATGAATGGCTGCAATCCGACGCGCTTCTCCTCCTCGTCGTCTCCCATCACGCACTCGGCTGTGGAAAGCCTCGGACAACCGCTCCTACCACCGGCCAAGGGAATTCGGGAATTTAAAAATTTACACTAAGTTTAAAACTAGACACGGGGGTGGAGGAGGGACGCTTCTGGGAGGCCGCCACCGGTCCGGTGCAACCGAGGAAGGAGAGGCCGGGGGGCCCTGCTCCTGGGACCTAAATAGGTCACCAGGCTCCGCCCTCTGTCACACCGGAAGTGCGTCCTCCTGCCCCGGAAGAGTTAAGCGGCCGGTCGCCCATTGGGGCAGACCGGACGCCCCTATCTAGATAAGGTAGGGGCGGGGGCCGGGGGGCCGGGCCCTAAGTGCGCGCTCACCGATGCTCCGCTCGCGCTTGGCAGACTCTGGAGTCGTCACCATTTGTGTAGAACATGGCACCGAATATGCCATTTATATGCTAGTCAAATTAGCATAATATGAATGATATGCTCTTTGGGAATGAGCAGCTTAACCACCAGATGGTAAAGCAAAGTAGAATTTACTGAACATCCAAATATTCCATCCCAACATCCACAGTTCTCCGAGTCCTTAAAAGCGCACTTACAATAACCTAGTCTACTTGGGATTTAATCTTGAACATTGTGTAGAATATGATAGATAGCAAACATATTTTAGGCAGCTAATAACTATGCAAGAGTTTCGCGTCGCCCCAACACAGGGCATACTGCAAATTTTTCCATTTGTTTATAGGGTATTTTCCATAGTTCTTTCCTGTGCATGTTGTTTTTCGTTGCTCAGGTTGTGTCCAGCCTTCTCATTTGCTATTACCACTTCCAAATGCCATCTTCTGCCTGCATCACGTCACAGGACTTCAGACACACGCACCTCTTCTGATGACTGACTAAGCACCTATATAACTTCTTCTCCGAGGGCGCCTAGATAGAGGGCTAAGAAGTTAAATGTGACTTCCCGGTTTGGCTCTCTAAAGGCCATATTAAAAAGCTAAACCCAGCCTTTCTCACCTCTACCCCAACCCTCCTTCTCTGTCCTTCCTTTTATCTAACTACTAGTATTACTTCCCACAGAACTACCATTCTCACTTCCTCTCAGTCCCTTACTAGCTTCTAATCCAGCGGGTTGCACCTCCCTGCTTCTGTGTGGCCCTCAGGCAATAGACGTGAATGCACTCTCCTGGAGTGCATCGCTCTCTTTCAACTAAGTTGTTCCTAAGGCAATAGACCCATTATTTCAGTATCAATAATCACTTTTGGGTTGCAGTCTCTCAACCTGAGTGGCCTCCACATGCAGCGGAAACGGGACCATGGCCATAGAGCACTTGATCAGCAAAGGGTGGCGCTAACCTAGCCTGCAGCTCGATCATATTGGGTAGACTACGACTGCAGTGGCAACATCACGGACACCTTATTGCTACTCGTACTTATTGTATTCTTACTTTTATTGTTTATAGCTTCACGCTAGCATGGCTGGCAGTATTGCTGGGTCACAGATTGGCAAAATGGCTGACCACAACAACAAGAGTAAGGGGCCCACCCCCTGCCACTGGTCACTTTAATTGGAGCTTAACAGCAACCCCTGTGGAACCAAAACAAAACATAACAACTGAGAAAGGACTAAAAACATTTTAGGCTGTATGGAAAGTGAAACAAGACTACACCGGGAGATCCACTTTTAATGGAAAAAGACATAGGACTACACAGTTGTCTATGAGGTTCTACCCAAGGAGGTGGCCATATTGGAACGACTCCACCACAAGGATTTAACACATAATCTACGTCCTCCGACCACTCTACCTACTTATTTAAGGTCAGAATTTCTATGTATACCTCTAACAATTTATTCTACTTCTATACCCCCACCTGCCCGACGTCCTAGTGGCATTTTTCAGGCATCTTCGATCCTACCTCTGTGACCACCTAGCCCTCTAGAAATCAATCACATTCATATTAACGGACCTCAACCCACCTAGCCTCCCTCTTCCCCCCATCCCTCCCCCCGGATTCCTTGCAATCCTCCTGGGTCCTAACTATTCTTACTTTCTCTGGCGCCCTCTTCTCCGCACCTATCTGCCCACACATATCATGGAACTCACAGGCACGCACACGTACAACATCATCTATCCCCCCGTCCTCACCAAAAAAATAAATCAGCCAAAAGGTTCAAACACAATTTTATCAAATCGTACCCTGATACCCTCTTCGCTGATCCCTACTTCTCCCCACGCAATGGGCACACAACCATGGACATCATCTTTCACACGAAACGGCGAGCACAATGGAGGAAAGTACTCCTAGCCACTTTTACTGTCTCTTCCTCGAGAAAATCAGCACATGGTCTAGCTATTTCTACTGCCCCTTCCCAACTCTTCCAAGCAACAGCAACCATCACTGTCTACAACAACGGTACCATCCTCATACAATCCTCGGATCGTAGCTTAAATCTCCTGGATAACATCTTCCCCATTATTAAAGAACAAGTGGATAATCCCCAAGCTGCCTCCCAATCCACCCCCACTATCATCACCCGAGATGCTACCTCTCCTACTCCTATCACTTCTTCGATTACCTTGACGACCACTCCCACCGATACACCAAGCGGCATTTCACCAAAACATCGCACGCATCTTCCACCTAACATGGCCACGACTACATCCGCACCCCTCCACAGCTACTGAAACCACTCAGGGCACGACCATAGCTCCTCACCCCTCCTACACAACCACCGCCCCCATCATCTCTCCCCCTACCCAGTCTCCCCTTCACAATACCACACCTCAAAGTGACTCCTCCCAGCTCAACCTACCCCCAACCCAACATTACCGAAACTACACACACACACCACCAACAGCTACTGAACCCACTCCAGGAGCGATCACAGCTCCCCCCCCCGCTCGCAGAACCCCCTCCTTAATCATATCTCCCCCCCACCTCATCCCCTCCTCTCAATCACAAACCCAATTCGGACTCCTACCAGTCCAATCAATCCTCATCCAGCAAGACCAAGTCTACATCCAAACCTCCTATAGCAATGGAACCCAATTCGGGAACCACCATAGCTCCCCATCCCTCTAACACAACCCCCCCACTAATCATCTCTCCCTCTACCTCTTCCCCTACTCGCAATAACACACCTATCAAGGATTTCACCCATGCCAGCCGGCCCCCCTCAACTCAGTCGTCTGCACTTAACGGGTCACCCCTTGACCTTTCAAATAACAGTCCACCCTCTGAACTCTCACCGCCACCAACCACACTTCACACACCTGCCCACCACCAACTCTCTACTCATCCACCCACATCAACAGCCAGCCCCCACACACACTCAAATGCGCTTACTAAACCACTCACCCCTGTACCATTCCATACACCCCTCCAGCCCACACTTCAGATACACACACTCATGGCACCGCCTCCCACCCCAATCATTACCACATCTGACACTAGATTAGATGAGATGATGTCCACACTTCACTCAATCAAAGAGGGTGTCCATGTTTTTAAAGTGATACTATTGAGACAGCCAGGGCTCTCCAGATTCTACAAGACCTGTATACCTAGCAAGCCCCCCAGCCCACCTGCCTAACGCCCCCAAACTTAATGTTCACAGCTGGAAATCAATACCCTCCAGTAATCTATCTTCCCGCCCAACCCTTTTTCGGAGAACAATCTTCGCTCTCTTCTACTCTCCTACGAACCCTCCATCGCGATTCCCGCCTCTCTCACACACATCCCCATCCCCTCTATCCTTTCCGACCCCAATAGGCCCTCCCACCTATTCTGAAGACCCTATAGGCAAGTTTCTCAATGCCCTGAAGCCTGCCAATCACCTCACCGACCCTCTCCCCGCAAATGCGGTTAAAGAACTTACCCCATTGCTTCTCCCTCTCTGGACCAAAATCATCAACAGCTCACTCCTACAAGGTTGCATCCCTGACTCCCTTAAGGTGCGGCAGGTCTCTCCCATCCTCAAGAAACCCACAGCTGACCCTATGGACCTAAACAACTACCGACCTATCTCCAATATTCCCACGCTGGCCAAACTTTTGGAAAAATGTTTTCACCACCAATTGACAAAACATATTGATCATTTCAACCTTCTCAACAAACACCAATCCGGCTTCCGAGCAGATCACAGCACGGAATCAGTCATGACACATATCATTGATGATGCTCTACAAATACTTGATCAAAACGGAACATGCCTTCTTATCCTACTAGACCTGTCATCAGCCTCGATACAGTCAAACACAAGAACTTGACAGATATGTTGAACCACAGAATGGGCCTATCTGGATCAATGCTTAACTGGTTTACATCTTTTCTGCAAAACCGGACCCAAAAATTCAAGGTCAAAAACACCCTATCTAAACCCGTTCCAGTTACGCTAGGAGTACCACAAGGATCCTCGCTTTCACCACTTTTTAACTTATTCATGGAACCACTCACTGATCCGCTACAAGCATCCAATGTGCATTTCCACATGTACGCTGTGATACCTAACTCTACCTTAAGATCAACACTCTTGAAGACATCAATTTGCTTAACACTACCCTTAAGGCCACCCAAACATGGCTGGCAGAGAATCACCTCAAACTGAATGCCTCAAAAACTGAATTCCTCCCAATTGCCACACCTGCCAAAGTCCCCATAATGCATGATTGGATCAAACACCTTACAGCATTCAACGTTCAACCAACTATTGTGGACTCAGCGAAATCATTGGGTAGAACACTTGACTGCAACCTCAATATGCAGAAACACATTAGTAACGCAACGAAAGGAGCAAAAATTGCAGATTAATACACTGAGGAAGCTGAAACCCTTCCGACCGGCCAATGACTTCAAGATGGCAGTTCAAGCTCTAGTTCTACCTTGGCCGGCCTACGGAAGTGTCTCGCTATGAGGTCTCCCCACAGCTTCTACGGCTCCCCTAAGAGCCTCTACTCATGCGGCAGCGAGACTCATCACTGGCTCAAAAAGAAGGGCCCACTTCTCCCCTGACCCTAAATCTCTAAACTGGCTGCCATTTGAAGCCAGAATTCACCTGAAAATAGCGTGCATGACGCATAAGGCCATACATCACAATGCACCCAGCTATCTCACACAGAAACTCACAATATCCGGTGGGATAAAATCCACAAGAAGTGCGGAAAACCTCCTACTGAAGCCACAAAGATTCAACAAGAAAAAAACATACAAACGATCCTTCTCTGGAATGGCGCCCAGGATATGGAATGCCCTTCCCCCGGAAACAAGACTGAACCCCTCCACTGCATCTTTCAAATGGGAAGTAAATGGCATTCTTATGGCAAAATTCTCTTAAACACAGACCTATGACTCCGCAAGAACCTACGTACATGGTATCAAACTAGTCAACTTAATCAATCTATTTGTCGTTACCATGTCTCCTCAGCTCGCTCTTGTCTGGCACCTTATTGCTCTGCTTTTTGTCGTTCTCTATGATGTTATTTTTATTTGACTTACTTACCTTTACTGTATTACCTTCACTCATCAGGTTGCTTCTTACTGCCTTGCTCTATGTTTGCCCTATGGTATTATTTAAACTTCATTGACCTATCTTGCATGTATGTTACTATTATCTCCATGTAATGTAAAGCGCTCTGATACCCTCAAGGGTCTTGTACGCGCTCTATAAAACTCTAAAAACAAATAAATAAAGTGTCTGTAGATAAGCTTGGTGTCATCTATGCTTCTAGGCCCCCACAGCAGTCGTGTCTGTTATTCTAGGCTTGCTCAATTGCTTCTGGGTGACCCTTTGACCCACTACAGTGGTTTCCGTAGTTCCTTTTGGGATACACCACTGCTAATCCTGAATGGACCCAGCCCAGTTCTCCGAGAGATCCAGACTACTCCTAAAGATGATAAATATATGCATTTGTGACCGTTCAGTCTCGCACTCTCCGCAGTACATCATGCTTGTGTACACCCACGACACCGCACCATCTTTAGGATATTTCTTCAAAGCTCATGCACCTCAGCCAACTACTGCCGTATAGGCACGCCACAGCCGAACATTTTCAACCAGGCACTCCAAAAAGGGTGAATAGGAATAGGAACCGAAGCAAACTGGAGCACTACGCAACCTCGTCAGGAGATGTTAAAATAGAATAGAATATGAGGAAGGAAAGAAGGCATAGAAGAATAGAGAAGCTTTACGTACAGTGTGTAAAAACATCAGAACGCTAGGAGTTAAGAATGTTGTAAATTAAGGACGGATGCAAAAAAACAGAAAAGAGAAAGTGAGAGACGCAAGATAGGGAGTGAGGAGATGGGGAACAGAGAAGAGACGGAGAGAGAAAGGAGGGCGGGGGGGTAGAATTTGTTTTTTGCAGTTTTATATAATTCAAACTTGGAGGAAGGAAAGAAGGCATAGAAGAATAGAGAAGCTTTACGTACAGTGTGTAAAAACATCAGAACGCTAGGAGTTAAGAATGTTGTAAATTAAGGACGGATGCAAAAAAACAGAAGAGAGAAAGTGAGAGACGCAAGATAGGGAGTGAGGAGATGGAGAACAGAGAAGAGACGGAGAGAGAAAGGAGGGCGGGGGAGGTAGAATTTGTTTTTTGCAGTTTTATATAATTCAAACTTGGCCCAAGGGCATTAACGCACTTTTATATGAGCACCAGATTACTTTACTCAAGGTCAGATGTTTTTTCGGCACCGAGGAGATTGTTCTCCAGAATCACTGGATATTAAACTGACATTGGGACACGAACCCGGTTCCCTAGTTTCAAAGTCGGCAGGTCTGGTGGTTGAAGTAAAAAGAGGTAATGGAGGAATGGCGAGAAGCCAAAAGTTATAAAAGACACAGATAGCAATTGCAATATGTTCATTGACGGACAAAGCAGGCAAATGAAACATACGAAATAAACGTTTCAGTGGCATAAATATTTTCACATTTAAAACACTACCTCACCCCAGCCCATCCCTCTCGCTCTTTATACACATTAGTGTGATACGACACTTCCCGTTGGTACGTTTAATTAAACTTAGGTGCTAACAGTGGCGTAACGCAAATTGGTGGGGCCCCCATACATGATGAGGGGCCCAGAGTCTCTCATATCTCACAAGTATATCTTTTTTTAGGTCTCGCCTAAGGCATTGCTTTATTATGTAGCGGCTTTAAAAAATGCACCCAAAGGCTTTTCTAGGCAGATTGCCTACAGTGAATGTGTGCCGGGCGCATGCACATCGCACACCATTTAGCAGCCTGTGAGCCTCTATCCGCACTCACACTTCAAAGGAATCTGCTCCCCGCCCCTCTCCGCGCAATGCCAGAGCTTGTTGTTTACAGACAACACCCCAGCTGCTTTTGATCCGCAATCCGCTCCCCCGCCCCCGCTCCGCGGCTGTGGTGTTTGTTGTGTTCCTGACAAGCCTCGGGGGCGGCTGGAAAACCCCCATGCTGGTTAAGTGTTGCTGCATACCTGAGCTGCCACTTGGTGAGATTTTATGTCCTTTAACTTCTTCCATGTCAACATTTTATCTATCTGCATTTAGTCACTGAATTGTTTCCTCTGTCCAAATATTCAATCATGGAGTTTGATTATTTTTATCCTGATTATTGCAATATGGGAAAAGTACCGCGTGGTCGCAAGCAAAACAAGTTTGTATTTCCTTAACACACACCCCCAGGCACACACACCGTATTCTTGCAATCCTCGCGGTCACTTTTCCTGCAATTTCACACGGGATCTTTGTGTCTTTCGGATACTTGTGCTTTTAACCTTCTGGCCCTGTTATATTAATCCAATACACAGATGCCATAGCCTGAGGCAGAGGAGATTGTTGCATATAGCCCGAACTGTCAGGCCAACAAGGTTTTCTTTGCACTGTGTTGCTCCGAATCTGTTATGAGCGTCGTGTAACGTGTTAGCAGTAGGCTTTGGAAGTGTGTAGTTGTAACCCTGCTGTTTACGCCCGTCACACCACAGGCGTGATGCAAAATAATGTCCCTCACCTCTGCAAACCGTGAGGTAGCTCCAACCCCCCGACTCACTATCACAGATATGTATGCGTCTTGTTCAATGGGGGGGTGTCCATAAATGGTTGAGGACCCCATGTGGCGCAGGAGCTTGCGTCACACCCTTTGCGGTGCGCCTAGTCATAGTTGTCATACTACGTCAACATTTTTAACCTCGTGTGCGGTTTGCACAGGGAAATATTTATATCAGACATGCACGCAGGCAACGGAATTTAATGCCGACTTCTTTCTGCGGGTGTTGGTTCTAATGTTGACTCGGTCTCGGGCTCCTGAGATCGATAGCATGCTCTCATGGAATTGGCGATAGCAGAATCTGTAATTGTGACACTTGGATAACTCAGTGAGCATAAACAAAGACAAATTAACAATTTGCATATCCCTTAGTTACTTTTTGTAATTGTCCTTCGGGGAAGGCTACTCGTTGGAACTGCAGCAATAAAACTTTATTTAGGCGCTACATTGCAGCGGCATGGTGTCACAAACTCAGTCCATCAGACCCCCTCCTGCATGTACCCTATACAGATGTTACAGAGCCACTCCTAATATATGTAGTGCTCTTTTGCTTTATGTCTGGGGTTGCACTATAAAAGTACTGCGCTCACTTCCGATGATGATCCTGCAGCTCAGCATTGGAGCAGTGACCGACGTTCCTGCATGGGATTGCTTTGTAGTTGCATATTTGGGTTCTACGTTTTTTTGTTGCCTTGAGTTACTTGCCATTTGTATAGGACGTTTCTACCGCTGCTGTCTTTTTGCAGAGTTTAGTGTTTGCAGACCAGCGCCGTCATGGCGTTTCCAGTTGGTTGCAAGACGGCTCGTGCATGGCTTATGCACCCAACCAGGTAGCTCAACTGTCTGACCCTGTTTGACCAGTTGCAAGCTTGAGCCGGCATGCGTTATGATCCGGGAGCTGCATGCCTTGCCCGATCGCTTGTGATCCGGCAGCTGCATGCCTTGCCCGATCGCTTGTGATCCGGGAGCTGCATGCCTGCATGCCTTTGCCCGCACGCGGGAGCTGCATGCCTTGCCCGATCGCTTGTAATCTAGGCGCTCCATGCTTTGCCTCACCAGTTGGGAGCCAGAGCTTGCACGAGCAGTTGGACCTGGTTTGGGGGAGAGAGGTTTGTAGCACGGCTGGATCTTTGTTACATCGACAAGGAAGTGCATTTTGTATGTGAAATAATGGCTAGTTGGGTGTTCAAAGCAAACACTAGGAGATGATGGACGGAGCGCTGAAATTTTCAGACACTCACCCCCAGTCACAGATCTGGGTTGAATACATAATCGTTCTTTAGCTCACTTCCTCACCCCAGTTTAGTTGGGTGTTACCTGGTCACATGAATTGTTAGCATGTGGCTGATAAGCATCTAAGAGACATGTAGTGTGGTTGAATGGATGTTGATACGGGCTATAAGTGTGATGCTTGTTACCACACTGAACCAGTCATGCATTTACTTTATTCTGAGCAGTGGCACTCAATTAGTCCTCTTTTTTTATTTTTTTAAATCCCGTAACACTTTGCATTCTGGAACTTGCAGTTTTCCTCTTAATTGAACTGCAGCTTAAAGATCAGAGCTTGTGCAACACCTTCAGTCAGAATTGACACAAGAGATCACCATTACAGGGACCCCGTGCAAACTTTGAAGCAGGAAGGTATCCTGGTAGTGCATTGCTCAGTGGGTGATGCGCCTCTCAATTAATTTCAGTGACATTTTGAATCCATTACCACAGATCAATTCTAGACATGGGTTTTCCAAGGCTGGTGTACTAGGGCCATACAATTACCATGCTTTAGGATAGCCACATGAGATACAAGTAGGTAGAGCTGTTCAAAACATGAATCTTGTGGGTCATCCTAACAATCTGGCCTGGGTCCAGCCTTTGTGCACCACGTCCGCTGCTCTGGGTCCCGCTGAAGTGGATAAAGTGAACTGCTCATTGTGCAGCAAGTCAGTGCTGACAAACTCGTGCCCTTCCATCTCCCAGACGAATGAGTGACTCCCTAAAAACACAGGCCAGCCCCTTTGAGTTGGCATGGCAGCCCCCTTACCCGCAGTGCAGCCCCCGGTCCCACAGCCCTGCATTTTGGTGTTGTTCGAGAGTAACAATTTAAAACACCCTTTGGAACTACATTGTTGATAGCATGCAGTTTATTTGACAGGTTTGGCCTACGATTTAAACTGTCTTTACATCTTAATGTATTATTCCAGCATGCAGTTTATTTTTAGGTCTTCTTTTTAGCTTTCTTTCACCTTAGTATTTTCCAAAACTACTAGTAATAAAAGGCATACATAAATACAAGTGCTGTGGGTGACCCCTCTTAATCCATCTAGCGCTGAAGCGCCACAGAACACATGCGTAGCCGACAGAAAGATAGAACACTTCAGTGCCAACGCAGGTGTACTTGGGCTGCTGGGCCACTCCTTTACTTTTATATTTCTGATATATATATTTTTGGCACGTTGTATGTGTTTGAAAATATACTGCAGGTTTTCCAAGGCCAGATATGCTAGAAACAAGCGGTAGGCCTCTTTCACTCCTGCTTCAGTCCTTGGAGGTAGACTTCTTATTTCCCCCAGCAACATTTCCAGATTCAGCCCTTTGAACATCTATTTGAGACTCCTTCCTTGAAGACCCCCCCCCCCCCATCCCTCTACATTCCTGGCCGCCTCCTCTAATCACAACGCCAACATCTATACTGCACCCATAACCCCCCTACACCTCCTGCGTTTAAGCGCCTTTCCCTTTCAGTACCTCTACGCGTGCACACTCAATCACAAGAAGTATCTGTTGGTAAACCAAACGATGCCCCTGGGTCCTTTGACCTAACCCCCCTCCCCATTTCAATCCATCCCAAAAATCCTCTCAACTCGTGGATATTAAATAAAAATTAAAAGCCATTGTTATCTGTAATATCAATACATCTAACTCACGTTAATACAACACATTTTTCATTACAAATGCTATAGGTGTCACATTTGCGAAAGTTAAAACTATTGGCATTGTAAATGACAAAGCTATTAATTTCGCTATTTTTAAAACCAACACATAAATAAAAAATTGTAATTTTTTTTAAATCACTGTCAGAAGAGGTCTACTTTATCATATATCCTGTGTCCTTTGGTTGTAATTATCTTTCATTAGCTTTAGATGTTTAACGGACTGAACTATAAAAATGGTACCATGGCTTAGGGTGCAACAAAACTTTTCTGTGACACTTCAGGTGACCGGAGCATGTGTACTCGTCCTCATATCAGGTCTCAAAGAAGTTGCTTACAGTCTTGGACCCCACTAATGATTTTGTGTACATGCAGCTAACATTTAACAGCAGGATACAACGGGAGGGTGATGGCTATGAGAAACGCTTTCAGGCATCTTCGGCGGTGGGTATGCCATGCCATATGTTAAGACTCAGATGGGAAGTGATAACTCCACTAGAACAGCCATCAGTTAAACATCTTACTACGAAGAACCGCAGTTGGACACATTTCCATCATCTCAATAAGAAACTGAAAGCATTTTCTTAGTTTAACTCAAAAATATGAAGCTGGCATAACTGGTGTTCTCTTAAGTAAATACTTAACCAGGTTATTCCACTCTATTAAAAATCTTAGTCTGTCTCAGAACCAGTAGGGAAAGGGAAAAGTGCATGGGGATGTGAGTTAACACACGAAGTGGCAAACAAGCTACAGGATCGCATTATGCACAAGTCTGATTTGGAATTACTATCAAAAGTACTAATGTTCACCCCTTTGTATTACTCAGTAGCAATGGTTTTGGGTCTGCAGATCACCAAGCACCCCAACTGAGTCGTCATTTCTATGAAACAATTATTTAACATACACTTCTTTTCCTTCCGGCTGCCACCAGCAGACCAAACATTGGGAGGCAATTCACACTTCTGCTTCATTGTCCTCACAATAGATGCTTCTATCACTTGACTGCTGCTCTACCCAGCACGTCACAGGTACACCTTATTACTCAGACTCCCTTCTTTTTCATTTATTGTTCTTAATTAGGTTTATTTAACTTACATTGTTTACATGGTATTCCACTGAGAAACAACATATGTATGGGTTACGGTCACACCCCACGCAATAACACAGTCTAGAAAGAAAAACAAATAGGGTGCGAGTGGGGACTTATACACACTTCAGGAAATTCATGAAGCACCATACTTCTGCAGCCAATCTCTCAGTCACAAAGAGCAACAGCAACTAAGGAGTCCGCCATTTCCATGGCACCGCTAGAAATGTGATTAACGAGCTGCATTGACACCTCTATGACTAGAAGTTAAAACAAAAACATTTTCCCATTCAGTCACATTATCAATCTCCGAGTGGTTTGGGTCTAACTTGGGAACTAGTGCTAATAGGATAGTGTCCCAGTTCGTAATGGACATAGCTGTTTGAGTGCAAAATCTGCAGTGGTGGGTCAGATCGTCTTCAGCTTGAGCACATTTCTGACTTCAACTAACCAGTTGGCACCAATGTGCTTAGACTCCCTTGTTGGACAAATCACATCAGTATGGAGTACACTTACACCAGTCTGCCTGCATAGTTCCCATTTCCATTTGCCTTTACTAATCTCTATATTGTAGCTCAACAGTTTCTCAGTAGATCTGTCTGAATTGCCCCATAGACAACAGCTGTTCACTCTAATGGGTGCCTCCAGTCACTGAAGCATTTCTGTCCTCACAAATGTTCCCCGTAGCTATACCAGAATCTGTAAGACAGCTCTGTGTCCCATCTTAAATGAAAGAGGGGATCTGCTCTCAAATCGAATCTGTACCTCAAGATGCCCAGTCCAGGCCTCTTCTGATACGCTGCCAGTATTGTCCACTTCAGTATATCCACCACAGTTGGCAAGCGACGCTGTTGAAGTAGATCAGGATATGTCGTTTGTGCTGTACATTTCAATTATTGACATTCTCTTATGTCAGCAGGGCCCATAAGTCCGTGTGACGGAGGGCATTCAGAGTGCCCATGGCATAGCTCCTGCTGCAGTCACAGCCCTCTCAATTTATAGTCTCTTTACCACAGTCTAAATTGCCCTAGTGAATAATGCCTCCATACCTGGTTATACCCTGGTACTCGAGGATTTTATTCTGTTTTGCCCTCAGCTCTTCTTCACTACACGAAGCCAGTCACAGAGACATTTAAGCAGTCATCTGTGGCAAAGTCCTCGCAACCACTGGGTCGGCACCGCAAAGAGAAAATTACAGCACAAGACTTGCCCTCTCGAGGCTTCGAGACTATCTCTTGACCCCTCTACCTCATGGCTTCGTCTCGGATGCCTCGACCTCTCTACCTCTTCGACACTCCTTTGACACTCAGCAGAACTGTAAATATGAACTCTTCTATATTGGCCCTCCTTGTCACTGTTCTGTATTTTACCTCCTCTTCATCATGCTGTAAAGCACTCCGATACCCTCAGGTCTGGTTAGCGCTATAGAAAACCTCTAAATAAATAAAATAAATAAACAGGTTGGGTGATCTAAGGACACAAGGTTCTGTTCATTCTTTTGTTGACCTCCATTTCTACGTCTGTTCCTGACACTGTAGATGGACCTCTTATCTGGGGGAACATTATAGAGGTTCCAGAGCTGGAAGCACCAAGCTTGTTTAGCTCTACCCGCCAATAGTACACTTAAAAGTTCAAGAAACACATTCATACATGTTCAAATGCTGCGAAGACAAGTGCTCAAAGCTATACAAAGAAGGCAAAACTCCTGCTCCTGTTGTAATACTATTTTGTGTCGAATGTTTTGTTTCATTTATCAAATTCTATCACCTTACCAATGTGTCTATCTTTCTGGTGAGACCTTAAATCCTGCCAAACATGTTAAACTATTAATAGGACTTATTCTTGGCAATCTTTGACCCGCTCACGCCTTCCTGCAGGCTTCTCCGATTTTCCACACCTACTCGGAACAACCAGAGACCCAACTCTGGACCATCAACGATGTTTATGCTGTGAACCATATAAATTGTTGGTTTCACCTCAATATGGTTTTGCATTGTGTGGCCCAGACTTCATTAAAGGCTGTCGCATCCTCTACCGGGAAATACCATTGCTCTGATTGAAAGCTTGCAGAACTCTTATGGGCCACTGCTACAAAGGTCCGTTTGTTGCACGGTCAATCCATCTGCTGTGGGAATAATCTTTTCTTACTGGTGCAACACGTCTGACTCAGTAAATTCCCATTTGCATGACACATAGCACCCAACACAACATTTTGACCAAATGAATTCCAGACCCTGCCAAGAAATAGAGATTTTGCAAAGGTGTGGGTTGCTTCTGGACAGGATTTCAATACCCAGAGCAGACCTCACAACATATACGTTCGCCAAACATACACAGAACCTCAGAGCTTTAACACACTGGCATCAATATCTTCTCAACAATCTGCTGCGCTACTGACAACCTTTTTCCTAGATGTCTATCTTTTGATGAAGACTTTGTTTAACGCACCACACAGGATGTCTGGCTTGTTATCGGCCCCTGTTAAAGCAGTGGCTTCTCAATTATCACAAATTTCACTTCAATAATAACATTAACATTTGTGAAGGGCTCAATCAAATGCATGGAAATGCTTCTGTGTTGCTGTAAATCAGTTGGTGAAAGGGAGCATCCACAAGTTTCCACTCTTGGCCCAGCAAAGCCAACTTCAAAGCCAGTTTTCATTTCAGCATAATCACTGGGTTCAGCGCATATGGCCTAACGTCTAGAGTGGTATAATTAAATCTGGGGAACCAGGTTCGAGTCTCGGCAATGACCCTCAAAATCCTGTGATTCTGGGCAAATCACTTAATCTCCCTGTCCCTAACAAAAAAATAAAAATGAATGTGTCCTTGTGTAACGCAACTGGTGCTCATGTAAAGTGCTCTGATACTTTGCGTCAAGTTCTCGTTATATAAAACTCTGGGGAAAAAAACCCCTATGTAAGGGGCACCTGTTTAGATTCGTTGTGGTGTTATCCCATAGTACACAAAGTTTAAATATTAACCTGCGCTAATATGGACTCGACAGTATTGACTACCAATATATCATCAATCTAGGAAAATGTGGAGTTAAGAATTGTAAATATACACCCTCCAGTGTATGCTTACCTCAGCAATTAACTGACATCGATACTGTACGGTTAACAATTGTTTAGGTCTATTTTTATTTTTTGTATCCTTTTGATTTTTAGTAATAAGCAATTACAATCCTTTAACTCAACTTGCAGAAGGGGTGTGGCACAGGCACATCAACATGCAGTATATCACACATAAGAGTCATGTAAATGGTTACAAAAATCTCACATGACAATCATCATTTAATAAATTAGACCTTGTGATTAAAGTGAGCTTATAAACTATCCCTCCACCTCGGAACAAATAAGGTCCCCAGACAATGTGGGTTCATTATGTGTTTATTAGACATTTCTTTTGCTTTCTGTAATCGCTGTAGGGTCAGTCCATGATCCTGAGTCCAGATCAGTGGGTCAGTCTAGCATCTCTCCCCAGTTCATATTTGTTGTAATGAAAAGATGTCTGGAAGCTTAGGTGTAGATTAAGATAAGAAGGTTTATTAAGTATCTTCAATGAAGAGCCCCATCAGGAGCAGCCTCCCCATAACACATATTTTAAATATAGCCTGTTTGCAAGCAAGTAAATGAGCACACAGTTTACTCTCACAGACATCTAACATTCCATGCATCAACATTCCACACCACACTCACATTGGCTGAGCAGCAGTTTTAAAAATATTTGTGGGATTATGCATCTTCCCTTGCTACCTGTATCCCAGTTAGGTGGCTTCTGAGAGGACCCCATATGTCATGTGGTCTCGATTTAATTGGTTGCTGTTCAGCATATACCTCTGCAGTTCTGCCACTTTACGTGGCGTATGTCATTCAGATAGACGAGGTGGAGCCTTCATTAAGGCTCGGCTCAAAGTGCGTTTACCTAGCAGTATCGGGACTGCGGTCAGTCTCCTTACTGGTCAAGACATATGTTTATTATACCCAAGTAGGATCGATGAAGAGGGCAATCAAGTTGGATGTCTGTGATTTCCTCCATTTGGAGGGGGAAGCGGGTCAGGTCAATATTTTTAACCTCAAATATAGTGATATACACCTCTCGTTTGTATGCAAGTGTAACTCCTGTTGATCTTCAAACAATTGTTGTGAATCGGTTTCCACAGGACCACCGATGCAATAGATACAACCTGTGTGCTCTCCTCAGTGGCAGCACACTGTCAGATTGCCCTTTCACAATAAAACCTCAGCAGAGGGCTGTGCGTTAAGTTTGGCATTGTCCCACTTGGCTAAGCTGCTCCATTCTTAAAATGCACAAACTGCTCCACTTCCAGACTTTTTTTATAGAAACAATCATTGAGATGCAAACATTAATCTGACGTATAGACAGACCATAGCTGTACCTTGTAGGCATTAAACGACAATTCAACACGTTTGAATAATAAGTAGCTTCTTCAAATTATATATATGCGACTTTCATTCTAAATGTTATTAAATATGTGTGTGCCTGGCGTCAAAGAAAATTGCTGGGCGTCGTTAAGCACATATACTCATTTGCCTTGTTCCACCAAATGTAATGAGCAGTTAATTTGGATGTTACACATGACCAATGAACTGAAGGCAGGTCAGTGCTGCATAATGAACTGTGAATAGGCACTGTGTAATTGCTAGGTGTATGGCATCGGTTGTATGTTGAGTTAATTAACTTCTGAAGCACGAACGCACTGTTCGTCTGTAATTTAAGGAAGCTGGCTGTGGCACTAAACATTAAGTCATTAAGTTGAAGGCCTTGAGACTGGTTCTGTCTTTTTTCTTTCCCACGTGACATCCCATACTCGCCTCATTTTATGTTCTTTGAGGTTGTATTTATTTCCATATGAAACGGAGTTGCTTTGTGTGCGAGGTGAGAACAAATAAGTGCTTGGGATGCCAGGCAGAGGAAATAAATTACTTTAGTTTCCTATACAAATATTCGTCACTTACTTGAGGGCAACAAGTGCCCCGATGCAGCAGCGAACTTTTTACATGTGGCGGTACTGGACATTTATTAGTGAATTTGTTATCAAGGTTAGGATGAAACACACATTCTAAGCCAGATGCAAAAAACAATGGGCGAGAAACTGGTAAAGTGAGTTACTGAGACCAGCCATCAAGAGAGCTCTGGGTTTTCAGTCACCAGAAAGGTGAAACACAGATTTACTCTTATGTCCATTCCAGAAGAAATGCCTGCATGCAACTGCCAGCTGGCTGTCTCCTAGTCCCGATGGCCAACACGTATGACAAAGGAATGCTAAACCCGAAAGAGAGCATTATGCATGTAGAGTCTCATAAGGGTAGTGCATTCTGGATGCGTTGTACTCCCTCATCCGACTGAAATGGTTTCCTCCTGAATCAGCTGCATCCTATCTAGTTCTGCCTTGAGTTGATGGACCTGGGCGAGGCCTGCTCAGAACAGCTCCCATAAGGCACGAAATGTAGGTCCCTTTTTCACAGCTGAAGGTCAGTTCAGATCAAATCAGTTTAACAAGTCTTCAAAGGGTAAAAAGAATTATGCTGAACGTTTACAGTGATCCGTTGTGTGATACAAATGCTTTATCCAGAAAAATGCAGTTGCACTGCTCCATCGGTCAATTCCAGTGGGAAGTAAGGAAGCTGCAGCAGAAGTGGTTAAGATTCACTGAGATAAATGAGTGTATACAGGGGTGAGGGCCTAACATTTTGGAAATTGTAACAATTCGAATGTTCTCTATGTCTCTAAGGTGAGGTTAGTTTAGCCCACAGATTGCAAGAGGGATACATTAAAGGCATAATAATTAATCATCTTTTATTGTTATCATGAATACATAAGAACCATTATACTTGATGCCTCATCTTTAAATGCTGGTTAATTAGAACATTTGTGAGGTTCTATGGACACAACAAAGGGGGGATGGATACAAAGGGAAAACAGAGAAGGATAAGATATAAAACATTTTCCTTCTGAATAGACCAACAACAACAACCACCTATTCCTGGATGACTCTCAAAGATGGCGTGCTGAAAACCTTTTCACTCGTAAATCTTTACAATGGCTACGTATTAAAAAGCGGATTGACTTTAAAGCTATGTACATCTTTTTTAAAGCCTTTCACAGGGCGGGAGTTGGTTACTTAATCAAACAAGTTAATCATCACTCTACATCCAGACCCTTGCGCTCTTCTAACGCCAATCTGGCTGTGGTGCCCAAAATTTTCACGCTTGTACTGGCAGTAGATCTTTCGGCTTTCTGGCCACCAAACTATGGAACAGTTTGCCGGAGTTCCTGAGGCTTGACACTAATTGACGTTCCTTTAGAAAGAATTTAAAAACATGGCTGTTTAATCAATAATTTGGCCGCTTTTGCTCATTTTCTTTCTGCTACCTACTGCGCCAGGACACTATAGCTTGAGTAGCTGTGCGCGTTATCAAATGTCTTTTTTCATTTAATTTCTTCCAGTAATAGAACGATTACACTCAAAGTAATTCTCAATTTCAGAAGTATCACAGTGTTGTCTGGAAATGTTCTCTATAAACTCCTGACTACCAAATTTTGGCCCTCGTTGATGGTCGCTTAACTTTCCCGGGTGGGAGAAGGAACAATTGGAACAATGGGTCTCAGTTTAATAGGAATTTTCCCATCACATTCATACTCACTCTCACAAGCTTGTACGCATTTGGAAATCCTTTGAACATTCCAACACTTCTCATCTTGGTTGACACCACTTTTCTTATTGAGTTTAACAATTGTATAAGAGCGTGAGAACTCCCTTTTTCTAACCAACCTAGTCGATAAGAATAAGCTAGTACCTATGTTACTATTGGGTGGGGTATTCTGTAAGCCTACAACCACTCACAGATGGCTGTGAAAAAGGGATCGTGACCTTGGCAGGCTAGGTGTACAAGGTCTTTACACTAATGATTTAATTGTTCAACCCGCCCATTGAACTGTGGGTTGTCAATGGCGGGCAAGCTTTAGGCAAGTAGTTTATACTCTGAAGGCAGAGGAAACCTGTCATTTTGGTGGGCCTAAGTTCACTCCATTATATGCAACAATCATCTCAGGAAAGCCCTTCTAACTAAAGATTCTTTAAAGTGTCTAAAACTTCAGAAGTGGTTCTTCTCTCAACAAACATAACATTTAAGCATTTAGAATAATGATCAATTGGGACCAGAGCAAATAACATGTGAGAGGATAGTTTGTCAAAGCATCTGGCAGTATCAAACCCCAAATGTTGCCATGCACACTGAGGCCAGTGGACTGGCTGTAAAAGGGTACATGAGGTCCTCAAATTATTATCACTAGATACTCAGACCAGACATTCTCTGATGTAACAATCTGCATACAGGCCCATTCCAGGCCACCAGAAATGCATCTACACAAACAATCGAGGGCTGACATCCCCATAAGTCCCTTGAGGCAAGACAAAAGAATGTTTAAGAATGTTCAAGAAAACACTCTTGGGCGGAACACATACACTGTTAGAAAACAAAAAGCTGTTCACTACACTTAATTCAGTACTTCCTTAGTCAAAGGCATGTATAAGACCACCTTGGCGATTTAAAAGGTGAGGGAAGGGAGAGTTCCTGCACACATTTGCCCAACAAACCTAAATTATCACCTTCCGCCCACCACAGTTCCTCATTTACATAACCAGCACCTACAGTTCCAACACGATGAGCATGTAAGTAGTGTTTGTAGGCTGGTAAAGAGAGCACAGAAGTAAAGCAGAGGACCCTATTGTATCACCCCCACACATTAAAAAACTATCCACCTATCTGGAGCATCCTGTTATCAGTTCTGCTAGTGATCATCTCTTTCCAGAGCTCCTGCTTCCTGTGGAGACTCAATAAATGGAATATAGAATCATTTGAAGCACCACCTCCTATGCAGTAAAGATATTAATGACACCATTAACACAAGGGCAAATGATATTTTAGGCCCATAGCTGGAGCCTAGTTTGAGCAAGGTGTATGCCTGCAGGGGATAGTGGAGGAGTTTCTTCCATGGCGAATGAGTCCACACCAACTATTTAGAAGCCACAACTTGAAACACACACCCAACTCCACATTCTGTCTGATGGCGGAAGTGGTATTACCAGCTGATGAGAGGATAGTAATCCAGGTTGGCCAAACAACTTCCCATGCAGTTGTGGGAAGGAGCGAGTCTACACCTTCAATGCAGAGGTATCTCTGATCTTGCTTTTTTGACATCTCTTTGAAGACTGTAGAGAGAAGCCACATCCCTATGCAGTTACCTATTGATATTTACTAGATAGCAATTGAGAACATTAAATCACAATCGGATATTGACAGCAGTGCTTGGTTTTATCATTTTAAAAAGCTATTGGACTGTTCCAGTTTAAGTCATGGGGGATCCCACTATGAAGGGACTATTTAGCCTAGTTGGGTTGGAGCTGTGGTCTTTGCACTTATACAATGTGTGGTCACACTTTTTCTTCTTCTTCCATTGTGAACATTTAAAGCTCTCCAGCGAATAGAAGAATTCTTTGACATTCCACAAGTGATCTCTAAATCGGATACAATAAGTGTCACCCTATTGTACATGTGATTAAACTTCAGTCTAAATATTGAACAACGGTGAAACAGATAAATGCCCATGCCCCTTCGCCTCGTCAAGGGGAGCCTTACAGCATGCATCTCAATCAGCTATCATCTTTTCCTTTTCTATAAAAACATGAAAAAACTGTGCATCGTTTCTTAGAAGTAAGAGAGAAAACTTGATAGTAATCTTAGAGTAAGTGGTACATTCAAGTTATTACAACCATACTTTTCTTGAACGCACTATACCATACTTTTTGGAGGCTCAAGCTGAACGTTTTCAGAATAGTCACACAAGAACTGAACATAATGCCATTGCAAGATAAAGATTTAAGGTTCCTCCCACTGGACATGCTCCAGAGGAACTATGTGGTAAAAATGTCTGATGGGGTCAAGCGCTTAAGATACCTCTGCAGGATATTTGAGGGAGACTCCTACCACTGGATTTGACATGTTAGAAATTATGATGCCAAATATTTCCTCTCAACAGTACAACTTTGGCACAGTTTTCTCCCTGCAACTATTTCTGGTCTACCACATGAGTATCTGCTGAAGGAAGCGGCCTGATAAAACGAGATCAACCTTCAAGGCAGAGTCTCATTGGATGTGTTTTATTCTTTAGTAATCGTAATAAGGTCTTTGAGCTATTACTGTTATTGTCGAATTAGAGTGCACTTAGTAGAATGTTGATTACAATTGATATTTTAGGTGTTAATTAAAAGAAGTTGTCAAATTAAATACAGTGCTAAAACTGAACACAAGGGACTTTGGATACACAAGACATGTTGATAGAACTGTAGTGGGAAAGGGACTGTTACAGATATTTGATGAAAGTAAAATTAAAGAGTACTATTCTAAAACGGAAGACTAGAGAATTTGCCTGGTGATACAAACACCATATTAAGTTTACCAAAGAAAAATATGCCCACTTAGCTGAAATCTGCCCTAGAATACCAACGCTGTTATTAGTTGCTAAACAGGTTCTGGCTTCTCGCAAGGAAGCATGACTTCCCCAATTAATAACCTATTGATATATAAGGCTCCCAGTTTTCAGGTTTTATTGATTTTTACAGAACAATAAAGACAGAAAACATTGTATTTTCGGTCAATATTTATTTTTAAAAGCCGAAAAATACAGAAAATTGAGCTCGTTTCAAGTGACTCTTCATGCTCTTTTTTCATTAATTTCATCTATGGACAGAAGGGCATTATCTACAATGTGTAAGGTATCAGTCTATGTGCTGCAGCATAATCTGCAACCAGATTAGTAGTTGTGCAGGAGATGGTTAACACTAATGTGATCTTGGAGTTGTGTTTAGGCTTCTTTTTCAGAAATCTTGCCAATGAAGGAAGGGTATGTGCGTGATTATGAAATCCCATTCACATCCTCAATATCATACCATTATGAGATCAGTTCAGAATAGAAAAGGTAAAGGTACCCCAGTGAAGGGACTGGTCAGAAACAACAGACCACATCATGCAATTAGAAAATGACACTGATAAAATGAAAGCCGTTGAGATGAGGGCAATAGAATACACCAAAACTCCCAAACTTAAAAAAAAGTAAAAATACAATGATGGAAATTCCTTAGAGGAAACTGCTATGTTGACCGATCTATCCACTTCCTCACAGTGTTTCCTCAGTGATTACAAACTTGGAGTCCAAGGTTTTTAAAGGTCCGTAGTGACCTCAAGAGCCTATCTTCTGTAATTATTTGCCCTATGACTTAATGACTTATTCCAAAAGGCCAGCTGAGATGGTGTGTTTTATAAATGTATTCATTCATTTATTCATTCATTAAAGCAGTTAATTCAGGATAAGACAGAGGGAATTCTCGTTCCTCCTGTATTGCACTTTCCCCCAGCACCGGATTTTTTTTTGTAATTTATATAAAATAAAAATATCTTGGCTCTAAATGTAGATACTATTCATACAATGAAAAATAGAATTTTGAAAAACAAATTTATAATACTCTTCAAAATATCCAAAACGTACTACAATCTCGGATACATATAAAAAAAATTAAATCTCACTGCATTAAGTTCTTTAGGAAAAGGATCACAAAGGAGATCATAAGAGGTTATAGTAAGCAAATGAGTTCATAGTGTAGAGTGCAAGATCACATTCTGGAAAAGCAGCTAATAAAAAGGTGGTTTAACCACCCACCGAGCACACAAACTTGCTAATCTGAAAAACACATGCAACAAACCTTCCTGCAACTGGTTTAAAACTTGGCATTTTGTATACCCAACAAAATAATGAATATATCTCCCTTTACATTTCACTAGAAAGGCTTGTAATCCTCTTACAAAATTGAAAACAGTAGATACATTCGTTTCTGCCTGCTTTACTCCGTAAAAGCCTTCTGGCAAGGAAGCCCGTTTATGTGTCACATCGACTAACCATTAGAAATTCATTCAACCCGAATTGGCTCTTTAGGTGAGGCTCCTTTAAATTTAAGTTAGAAACAACATTACAGCCTTTTTGTATAGTGCTTGTGCTGTTGCATTGTCTTGAACATTTTTTACAGCGCTTAATACCACTATGAGGTGCACTGAATTTCTCGCCTACGTGGGCAGCATGCTATGCCATTTAGGGTGTGTGGTTGTAAGGGGTGTTCTTAGTTTTGTGAATCACTGTGGTAAGTGTTTCCATGTTTTGCGTGATAATTACAGAGGTGCAGTTTGGTGGATGAGAGGTTGACATGCAGTTGGTTTTCAGTAAGCAGCAGCTTTGAACTGCTCTGCAGGTCCTTTTATGACATTTCTTATGATCAAAGTCCACTTAGTTGGTTACTGAATTGGGTTGTCCAATCTGAGAAATGTTGTTTAAAGGTTTATGGTCCTGAGCAGACATGACTGGAGATAGAAATGGTGGATGATCTGCTGGGATGGACTTTATTACCACTAACCCATATCTTACATGCTATATGGGTAGTTGTGACGTGAAGTGTTGCGCTAAATTAGAGTCCTTCCATTGGCCAGCAGTATGTGGCAGATCGCTTCAGTTATTCCATGCTTGTTCAGTTGGTGATGGCTGGATACTGTACTGGGTGATGGACAACACCGATAGCAGATGTCTTATCTGAGTGTAGGATTATTAAGCAGTATAAGGGAGTTATTTTGCAGCCTGTATGAACTACAGTAGGCTGCTGAGTTTATAGGCCCTCAAACATACTTCTTCACAAAGCCTTGAGATAGATGGGGCAATGAACTCTACTTTGCACTACACCTAGCAGTGTGAAGGCACACTTTATTATGTGAGAATGAGCATAGGTATCTGGCTGCAAACGTAGGGCATGGAAGATGAACATGGTTACCTAGTTTTCTGCTCATTGCAGTCTATTTGAAGTCTTTGCATGAAGGTCTCTCTGGATCCCATTTAATAAAGCAAGAGGGACACAACAGTTAACATTAGCACACGCCATTGTGACAAAAGCATTCACAAGAAAACACAAGTTAAAAAGCATTTTTCTTGGAGGAATACAATGATGGTGGAGGGGGGGGGTGTGAAGAATAATTATACCTCTAACACGACTTGCAGGGCTTTCAGGTTCCATACATTCTTTTGGGGAACTGGAGGGAGTCTCATTGTCAGAGGCCAGTCAAAATGGATGTAGGTGAAGATTTCTGGTTGAAGGGATCAGGACTTTAGTGATGTGAGGTGATGTAGGAAAACCAATTGTGGTACATCTAACTTAAAATTCATGCAGGGTAACGTGTAACTGGTGGAAGGCCTTTAGTTTCCTTTTACAATTTAAGGAAGATCGGAGTGTCACTTGTCTAGAAGTCAAAGCCCACTTCGTACCCTTGTAAGATCTTCAAAAGCAGAGCAATATAGGTGATAAAAAGAATCTGGAAAAAGCTAAAGCCCATGAAACCCTGAAAGTGATATTGGAGTAGAGGTTGATCTGATGATGAGGAAGGACTTAAACACAGTACCCATTAACTCATCTACAGCTCATTTGATAAAGGAGTGTGTCATGGTCAGTGACATTGAAAGCTCTAAGTACCCAAGGATGTTAACAGCTTCTATCTGATGTCCACAAGGATAGTGGCCGTTCCCCCGAAGGGCTGTAATCATGATTTACAGTGACAATAAAAATCAAATGAGCATTGCGGCGATGGATCATTACTGTTTCCTGGGCTTCCTTCACAAAGGGTAGGCTATACTTGGGTTTTTTGTTACCCAAGAAGCAACAGAAGAAAATAAATTTAAAAAAAAAAAAAACACTTGCGCAAAAATAAGAACTTGGGCAGAGTTAATACATCTTTGTCAGTAACATCACCGAGCAGGACATCATTCTCCATTTATCTTATGATGCTCCAGGGAGACTAGCAGTGGGCTTTTTCGGAATATCATTTAGCCAGTAAACACGCAGGATGGTGTAAAAAAATGTAAATAAAATAAAAAAATAACAAATGACACATGCATGTTTCGAGGGTGAAAAAAGGTGAGTGATAAAAAAGAAGGGTATGTGATGGGAGAGTTAGGTGCCTTAATTGACGACTTAAAATATATTTGTTGCAGCTTGACTGTTGGTGGAATATGTGGATTGTTAAAGGAACAGGTTTGGGGTGCCTTCAGTTTTCCTTATGCATTGGTCACATGCTCCTGACTAATAAAGTTACGGGAGGTTTAACTATCCTTCACATGCTTCCAAGAGAACGTAGCCTTGCTTTGGAGTAAAGCCAAACAAAATGGACCATAAGCCTTAAATGGTGACTTGCTATTGTTGAATTATTGATACTTGAGGGATGCTCGTAATGAAGTCCATTACATTCCTTGTTCCATATTCAGTTGGGTTCATTCAAAACCTATGCTGATCTTTTTATAAACCTGAACGGGGGGGGGATTAGGGGGGGGAAGGGGCAAAGTTACAGTATGCATTAACCACTTGGCTGCTAAGGCTTTTCCCGTCCTGTGCTGATATTTATTGAATCCCATTATACATGACGAGTTCACCTTGTCATGAGCACAGCTCCAGTGTGCCTCATGACGAGTTCACCTTGTCATGAGCATGCAAGAGGTTAATGTCCTTTAGTATGGATCAGCAATATTAAGAACTGCCCGCACATTAGCCCAATCTCTTTCTTGTTTGAGTTTTGTGAAGCTCATTTATCTGTGATAAAGTACGGATCCGAGTCGGACCATATCCTTTATAAAACTTGGTCTCGCTCTCAAGTAGCAATAACGTTTGGAACCAGACAATTATCCACGTTATTTATTGTTTTTCTAAAAACATAGTCCTGACCCTTTCTAGTCACATGAGACCCGGGACAGGAGAGAAAGGGTGGTAAAAGTAAAGAAAGGTAGCAAAGAAGAGGGAACAGGTATTGGCAACGGAAATGACCTTGTAAACAAATAGGAGAGAAAGGGTGGTTGACCCTAAAGGTCTAGTAGGAACTCCTGGTCCCCTTAGATTTAATACTTAAACAAAATGGAGGAGTAACCACTAGGGGTACTTAATACCTATACATTAGTATGGTATTGAGGTGCAAGCCCTGCAACCCAATCTGGGACAATCCTTTGTCCTTAGAAGACCCCTCACTCACCAACCTAGTTGGTGAGTGAGGGGTCTTCTAAGGACAAAGGATTGTCCCAGATTAGGTTGCAGGGCTTGCACCTCAATACCATACTAATGTATAGGTATTAAGTACCCCTAGTGGTTACTCCTCCATTTGTTTAAAAAACGGAAATGACCTACCCAGTTTGGAAAGATTTCATACCTCTGAAGAAAAGCATGAGGCATGGACTGGGGATTAGGCGTACAGGATGAATGCTGGAATGTGACAGTTATCTCCCGCTTCCCTTTTGTCTTGGAATCTCTTTTTGTAAGGTCCAACCTGTACAGGGCTTTTAGACTGTAAGTTAATCAGGGTGAATCTTATAAAGTGTGCATGTCCTCACTACAAAGTGCATACAGCACTGTCAGACACCTTGGGGCATGTGGTTACAGACTGGTGATAAGATGGTTCTCAGCATTATGGTGTGAAGAAATGTATTAACAAAAAGTGAAGCTGCTTTATACGAGGTGCCGTATACTATACCTTACAAAAACTACACTGAGTTTCTTTTCAGAATTGCATGTGCAGGGATCGAGGAGGTCCCTAGGATGTTGCCACAAAGAGTGAGTGGCCTACCATCCAGGGGAGTGTCTGTTAACTGGAAACCTTCAAACATGTGGGGCTAGCCTATGCTGGAGGTGGTCTGTGCTCCTGTCTCGATGTAGCTCTTATAGTCGACTAAACCAACTGCAGATGTACTGCCACTCGTTTAACAAACACAAATCCTCGGAATTCCGGTTTACTTGCACGATGGACAGTATCTGTCCCTTCTTGTCGTTCTACACATGCTGCACGGGGGCTATCTGGATGTACAATGCTGTCCTAGCGGATCACTAGCAAGAAGAGAGAATACAAACCCCAAGCTTTATAAGTGACAGGCAAATACATTTGTATTCCTGAAATTATGCTTAACCAGAGGCTTTTACAGTGACAGCATTAAATGGCTTCAATATTAGCGCTTGTGTGAGGACACAAGCTCAGCTCCCGTGTTGAGCTCGAGACTGAATGGTGTTGCATATGCATTTGCAAGTACACACACCACTGGACACATTGCTCTTCTGTGCTTTATGACAAGTGACATCTACCCTTTCTACTGACCAACAAGATTATAACTCGGATGTATAACAAAGGAGAGCTCATGCCTCTTATTACAAAGCAGATTCCTCTACACCAGAGCTCTCTATACCGATACAAGCCCTGTGGTCTGTTTGGGGTGTGTGGCTCCCACCTGGCGCCCTGCACTGCTGGGAGGGCCGTGGTGTTTGGGTGGCGGTCATGTACTAGATGCCCTCCCATGCCAGATCTCGCCCTCACCTGTCCATCATCGCACCCTGAGCAGCCCGAGGGAACTTGATTCAGTACTTATATTGCTTGGGACAGTTGCCTAGGTGGGTGATATGCAGAGAGATAAGGGTGATGGTGATTGGAGGGACACACTCCATTGTTCTTAAACTCGCTGCCTGATCTTCTGGAAGGCAGTAATGTTATAGATATGACTCATGGGGACTAATTTCTAGTCTGCTTACATGCTCTTGTCTTTATGGCTGATCTTGTGGTCATGTTTGATGAGGGACAGGTTTCCCTTACATAAGTTAGAATCAAAATGGAATCGTGATGTAATACTCTTTATATGCTCTGCTAGCTTTCCCTTTGTAACAACTTGTATGCAAAATGCTTTTATCTGTAGTAACTCTTTATTTCGCAAGATGCTTGTTTGGAATAGTGTTACCAGAAACTTTTCTCATGTAAAGAAACCTATGAAACTTATTTTTCTTAACTGTTCGATTGCAGGTCTGTTTTTATGTAAAACAGTCGGATACCCATTTGGTTCTTGTTTGCACTTTAGAAAACTGCAAATAAATAAACAAATACAGAAGAATTCGGAGTTGAGGATTTCCAACCTACTAAAACGTGTTGTTACTGTGCCCTAATAGCAGAAAAGCCTAATACGATATTTAGGACCTGATAGTACAGACATACAAACCTAGCAAAGAACTAAATTCATTGGGGAAAAAAGATACTACAAAAGATCCTGAGCTCCCTATCGATTTTAAATCTTACGTGAGAGCAATGCTGTCTCTTTTGCCATGCACGACAATGGTTGTTCACAACACGCCAGAAAAACTCCATGTTTATTTCTAACTATCATCAAGTTTAATTTAGGTCCTTCATGTACAAACCAGTACAGCTTTACAACATCGAATATGAAACCTAGTGTATCGCCGCATTAAGCACAACCATTAAACGCAAACCTGGATAACAGCAATTACAAATGCTTCTTGACGAGATTTTAAAATGTGTTAAAAAAATAAAATACATCCAATTCTACAAAGCAGCACTTAGTGGCACCATATAGGCTTTCACAAAGACTGTGACAGCCATTAGAAATATTTCTCCAGTCATATTTCTTCTACAGCAGGGGTGTCGAAAGTTAGTTAACTAGTGCTTTTTCCATTCGACAGGTTCAGCCAACCACAGACAATGAAGAGTATTCATATTTAGATTCATTGTTACTATTTCATATGTGGCTATAATTAAATTGTGGTGTGGATCTGGGCAGGGATGCTCAACATCCTGTGATTCTGGGCAAATCACTTAATCTCCCTGTGCCTAACAAAATGAACGAGTCTGTCTGTAACACAACTGGTGCTCATGTAAAGCACTTGGATACCTTTGGGTCGAGTTCGCTCTATTAACCCCCTCCCACCCCCTAAAAAAAATTCAAACACTGGAAACCCTTGCTCTATATGTTTTAGCCTGTTGACGTTCAGTCGTTTTGCACAATAGGAGATACTGAAATTTGCCAGTTCCCAATTTTGGTAGTACTAGGCAAATCAACATTTCTTTTTAGTTTCAATAATAGTATTCAACGAAGGGAGGCTGAGCAGACGAGTATGCAACTATGCAGATGATAGAAATGTATTATAAACTGTGTGTGGCAAATAGAGACATCATCTGCGAATTTGGCCTTACATTGGTCCAGACATTTCTTCGTTTTATGTAGAGAGGCATCCAAGCACTTTTTTCAGTTTTGCATTTTGTATCTGTAACATTTTTTAATTTAGTCTAGTTGTAGCCAGGCAGCAGAGAGACGTTTCGCCAGTTTATAGAGCCTATCAAAAGTACCTAATATACCACTAGGTCACATGCAAACAAGGTTTCTTTCTACAGTTTTGCATCATCTGATCGCATGCGGCCTCTGAAAAGTCACCCCTATATTCTTTAAACCTTGCATTAAATTTGATCTTGACTTATGCCTGACCGTTGCCTTGTCTTGTTTTCTTCTGAATGACCCTCTCCTTACGATTCATCCTCTGCATGCATTCTCTTTCAGATCAGCCCACTCTAAGCTGCATTTCATACATGTTGGCCTTAATCTCTACTATTGCATTGCATTCCTCTAGTATGCCCAAACTTCACTACATAGATCACAACCAAATCTTCTTTGCTCCCATATCACAGCAATCTAACAAAACCTAAACTCATAGAGCCTATCTGGTAATCCCACCAATAATTTACACGAACTCGCATAGCTCCACGAATGAGCACATCTAACCAATTTATTTTAACCTACCAGAAAGTAAATGGCGATAAACGCACAAAATTGAGAGCACATGATTGATCCCAATTACCAACAATCACTGGATTAACAACCTTGGATTCGTTGTAGCATGCTTTCACTCATTAGGGGTAATACGCCCTACATAACTGGTAACTGTGTAATATGGTTCAAAATTGCCATAGAGGGATTCTGGTGACATTATAAACCACAAGGCTGAGTGGTTTGTAAATGTCACCAGAACCCAGAAATGGCAATATAGGAACATATTACATATGGTTCCCATTATGTCTTTTTTTTATATCAGCCAATGAAGGAAGGCAGCAGTCCCTCACTCGTCACAGAGTGGGATGGGATCTGTGACGATCCTGTTGTGACACAGGGGAGGAGGATCTCGAGGCACTTTTGCCAGGATGAGGAGGTCTGCCCACAGGGTTGTGAAAGCCTCAGACTGGCAAAGTTCAGCTCAGACAGCCAGGCCTTGCATATTTAGAGCATGTCTAGCTCCTGGCTGCCTGACCTGAACAAGAAGAGTGTCTGTGAGGCTGAGCAAAGGTCAGCCTGACAGGCACTCTTCTTTTTCGGGAAAGGGTATGGGGCATGGCCCCTCTGCCCACATGGGCGGGCCATGGCAGTTCTCTACTGTGCCTCGTGCAGCTCTAAAACCATATTGAAAGTGTGCAAGAATATCATTTATCTGGCACCAAGACCAGTTTCTGGTAATCAATATCCTCCCAACCATTTACTGTTTAGTTATTTAGGGAGACATGTCTGTAGCTTGATGGATGACCTCTGTCGACGATTTTAAAATCAGGAATAATAAATGAAGTGACTCTGAGTAGGATAGACTTAGGTTTACAGGCCGGTTACACACATTTGTTAACATAGAAGTACATAGATCCGTTCATTTCAAGCTCTGAATTTTATTAGGTACTGTTGCTATTCAGTTCCTATTGTAAATTCTACATCATTTTTTTACTGCAATTATTTTTGACTCCTCGCATACTACAATTATCTGTGTCCAAGTGCGTGGAGGTATCTCATTTACTTACTACTTCTAGTCTTAATATTCAAATTATGTTTACATATCTCATCTTATAATTTAGGTGCTAAAGATTTACAGTATTTTGTGTGATTATTTTTAAAAAAATGCAACTTTATTTCTAAATTCTAAAACATTACAAATTTTTCTTTTAGATTAAAAAAGCTACTTGACCAAGAAACAACCTACCAAGTAAAAAAAGAGAAGGACAACAACAAGAAAATTGCTAAACTGAAAGAAGAGCTGACAAAACTAAAATCATTTGCTTTGATGGTTGTAGACGAACAGCAAAAACTCACTGACCAAGTAAAACAACAAACCCAGAAAATTCAAGAGTTAACCATCACTGCTGAACAAGCTCATGAGAAGCTTAACATTGCTGAAATAAGAGCCCAGGATGAGGAGCAAAAAGCTAGCAGGTTTCAGATTGAACTGCAGATGCTAGCTACTAAACAACACCAAGATCAGGAAGTTATGATGGCAAAGTTAACAAATGAAGATAGCCAGAATCGTCAACTCCGATTAAAATTAGCATCACTCAGTAGGCAAATTGATGAACTAGAAGAGACTAACAAGACCTTACGAAAAGCTGAGGAAGAACTGCAGGATCTCCGGGACAAAATGAACAAAGGAGAATGTGGCAATTCCAGCCTTATTGCTGAAGTAGAGGAATTAAGAAAACGAGTATTGGAAATGGAAGGTAAAGATGAAGAACTTATCAAAATGGAGGACCAATGCAAGGAGCTAAATAAAAAATTGGATAAAGAAGCAGTTCAGAGCAAGAGCCTTAAAGTAGAGGTTGAAAAGCTCAACAAAAGAATCATAGAACTGGAAAAATTAGAAGATGCTTTCAGTAAAAGCAAGCAAGAATGTCATCATCTGAAGTGCAACCTAGAAAAGGAAAAAGCGAACACAAAGCAAATGTTAAATGAGATTGAAAGTTTAAAGGTCCGGGTCAGAGAATTAGAGGCTATAGAGGCAAAATTAGAAAAAACTGAGTTTATTCTTAAAGAGGATTTAACAAAGCTAAAAACATTAACAGTGATGCTCGTTGATGAAAGAAAATCTATGACTGGGAAAATAAAGCAAACTGAAGATAAATTTCACGCAGCAACTGCACAGCTTCAAGCCGAACAGAACAAAGTTACAGCTGTTACAGAAAAACTGATTGAAGAAAGTAAAAAGGTACTGAAATCGGAGAATGACCTGCAAGACAAGATTTACAGTGTGACAAAAGAGAAAGATGATTTGAAAAGCAAACTATATGCTGAAGAATCAAGGGCAAATGATCTACTTTCAAACTTTAACATATTAAAGAAAAAAGTGCAGGCTCTGGAAGCAAATGAAAAGGAGTTCCTTAAAAGCAAACTCAAACAAGAAAACCCCAAATCCTCTGCAACAGTTAATCTAGAAAATAATAAAATTAAAGAACTTTCACAGGAAGTTGAAAGACTTAAGCACACACTCAAAACCATGAAGGCTGTGGAAGATGATCTTATGAAAACTGAAGATGAATTTGAATCATTAGAGCAAAGATATCGCAATGAACACCATAAAGCCAAATGCCTTTCTGAAGATCTAGAAGCGGTGAAAAGAGAACTTATGAAATATAAACTTGCTGAAAAGGCAGACTGTAATCAGGATCAGTTGCTTTTCAAAAAGCTGAAGGAGGAGGAGGCAAAATCCGGCCATCTTTCACAGGAAGTAGATGCACTAAAGGAAAAAATTCATGAATACATGTCAACAGAAGAAAAAATATGCCAGCTAGAGGGAGATCATTCGGTTCTGCAGAAGAAACTTACTCAGCAAGAAAATAGAAATCGAGAACTAGCGAGAGAAATGGAAAGTCTCTCAAAAGAACTTGAAAGGTACAGGCGTTTCAGTAAAAGCCTAAGGCCTAGCCTTAATGGAAGAAGAATTTCTGATCTTCAAGTCTTCTCCAAAGAAGTCCAGACTGATCCTGCGGACAATGAACCACCAGATTACAAGAGCCTGGTTCCTCTAGAGAAAGCAGTCATTAATGGGCAGTTATACGAAGAAAGTGATACAGAAGATGAAGACACAACTGACGAAGAACAATCTTTGCCATATAAATGCAATTCATCAATGACAAACTCTGCAAACAGAAAGTTATGGATGCCATGGATGAAATCCAGAGAAAGTCAGTCGCAGAATGGAAAACTCAATAAAAAACAAAATGGAAATTATGTACAACCAGGAGATCTAGTTCTAAGTCATACCCCAGGACAGCCTCTTCATATAAAAGTTACTCCAGACCATAGTCAAAACACTGCCACTCTTGAAATCACAAGCCCGACTGCAGAGAATCCACATTCTTATACTAGTACTGCAGTAATACCAAACTGTGGAACTCCAAAGCAAAGAATAACAATTTTACAAAATGGTTCTTTAACACCTATAAAAACAAAAGTTGTGGATGGGTACAAAAACCAAGAACAAGTAAGGCCCCCACTAAGTAGGAATTCTTCGACGAGTACTAGAACACCCGACTCTTGTGGATCAGTAACTCCAGAAAGGACAATGTCTCCGTTTCAGGTCTTGGCAGTCACAGGTTCAGGTTCACCAGAGCAAATGTTTTCTCCTGAGCCAATGGAAACTGGTGGGAGTCATACAGTCTTTAGAGTATCTCCTGAGAGACAGACAGGATGGCAGTTTCAACGATCCAACAGCTACGGGTCCACATCTAGTGTAATAACTACTGAGGATAATAAAATCCACATTCATTTAGGAAGGCCCATCAGTCCTTGTTCTCCTGTGCCTGACAATAGAACTGCCACACTGCCCAATGGAATGCCAAGTAGATCCCCAAATAAAATCACAAGCAGTATCACTATTACACCAACAGCCACACCTCTCCCACGACAATCACAAATAACAGTAAGTAATGTTTATAAATAACCCACAACCATTTTCGTACCCTATGCCACAAACCCATCCTCATCCGTTTTTTACCCATCCCTCCAAGAGCTATTTACGCACATTCGTATTGGGAAAAGACAGTATTTACGAGATGTGCAACATACCACAAAATAAACTTTGAACCTCACCTGCTTAGTGATGTCAGAATTTGCACTTACTGTATATCTTCTTCATTTAAATATCCAGTTGGAAAATATTTAGTTAATTGTATTAAATGCATTTTTATGTAATTTCATTTCCCCAACTGAACCTCGACTACAATTGTTGTTTTGACATTTTTTACTTTTTGGATGGTAAGTGGTTGACTACTGTTTTGTCTGTTTTATTCTTTAAATTTACAAAGGCTGCAATATTTAGGTAACTGGTGGATTTTTAGCTTTGTGATGCTTCTATAACAGCTGTTCAAATGTAACAAATATGTGACCACTCAAGCTCTTGCTTCATGTTTGAGTTAAAACCAAAAGACAAACCAGCATCTACCATTCAATAAGGAAATACGCTATTCTATCTTTTCCACAATTTTTTTTCAGTAAACAGGTGTGGGAATAAAAATATTCTGAAACCCTACTGAATCGTCAAACTATACTTTGCTCTGATGCAGAAATGTCACATGTTCACCCATGGTTTTACATAGTTGGTCAAGCGTTTCACAGCCAAACCAAAGGATTTATAACTCACATAAAAGGGGGAAGCACATAAGTGAACTAAGTGGCAAGACAGCTGACACGTGAACCCTGATGTGGTCCAGATTCTTTTAGATAAAGCAACATTGTAGTCTATTACATCAGATGCAATAGGTTTTTGTACAGCTGGTATTCTGAACTCACCTATTTAAAGATGCTCTCCTATGCGATAGTAAAGAAAACAAAGGATCAGTAAAATAAAATATTTGCTTAAGTCCACACAATTTGGTTAAACGCGGAAGTTGGGATGAATCCAGATTTTCTGGTTTCACTTTGTATTAATCAGCCTGTAAAAATGGGAATCTATTTGGCTCACTCTTTCAGTTGCTAGCCAACCTCTATAAGCTACTGGGCAAAAACATACACATATGCTCCTAAAAGTTATATGGAGGGACTCATTATATTTTCAGTGCATACATTTTATTAAGCGGATGTCGATTTCTTATCGTTTTCATAAACTGGTGATCACACCTTTTTTTCCCCAAGGCATATATATATATATATGTTAGACCTTCACGCATGTCTTTAGGAAACAACCATTCTTAGAAGATCACAGTGTTCATTTGAAGAGATTGCCTATCGATGTACATTCACAGCGACAGTAATACTGCCAACGTAACTCTGGCATGAGAATTTCCCCTTTAGGTGGATTTAAATCTAATTACAACATTGAAATGTTGAGCAATCGATTGTAGACAATACAGTGCCCCATGCTTCTGCGGGCCGGTAAAAGCCCGCAGAGCAACATTCCAATGTTGTTTTACTTTCACAGCTCCTGCTGTGAACAAAGGCCTCTCGGAGCCCAAAGGGTTTTAAACCCAGTCGAGCTCCGAGAGGCCTTTGTTTTTACTTATTAGAACACTCTGCCCTCTAGGGGTGGAATGTTCTTATAGCCTTACAGTCCTCCTAGCGGGCTGTACCAGCCATTAAAGGCCTGCTCCCTTGTTAAAGTCCCTCACCTTCGGCTTGGGCCTTTAACGCTGGAATGGGCCTTTAATGGCCAGTAGAGCCCGACAGGTCAGGCTCTAAGGCTATATTAGAATAGCTGCAATCAATATCACAAACTATTCAATTGTGTGTTCTTTCTGTTCAGAATCCTTCATTAGAACACATTTCGAACATGATGGCAAGAACCAACATAAAACACAGTATGAAGGGACAGTATTCTTAATGACTGTTAAATGAACTTCTACAGCAAGGATGCAAGTCACATAACATTCCTTCATTTAAACAGTTAGGAATACATATGTACATGGAGATACAACTAGTCTGGAAAGATCTTAAAGCTGTAAAGTGTTTTAAGGGACTAGTAATTTAAGAGTCTGTGTTATAAGCTGATTGCCAGCTGGACACACTGGACAAATGTAAGCCGTACACTTGTATTAGGGTCATGAAACCAACATTTCTCATATTGTGGGGCCTACCATGAATCATTCAGCAAATGCAAGCTTAGGCTGAATCACTGTCAATTCCATGCAAACCATCTGGCATTTAAATGCCTTAGAATCTTTCATCAAAATAACACAATTTTGACATAATTTGCCCTTCTATACATTTTCCAGACATCTGCTAATTTACATCTATATATTGTTTTAGATGTTATAACATCTTCTAATAAACAATTTTAAATTCACACTCTACATCCAGTTCTCTAATTCCTTACAAGTGTCTCAATGGTCTATTCAACAATCCTTATACTGACAATGAGACATTTAAAACCAAATATACAAAAGATATATACAACCATTCTACTGCAAAGAGAAATGATGTACTTTCCAGACAACTGCATGAAATGGCAACACTAGAAGATTCCACAAATAACTTTACATTTCAGGAGAAGGCTGTCTGTAGTTTCAACTCCAAATACTGACTTACAGGTCTATAATTTAGAGATTTCCAGAGTCAGCAAACTATTTACCAGAATAGACAAGCATGCCTTTACCAATCAGTTTGCAGACTGAACAAAAATAGCATCTGCTCACTCCAATGCTTTCTTTTCTTGCAGTGTAAAGATCATGTTCGATATTCTTACATTCTTGTGTTTGAAAAGGCTCTTCTAATGTGTCACGTGTGTAAAGACACCGTCTTGACAAAGTCCCGTCTTGAATAATGGCGGCTGCCAGGGGACAAGTCTCCCGTGCTCAGTGGCCACTGTTTAGAGCTGTTCATCTCATAGCCGGGACCTCAAAAATATGATTTCCAGACCGGGCTTTCCCTTGGAGCACAATGTTAGACCTGCTTCAGAGCAGCATAACAGTAGAATCACACATGATGCTTTCCTTCCCCTACTTTTCCCACCCCCGCCTATTCTTCTCTACCCCCATTAACATCACTCCCCCAATCCCTCCACCCTTCTACCTCCTAGCCCTCCTCCATCTCATGATGCTATATATTACTCGACCACTTGTACCCATTTATTTATGCTTCTTATCCCCTCGCGGCGTCATTTGTTAATGTGTATTTTGCTATTTGTTCTCCTCAATCTAACCTATGTGATCTCCATGATTTGAACAAATGTAGTGTGCCTGTATTATCCTCACTCATGCGCTCTGATACCCCCGGGTCCAGCCAGCGCTAAATAAAACCTTTAAAATAAAATAAATAAATGAACAGACACAAATCTAAAAAAATCCAGTTAAAGCAAGATAACCCCATCCAAAACAAATGCACACAGACCTCCTGCTTCTTGTCTACCCATGCATGTCCCCTTAAGCCAGTTTCTCACCGTATTAATGTCTTAGCAATCTTCTGAAATCTTTACGACATGTTGTCCCACCTTTTATAGTGGCAGTCAAACACATGCCAGTGGTGATGGAAGGATTAGCGTGACAAAGGGGAGGAGGTAGTCTTAAAAATAATTGTTTTAAGAGCAGGATTTGTATTGTAATTCTTCCTTTGTATTCCTTTTGGTTTTCCTTGTGGGATATGATGGTGCCTGGAATCAAGGACAGTCATATGCTCAGGTAGTGCCTGGTGCTCTTGGCTCTTGTTCATGCTTCCCTTCACTATTCGATGTGTTTTCTTGTAGCTTATTCTGAGTTCAGAAGAGTGACTGGTTCAGTTCCTACTGCCTTTGCATCCATTCAGCTCTTGTCCCTGAGCTGCTGGCGGATTGGTCATGTGATTGGTGACATCATGCACAACAGCACAGGGTGGCTGACATGTCATTGACGCATCAAATGGTAATCTGTTGTCAGCTGTACTTACCAGAAAGAATAGGCAGGCACTTCACTCATTTCCCAGCTAACTTAGATGAAGAATTAACTTTTATCAAAAGGATTTGTGGTCTCCTGTCTACGAATATTAGAATGCAGTAGCGTCTGCTACCGAACGGCGTTGGTAGGGCCCGGGAAGGTAAAAGAAATTTTAAAAAGACTTGTATGTAACGCATGGCCAGCCCCCTCTCCTCCGTCCTCTTCATCTTCCGGTCCCAGTCCCGGCTGGCAGTAGCAAGAAACCCCCGGGCAGCAGGCTCTCCTGAGCCAATCACAATGCTGCAATGCAGCATTGTGATTGGCTCCCCATAGCCAATCACAACGCTGCAGTGCAGCACTGCGATTGGTCTAAGCACAATGCTTCGGCGCTCAGATGGTTACAGGGAAGCTTTGTAATGCAGCATGGTGTGGAACACACACAAAGTGCGCAGGACAGCTTGGCCGGCCCCAGATGGCCAGCCAAGCAGTTATGCACTGCCCAGCCCCGCCCGCGAGCCACTGACTTCCATAGGAAAAATACAATGATAATAAGGATAGTTATTATCATTGTATTTTTCCTTTGGAGTAGTGGTGCGACGCTCCTTAGCGGAGGAGCTGCCACTGATAGATTGTCTTGTAAATAAAACCAAATCCACAAATCCAAACAATCCATGGCCATCCTAAAACACTTTGGTAAAGCATTAAAGTCAGAGTAAAGCACATTAGATGCTATATTCCGCGTTCTACTCTTCCAAAGCTCTTAGTTTATGTAGAGGTTGAAGCATTCTCTTCCAGGGCAATGCATTCACTCTATTAATGGTCTCCTACTGATAATTCTTTGTTTCAGTAGGAAAAATCCAAGCGTTAATGTTCTTTAGTTTAACTGCTTGCCCATGGCTGGCCGAACTGTCTTTAACCATGGAAATACATGGCTTCCTCTCATGAACTCATTAGCTGTCCATCAAGTCTTAACTATTCTAGTGTTCAGCTTCTGGCATATTATCAGTTTTTCAACGGAGCACTCGGAAACCTCGGGGTGTACATGTGCTTAAGAAATAAATCCTAGAAACCAGGAAAAAACAGGATCGCCATTGGTATTTTATTGAATTTATCTACATCACTCTTATCCAAACTGCTGAAAGGAAAGTTGTAGAAAAGAATAGAAGAACGACAATTAGTAGCTAACAGTTCCATAAATAAATGTTGGGTAGTAAATAAAAAAAATATCACAAAAGACCTCCCACAAACCGGATGGTACATTCATCAGCTCACTCTCATACGCATAGGTGATCTCAGAGTTTCTTGTTCATGTAAACATTTACCCAGATGAAGGGTCCAAAGAATACTTCCTACACCAGACATGAGGAGCAGCCCCTGTGCAGTCAGTAAAGCTGCCCTGGCTCTGGAAGAACAAACTAAACTTGAGGAGCTACAATACTATGAAATCGTAAACTTTGTAAAATATATGAAAAGGCCTGGGTGAAATTTTCATTACGCCGACATCAGCGTGTGTAATTTTCAGCATTTGCATTATGCAAAATTCCAAAAGACACACCACATATAGTAATTATATAGTAATAGTATAGTAATTTGAAGTTTGTCCGGGTAAAAAAACGTAACCAGGAGCACAGGAGCAATTTGAACAAGCAGAGTGGCTGTTGTTCGTGGCACCGGAGGTTGTTGTGCTATTTTTATAGCACAAAATGCATCTTTAAGTGACGCTTTGATGATAAAATGTAGCGCAACCTGCCATATTTGCATTTTGTGGAATTACCTGAAAGTAAACCATGCAAATTTTGCACACCTCTAGAAAAACCTACTATACAGATGAAAGTCTGAATCTCTAAATCACTATGTTTTCTAGATAGATCCAGAGAGATTGGGACACAAACTGTGAATTTTCCCTTCAATTAAAGATAATAAACAAGACCCAGAAAGGAAAGCCTGTAGAATGATTTCCTTACTCACTGTAAGTGCCACTTGCATAGAAAGTCCTAAAGCCACATTCCTGCACATTGTCAGAATATCCTATCTTGTATTGGAGATGACCAGACACTTTTTACAGAGCATAAAGTAAGATTTCAATGTATGGCTATACAAAGCTCACTGGATTTATTGATCCCCAGTTCCATTTCTTTTCGCAAACATATAAGGGTGTCTTGTTTAGAGTAAGGCTGGGCTTTAGGAATAAGAGTTCAACTGCTAGTATAAATTTGAGGGTTGTGAGAAAGTGGATTATTAGCTGGGGTCAATGGTAGTCCACCACAAGGAGTAATGTCACTGTTCTTGTTAGATCTAATAACTGTTTCAATAATTCAAACTGGAGTTCAACCCATGGGAGAAAGGCTTAAAAAAGGTGTAAAGTATTTAAAGTACCATAACAATTAAAAGTCGAATACACAACATAATTCAAACCCCACTCCAATTTATTAAAATAGAGATTTAATAAACAAAACGAGACCAAAACAACAACAAAAATTAGTGGCAACAGAGATTAATTTTTTTAATGACGTTTTCAGCACCAACCGAGGTCATCTGCCTTTGCTTGACCGGGACTTAGGTGTGTTGTAAGGCATCTACGATGGAGTTCGGGTCAGAGGCAGAAACCAGGTTCACCCCAGTAATTTTACCTTCTGATTTAGTCTTTGGAACGGAAGTGAAAAATCTGCACCTAAGGAAGGTCCTTTGCCAGCTGGACACTTTTCGCACCTTCGCCTGTTGAAGCGGATTTCTACTTTCAGACTTAAGTCACTTTTTTGGAGCTTGGTAACTTCCACCAAAGCAAGGATACAAGCTGTACCTGAACAGGGGTCCACAAGAGTGAATATCCTCTCTGTGAAGTCTTACAAAAACAAATTTCCTGCTGCGGAAAAGCTCAGAGCGGCAGCACCTTGAATCTTCGACCCAGCGGCAAAGCACCTCTGTTGGATTGACTTGTCAGTTTTGTCCTCTGGAGGTCTTTGGAGACAGAAAGATTCAAAGTCCCAGGTTTCTCAGGATGCTGGGAGGAGACACGTTCAGCGGTTCCAGGACCTTAGGAACAGTACTTGGGGGTCAAGACTCACTCCAACAGAAGCCACCAGCAGGGTTTAGGGGAGGTCCAGTTGAAACTGGCCAGCTCGGCTCTTCAGAAAAAACGGCTTCTAGCAGTTTGTTGTGACCCTGTAGCTTAACAGGAGGTCAGCCAAATTGCCATTTAAATCCACTACTTTGTACTGGGTACAAGTGGGAGCAGATCTTGTTTTTCATCTCTCCTCACAGCTGCAGTATTTTTTCTGTCTTCCCCAGGTTCAGTAGTGTTCTGAAGAGGGTGCCACATTCATGCCTAGCATTAGCCCATGGATAGGAGTGACTGCTGGCCCCTTATTAACTAATTGGGAAAAAGATCCCAGGGGTAACCTTACCAACCTTTTCAACAGTCCCTATGTGCCCTACTGCAGACAATCCCACAGTGCCCATATATATCTAAAACCAGCATATCAGAACCTTTCTTCCTATGTGCAGAGCATCTGTGCCCACACCCGAGATGTGGCCAAGGAAATGAACAACCCATCCCCTGTGGTCCCTTCATATCATACCAGTTCTGGGGATAGTTTTTCTCCCAGTTGGATTGCTGCATGTAGGACTAGGTGGACAAAAGTGGACCCATCCCTGGTATCAGCTAACATTTGCCTTTGACAGGGTAGGCCTCTTTGAGGTAAATCATGTTTGTGGGCACTGCCCAGATGGTCATTCTGCCAGAGGAAACAACACTTCCCCACACTCAAGACCTTTGTCTCAGCTAAGGGAACAAGTTCACACCACATTAGGGGGCTGTTCAGCTGCCAAGTGACAGCTGAATCTCATACACATGGGCTCCTAGACACTTCAGGTAGAGAAAATGTAACTTTCTAAATGAATCTTTTCGAAAATAAACATTACAAATTCAAATTACCAATGAATTGGGCTTATAAAAATATTTTTGAAAAATTCAAGACTTAATTTTGTAGCTTTTACCTAGCCGGTGAGAACATTATTAATGTAATATTGTATCCACTGCTTTCCTATAGGACAGCCCTCCCCAGCTACAGTGAAAATAGAATTTGGGGGTCTCTTCACTACAAGAACATGCTTAACATTAACCTTTTACATGTTCTACTTTTTAATATCATGTCGCTTGCCTTATGGGCAGTAAAGCCAACTTAAGGGTGACTTATTAATAAGTAAAAGGAGGGTTTATGCCTGTCAAAAGGAGTTAGTCTGACAAATCGAATTTTCAGTTGCACTGCCAGGCTAGTGGTAGGCCTGCAGTGATGTTTGCACTGTCTGTTTAGTGAGTTCCACAATGAATACTGCAGTTCACTAGTGACACCTAACTTACAGGTCCTAGGTAGACTCACTACCCTACACTAGGGACGTATAGTTAAGTTGAACATGCCAAGTAGGATTATATCCAATGAAGCCATGTTTTAGGGGTCAGATCACATGCACTTGGGCAGGGTTAGCAGATTCCCAGTGCATATGGTCGAGCACGGCTTGGCGAAACAACACACATAATTCAGAATCAATATTCAATGCAATGTATTTACAAAGTGCATGAGTATGGCACATGTGGCATATTTATAGATCTCCTTTGGTGCATAGTGTTGTCTAATTTGACTGTACAAGCATGAAAACCCTCATGATGAGGAAGGCCCCCTCTGGGTACAGCACTCTAGAATGCAGAAGACAACAGATTAGGGGTCTAAGGTTAAAGCAATTTCTTCAAGCCAACTAACCAGAGAAAGTCCAAAATTGTGATTTGAGAGTGTTCTCTCAGCCTCCAAAGAAGGGTTGTGAATAAAGGCTAAAGAAATATTTCTCAATTAATTTGAAAACTGAACAAACCAAAAGTGTAGGAGTCCTGTAGAGAATGTATACTTCAATCTGTTCTTGGGCAGAGAGGTTACAGTTCGCCAATCACCATGAATGATATAAAGTCAAGGATGAAGAGTTTCAAGCCAATAGTTACAAATTAATGGCTAAGAACATTCAAATCACGTACCAAATGTTATTTTTGAACAGCGAGGTAGACGTGTAGGCCCCCATCAAACTAATTTAGCAATCAGAAATATTTTGTTGTCACAAATCACAACAATCTAAAGAGAGAAAACATTCACCGTAACTGCCTGGAGAATGTCTATCTTATCTCAGGAAACACTTGGATTTCTACAGGCTAGCTGCCCCCCCCCGACCCCCCCCCCCCCCTCCCCACGGAAACAAGCATTCATGCTTTGTGACAGAGCTAGGACAAACTAGCTCACAACTTGTGGTTCAATTTTGGAATGAGATAGGAGAGAAGGCTTCCCTGAGAAAACCCACATCCTTGTCTATCCAAGGGGTGAACATGTGCATATTAATTTTGGAAGCGGATGAGTTCACAAGAGCAACAGGTAGGATTTTTCCTCCCTGTGTTCTTGTTTCGGTGTCTTTCATCTACCACGAGGCGATTCGCTGGTCCATGGAGTGCAGCTTTGGTAGTGGAAATGGTGTTGTTTAAGTTGACTGGACAAGCAATAATTCAAAACATCTGTTTGTGGAGAAATTTACTTCAAACAAGGCATATTCTCTGTGCCCCTGTGTGATTTAAGATGGTGGTTTGCCCCGTTGCTGTGCAGTAGCAGGAGAGCTGGCTAGAGTGAGAGACTACCCAGGTACAGAAAATAAAGAGCTGATCTGAGGTTGCAGAGAGCAGTGAATTAGCACCCCCAAACCGGTGATATATTGACTTCCTGGGGTTGATATGGTGGACAGCAGTGCACTGGGGTGGCTCTGTCTCACCCTGCACCTTTTGAGACCCTGAACTCCCATATTTCCCTCTTTGACTGCGAGGCTTCGGCTGCTGATCATATAGCGCTCACAAGGCCATAATGTAAGAATGCGCACACAGTAAACTTGGATTACTTCATGGTGATATTCTTAAGGACAAACAAAGGAGCCTCTGTTAGCATTGAATACTCTTCGGGTAGAACCAGGACAACCACCATACCAATGGATAACTAGTTACATCTCAAGTCCCTCTTGGATACACAGATGCCCGTTGATGAAGGCTTATCAGGTCATAGCAACATCACAAAATGGAATGATGAAGAGTGTTTCCGGTCCAGGGAGGACCTGGCTTGGCATTTTAGGCTGGACTGTTCCCATGAGGAGCATGGTCAAGACTGACATCGCTGGGTCCAAACTGGGGTGACAGTGAGCAAAAGAAGGAAGTATTAAACCCGGATCTCTTGACTGGGAGTGACTGGTTGAGAAGTTTTAGCACTCCGTACATCATCTTTTTGTGTTTGCTATGTTCACCGTAAGTGGCCAAGGGTATGCCCAGATGTGGGCCCCTTGCTCGCTGTGTCACTGTATTCAAGCAAGCCTGGCTGATGAGAGGTGAAGCAGCCATACTGTCACTAAGGAGAAGGCCCTTGCGTGTAAAGCTCCCACTCAGGCAAAGATGTCTTAAACAAACTACAACTGAATGGCACCGCTGCATCCATTGTTAAAGCTGGTTGACTGAATAAAGAAACTTGAAAACGCTAAGAGGGGGTAACATGACATTTGTAGACCATAAGATACTGAGGGCAAGAGAGACTTCAGGTGCTCCAAAGAAACTTTCCTGCATGCATCCTTCTGGATCCCCGATGTTGCCACGCGATTGTCTTGAGCCTTGCAAACCAGCTACTAGCTAGCAACTGGTATGATAAAGGAGGCAATCAAGACACTTTACTTTTGGCTTTCCAAGGTGGTAATTCAATTAGCCTTGTTTTGGTCCCCACTACCGCCCAGGGTCTACAACTACCCAAGTCATCAATTACATTTCGAGCATTGTGGATACAGACACCCCATTCTTCTATATCCTTCTTAGTCTCTTATCAGCCTTTGATGTAGGTGATGATGAGTCTTTGTAAATATCACCTATTTTCTCATGTGTATCACTTAGTCTTCAGCTAACTCATCTTCTTTCTTGCCGGAAGCTGCCTGCTAAGTAAGGTGCTCCAACATTTCATACTTGTAGCAGAGATCTTCTAACTCTACATTAAATCCCTGGGAATTCCTTTAGCTAAACATGGCATCACCCGCCATCACTATGACAGCAACACTTAATCATATCCAAGGTTTCCAGCAGCCCCTGATGTAATGTACCTGAACATCATACAGTTCTCGAGGTCTTCTGGATATAGGTCTAGTTTAATCTCACCAAAACCTTGTTCATTCTCTTCATTGGCAGTAAGGTCAAGCCCGAGACAAGAGTGCCTCAACACCACGCATCTACAAGGATTTCCCCCCTTACATCGATTTCCATCAACATTGTGGGCTTCTATGTAAATGTCTGCCTTTCATTCAAAGAGCCCACCAAGAAGAAACCCCAGACAGTTTGATATCAGCTGAGCCTCTTACACCTGATCAAGTGTTTCCCGATGAACACCTTCAGGTATAAAGCTTAAGTGCTCGCTATTTTATCGATGGACAGGGCCAACACTGCTTTCTGGCCCTCCTGGTATGTAACCACAATTCCCAAAAGGCCCTATTCCATACTGCTTTCCAGTGGCGAATGCAAATACAATCATTCATTTCCATCTTTATTGTCATAAAAGAAATTCATTTGATTAAACAGTTTAAAAAAAGGGAATTCATACATTACATCCAAATACACTATAAAAATATAATCTAAAATCTGAGTCGTCAGATGACCAGGAAGTTATTTCATCACAACGTGAAAAATGGCAATAGAGATAAATGAATGCATAGTCAGCTAAAAACCCCTGCCCAACTAAGATCGGAGAATAAGCCCCCTAGCATCAGTGCAATTGTTTCTAAAGGACCCTATTTCAAACAGAGTTCACATGTTTCCTTCTAATTGCCCACTTGGCTGCTAAAAAATTTGTTAGAGCGAAAACAATTAGAGGAGAAAGATCCGTTTTAAATATTCTATATGCATGCAGACAGTGCGTGATCCCCAGATTTTTACACAGTGGGATAATCCACTTCTTTCTGACTCTTAAATAGCTAGGACAAAAAAAATGACATGCAATTCATTTTCAAGCTCTGAGGTGCATCCAGGGCAGTTTTTGAGTGACGATGGACACAACTTACTGGTGAAATCTATGATTGGCAGAGAACCATGTCTCCATTGAAAAAACAACTTCCTGGCAACAACTGGACTAACATCGTCGAAAACAGGCTCAAATTTATAACAATCTTTAATCATTAAAAACGTGGCGGATAGAGTACCAATGTGGGCGTTCACTAGACAGGCAGTTAAGTTGGTTTCATGATACAAATTGGCCAGATGCTTGCGTGATATATTAGTGCAAGCATGCTCCGGGTCAGACCACATAGGCGCAAGACCTAGTCTCTCAAATTCCTCTCTTATGTACTTTAGCCAAGGTAATTTCCGAGCGTTCGTAAGTCTTAGAACATCAGACAGCTCTTGCCTATAGGTCATTAACTCAGGGGTAACCCAAAGTCTCCTCCAGAAAGTTAGAGGTTTGAGGCCCAATTCTTCATTGATGGGTCTAAGGCCCAGGTCTAGCCTGAGCGGCAACAATGGTGTACTCTGGGGCAATGCTACCAGCTGTCTTAAGAATCTGTTTACCACGGCGGCAATCGCGGGTGCACACCCGTGGCCCCACAATTCGCCACCATCGATTACAGCCCCCCCGTGCCTGCAGTTTATACATTTCCAAAGGTGGGCCAATTGGTTTAACAACAGATTTATTTAGGAGCTCAGTGATGGCCCCCACTTTTTGGGACAGCTTAAGTTGGAGTTTTATTTATGTTGCCCCCAAGTCATATTTTCATTTAGAGTGAGACCCAGGTACTCAAAGTCTGAACTCTTTCAAGGCGGACTCCACCTATCACAGGGCTTGGGCGAGTTGTTGTTGGGGGTTGAAAACCATATATTTAGTTTTCACTGTAATTATTTCCAACCCCCGGTCCTGGCAGAAAAGCACGAAACCATCCAAGACTCGCTGAATGCCCATAGGAGTCTTAGAGAGCAATAAGGTATCATCCACGAACTTAATCGCGGAGATACCAAACCCAGCAAGTCTCGGAGCATCGCTATTGAGGACCGCGTTCCGGTGGGAGATTACCCCGTTGACAAAAAGGCAAAACAGGGTGGGCGCCAAAACGCACCCCTGTCTTACCCCCCTGCCAACGGGGAATCTAGATGACAAAGATCCATTTTTCCCCACACCTGACCTGTGCGAAATTCTCAGTGTGCAGTCGGATTATTATATTCAGGAGAGCAGGAGGAATGCCCAACTACGAGAGCACACTCCAGAGTTTCCGACGTGGGACTAAGTTGAAAGCCGCACGAACGTCCACAAAGACGGTGTAGAGTGAGCCGCCCTCAATCCCAACAGTTTTCCAATATAGCAGGGTTAAACGAAAGATCTGCTCCGTAGTGGATACCTTCTTTCCAAAACCCGCTTGATATGGGCTTAAGATGTCAAATTCCTCCATCCAATCTAAGAGGCGGTCTAGGATCAGCCTCGAGAATAGCTTTTGCGAGACATCGATAAGGCTGATCGGCCTGTAGTTGGCTGGGAGCAGAGGAGAGCCCTTCTTGAAGATAGGGACTATCTCTGCTCCCAGTCAAGTACTAGGGACCGCCATCATGCCTCCCAGAATGGCATTGAAAATTACCGCTAGGTAGGGGGGCCACACCAAGGGTTCATGCTTAAAAAGATTGCCAAGCACCCTATCCAGCCCAGGGGCTTTACCAAGCGGGAGTTTAGATATAGCAGCCCTAACTTCTCCCTCTGTGAATTCAGGCTCGGGCATTTCTGAATTAGAACGAAAGGCTAATCCATCTAATGCCAGGTCCTCAGTAAGATTTTCCCCCTGGTACAGAGTGTGAAAGTGTTCTTCCCACACTTCCGCAGAGATGTTAGGGGCTACAGCCGATACAGGGTCAGCCGACCCCGTGTTCACCATCAGCCAGAACTTCCGAGCATCTCTTCTTGACAGAGCCGCTGTTAGATTTGACCAGTTCTCATTACCCCACTCAACCTTGGTATGGTGGATTAGCTGACGATATGCTACCCTCCTTTGCTTTATCAGTGCCTTATTTTTATTTTGTTTCAGAGCCTCAAGGAGTTCAGTTTTGACCATTCTAAATGCCTTATTATACCAGGTCCGTTTATTCCCGGCTCTTTTCCCTCTAGACTCTGGGGGATTGAGAATCTCAGCTAAACTGTTAACTAGGTTCTTATTCAACTCTCCTAACTTAACATGTACTTCATGCGGGGGGTATTGCAGATTTAGGGCACAAGTGGCCTCCAATACCAGAATTACCCGGGCGTACAGATCTGCCACTAGTTCTGGATGGGTAACCAATTTGTCCCATCTAACCCTGCGCCTGTTATTTGATAGAAGGGCCCTGTTGCCTGTGTCGCACTCTTCACTGCTACTATCCATGGGAATACCTGGGGATAGAAAGTCTAAGATCAACGCATTGTGATCACTTTTACCCCTAGGTACCACCCTAAAATCAAGGACCTTATGCCAAGCACAGCACTCAACAAAGACATAGTCCAGGTGTGATTATTGCCCTGATTTATTGAAAGTGCACTTTGAGGGGATATCTAATTTTACACGGCCATTGCAGGCCCTAATGGAATGATTCAGGGTCAGGGCCATGATCTGTACAGCCAATGGCGCCCATGACCTTGGTGGGGGACCCACCACTAACGGAATCTTCCAGTGCTCATCCTCCTCCTGACTCTCGCCTTCCATTAAACCCGCGAGTGGCTCAAAGTGAGAGTTGAAATCACCCCCTATCACTACTGTGGTCCCCTCTGAGATCTTATTTAAAAAAGAGGAGAGCTCTTCGATCGTTCTAGACTCCGATGTATTATTCACAGGCCTAGAGTAGATATTGACCAGTGCGAGTCTAGAGCCATTCAGCCACTCTAAGACCACACATTGCATGTCCTCTGATCTAGTATCCATAACCCTCACACTGCAACCCAAGTGGGCTCCCATCCAGATTTTTAGCCCTCCCGACGGTCTGCGCTTCCCCCCCACCTGGCTGGGACTGAAAATGATGCAAAGCCGGATCGAAATTGGTCTTCCCTTGCCCAGGTTTCCTGGAAGAGGCAGACATCATTCACATCTATAAAGGAGCCCCAGTCAGGGCTATCCACTTTATTACCCAGGCCTGCCACGTTCCAGGAAAGAATTTTTAGTGGGGTATAATCTACTCGCAATTGTTGGGCTGGCGAGGTGGCTTCAGCCTCAATGACTGGAGTAGGAGCCCTAACAGTTTTTGCCTGCCCAGTAACTTCTCTGTCAGTGGAAGGATCAGATGGTTCTACTGCCGATAACCCTAGTTGAGTGTTCCTCCCACTGTCTTCTTCCCGGCTGCTATGGTGATTCACGGGACACCTCCCCACAGGGCGACTCCCTACACTGGCTTCATAGTGTAGCCCGTCTACCTGATCCAAGCAACTATACCTGTTGGTGTGAAAGTAGTTGGTGGTCATATAAGGCTCATACAGATTGATCCTGAGCCCTCTACAGTTGCCCTTAAATCCCACCCTTGCCCAACCCTCTTCCTTCCCGGGATCGAGTTGCATGTTAACTGGCGGATAGAAGAACGACAATGGGAGGGACTGAATTGCAGTGTCTTCACTGCTGGGGGGCCAGTTACAGATGTGAGAAACAATCCCTGGGTTCCTAAAATTCACCAAAATACAGTCACCCTTGATGGTTTTGTTGGTATGGCCCACCCAAGGAACCCTTCTAACCATTAAAATTTCACTTGAAGCATGTGGGGGGGGGGGGGGAGGGGGGGGGGGGTAAGGGGTCGAAAGGTATTCAGCCAACTAGTGACTTTATTCCTCAAAGATTAATAAGATTCTTCCGTTGAGTTACTAAGCTCAGGGAGAACCACTACGTGAGGAGCAGCCACAGGGGGTAAATTTACTACCTTTTTTATCCTCGCTCTATTACCACCAGCATCGGTCCGCTCATCATTCACAGTTGGTTTGTTGGCTGGCCTATGGGAACTAATCGATACAGCAGAGTCCATGTTCTGTGCTGGAATGGTGGAGATTACTTGGTCAGGAATGTTTGCTGAAGGAGGGGGGTTTGATTTTAAAGAGCCCCCCCTAACAGCATCATAGGTCCTCTGCGCATTTTCCACAGGCTTCAGCTGGTCTACCAGAGCCTCAGTGGCTGTTTCTATAGATTGCAGCTTAAGTTCAATTCGATCCAGTCTAACGACAAGGGGGTCAATCAAGGTTCTCAAGGTATTTCCGAGGGCGAGAGTAAGCTGATCACCCCCGGCAAGAGCGACATTCCCAAATCTAAATGCAGTTGGCTGCACAATAGGCAATGGGTTAGGTGGATTAGTAATAACCTTATTTAGCTGCGGAGCCACGCTAGCTTCTATGGGCCCTACAGAATCTTTGATGGTAGAACATTTATCTAATTTCGCCTTTTTTCCACCCCTTGCCTGCGGCCCACGTTTTCTTTTTGGGACAGCCCCTTCCCGGATTCCTTGTAGGTGGAGAGACGTGGAATCGTGCCTGTCACCTAATGATGGGCTATTAATCACATAAATCACACGACTCCAAACTTCAGAACGTCCAACTAGCTACCGTTCACAACTTGAACTTGTATCAATTTAAGTTCACACTTCGTCATAAACTAAGTTATCCATACCAGAAGATCAGTAATACCAGCAACAAAACTATAAATCTTTAGCAGATCTAACACAAGACAAGAGCAAAAAAACATGGGACTCGAAGTCATTTCCTCCTGCCCAGGGCTCAATGATGGGATGGAGATAGCTGCCACAGTCTTCATGCCATAAATGTCATGGTCAGCCAATCATGACATTTTAGCCAGCAGCACTTTAGATTCTAGGACTTGTAGTTTCACATTCTCCTCAATAAGTATAGGCTTACAATTCCCAGACTTTTGTGTTCTGGGAGAAAAATACAACTGCATTGACTGAGATTATCCCCACAGCAGGGGTCATTTGCAAGCTGTGGCTGAATAACATTTCAGTAGAGAGGCTCCATTACAGAGTAGTAGGATCCATACTTTAAGCTCAGCACATATGTCCTCCTATTCTGGAGTATATACATGGTCAGAGCTTAGTAGGAAGCCCTCAGGGTGCGTGTTACAAGACTGAGAACTTTACTGAGGCAACAACAAATGAATTAAATGGTCAGATGTTTTGGCAGACATTCTAAAGTGGCCAGTGATTTGTTTTCCTTATAGCAAATTGCATAACGAACTTTGATGCCCTAGCCTATTGTGAGGGAGGTCTGTTCTCAAGAACCATTAGGTCACTTTTGGGCAGCTCTATCTGGATTGGAGCAGCCCCATTGTTTCCAGGCATGGGCCTGTATGGTCATGGTGAGCTGAGTTAGACAAAAGCATGGATTCTCCGGCGTGGGTCACGCTTTAATGAGAAAAGTAATTCCATAATTTACTAGGCCGGTAACATCAAAAACAACTAAATGCATACTGCTTTTGCAGTAGTACTCTCAATGAGTGCAGTGTGTGCACATCTGTAGTATTTCACATGCACTTCACAAGTCTACCGGGCCCTTGCCACATGGGGAAGCAGGCTATCTATCACCCTCTCCACCCTCTGACTACATGGAACAGTTACTCTTTTTCATAATCTTTCCCTTTTCAATTTGAGCGTTTTTATCAATAGCATACAATTAAAAAAGTAGCCTATCAATGCCCTTAAGTTTGGAAGATTTGGAAAACGGGGCTAGGAGGAACTTATGCAGTCACTGCACAGAATCGTTTTGAAGCATGAAAGATAGAGTTCTCCAAGTCTCTTAGTTCTGCCACTTACCCACTCACACAAACACTTCTATATTCTCAATATCGGTCTCCTATTTCCTTTGCTTGTCTCTACTATATCTCTAATGTTCCTGTACTCCTGTCTTTGTTAGCATGTAATCTGTCAGGCATACAGCCCACTTTTCCTTCACCTCCATCAGATTTTGAGGAACAGTATGGTCGAAAGAAGTGAGATTAAAGAACAGCACAAGAGAAGCCCAGTTATATTGCTCACTTCTGAATTAAAACAAACTCTTCCGGTGTAGCAAGCACCACCAACTCATCCGATCTGCCAAAAGAACCTCCTTCAAGGAACGACAACAATGCACACAACAGCAAAGAACTCTTCAACATTGTGAAAGAACTCGCCACCCCCAGCTCCAACGACATCCCACCGTCACAAAAACTCTGCAGCTCCCTGGCCACCTTCTTCCACCGCAAGATTGCAGACATCCACAACAGCTTCGACACCCAGACACAGAAGACAGACACCGACACCCCCGACCCATCGCCCACCAAACACACCAACCTCCTGCTCTCCTGGAACAACGTCAACGATGAAGACACCATCAAAATCAGGAACACCATCAACTCCGGCTCACCTTGCGACCCCTGCCCCCACCACATCTTCAACAAAGCAAGCTCCATCATCGCACCCCAACTCCGAAAGATCATCAACAGCTCCTTCGAGACCGCCACCTTCCCGGAGAGCTGGAAACACAGCGCGATGAACGCCTTACTTAAGAAGCCCATGGTGGACTCAAAGGACCTCAAGAACTTTCGACCCATCTCCCTGCTACCGTTCCCGGCGAAAGTCATTGAGAAGACCGCCAACAGACAACTGGCCCACTTCCTGGAGGAGAACAACATCCTGGACGCCTCCCAATCTGGATTCCGCAGCAATCACAGCACCGAAATCGCCTTCATCGCTGCCACCAGAGACATCAGGACCCTGCTGGACAACAGCGAAACGGCGGCCCTCATCCTCCTGGACCTCTCGGCCGACTTCAACACCGTGCCATCACACCCTGTGCACATGCCTTCACGACGCAGGGATCTATGACAAAACCCTGAACTGGATCTCCTCCTTCCTCACCGGCAGAACCCAGAGTCCAACTCCCCCCCCCCTCCCCCCATTATGATCCGAAGCCACCACAATCCCGCAGCCCGACCCTTTTAAAAATCTACATGGCACCTCTCGCCAACATCGTCCAAGCACACCACCTCAGCATCATCTAGTACGTCGACGACACCCAGCTGATTCTCTCCCTCACCAATGACCCGGCCATCGCCAAATCCACTCTCCAAGAGGGAATGAAAGCCGTCGTAGACTGGATGAAGTCCAGCTGTCTGAAACTGAATTCCGACAAGAGGGATATCCTCATCCTCTGCCCCACCCCCTCCGCATGGGACGACTCCTGGTGGCCGGCCACGTTGGGAGCCGCCCCGACACCCACCAACCACGCATGCAACCTGGGTTTCATCGTGGACTCAACGCTCTCCATGACCCAACAAGTCAACGCTGGCTCCTCCTCCTGCTTCAACACCCTCTGCATGCTCCGCAAGATCTACAGATGGATCCCCATCGAAACCAGAAGGACAGTCACCCAAGCCCTCGTCAGGATCAGGCTGGACTACGGCAACGCCCTCTATGCTGGAACCACTGCCAAACGCCAGAAAAGACTCCAACGCATACAAAACGCCTCCGCACGCCTCATCCTCGAAATCTCTCGCCACAGCCACATCACGGCCCACCTAAGAGACCTGCACTGGCTCCCTGTACACAAGATGATCACCTTCAAGCTCCTCACCCACACTCAGAAAGCACTCCACAACGCCGGACCAGCATACCTTAATGAACGGCTCACCTTCTACACCTGAATCGCCAACTTCGATCCGCTGACCTAGCCACCGTCCCACGCTTCCGCCAAACGAACACCGGCGGCAGATCATTCTCCCACCTCGCCGCCAAGACATGGAACACCCTCCCCATCCACCTGCGTCAGACCCAGGACCTGCTGACCTTCAGGAGACCCCTCAAGACCTGGCTTTTCGATCAGTAGCTGCGACATACACCACCCCCCAGCGCCTTGAGACACTCACGGGTGAGTAGCGCGCTATACAAATGGTTGAGAAGCCGCTTCTGTAAAATGAGTCTCTCTTGAAAAGTGCAATTCCTCGACCCATAGATTGCATGTAGCCTAAAATGCTGCTGTCGATTATGTGAATTGTCTGCAGGGCATCCCATTACCTTTGAGCGATTATATTCTTTTAAAAAATTACTTGCTTGACTGCAAACAATCTTCATCATATGAATTACATAATTAGAGAAATAGGCTCTCCTCAAGACTACAGAGAGCTGGATTATTTCCAAGCAGATCAGATGTACAGAATATCTAGTCATCCACACAAGGGAAATAGGATTTGCAAAATGAGCAAAACAGCAGTTAGGAGATCCTGGGTACCTAATTGTCTTTAGCTGGAGACCTTGCTCCTTTAAATAATGCACATCAATGACACTACTGTACTCTAGACCTGCCCAAACTGAAAGTCTGTTTCTTTAGCAGAGCTTTTAAGCATTGGATAAGCTAATTTGCTAATCATACATCACTAGAAGGTAATCAGGACTTTTACAATTACCCGGCAACGTTATTTATGGAAATCTGAAAAATGACAAAGGCATTTCATTATTAGAGTCAAAGTGTTACAAGCTTTGGATTGGTACAATACCATTCGAACCAAACTGATGTAAGAAAAAGCAGGCCCGACACGCATGAATCAAATTAGAGCTTGTCAGAAAAGCACAGCTTAGTCTAAACAGAGTCACGAGTTTAGGGTACCACATATATTAGGCAAAACAACAGTTAGAGAACCTTGGCTGGATCACAATCTTTAGGTGGGAAGCTGCCACATTATATAAAGGGTGTATACAATACTACTGACACTCTAAATGTGCCCATCTCAAATGAACAGATTCTTGGCATACAGGTCTGACGGCAAGATAAACACAGAATTATCTAACCTCAGTTCTTCTCTGTAGAACTGAAGTGACTACAAAGGAAAAAAACAAAGTTATGCAGGTCAAGTGAATTTGCCCCAGGTGAGTCCATAGAACACAGAGTTTTTACATCAGCTTATTTCAGCAGAACAGTATGCAAACGCTAGGAGTTGTTTCCAAATAATAAAGTGGTACTACAGACCAAAAAATTGCCCTGTGGCTGATGACACCTTGTATATGTGGCAGGGCCCAAAACACAACTTTATTGACTTTGATAAAAGAGATGGGACAATTGTAATTGGCCTCAAGGCGGCCTTGTTGGCATCATTGTTTTTGAACATTCAAGAAAGGAACAATGTATTCTGAGATGATAAATATACTTTGATTTTATATTTGAAACAGTTTAAAATCTTTACAGATAAATCTAACCAGCTGCCACTCTTTGCTGTACAAGAGTGATATCACTCCAACACTCAATTTCTAGTTAAAATGACTTTGCCACTACTTTGGTAATTTTGCGGATCGGTATAATTATCAGTATAAAATGATTTTAATGTTATTTTGTTGTTTTATCTTACTGCCATCTCATATAAAATCCCTAATAAAATATTAATCTAAATCCAAGTAAGGATTATGGCTTTCACGTGAACAGAAATCCCCTGAGGCAAAGATGAAAATCTTATTGATACCCACAACGGAGGGTAGTCTGGAAGCGTGGAATATTGAAAGATATGTAATGGCTTTGCAGGTAGAAGTAGCTTGACCGAGTAGCCGGAGGAGAGGGCAGACACTACCTTTCAAGAGATAGGGCAAAATCTAGTATTTCCACAGGTGACATACCTTGGCTCTTTCTTGAGTCCAGACAGAAATGTTATCCTTTCACGAGATTAACTGAAAATCTAGTATAGCATTGGTATTTCTCCAAATGAAATAAAACACACCTTTGTTTCCTGCCTTGCTAATTTCATTGTTTAATAACCCTGTTTTACCTCTAGATAAGACACCCAGAGATTTGCTCATTGGACTTGGGAGGAGGGAGGTGCTTTAAACTTGATGCTAGTTATAGGAGCCTTCCTACATCTGAAAAAAGCAAAGCACAATATAAGATCACTTAGAGTGAAAAAGATTTCTAAATAAACCACAGCGCCACTGGGCTATTTACCAGCAACTAAAAAAATTGAGACTCTAGATGCCTGAACGGGTCTAAGTGGATATCAGGTGCCACATTAATATGCAACTCTACAATGTGGAAAGTTGCGAGAAAAATGTATGTAAGTGCAGAAATGGTAATAAAACACAAAAAAAGCGATTAAGAGAAATCAAGAATAATTTGGAGGCTGGTGACTTCATTTTTAATTTGTGAGCAGAAGAAATCAAATTCTTATAAACTGGGCTTTAGATAGTACTTTACTTCTGACAGTTTGCAAAGGATTGACCCCCTCCCCTACCCCCCTTGTCTGATAGGTGCCGAAGGGGGATGTGTTCCATATCTGGTCGGAATTCCTGAAGGTGGTTCTTTTTGTGGAAAAAAGTCCCCAATCATATCAAGGAAATAAAGGAACAGTCGACCCTACCCTTCATAATTGATTTCCATGTTTGCTTTCTAGCAGTAGATCAACCTTACATCTGCCATTTAACACATACTTTTTGGTTGCCGCTGCCCTTTTATTAATCGTGAGAAATGCATGAAGAAGATCTGGATTCATATGTGCCCACTTGGCAAAAATGTAGCTTATTTGGCATGCACATGGAGGTAATCCAACATCAGAGAAAAGGCTTCCCACCTCACTTCTCACCACTAGTTGGGAGTTTACAGCATTTTAAAGTTAAACCACTGAAGCAACTTTTCAGCTTGAATGTTACTTGATCTGTATAGTGACCCTCCTTGAACATCTTGTGCTTGCTTGTTTACATACTTTGGAATATTACTCCTTAAAATAATAATTTCCCTCTTTAGAGGCTCTATAGGAATGTCAACAAATCTGTGGCCATCATCGACAATGATTAGACACGTGGGTTTTAACCTTTTGACTTCTGTGAACCCCTACTGAATAATATGGAATCTGGGGACACCCACCGAGTTATTATTGGCTGCTGGGATCGAAGATTTGAACCTCAGAACAATATACAAAAATAACTATACACCAAACAAACACTCAAACATTGAAATAGAAAATGATTTAAATTTTTCAAAGTTGCTTCTTTATTCGCATATACTTTGCTAATTTTAATGTATCACTTGCAATATTATTTAATTTTGTTAGAAAGTCACGGATCCCCTCTAGGTGTCCTCCGAACACAGGTTAGGAACAACTGAATTAGACTACCTTTGCAAAGTCCTGGATATGGCAGTTACACATTGCTATCACAGCTTTGAAAACTGTGGTGAAGAGGCCAGTAGTCCCGAGGCAAGCACAATCTCGCACCTTCCATACAAATGCACACACCAAGAGCTGGGGATGAGGCATAACTTTAACCATTTCTTGACCTGCCCCCACATCATCACAGGTGCAAACAGGTATGCTTTCCCTTCCTGTGTTCTGCATATACACATATAGGGACTCATCCGTAGTGCCCTACATTTGTTCTTCAATTTTAAATTTACAAGTGACACTAAGTGAGATTTTTGCCTAATTCGGCAGCCCTCACTTAATGAGAATATCAAACCTTAGGCTTGGGGTAATCTTTAGCACCACAGGCGGCAAAGAAAGCTTCACCTACCCCTTCTGGATTAACGAGCAGTTCTCCCTTAATGAAACCAGCAAGCCTAGGGCTTGGGGTAACCTTAGGCATCATAGGTGGCAAGAAAAGCTTCAACTGCACTTTGTGGATTAACTAGGCCTTGCCTACTTATAGAAATCCTACCATATATGTTTAGCCTTGAAGAAGTTCATTTGAAAGAAAGATATTCATGTTGGTTGCTTGTAGGATGCTTGTTTCCGGTCCATGGAAGACATGGCTTGGCAGTTTCATGTCTGAAATGGGGTGGCTGAGTGGGCTAAAGAATGGTGATGGATTAAACCCAGATCAGTTGACTGGGGGTGAGTGTTTGATTTGCTCAAACGCTCTGTCCATCATCCCCTTTTGTATCGCTTTGTTCGCCCTAAGTGTGGCAGGATTGCTCAGACATGAGTCCCTTGCTCACTTGGCCACTGGATTCAAGATAGCCTGGCAGATGAGGATTATGAATCCGAAACCAGTCTCAGGATGCTTGTTTCCGGTCCATGGAAGACATGGCTTGGCAGTCCGGGCTGGACTGTTCCCATGAGGCACAGGGTCAGACAGATTTGCATATAGCCATGTCTGAAATGGGGTGGCTGAGTGGGCTAAAGAATGGTGGTGGATTAAACCCAGATCAGTTGACTGGGGGTGAGTGTTTGATTTGCTCAAACGCTCCGTCCATCATCCCCTTTTGTATCGCTTTGTTCGCCCTAAGTGTGGCAGGGTATGCTCAGACGTGAGTCCCTTGCTCACTTGGCCACTGGATTCAAGATAGCCTGGCAGATGAGGATTATGAATCCGAAACCGGTCCCAGGATGCTTGTTTCCGGTCCATGGAAGACATGGCTTGGCAGTCCGGGCTGGACTGTTCCCATGAGGCACAGGGTCAGACAGATTTGCATATAGCCATGTCTGAAATGGGGTGGCTGAGTGGGCTAAAGAATGGTGATGGATTAAACCCAGATCAGTTGACTGGGGGTGAGTGTTTGATTTGCTCAAACGCTCCGTCCATCATCCCCTTTTGTATCGCTTTGTTCGCCCTAAGTGTGGCAGGGTATGTTCAGACGCGAGTCCCTTGCTCACTTGGCCACTGGATTCAAGATAGCCTGGCTGATGAGGATTATGAATCCGAAACCGGTCCCAGGATGCTTGTTTCCGGTCCATGGAAGACATGGCTTGGCAGTTCGGGCTGGACTGTTCCCATGAGGCACAGGGTCAGACTGATTTGCATATAGCCATGTCTGAAATGGGGTGGCTGAGTGGGCTAAAGAATGGTGATGGATTAAACCCAGATCAGTTGACTGGGGGTGAGTGTTTGATTTGCTCAAACGCTCTGTCCATCATCCCCTTTTGTATCGCTTTGTTCGCCCTAAGTGTGGCAGGATTGCTCAGACATGAGTCCCTTGCTCACTTGGCCACTGGATTCAAGATAGCCTGGCAGATGAGGATTATGAATCCGAAACCGGTCTCAGGATGCTTGTTTCCGGTCCATGGAAGACATGGCTTGGCAGTCCGGGCTGGACTGTTCCCATGAGGCACAGGGTCAGACAGATTTGCATATAGCCATGTCTGAAATGGGGTGGCTGAGTGGGCTAAAGAATGGTGGTGGATTAAACCCAGATCAGTTGACTGGGGGTGAGTGTTTGATTTGCTCAAACGCTCCGTCCATCATCCCCTTTTGTATCGCTTTGTTCGCCCTAAGTGTGGCAGGGTATGCTCAGACGTGAGTCCCTTGCTCACTTGGCCACTGGATTCAAGATAGCCTGGCAGATGAGGATTATGAATCCGAAACCGGTCCCAGGATGCTTGTTTCCGGTCCATGGAAGACATGGCTTGGCAGTCCGGGCTGGACTGTTCCCATGAGGCACAGGGTCAGACAGATTTGCATATAGCCATGTCTGAAATGGGGTGGCTGAGTGGGCTAAAGAATGGTGATGGATTAAACCCAGATCAGTTGACTGGGGGTGAGTGTTTGATTTGCTCAAACGCTCCGTCCATCATCCCCTTTTGTATCGCTTTGTTCGCCCTAAGTGTGGCAGGGTATGTTCAGACGTGAGTCCGTTGCTCACTTGGCCACTGGATTCAAGATAGCCTGGCTGATGAGGATTATGAATCCGAAACCGGTCCCAGGATGCTTGTTTCCGGTCCATGGAAGACATGGCTTGGCAGTTCGGGCTGGACTGTTCCCATGAGGCACAGGGTCAGACTGATTTGCATATAGCCATGTCTGAAATGGGGTGGCTGAGTGGGCTAAAGAATGGTGATGGATTAAACCCAGATCAGTTGACTGGGGGTGAGTGTTTGATTTGCTCAAACGCTCCGTCCATCATCCCCTTTTGTATGGCAAAGAAAGCTTCACCTGCACCTTCTGGATTAACGAGCAGTTCTCCCTTAATGAAACCAGCAAGCCTAGGGCTTGGGGTAACCTTAGGCATCATAGGTGGCAAGAAAAGCTTCAACTGCACTTTGTGGATTAACTAGGCCTTGCCTACTTATAGAAATCCTTCCATATATGTTTAGCCTTGAAGAAGTTAATTTGAAAGAAAGATATTCGTGTTGGTTGTATTTAGAAGTGTTTCCTAACTTCATGGCAAGATATAGGATAAAATAAACACGCAAAATAACTATTCATCTTGAATTTGTTTTGTGAACTGGTCACTTGTAAACTTCAGGAAACAAACTTGTAAAGAATGGTTTGCAACCCATCAGTATACAAAGTCCAGAAGTGCACTGCTTTGTTTATATTTTTGCAATTGTCCTCAGCTGTTAAGGAAATTAGCCTCTCTTTTCATGGTGTCAAGGGGTTCATACAAAAATGTATATTTTCTTTCTAAGCATATACGTTTCCGAATGTTATTAAATCAGAAATAGAGCACTTGAACTAATTTTAGCATACTATGACTATACGTCTTTTGGAACTTTCCCTTTTTAAACATTCCCTTCCGACACAAATATATTTCGATTGTTTTAACCTGATACATAAGGGATTTATTTAGGGGTCACCCGTTTCCAAATTATTCCCAAAATACCTCAGTTCGGATACATATGAAGAACCACAAATCTATTCCTCTGTTGAAGACAGCTGCAACCTTGTAAGAGCATTCCACGATAAAACAGCAACTCTCCTCGGGGTAAGAAGAGATGTAGCCTGCTAAGAAGAGGTGGAGTAGTAATTTTGGCTGCATCCATTTCACTCCAGACACATCTCATCTGCACTTACCATTGTGAGATGCCCCGGTAATATATGTATAAGCAAGGGTTTCCTTTTAGGTTTCAAATCTTTTTATTGAACATTTTCAAAGTAAAGAATAAGACATCAACTGTAATATCATCAAATAATGTTATACCATTGGAAAACCCAAGACACCATCATGGAAAATTGGGTTAGAGCAGGTAAGCGATAAGGATAGCTCTGTGCATTTTAGATAGTATAATTGGGAGAACATCCAAGTTCTTTCAAGAGATATCACAATAAAAAAAAGAGAAATAAGCTTGCCCTCCAAACCAACAATACTTTGGGGGGGTTCAACGTCTAGTAAAATAAAAGGTATTAAAACATGGAGGGAATGTTTTAATAGTCCCTCTTCCGTTAGGGGGAGCAGGGACAAATAAATATGGGGAAGAAGAAATGGCAAATAACTAATGAACAAATCAGAGAAAGTCCAAAAGGCATATGAGTTTGTAAATGCAGAATTTTGTGGGGTGCTATGTGAAAAAAAGGTGTGAGGGTAGACATAGTGGAAACCCTCCGCCAACTCTCCCAAGGGACCAAGCCCTCTTCCATCAAAGAGATGGAGTGCTCTTACTCAAGGAGCAGTAAAACATAAGTTGCTTAGCAGCTCCCGACAGATTCGTTGAATCAAAGTGCAATCCGAATGAGTCATGCCTCCCAGCTCAAGTGGCCTTATACAGAGAATTAGAATGTAGAAGTTTGTCGGAGTATGGTATCCTATCGTTCCTTTGATACGACCCAGGACCTCTTCCCAAAAATCTGAATGGCAATTCAAGAACCCCCTAACTTGTAAAAAAAATCACCAGCTGCCTGGTGGCACTGCCAACATTTTGTTGATGCTGTAGGGTACACACACACAATGAGAAGGGAATGGGGTTACAGCGCAACCACTATGTCCCTGGATGCTGCTTCGATCTACTCATATGGGAAGACCACCTTGTTATTAATACTGCCCTCACACACTAGATAGTGTCATGCTTCGCTTTTTCTCTTATCTTGGGAATATCCTGAATTTAATATAATTGTTCTGAAACCGGGGTGGTGTTGGGAGCGTCTCCCTCAGTCATACTTTCGCCAAGGTCACAAAGTTTGTCTTTGGCAATCAGCTACCCTCCATAGGTTAAAAGCGAAGGACAAGGGAGAGGAAATAACCTGTAAATTGTCCCCAAATTCACACTTGAAAAATAAGGTATTGTATATAGGTCATGGCAACAACGAGCGTAAAGAATAAAAAGGGATCCTAATCATGATGAATGCCGGTAGACCCCAGTGGGGCTCAGAGAAGGCTGAAACAGGTTCATAAAATAAAAATTTATTAGGGGGGTACGGATACTAAAAATCCTGTAAATCCCTTATTTCTATTTTTAATCTTGCCAGGGGAAATTAGGAATAAAGATTAGTTGAACATCCACCTAGGTAGTTTTAATTACCCTTTTTGTGTTGAGAGGATCCTGACCCCAGTTGGGATAGAGAGTGGGATTTAATCCCCCTCAAATTTAGTGTTTTTTTTTTTTAAAGAAAACAATTTTTTACGCTCCTTAAGATGACGCTGGTCTGTGTCCTGATGTTGATGCGGCTCTATGATGACACCCGAAAGGGCATTCCCCACGCCATTTATATAGATGGAAAATAGGAACGGCGTGAGGACACAGCCCTGTCTTACCGCCCTTAAGATCTTAAAAGGGTGGGTACATTCCCTGTTTTTTCCAATGTTTTCCAATATCTGACCGATGCTGATGCCTCCTAGCATAGTTGACGGATAAAGTAAATTATTGGAGGATCAATCCCCATCTCCTCCATGATATACCAGAGCTTTGGGTGGGAAACGCAGTCAAACACTGCGGAAATATCCATAAAGGAGAGATAGATTTTCTCACCCTTAGCCTTTGTATATTTGTCAATGATCAGAGAAAGGTTGAGGCACTGATCTACAGTTTCTCTACCCTGTCGAAACCCATGCTGGGCCTGCATTAATATGTTCTTATCATCTACTCAAGCCTCTAATCTAGCTAAAAGCAGACGGCCCATGAATTTCGCAGTGGTATCTAGAAGGGAGATAGGCCTGTATTTTTTGGGCACTCTTGTCCCCCTTTTTATAGACAGGAACTATTATACCAGTCTTCCATTGGTGGGGGGAGGGGGCTGCTATTGCGGTTATTAAAAACGTTGGCCAGTAAAGGAACCTAGAGGTCCTAGCTGTTCTGGAACAAGTCTATTGGGACCCCATCCGGGGCAGGGGCTCTTCCTGTACTGCAAGACGATAGGGCCCTTCTAACCTCAGTAAGTGAGAATGACAGGAATGCCCTCCTTTTGTTCAGAGAAATGGGTGGGGAAAGGACAGGGGCTCAGCGGGCGAGAAGATATTAGCAAAGTGCTCTATCCATTCCTCCTCACCAAAATTTGAATCCAGCAAAGGGTCCCTTTGGGTCTTAAAATACAGTGAATTGATAATGCCCCAAAACTCTCTGCTATCTCATACATAGTTGCTTGGGCGAGCCTTTCCCAAATCTCCTCCCTTAGTGTTCTCTCACTTTTTCTTCTAGCCAATTTAAACTGAGTGCGCTGTAGGGCGATCTGGGTTTGATTGCGTGGCCGAGTTTTGAGAGCAATGGTAAGGGCTTTCTTGGCTTTACTACATGTGGGGTCGAACCATCTCTTTTGGCTAGGGCTCTTTCCATTACTTTTATGGTTAAGAGCCACCTTTATTTGCTTCAAGAGATCCGTAAATTACCTGCCATTCAAGTTGCTCCTGAGGGCCGGGCTTGGCTCCGCCGATTCCCGCAGCACCAGCAGCTAAGGGCCAGGCTTTGCTCCGCTTGTTCCCCCGGCCGGGCTTGGCTCCGCCGGGCCCCTCCCACCCCCCTGACCAGCAGCGGACGTCAGAGGCAAGCGCCAGGAGGCGCATAAAGGCTCCCTCGGTGCAGAGTCCGGGGGAAGTCTCACCTGCCATTCAAGTTGCTCCTGAGGACCGGGCTTGGCTCCGCCGATTCCCGCAGCACCAGTAGCTAAGGGCCGGGCTTTGCTCCGCTTGTCCCCCCGGCCGGGCTTTGCTCCGCTTGTTCCCCCGGCCGGGCTTGGCTCCGCCAGGCCCCTCCCACCCCCCTGACCAGCAGCGGACGTCAGAGGCAAGCGCCAGGAGGCGCATAAAGGCTGCCGGGAGAAGCCCGGGACAAGGGTGGGACCGTCTGTGGCTGTCCGGGGCCGCAGGAGGCCGGGCTGGGCCACGGACCCTGGTTCCACAACATAAGATACGTTTGATCAAGTGAGACTTTACTATTCCTCGGACCCTGGTTAGGGATTTGTCATTGTGATTACCTTAGCTAACTTTCTTGGTACTGGGGTATCATTTCTAAGTTTTGACTATGTCTAAAGCTAAAACTGATACGTTTGTATCTGGGGCATGTACAATAGATAATTACTTGGTAAAAATGGTAAACAAAATTAATAATGACCGGAGAGCTTCGTTAGGACAGGGGAGCCCACCTGTTGCATACCAAGATACACCTAATCCTTCGGTGGAATTTCCAACCGATGATACATTTGATCTGGGCAATTGTGTGGTCAAAACGGCTGCAGCTCGGGTCCATTCTGAGCCACAGGAGGAATTATCTGATATATCTATCGATGCAATAGAGGAGGCCCCGCCAGCCCCCAGACCAGTGAGAACATGTAGAAAAACGTGGGGGGAAGCATAGTAAAAAAAGAGGAGAAACCTCCCAACCAGTCCAAAATGGCTTTACTGCTGGAACCGATTTACAGGAAGGAAAGCCAGTGTTAACATAAACCCAGAGCAATTTGCATTACTGGTCTGCTCTATAGAAGCTAAGATTGAGGCTAAGATAGAAGAGTTTATTAAACCCCTAGTGCTCAAATTGGATACTGTCACCTCAGATGTAAAGGGGCTATGTGGTCTGTTAGCATCACACCTGGCATCGGTTGAAAGAGCCACGGTTGTCGCAAAGGGTCCTGCTGGAACGGGGCAGGGAATTAGTAATGACAACCTGCAGCAACTAGGCCAGCAAACAACTGTAACTGAATCTGCCTCTCCTGATCCTCCACCAATAACCTGCCCAACAAAACAGTCTTCCTTAGGCCCTGATGGCACATCAGGTTTTAGACAGGTAAAAAAAAAGCAGTTTTATAAACCTTCCCCCTGACTGTGCACCCTATGTGGTCGTCCTAACCAATGTCCCGCCTCCTGATCATTACCCCGTCCAGTCCCATGAAGAATCACATGAATCACTACAAAATAAAACAGTGTCATGGCTGAATAGGAGATGTGGCTTCCCAACAAAATATTCAGATCAAATATGGTCCACCAGAAGGGCAAACTGGATTGGCCCGCCCAGAAAGACGTGTTGTGGGGATTGTAAAATTGTTAATTTTAAACACCCCCAACATGTTGCTACAGTTTTGTTAAGGGCAGCCTCTCTGGTCTATGACGAAAATAGTGTTTGTGTGCGTCCACTCGGTTATTGTTACACGCATTTAATCAAAGCTCCTCCTAATCTCGAGAGATTTAGACCATTTACTCCTACTGAGCCTCGGGCCCCTGTAGTATCACAATTTTGTAATGCTGACAATTACTGCAGGGATGGGCCAAATGTTGTGACACAAAATAGATTTGATTTACTCTCTGGCCTAGAGGCGTGTGACTGACATGAGGACTCTGAGGGAAAGGGAGGGGGGAGATTGGCTGATTTGGGTTATATGGAACGCCCACAAGTAAAAATGAGTCTTAATAATACCCAACCTAAGTCTGCAAGCATCACTGAGGGTGTGGGGGAAAAGGTAAAAATGATAAGTTGGAATATTGCTGGTTTGCGGTCCAAAAGGGATGATAATGTCTGGCTAAATTTGGTGAAACAGTACGACATTGTTGCACTTCAAGAGACCTGGGACAAGGTTTGTGATTTCTGGATTAATGGTTTTACATCTTATTATGTACCTGCCCTGAATTCATCAGCAGGGAGAGACAGAGGGGGACTTATGTTTCTGGTTTCAGTAAACATAACAGGAAAAGTTAAAAAGGTTGACTGCACTTCCCCTAATTATTTAATACTAGAAGTAAGTTCGGCAAACAACAGCAAACTAGTTCTCATTAATTGCTATAATTCATTGCAAGGGGAGTCCCCAAACGAGCATCTCCATTCGCTGTCAAATTTTTTAATAACCTATAAGGAAAATCAAACCACTTTTGTTCATTATATCCTGATGGGTGATTTTAATGTACATTTATGTAGTCTAAACTGTCGATATAAAGATAGTGATGGACCTGATTTCACAACCCCTCAACACTTTGAACATAGCACCAAGGGGGAAGCATTGGAGGCACTTTTGTCCAATAATGACCTGTTTGAGGTGGGGTTTTCTGATAAAAGTAATCGTGTTCCTACGTACAGAGCAAGGGACTGTGAATCTACAATAGCCTACATATTCTTATCCCCAGGACTTTTAAGTCATGTAATTTTCTATAATGCTATACCCTCTTCCTTTAGCGACCACAACCCGGTAGTAATCGAACTGGATAATGGCCTTTCCCTCCTGACCAAAACAGCATTGTTACAAGTTGCAGCTGATGTAAAAGCTAAAGATCAAGGGAGGAGATTAAAATGGAGTAAGGTCACTCCCGAAGATTTTTTTCACACCATTACAAGAAAGGTTGGCCCGGAACTAAATACATGTGCAGACCCCCTCAACTATGGGGGGGATGTAATAGCTTCATATGAAGCTATTTGCCTGCAAGTGGCTAAAGAACTCACAATTAACACCTGAGTTAAAACTAAACCTGCCTTAGGTTGGTTCGATCATAAATGCACTAAAGCCCACAAAATACTCAAAAAGGCTGTTAATGAGACACCGAGGGATACAAGGCTGGTAGTACAGCTTAGGAAAGAGTAGTCATTAACAGTTCAGGTGCGGAAGAAAGAAATCAAACAAGATGCATGGGCAGCGTTAATGGAAAAAGCATCCATGAAAGACAGTTCCAAGTTTTGGGCAATTGTAAATAATCCTTTGTTCACTGGTACCCAGAACTCTGTATTATAAGCTAACATCTCAGAGGAGGACTGGTTAAGCCATTTTGAAAAAATATATGGGAGTAATATTGAGCTGGAAACCTTTGAGGTACCAACTTCTGATCCCCCATTGATACCCATTAGTTTTAATATAGCGGAGGTTGAGAAAGCAATAGAGGGAACGGCAGGGCGTAAGGCGCCAGGCCCTGACGGTGTGCCCTCTGATATGTATAAGGCTAATCCCAAATATTGGGCAAAGATACTGACGAATGTTTTTAATACAACGGCCGCCACATGGTTCCCGAAATCATGGTCCCGCTCAATTATAATCCCCGTGTTTAAGAAGGGCCAAAGGGGAGACCCCAGATGTTACTGGCCTATATCTTTACTAGATTCCTCTATGAAAATCTTAGGGAAGGTTATTCTAGCTAAAATAACAGACTGGCGACGGAGAAAAATATCCTAACCAATGCCCAGTATGGTTTTAGATCTGGGAGGGGGACCGAAGACCAATGTCTTAACTTACACCTAATTGTATCTAAATACACGAAGGCTGCGAAGGGTTAAACTTTTCTGGGTTTTATGGACCTGTCCACGGCCTTCGATCTAGTTAATAGATCGAGGCTGTGGACCATGCTGTTGGACCTAGGACTTGACCGGCCCCTTGTGTATTTCTTGGCCGAGTTACACAGAGACCTGAGAGCGTCAATAAGAATGACGCAGGAGGGAAAATGTACTGCAAGTTTTAAATCAGGTAGAGGGGTGCGGCAAGGTTGCATCCTGGCCCCTATGTTATTTACATTATACATAAACTCCCTGGAAGACAACTTGTTAACGGCAACACTAGACATTCCGCGTGTGGGAGGAACATCCATCCCTGTACTCCTATACGCGGACGATGCCGTTTTACTGGCGCGGACCCCCCTTGGTTTACAGAAATTACTAGACTCCTTCGGGGATTTTATGAAATCATTGGACCTTGTGGTCAATAATGGTAAATCACACATTATGTCTCTAAGTTCAGGGAAAAACAACATTAAATCCTTTTATTGCAACGGGGAAGCAATCACAAGAGTGAAAGTGTTTACCTATTTGGGAGTTGTTTTTGATGACAAAGGACTTTGGGCACTGCAACTCTCAACTAAGGTGAATGCTGTGAGAAGCTCCTCGGCTGCAATATTGGGTTTTGCCAAAAGACTGGGGGGAAAACCATGCGAGGCTATCCTAGCTATATATAAAGCAAAAACTATATCAATTGCTAGGTATGGGGCTGCAATATGGGGGTATACTAAATCCCACTCCATCCAAAGAGAAGAAAATAAATTTCTACGTGCCCTCCTCGGCCTTCCACAATCGACAGCGACCCATTCGGTCCACCTTGAGCTGGGGACAGGCTATATAATAGATACAATAAAAATGGCCCCAATCCTGTTATGGATTAGAATCTGGTTGAATCTGAATCTTACTCTGAATCACAAGATTCTGAAGGATTGCATGAAATTAGATAAAATGAAGGAAATCCAGTGGCGGTCCTATATTAAAATGTCAACAAGGAAACTGGGGCGCCCAGAGATTTTCTCCAATCCTGAAGGCCTATGTAAAGCTGATCTTAAATTGGTTAAAGTAAATTACATTAAGCTCAGCGAGACAGAGCGGGAATCAGAAGAGTTAAGTAAATCTACAGTTAGGGCTCACTTAGTGCTCACTTCGTCTCTAGCCACGCAATCGTACCTTTCCATCGTTACGATCCCTTTTCACAGATGGCTATTGACAAAATTTCGTTTCAACCAGATTCATTTGGTATTAAGTGACCCACAGGGATGGAGTAGGCCTGAGGATGCGGCTCCTTGTAAATTAGATGATTTCTCCCCCCCAAGATAACATGCATTTTATGTTTTTTTGTCCTTTGTACTATGAAGCTAGAAAAAGGTTTATTTTTCCAATACTGAAAGAGAAGGCCTTTATACAGGCTAAACCCGCATTGCTGTTTTTACAATTAATGGAATCCCCTGTAACCATGTTTGGTGTTGCAAGTTTTCTTGTCGCGTCTATTAGGAGTAGGAGGATTAGACAGGCAGCCCAACAGGAGTTGACAAACCAGTCATTACCAGTCTACCGATAGTGATCAATTGAGTTTTATCATGAAATTGTTTTTTTTAACCGTTTTTAATGGAATTTTATGCTTTGATACTATTTTAAAAGAAACTACAATTTGTATAGTATACTTTTATGATTTTTATTAATTGAATAAAGTGGTTTTGACTTGACTAGAGAACCAGAGATGACGGTGTTATGCATAAGTCCAGACACCTTTCAATACTAGTTTGAGGGTTTTTAATTATTTTGGGAATACATTTAAACCTTTAAATTTGAGCCCATTTCAATTGATAGCTATTTTTATGGCCAATACAGGGCTATCGACTACCAGGTGCGTAACCTTCTAAGTAGAGTTGAACGTTATTATACCAGCTAAATTTGCACAATCGCTAAAACTGTTAAAATTAGCATCTGTACCACTGACACTACCCTCAACCGTAGAAGAAACTAGTATAAAATCAATTGCTGACTCATAGGCCTTTCGGGTAAAAGTTTTCATGGGGGAACCCTCTGAATTAACCCCAATGTTCATAATGGCCAAGTTTCTAGTAGACAGGGTCCTGTTAAGGCAGTTACCCTGGATGCTATGGGAGGCAGGATTACCCATCAAGTCAACCAAACCACATGGTTTGACTTGATTAGGTTTACATGGATGGATATTAAAGTCTACAATCCAGATTATAGTAAATACCTCATCTCGCTTATTGCATTTAAACATCTCCTCAATTGAGGTATTAAACTCGTTTACGACCATGTGCATTTTTGGGCCACATTTTAATTGTAAACATTTATCAGAATCCAAATGTCCATTTTCGGAAACTCAAAGACAAGGAGGTGGAAGAAAGGGCTCCTATCCTCAACCTTTCTTATTTTTAGTGCTGATGTATTAGGTATTAAAGTTAGGAGGCCCCCATTTGGCCTCCCAGCAGTTGCCATAGTTTGAAAAGACTGGTACCCTTTAATGAAAACGTGTTCCATAGACCACGTTTCCTGAAAGCAGATCATATTGTTTGCCTGCCAAATATTTGGTCAATATACATTATCCAGCTTTTTGCTAATTCCTGCCACATTCCAAGTGCATATTTTGAATAAGTTATTGTGCTTTCCCCTCAGGCTTGTTCTGTCTGGGGGAAAGGGAGGAGGTAGGAGGTAAATGGGGCTCAGAGAGAGGCGCTTTGGATATTAAAGGGGATAGTCAGTCGCAAATGTCTAAATCAGAGAGTAGGGCGTACCTATTTGCTGTGCAAATTCCTAACCCTGCTACAACCGTATCCTCTAGGTTATGTACCTGACCCAATAGGTTCATACTGGGATCTTGAAGGCAGGGTAGGGAACGGTTATAAAAATAAGCAAAGAAAGATCCTTGATCTGTGTATCTCTTGGGGGCTGACTGTGTAGTTGATCTAAAATATATCTTGGTGCGTTTGGATTGTTAAAGTTAATCACCACGCAGTCACCCTCCAGCATTTTCCTCGATGGGCCCACCCAGCATACCCTTTATGCCACAATCATTTGATTGTTCGATGGAGGACCCCCTCTGTGCTTGATATGACGAGACAGCCAGTGTGTTGATTTGTCTATTAGTTGACCCGTAGAATCATACTGGCCCTTCCTCAAATTCATAACGTTCCCCAAAACTAATACAAGGGGAGAGAATGCAGGAGGGAGGTGAAGCGTCTGATATCCAATGCCCGGAGGACTCTCATTAATCACAGCGTTAGATTCGGACTGTCCTGCTGGGTTATGATCCCCTGTCCCCCTTCTTAAATGTTTGTTGTCTGTAAATTGGTTGTTGAGCTGATTATGGTGTTGCTAAACGGTGGTTGTAGGGGCCTAGATAACCCAAGAGTAGAAGATGAACATTACAAGTTGTGTCGGGAGTTAGTGAAGGCAAAGAACCCGAGAAGCCTGGGTTGGTTCTTATAGTGCTTAGGTACTTCTCGGTTATAAGCATCTCAGGGGGTATGGATTTGGAAAGCCCCTGGCTCACCCCCACACCTTCAATAGTTTTAAGCCTCTCCTCAATTTGTATTATTTTGAGAAAAAGTGGTTCCAAGAGTGTGGTAACCATAGTTGCCAGTCTTTCCCAAGTAGCATTGTCAATCGATCCCGGAGGTTGAGTCGGGGTTAATATGATGTTCCCATCTAGAGTTTGGCCAGATTCAGCAGGTCTAGTCCCTCCAGTACCTCTGGATTTCCCTGACCGAGCTTGTTTCAGGGTTTTTTGTTTTTGAGATCCCCCAGTTTTCCTTTTTTTGACCGGCGGTTCATTGACCTTTACAGAGTGTGATTTAGCAGTCTGTCCCCTGGTGATAATATTAGGATCCGTCATTACTTCCACTAGGGGGGAGAGTGGAATTTGTGGTGTAGGAGACAAGGAAGCAGTGGGCAATGTTTGGGAAATGTTTAAGGTTTCACCCGCCCTTGTGATACTGCCTAGGGAGGAGAGCTTTTGGGAGATAAGAGATCCCAGTGAGAGGCGTGGATCCACTAGTTGAATCTCATGGTGAAGGACGGACTCCGCCCTGGTTAGAAATGTGTCAAGTGTCCCTGCTGTTCCTTTCCCGGGTTGATCAGTGAAACCCTTCCTTTTGGCCATTATAATACCCCCAGCGGATGGCAAAAATGTATTCAGGCGAGCCCAAAGACCACTAAAGGTACAGTACCTTATATGGAAGGGGTATCAGCACTTAGAAGATCTCGAATACAAGGGCTTAGAGGCAGGGTTGGATTGGGATTGAAAATAGGCCCGGGCACGCAAAAAAAAAAATCGGCCCACATTTGAATAATGCCTTTCCTCAAATGACAGCTTCGGCATAATGTTATAATCTTGTAATACTATAAAAAAAATAAAAGCGGCGGGGGGAGAGGGGGTGGGGTTGGGAGAATGGGGGTAAAAAAAAATTACACGTTAGTTTACACTGCTGAAATACACCTGGAAACAAGTGGGGCCACTTCTGCTCAGGCCCCCTGCCCCCGCTCAGTATGTGCACACGTTAATGGGCCGGCCAGCGAGACTAAGGGAGTGATACCTCTGCCTGTTGCTAAACAGGAGGTAACGAGCATCCATCAGCCTATAGAAAGGCCACCCAGACACCCACTGGGCCGCTGGGCTGTTTGAACAATAGAGACAGCTCCCAAATCGGCCCCCAGACTGCTCAAAAAAGCAGCCCACATAGGGGACCCGGACACCGGCCCCTCAGGCATTGCCCAAATGCCCGTGTTATCAATCCGACGCTGCTTAGAGGAATGACCCAGCCCAGCCTCTTCCGGGCTCGGACGGGTGCGGGAGCCCGAGACTACTCTTAAGCGCCTCTGGTGCAGAAACAAGTCACGTGGTCACCTCCTGGCGTGTTGGCCGTAGGGCGATGGGGTCCCCTGTGCAGGGCAAAGTGGTTCTCCTCTGGGAATAATGGGAGATGCAGGGCCGGCGCTAGGCATGGGCAGTGTGGGCAGCTGCCCAGGGCCTCGCGCTCAGGGGGCCTCGCGCCCTTGTGAAAGGTCACACTTCCACAGCCCACCACAGGGCCCCCTGCCTCACCTGATTACCTTACGAGTGGGGGAAAGTACAACCAGAATGGGGGACGGCACAACAGCTGGGCCAGCAATTATGTTGGCTCACAATGTCAGGGGCAGGGCAGCGCCTCGGTTAAGTACCGGCCATTATCGGCGCTGTTTGTGCATTTTGTATCTAGGCAACAGAAGGCCCCTTTGGTTCCAGCACAAGCCGGACACAGGTAAAAGGAGGTGGGTGAGGGGAGGAGGGAGCAGCCAGATCAACTGGCTTTTATTAACCTTCGAATCTTGATAGGGCAGTGTCTCTCATCTTCATTGAATACAGCTAAAGTTTGGTAATAATAATGCCTGTGACATACAGTGATCGATGCATTCTTCCTAGCTCGATAAATTAAAAGCAATTAATTAATTTATGCAGAAACACTATCTGACTCATACTGATCTGACACAGGGGGGCAGTATTACATACAAATCATAAAAATATTTACCGTTCTCGTTGCCATCTAAGCTAGGTACAGCTACCACTTTATTTTCTGCCCACTATTGAAGAACACTCCTTCAACTGAGGTTTTTTTGTTGGTGTTTTTTTGTGTACTCTGATGAGCTCTCAACAGTGTCTTGGGAAGTGCCTTGTTACTGTTTGAAGGCCCATGGGAGGGGGCCCCCCTCCCAAGGCCTTCAAGCACTGGATCTAGCTGCAAGGTCATAGTGTGGGGGCCCCCTTCCCTGGGCCTTGTAGCCTTCAGTGTCTGTTTCAGAAAGCGCAGCAGGAGTGTAAGTTTTAAGCAGGACTCATTCATATATTGGTGATACATTCAGCAAGTCAGTGAAGGTGGCAATGTATGCCTCTATTGAGCCTGTCCTGGACTACAATATGGTTATCATCTTTGTCATGGCAGTGGGCACCGTAGCCATCGGTGGCTATTGGGCAGGACGCAGAGACGTGAAAAACTAAGTGAAGCAAAATCAGTTGCCGTGGAAACAACGTTCATAAGTTACTAGTAGAACGTAACAGCACCTTGCCATTTAAGTATAGTGGACCTTTTAAAACAGTGCTCTACACTTTAAATTTTGAACTGGGGCTTGCTTTAACATCCTTGGCTACCATGCTCATTCTCCGCCCACAACAGTTTTCAGCTGTGCCAGAGGTTAATACCTAACTTTTCAGCATTATTATATGTATCTTTTGGTGACAAACATCCCCGTGATTCAAATACGTGTTCAGTAATATCCAAATTGATCTTTAGTGCTTCAACATCAACCATATAGTTTTAGAATGTAAATATTTTATTTTTTACTAGATAGTTCGAACACCTTACGTCCCAGGTCTGATGCCTTGGAGATAAGTATGCATCTGGATGCTCTCCCATGATTGTGTTGTTTTAGAGCTGGAATTTCGTTGACACAGGCCAAATATACAATGAAGTGTCTCAGTTAAATTTAGTGATCTTTGAATCCCTGGAACTGACCAGGGTAGTACTGTCTTCTTGACTCCACATGTTTTCATGTAAAAACACACCACTGTGACTGGGTTTGCATATTATGGGTTATAAAAACAAGCATTGGCATAGCCAATAGGTCTTGCTTTTGGGACCTTCTAAGTATTTAGTTATGCAGCACAATATCTTTGGTGCAACCACATCAAATGTTGCATGGCTAAACACTTATAAGGTCCCAAAGGCGAGACCTATTGGCTATGCCAATGCTTGGTGTGGTTGTGTGTTTGTGTGGTTGTGTGTGTGTGTGTGCTTGTGTGTGTGTGGTTGTGTGTGTGTGTGGTTGTGTGTGTGTGTGGTTGTGTGTGGTTGTGTGTGTGGTTGTGTGTGTGTGTGGTTGTGTGTGGTTGTGGGTGTGTGTGTGTGTGTGTGTGGTTGTGTGTGTGTGTGGTTGTGTGTGTGATTGTGGGTGTGTGTGGTTGTGTGTGTGGTTGTGGTTGTGTGTGTGGTTGTGGGTGGGTGTGTGTGTGTGAGTGTGTGGTTGTGGGTGTGTGGTTGTGGGTGTGGTTGTGGGTGTGTGTGTGGTTGTGGTTGTGTGTGATTGTGTGGGGTTGTGTGTGTGGTTGTGTGTGGTTGTGTGTGTGTGTGGTTGTGTGTGTGGTTGTGTGTGTGGTTGTGTGTGGTTGTGTGTGTGGTTGTGTGTGTGTGGTTGTGTGTGTGTGGTTGTGTGTGTGTGGTTGTGTGTGTGTGTGTGCGTGTGTGTGTGGTTGTGTGTGATTGTGTGTGTGGTTGTGTGTGGTTGTGTGTGGTTGTGTGTGGTTGTGTGTGTGGTTGTGTGTGTGTGGTTGTGTGTGTGTGGTTGTGTGTGTGGTTGTGTGTGTAGTTGTGTGTGTGTGGTTGTGTGTGTGTGTGTGTGGTTGTGTGGTTGTGTGTGGTTGTGTGGTTGTGTGTGTGGTTGTGTGTGGTTGTGTGTATGGTTGTGTGTGGTTGTGTGTGGTTGTGTGTGTGTGTGTGGTTGTGTGTGTGTGTGGTTGTGTGTGTGGTTGTGTGTGTGTGGTTGTGTGTGTGTGTGGTTGTGTGTGTGGTTGTGTGTGTGTGGTTGTGTGTGTGTGTTTGTGTGTGTGTGTGTGGTTGTGTGTGTGTGGTTGTGTGTGGTTGTGTGTGTGTGTGTGTGTGTGTGGTTGTGTGTGTGTGTGTGTGTGTGTGGTTGTGTGTGTGTGGTTGTGTGGTTGTGTGGTTGTGCGTTTGTGTGGTTGGGTGTGTGTGGTTGTTTGATTGCAATATTTCCTTTTAGCTGGATATTTGCTCACCTGTTTTCCATCCCCTCTACTTTTTGTCCATGTTACTGATATCCACATTAGTTAGCTTCAGTGATGCCAAATAAGATCAATAGTACTGTGATTTTACTTTCTGTGATGTCACTTCTTGTGATGCAATATTCAATTAGGGGGGCCTCACATCTTCCCTTTCGCCCGGGGCCTCAGAAGGCCTAGGACCGGCCCTGGGGAGATGTTTTATGTTTTGTAATAGAACGGTGGGTGTTGGAGAATGTAGAGAATGCGGGATAGAATGATTGGATGGTTGCCTGATAATGAAGTTCCAGTTTAGGCAGCTCAAAGTGAGAGGCTGGGAGAAGGGAAGACGTGATGTGCTGTATATTACCGAATACATTGTGGAAACTACATTCAGGGCTTCTGGGTTATTCTATACCCGCATCACACACAACCTTTCCTAAAAGGCAAGCACTGTTTTCCAGTGTAAGTACACATCTTCTATCCAATAAACACTTGGGTACGAAGCCCTAAGTATTGCTTTTTATAGCTCTTTTTAATTTTATTATAAGGCGACATTGCACAGTCAAGCCAGACATAAAAATGTACCATTTGTGAATCAGGCCCTCGGTGATCCCGTGGTGCACACAAGGCTGCACTCTTGACTAGCAAAAAATGTAATCGTGTGCTAAATTATTCCACCAACCCTTTCTTTCCACTCTAGATAATACAACGACTTCCTAAGCTTTGCAAACGGATTGACGGGTCCGAGTAGAAATGACCCCTGCTCCTAAAATGTCCTGGACAGAACATTTGTCGACCTCGTTGGTGAAAATAACGAGGCAGGGGGAGGACTCCGGTTATAAATATTATCTCAAGTGAGAAGACGCTGCTGGTTCCATAGCCCTAATGCAACAGCTCCGAGCGAACCCTGAAGATTGGCGTCCTGAGTGTGAGCCCAGCTCGCCCATATCAAAAGCAAAGCGGCTCTGTTCATCGGAATCTTCTAAAAAATACTACAAATAGTTTTGAGAAACAAGGTTATTCTACTGTGTTCCAACTTATATGTTCTCGCACATTAAATGTCAGCAAGTAAAATGGTTGGCAATGCTGCCACCTTGTGACACGTATGAGAAAAACAAGTGAAACAATTTAATTGGGTAGGAGCTATTTATTGGGTCGCCGTTAATGGAGTCGGTTGCAGATCTGTCGTTTACAGTGGTTCGAATTATATTGAATATGCAAGGTACTCGTTGAGCCGTGCGCAATTATAAATTTCTTCCTAGTTCAAATAAATTCCCACAGCATCTATAATTAAATCACAAAGAGTCCAAGGAGCACAAAGACGGGACAAAGGCACTGCTAAAGAGCCAGAGCTGATGATGTCTTGCACAGGGACAAGAAAACAAATGCGGTTTCTTTTTCGAGTTTTGTTCCCTAAAAGGCTAACACATCGCAACTTAAAAAAAAGTATACTTTTGTGAAGTGCCGTGAAACTATGAAGGTGCAGAGGTATCTTTCCCTACACCACCTCCTAAGTAAAGGATTTTTTTTACTGTAGAAATTAAACATTTATTCCAACAAGTGTGTAAATGGAGTGGATTATCATTGGGAATGGAAATGAACTCGGTGGGCGTTTATCACTATCTCCAAAGGAACCACATTGGCAACACAAACGTTTCCAACCAAATCCTAATATTACAATATGAGACTTTCTACACTCAAAGGTGCAATTTACATTAATAAAAAATATACAGTAGCAATTATAATAATTAATGCACTTTTTACACAACCTAGGTGATATTTAGGTGCATAAACACATTTCTGCATCAAGCCTGGCCTTTATAATTACATTAAAGCACAATTATTACTATTTGATCAAAATAGGTACATTAGAACATTTAAAAGTGAACTTTCGAACAATGTAACAAAAACATTACATTCAATATCTACAATCAAAACATGAGCATGAAATTCCGCCTCCCCATCACCCCGTGCCTTCTTGCTCCAAACTAATCCTCTTGAGATCCAGATGAAATAATAATGCAATGTGTAATCAAATGCAGATTGCAAGTTATGTTAATGCATGCACTAGTGAGTTCTCAATTTGATCGGTGACAACTGGTCCTGCCACGGAAAGACAGCTACCCGAGTCGTATATCTAGACTACACCATAAGTGATATCCCCTAATCATAAAAGAGGGACTGTCTGCCATCAGAGTCCCTGGCGAATTTGGGTTAACACCGTAGCTGTTCTGCAAGCGGCGGAGCATCAGTATGTAATTTGGTTGAGGCCTGCGGTCTGACGCATCAGAATAGCACATGTCCTACGAGGAGCCATACATTTTATATAGACACACCAAATTCGGGTGTGTTCAAGGTAATTACATTACAGCACTGAATTAAGCATTACAGGACACACCATCTGGAAGAATCCAACCCCTTCCAGGAGGCGAGTTGTCCCCCCCCCCCCCACCTTCCCTTGCTTCAAACAACTGTGTTCTTCATGCCCCTCAAATCAAACCACTGACAGAGTGCTTTGGTGCCAAAAAAGTCGCAGTTTATTCAACAGAGCACGTTTATACATTTGCAAAATCATTGTTCTCCTATTGATCTCTTAATCTGCCTTGAATATACTTCCTTATCTTTGCAATTATTTTTGATGCTGCGTGGACCCAGCCTCCTCAAGTTCCGGGGATGGGAGGAGCCACCTGTCTGGGCCTCTGTTTCCTGGGTCAAGGCTTCAACTTGCTACCAATTTGGGACCTGCCTGGGCTGCAAGTGCCGTCCCGCTTGCCCTGATCTTTTGTGGGCCCTCCCTTCACACCGAGGTCCCTGCCGTGTGGCATCCCAAGGACTTTGCTTGAGCATATACTCTATCTATCTATCATGAGGCTGAGTCCTTCCATTTTGATCCCTCGGTACCCCAGCCTTGAGGCATCCCAAGGGTCCTGAGGGAGAATCACTTCTACTCTTTCCATGGCGGTAGGCCGCCCTCAGCTCCCTCAGTGCCCCTGCCGTGAGGCATCCCAAGGACACTGTGTGAGCCTTCCCTCTACCTTTTAGTAATTCTCTTTTTCTTTCTACCTTTCTTGTTTTCCTTGCGCCACGCTACCTAAGGTATCACTATCGGATGGAAGCTCCCCCCTTCCACCCAGGTCCTCCCGCTGTACCTCATTCCCTTGCAACTGTTTTTTCTCTGTAGGCCCCTGACCCTGGGTCCTGTTTACATCGGATGTCAGGGTGATTCCCCCCGCACCTGCTGAAACCTGCATGACGCACCCCCATTTACAATCATCTTTTTCAACCTTCCAGGATATTGTCCCTGATTTGTTATTGCCTTGGTTCTACCCTTCGGACCCTTGTCCCCGCCCTTCCTTTTTGCCTGTGCTCCCGTAGGGACAAAAATTGCTCTCTTTGCTACCAACGCCTTCCCTGGCTCCTGGCTGCCACCATGTGGGTCGTGAACCCCTCCATGTCATGGCAATCCCATCAGATTATCGGCCACACCTGCATATTCTCTCTGAATCCCTCATCGTATCTCAGCCATGCATTGCCCCAATACTGCTGCTGCGCCTTGTGCACTTTCTGCTCGTATACAAGTAGTCCTGCTGCGCTTTGGGGAAACTTCTCAGTGAAAACACATGCTAATGTTCTGAAAGCTTTCAGCCAATTCTCTCTTGATCTTTCTTCTCTGGGCTTGTGGCAGTCCCTTCCGTCACCGTCCTTTTTTGTCTTGCGCCGCTAAGTCTAAGCCTCCCTGGCACATTTTCAGCAGTGAGAAAATGTCTATGAACTCCTTCCTCCATATTCTTTCCTTCACTTTTAGTGGGATGAGATTGGGCAGCCATAACAGTTTCCGGGTTGTGGGGAAGTCATGTGGGGGTCACTCGGGGAAGATCGCAGATACTCGCTGGCTGGCTTCCCGTTCTGGACCAAGCCCTCCCCTGCCCCGCTCATGCCCCTACCCCCGGGGGCCGCTGTCCCCTCCTTGGTGGTCACCCTGGGACCTGCCTCCTCATTTTGTGGAGTCTGGCCTGCGTCCCCCTTTTCTTTGCCTGTGGCCCTTATCTGGCCCCCTCGGTCGGCCCTCTGGTCCGGCTTCTGGCTGCCCCCTTGCACATCCGTGCCCCACTGGAGGCTTCCTAGGAAGGGGGCTCCTGCTCCTGGCCATTGCCACCAGGGCATCCACACTGCCAGGTTTGCAGCCCCTGGACCCCATGATTCCCCTTCGAACTCCTGTCGCCCCCCTGGCTCAACCCTGTCAGCCATGGGGGTTGCATGGACCGTGGCCCCTGCATTGCCATTTTGGTCACTCCCATCTGTCCTGGTCCCTCCTCTGTCGGACCGTCCTGCCGCACTCTCACGAGCCGCGTTTTGCCGATTTGCGAGCAATGCTTACCCCTCTCCTTGCCGATTGCGCCAGATCACCCTCCTTGGCTGGCTACAGACCCCTCAGCATCCCCCCTACCCCCGGGTATCCTGGGTGGTGGTGCTGTCGGAGCTGCCCGTCATGGCTTCCTTCCATGTGCCCTGTCCTGGATTTGCTGGTCCATCCATGCGGCTCCTGTTACAGACCACTAATGCCCTGACATTCCCCAACCTTGCCTGCAAGTCGTTCCCACTCCGCCTCTTTGGATTCCTCTTATTGGCCTCACGCTGCTTCTGGTCCTCCCTGAAGCGCACAGGTAGCCTTGTGTTCTTCCCATTTTTCACCCGCTTGCTAGCCATCAAAACAAGCCTTTGTGCACTGGCGACTTCCTGGTGCCTTTCAATGGTTATTAGGAATCAACGAGAGAGAAAGGGCATGAGTAGGCACTCCTGTACCCCAAACAGAATTGTTATTAACAACAAAGGAGTGACTCCGTGCAAAAAAAAGGAAAGAAAAAAGTGCTACCTTAACTGAAGAGGAACTAGTTTGTTCACTCAGTACTGCAAATGTGGTCGTTACTCCCACAGTTACCCGTACAAGGTGTCCAATCTCTGTCCCCCTATTGATAACCACAGTGGTCCCTTACCGGAAGGTAACCAGCGGGTGCATAACTCACCTACACAAAACTTAAGAAGGAGACAAGACTCCTCTCTTTAAGAAGGACCCTCAATCACCACTAGTTGGTGACATGCTTCATCATCGGGTCCCCGCTAGGGTGACCGAATGTCACCCCAGCGTGCTACAACGCCTGGTTACAGCGGAGCAGGATGTGGTGAGTGTAACAGTGGCCAAATTAGGAGTGACTATAAGTGAGTGTGTTAGTGTAATTAAAAAATGCGAAGGTTGTAACCTTTACAAAAATCTTTAATGGCCAACCCGCATTATTAAAAACAAAGTGAACGGACTTCGCAAGGTTCTAAATTAGGAAACCGGAGTCCTATAAAGTATCAAAAATGGTCATCATGTTTCTGCTGTAATTTATTGCATTTTGTTCAGCATTCGTCAGGACCTAGCATAAAGTCCTCCGGTGCTGTGCGCGCGCTAAGGCGCACCCTCCCGTGAGGCTCTAAATGTGATTATTAAAATAGTGTGAAAATTCACACTGCAGTATCCAATGTTATCCACTGCTATTTGCAGGAATAATCGTTGAAACTGCGCAAGAGACGATGACACGCCCCTTCAGTGAGGACAGCGCGGGTCTGTTTCACGCGGTGACTTTTGCGGCACTCGCGGCTCCCCGCAAACCACCTACGTTCTTGGCTGCTGCCTCCCAAATAGCAGTGGATAACATTGGATACTGCAGTGTGAATTTTCACACTATTTTAATTTAGAACCTTGCGAAGTCCGTTCACTTTGTTTTTAATAATGCGGGTTGGCCATTATTAAAGATTTTTGTAAAGGTTACAACCTTCGCATTTTTTAATTACACTAACACACTCACTTATAGTCACTCCTAATTTGGGCACTGTTACACTCACCACATCCTGCTCCGCTGTAACCAGGCGTTGTAGCACGCTAGGGTGACATTCGGTCACCCTAGCGGGGACCCGATGATGAAGCATGTCACCAACTAGTGGTGAGTGAGGGTCCTTCTTAAAGAGAGGAGTCTTGTCTCCTTCTTAAGTTTTGTGTAGGTGAGTTATGCACCCGCTGGTTACCTTCCGGTAAGGGACCACGGTGGTTATCAATAGGGGGACAGAGATTGGACACCTTGTACGGGTAACTGTGGGAGTAATGACCACGTTTGCAGTACTGAGTGAACGAACTAGTTCCTCTTCAGTTAAGGTAACACTTTTTTCTTTCCTTTTTTTGCACTGAGTCACTCCTTTGTTGTTAATAACAGCCTTTCAATGGTTGACACCCAGACGCAGATTACGCCTAAAAAATGCTGCTTCTTTTTCTAACGGCCTGCTTTTTTGCTTTTTCAGTGACACTGGGAACCCCAGGGGTTTGCCTGCCCCTCCTGTATGCCATCTCCGTCCTTCTTTCAGGGTTCTGGCACTTGTTACCACAGCCTGGCAATCCTTGCTACACCTATACAGAAGTAACGGCCCAAGAGCTACTTGCGCCTTTTCCCGCTCTACTGCAGTGGCCGGCGACCTCCTGCTGTTCTCGAGCCTGGTTTCCCTTCAGCCGCCCTGGGAGCTTGGTCCGGTGCAGGCTCTGGCCCAATGATCCCGCCCTGATCTTGCCGCTGGGCGTGCCCCTCCTCAGCTGCTTTTACTTCCTTCTGTCTGCACCGCTGCCGATTGCACCTCTTGTCAGGGTGCCCAGCAGCAGATCAGCTCCCCCTCGCCGCACCACGAATCAGCTGAGCGGATGAGCGGGATTAAGAGAAAGCCCGTCATTGTAAAGCAATTGAGCCGAGGTCTTTTCCCAGAGAACAAAGCGTCTGGAACTGTGCTGTGTCTACTGCCCGTCCTTGATTCCAGGGCCTGGGGTCGGGCGGGGAGGTGTTTGTGCCTACTAGGGCATATGGCCCCCTATTTATCCCCCCCCCCTCGCCTCGTCAGTTCGCCCTCTGATTGGGAAGGAGGGTTAGCCATCGTCCTGGGTCGACCAATCCTGGACGCCCCCTTTCAAGCGGTCTATTTTAAACGTTCGTGGGAGGAGCTTCCTGCCTCCAGCCGGCATTTGGTCCCGGCCCCTAATGGGTCCGGCTTCGCCTCCCCCAACCCGGGTTACTTTTGAATGCATTATTCGTTAGAACTCTGCCAATATTAATTTCCAGCTGTTACATAGATGAACATATTTGCATATATACCAACATTTTTCAGAGAATAAAGACAGAGCTTTTCAAAAAAGGGTCAGCCATATTTATTTTCCCTACTGACTTGTTTTAAAGGGGGGGAAATTTCAGGGATGAGAAAGGTAAACAAAAGTCATTTTGGCTTTAAAAATCTTCTCCCGCATGAATCGGTCTGATGACTAGTATGGATTTAATGTACTGCCTTGTTGTCAATGTCCAGTGCCACTACAGGTATGTGATTTGCTATTTCCACGTCCCTAGTCCAAGGCAGACTCCAGAAAAGTGTACATATCTGGCTCCTGAGACTTTGCCCCAAACTTACCTGCACAGCTCATGTCACGTGAACTTACAGTAGAGATTGGTGAGCCAACAAATGAACAAAGAGCCGAGCCAAGGATCTGGCTTGGTTAGAAGAGCCCGTGCACAAGCCAACCACTAAACATAGTTACAATGTAATAAAATGTCTTCAAAATTAAAAAAGAGTATTCTTTCACTTTTGGTTGTGGATATTCTCGGCATGCCCAATTACTAGTGAAAAGAAGTCCAAAGTAAGCTTAACCCACATAATGGCACAGACGTGTAGATCCCAATCATTGTGTGGGCTAAGCTTGTTTCTTCTGGCAGTTGGACTTGTTCTAAGAGACAGTCCCACTCTGCTTTCATTACAGACTGCTGTATCTAAAGTCGAGAGCAGGTGTGTAGTTGAGGTAGCAAAAATGAATATCTTTTTCCGTACCTAAAGCACAAGTTCCCCAGAGTGCACAAAGAACAGCATAGAGCAAAAGGATATTAAAGATCATTGACATTACTTAGGCCTTGGCAGGTCCAGAAGTGCTGGGGAAGAGGCTGTCACATGGCAGGCTTGATCTCCCCAAACACTACCATCCTTTCGAAAGCATCATCTAGCAAGTAGTAAGGCATACATACCAACATAGCAGGCAAGAGGGAGGTTCTAAAAAAATACTCAGGAGAATGCATTTTCCCCACTCACTTAGATTGAAGCAGAGGCAGTCTGTCCGAATCACGTCTATTGGCATGAATGGTGACAGACAATCAGCATTTACATTTTAGCAATTTAATGACATAGCACAAACAAAAACAGAGTTTTAACTCTGACTTTTGTACAAGCTATGAAAAATGTCCAAAAACATAATTTGGCAATGTTGTCACACCCACTAAGCTCTCCCTCCAAGAATTAAGGGCAAAGCTCTCTGGCTCGGATAAATAAGTTCCGAGCTCAAGCTGCCTGGTTCCCGGCAGATCATGATTCGATAAACTGCATCAGTTTTCTGCATGCAGGAATCGGGAGGCGGGAGACTATTCTTGAAATCGGTAGCCTCCTGCCTGAATCGGGAGGGTTGTCATGTATAGCAATGAGAGAGTGGCTGTCGCTGAGAAGGGGCAGCATTAGAGGTAGGCAAGCCACCAAATTACCAGGGTGAGTGAGCTGAGCCAACAGTTTGGCTTGGGTTTAACCCCTTGGGCGCGATCGGGATTTCGCCAGGGTGCGGCAAAATCGCACGCTTGGGCAGATCAGACGGCCCCTGGCCGTCCGACGCACGCGCCCAACGCGGCGTCCGACGCATGCAAGGGGTTAAGAGACTGTGCACGAGCCAAAGCCTGAAAATGTTTCCATGTAGATCATGCAACAAACATCACTTAAAATACGATAAAGTCTCTTCAAAATTCTAAAATTCTATTACTCTATCATGTGGAAGCTTTAACACTAATATATTATGATATAATACTGCACTGAGAGGTACTTATTATCAGTGAACTATGAGACAAGTCAGTTCTTATGTGCGTAGTCTATATTCTTATGGATGGAAAAACAATCTATAAGCGTTTCCCAAACCTTGGGTCGTGACACGATTTTTGGTGGGTTGGGAAAGTACGAGCAATAAATAAAGATGCCTTTAAATTCTGTATTTATCTTGTCACATTTGCTGGTGCTTCAAAGACAGAGGTACAATTTAAGGCTATGTCTTCTGACAAATTGCTGGGTATTGTTTTAACGTGGGATTGCAGTTTACCTTTCTTTCTCTGACTGCAAAGGGAGAGCAGTTTTTATAGTGAATTTTTGACAATCTTGCTGAAGTACAGAAAGTGTGAATGGAAAAGGCTGCAGGATTTTTTTTTTTGCACCACAAAAAACTGGAAATACCTATACATGTACTGAATGTGTTTAGCAATTAAGAAAGCAAAAATTAAGCACTGGAAACAGAGAATTTAATAGGATCAAAACAATTCAAGACACTTTACCTGGTGATTCACCACTGATAAATATTCACATAAACATGATTTTCGCAGTCTTTTGTGTGCTGTATAGTTTATCTGTAAAATGATATGTCTGTGCAAAATGTGTGCCCATTTCAATGGAAATGTGTTTTTTGTAACAGACATGATGCTTCAGTTACATTTAAAAATTGCACCTCCTCACTTCCATTTAAGGCAGGTGGGCCACAAAGTTTTATTGTTCTAAAAAAAAAAAAAAAAACTGGGTCGTGGGTCCAAAAAACCTGGGAACCACTGGTCTATTAAATTAAACACAATTCATTTTTGAACAGCTCGAATTCTGAACATCAAGTATTTGAAGGTGCTTTTATATGCGGTAATGAAGAAAAAGGAGAATCGAGGTGATAAAATATTTGCCTGAGATCACCCAGTTTGGTTAAGAGAGGAAGCTGGGATTAATCCCTTGTTTTCTGGTTTCACTTCGTAGAAATTAGACACTAAATGGGTATTTATTTGACTCTCCTTTTTATGTCAATCTGTAAAGCTGAGCTTTCAACTCTATGTACGAGGGTAGAGCAAGGGAGGCAGGCAGATGCCACATGAAAGCGTGGCTGGTTTTGGACTCGAGGTGCCAGGAGGACCTCAAACTGAGCAAAAGCCAGGCATCTGTCTTGAGATTCTATTCTATGTGAATTCATAAATCGCATGGTGAAACGTAGGCATCCCAGTGCTGGACAGTAGGAGGGAAGTGGAGAATGGCGAGAGGTAAAGAAGAGGTGGGTGAGCCAATATATTATTAGGGAGAGCTGAGGCAAGGGTCTGGCTTAGCAGTAAGGACCTGTACACTACCAGATCCAAGAAAATGTTTTGCATGTAATTTGTGCAACAAACATGGCCTAGATTATTATTATAAATGGAGTAACATTATAGTCTATTTAATTAAACACAAGAACAGTATTTGTCTAGGATCACACACATTTGGTCAAGCTGGGAAGGCGGGATTGTTCCCAGGTTTTATGGTTTCACACTGTGGAAATACAGGATGTGAAAGTGTGGATGGCAGACAGAAGCCACATGGAAGCTCAGTTCGTTTTAGGCTTGAGGATGCAAGAGGACTTCGAGCTGAGCCAGACCTAAGCATCTGGATCTCGCCTTCCGTGGCTTACCCACGTGTGAGGTGAAGTGATTTGAATAGGCACTGGGAGAGGGGAAGGAATGGAAAGGGGGAAGTGACAGAAGGAGGTGAAGAGAAACGAAATTGTGCCCATATGAGTGCACACTGACAGCAGAACAATTGCAGAAGCACAGCAAGCTTTACTCACACTCAAGACAGCAGCTGTGCAAGTTTGCTTTAGTCACACAGACAGTATCAGGGTGAGAGCCATTCATACACAAAACATACTCTACTAGGATCAACAATGCAAGCTTCGCGCGATGTGGCTTGGCTGATAACATAGTGGCCACCGTAAGCCAGAGCTCCATATGAACCCGGCTTTTCCTTCATGCTCCTCCTGCTTCAGGGCTGTCCTTGATCATACAGGCGTGCCCCGATGCTTGGCAAAGTCTGGGGCCCACTGGAAAGCGGTTCAGACTTCAGCTGTCTGATCAGGGCCATGGCCCTCAGCAGGTACAGAAGCCTAAGAGGCGGCCAGCCAAATCAAGGTGCCACACAAGACCTACCAGCTAGAGACAACCCAGGGCTAGGGGCATGGAAAGTTGCACTGAGGCCCTAGTGCAAGCAACCTGAAGCACAATCTTTTATTGATGGCTACTTTGGTGCAAGGGATCCACCCGGATGGACTGGGTGAGAATCTGGCCCGGCCATTTGATGTCTGCTTTTGCCAGGATCACGTCACCTCCAAAGTGAGAGTGGCCTCAGAGCAGTGTCGTGGAGGCCTGCCTATAGAAGAAGTGTGATGTGTTTGGGAAGTCTAGGCACCTCTCAGTACCGGTGCCTCAGCCTGTATTCTGTGGCTATTGGACCCGGGCCTGGAGTGCAGCCCTGGAAATTGTAAACCTACTTGCTGGAAGTTCCTACAGCTACAGTGTGAACCCTGATGACTGAGGGCCTGGGGTGTAGTGGCCTGCGGCTGGCCATGACCTGAGGAACTTGACAGAGATTGCATGCGCCTGGGCATTGATAGCTCCCCTCGGAGACACAGACTTGGTTCTTCTCCACAATACATGTGGAATGTGCAGCACCTGAGTAGATTGGTGGGGTGTTGGTACTTTGAATGCCTGGCATGGATTCCTTCCTTGAACACTGTGAGGATTGGCAGCTTTGTCTGCAGCCCTGTGGTCCATATTCATGGTTGAGGAACACAAACATGGGTACTCCTGTTGTGCCTGGGCTCTGGCTCTGGGGAGCTCCTGTAAGGAACTTGGTTAAGGAGAGAGGAGAAAACCAGAGGAAATCAGAGGATGGATCAGTAACATTGCGTCTGGGTATTATTTCTCCCTCGGGAATACCCACGTCTTCAGTTTCTTCCTAAATTGCATTACATTCTCACTTTGCCTGATGTTGGACGGGAGCTCACTCCACCGTCGTGAGGTCAATGACCTAAAAGCTCTCCCTCCTGTCCTAGTTCTTAAAAATTTTGGGATGTTGACCAGATTTGCTGTTGACGGGCGCAGCTTTCTTGTAAGAGTATACCACATACATTTTCCCTGCAGTGGTCAAGGGCCCAGACCATGTGCTGCCTTAAAGAGAATACAGAGAGATTTAAAGTATATCCTCTGCTGAATCGGCCGCCAATGAAGATCTCTTAGAGCTAAGGATGCAGAAAGTCTGCAATGCCGATTTAAGGCAAGTTTTGCTGCTATTATTTGGATTATTTGCAACTTCAGTATCATGGAGTTCAGGGCTCCAAGACCCAAGGAGTTGCAATAGTCCAATCTGCTCAGAATAACATTCCTCACCACTTGTATTCTTGCAGAGACTGGTAGTAGCGGGACAATCTTTCGTAGAGCTCTAATCGAGGAGAAACAGGGGCGACTGTTTTGTTTACTTGTGAGTCCAATTGGAGATTGTTATCCATCAGCACCTCCAGATTGCGTACTGTTTTAGGAGTTAATTCGCTATCCGTAGGGGTAAGCCGGAAATCAGCAGGAAGGGGATGGGCTATTTGCTCGTAGTGTAAAAAACTACTTCTGTTTTGTCTCCGTTAAATTGGAGAAAGTTGTTTCTAAGCCAGTTTGTAGTGCTTTCCATGCACTGTTGAAATTTATCCATGGAATTTGTTTTAGCTCCTTCCAGCGAAAACATAAGCTGTATATCATCAGCATAGTTGACCAATTCCACTCCAAAGGATTTAATGATGGGGATAAGTGGGCGCAGGTAGATGTTGAATAAGATCGGACTAATGGCAGAGCCCTGTGGGACCACATGAGGACAGCTGTCGTTAATGATGTCAAAGGTTGTCTGCTCACTATCTGTGTCCTGTCCAATAGAAAGGATTGAAGCCATTTTAATGCTTAGCCTTTAACTCCAATATTACCGTGTCTTTCTAGCAAGATGCTATGGTTCACCGTATCAAATGCTGCTGACATGTCTAGCAGCACCAATACGACCGATTGTCCGTTGTTAGCTCGCATTCTCATGTCCATGAACATGGTCACTAGGGCTGTTTCTGTTCCGTGCTCAGGACGGAATCCGAATTGCAATTCATCCAATAAATGATTGGCCTCTAGGTAGTGGGACAGAGACTTACTCACTACTAGCTCAAGAATTTGTACTGGGTAGGGTAGTGAGGAGATCGGTCTATAGCTGGACATACCAGAAGGATCAAGTGTTGGTTTCTTGAGTAGCGGGGTTAGTATTGCCTGTTTCCAGCATTCTGGGACCTCTCCATCCTTTAGTGATTGGCAGCATATCTGAGGAAACCGGGGGGAAAGTTCCGCCTTAAATTCTTTCCACACCCTCTGAGGGAGGGGATCCATTGGTGACCCTGAGGAGACGTCAGCGCTGCATTATTAAACGCTTCCTCTAAAGGCAATTGGAAACACTCCAGAGTAGGCTGGTGGTTACGATCTAGGCTCCTGTTCTGTGTCTCCAGCACAGTTGGCCCCAGTAAATCATTCTCCGCCTGCAGAGGTGCATTATTATCACCGTCCATTCCAGTCTGATTGTTTGAATTAAGGCAGTCGATAATTTCATTAATCTTTTCAATAAAAATAAGTTGCCAAATCATCACATAGCTTTTGTGTGGCTACGATTTTATTCCTTACACAGGCGGACTTAGAAAGGACATTAAAAATAGTTCAAGCCTTATTCGATGCTTGCAAGATGGTATTTGCAAAGCATTCAACCTTTGATCTGGCAATTGCCTCCTTGTACTTATGCAGTTGAGTTTTAGAAGTGTTTTTGTCTATTTCAGCATATATCCGCCTCCAATTTCTTTCAGCCTATTTGCATTCCTTCCACTGTAGCCTCAAGTCCTCGCTGTACCAAGCTCCTTCTTGGACAGTCAGTCCTGGAATGCACTCAAGCTAGGCATATTGGTCACATGTTGAATTTCAGTGTGTTGGTGTCCCAGCTGCTCACCCTGGACCCACAGCTGACCCCCTTCGGACCGGCATCTCAGACTGATCTGTTGCTCTACACTGCTCGGGCTATAGTTACGGCTGGTATTTGGTTCCCTACTGGGCTTGGATTGTCTGCTGTTGTCCTGGTGACGAAATTCGATCTCTTACCTTCCTGTCATCCCCACATGTGGCAGGCAGCCAGAGTCACCACAATCTCCACAATGGTGAAGGATAAATCCATGTGAGGCACCCATCAGCTGAAAATAGACAAAATCTGCAAAAGGTGGTGCCTGTGGGTAGCGGGAGATAAGAGATGGTGAAGGTGATGGGCCCGTGGCTGAGGGAACTGTGCAGGCCACCTCCCCAGACACTACAGCTATACTTCTGACAATTGACAATACTAAAATCACATTGAAGACTCATATTGGGGAGGTTGGATTGAATGCGTTACTTTTGAATCTCGAAAATGTTGATAGGGTCATTGAGGCAGAGGGCAGGATTAGTAAGCTTAAGACTCGTGCGGGATTTTAAGACTGACGTGCACCGCCTTTCCATTTTGCATTATATACTCTTGGATACAGTGGAGGACAAAGAGAGAAGGTTCAGACGCATTAACATTCGCCTGGTGGGATTTCCTGGGTGGAGGAAGTGGAGGTGGGGTTCGGGGTTAGTTTGAGGGCTCTTGCTTGGTACAGTTTTTACAGTTTTTCACCAATGGATGTGTTCATGGGTCCCAGCTGAGGAACTCGCATCTTGTTATATCATTTACATCACTCACTGCAGATTGGTGGGGCCGCACACAGAGACCAATCATCCTTAGAATTCTAAATTATAATGAGACGTCATTCCCCAGGAGGCAAGGAAGGAAGGTCAGCTAATGTGTGACGCTTCACAAGTTATGATCTTTCCGTATTACACCAAGATAATCAAGTGGCAGCTTCATTCGTTTCATGGAGTGAAGCAACATTTGCTTGTACGCTGCTGGAATATCATTTACTTCATCCAGCCAAGCTGAAGGTTCCATGGCAATCCAAGGTTTTTTCTTTAAAATTACTGAATCGTTTTGGGATTGGGTGGCCAAGATAAATCAACTCAAATGACTGATGCCCCTAGCCCCAGAAGACCTACTGATGAAGACTCTGTACAGTCAAAACCTAAAGGACAGCGGAGAAGGCACTGATGCAATCTGAAAACTGGAGCTGTGGGAGCAGGGATGGGAGGGGGCAGAGTTCCGGCACCGAGACTAATCTGGAACCAGATGAAATGATGGCCAGTAGGGACTCATTGGAATCTGTATAATGGATCTCTAAGCCACTTTTATATGAGCCCTTCCCTGCTCTTACTGCTTTCATGGCAACGGCACACATCTTACCTTGTAGTCTGGGCCTCTTACTCGCTGTAGTTCCGATATCATTTACCATAGTAAACTACAGAAGCCGTCAACAGATGCCTCTAGTTTTGGAGGTATAGGGATGGTTCATGATTCCAAGTGGTTGACTATTTTCGTTTTGTTGTTCCCAGAATTGACATTTCACAAGAAATTTCGACTTCCATCCACATATAATACACATTGTTGATATTTAGTGACACTATACCGATGATACCAGGCAAGCACACGGTTTCTGCTTCCACCCGATTTCACGCTGTCTCCTGGAACATGAATACCTTTTGGACAAACTAAAATGGAGTGTCACCCGCAAGGCAGCTAAACGTTACGAGGCGGAGGCTCTCCTTCACCATAAGACACATTTTATGGGCACGAAGTATCCTTTCCTAAATAGGTATGGCTTTGATAGATCATTCCATGGCAGCTTTACTAGGGACTCCCCGAGGGTGTAGCCATTCTACTTCAGAGTAGATTGCCATTTACACAAACTTGGTAGGATACTCATGTCCATTACATAACAATTTCTGGGACATTGGGAGGTAGGCGAATATAGGTTATTAGTGTGTATGCCACACCTCAAATGTCTTCCTCTCTCCTACAAAGACTCAGTTATCCAATCTATCAACTCCCAGAGGTTCGACAGGAGGTGGGGGGAGGGACTTCAATGATGTTGCAGGCTGGGTAACGGGCAGACCTGGTCTCCTCAAGGGTATTCCCTGGGGCCCAACACCCTTGGCACACTTTATGGATGAGATGGGTTGATGTTGTGTGTAGGTTCTACCCCCATGACAACTGCTACACTTTTTACTCTTGTTCCCAGGACATTAATTCTAGGCCGGACTATATTGCGCTCCTCAAGTCTTATACAATGCAAATCATAAACTTACAAACCTCGGCCTGAGGACTCTCGGATCCTTTCCCAGTCAAACTGATGATGATGGGGTGTTGGGACATAGGTGGGGCTTGGCAATTGCCCGTCTGGTGGCTGATTAATCCAGAGTTCTGCAAGTTTCTCCTTACTGAGACAGATGGATACTTTGCTCAGAATGTTGGTTTGGTTGCTTCTCAGGTCACCCTCTGAGATCCCTTCAAGGAGCACTCACAAACAAAGAAGATACATCAGTTACCTAGTCAGTCGTAATAAACAGTGTTTGTCAGGAATCAATGATCTATCATTTACACTTGGAGATGGAATCTCCGTCTCGGTCAACCCCTCGATGTGGTGGTCCAGAGTAGTATCGTTCATCTAAAAACTAGAAATCCTCACCTTCTACTGAGGGAGGCAAGGTTGGCCTGGCTGTCCACACTGAGTTGTGTCTACCAGTGGGGTAACAAAACTTTCAAATTGCTCAGTGTTCATGCCATGGAAATCAACCCGGCATAACAACCTCATGATTCATACTGAACTGGCTCTGGTTGACCAACCGTATGATCCTTTAGCGTTTCTCACAGTGGACCTTGAGAAGGCCTTCAATTTGCCAGCTTGGAATTACCTGTCTGTGATGCTTTACAAAGTCAACTTTGGTACTCCCTATATGCACTATCTCCCTCTTCTTTACACTGATCCGATGGCTAGAGTTCGTATTGGTTCAGAACTCTCGGAGGGATTTCCCTTAGCGAAGGGGACACTGTAACCCCTTCTTTTCACACTAGATATTGATTCTAGCAGCCCTGCTGCATGTTAGAGGCGATGGAGTGGACAATAGGTGCCTCTGACAAAATGTCATTTTACAAGGACGATCTCTTTCATATTCCTGAGAGACCCTCAAGAATATCTCTGAGGGTCACTCATATCCAGCCATCCATATCTTTGGGGTCTTTACTGGCCTCACCATCAATGCTGCCAAGTTAGTAGTATTTCCAGTTCGTGCAGACATGGACAACTTGGTGTGAGCATCTTCATTGAAATTAGAGTCTGAAGGTTTAAAATATCTGATTTACGTAACCTTGGATGAGCACAGAGCTTTAGAGTCCTATCAGACCTCTAGGTTCCAAGGTGACCTCGGTTCTGGTTGCCTCCTCCCCTCTCTCTAATGGGCAGAGCTGCCGTATTTAAAATGGTGTGTGTCACTCCCATGGCTCTTTTTTCAACTGCAACATTATCCATTCAAGGTATCTCCCTCCTTTTTCAAACATATCACAGCCTTGGTTCAGAACTTATTGTGGAATGGCAAGGCACAGATAATTGTGATGAAAATTTTACAAATCGCCATTAGATGGTGGACTGAGGATGTCCAAATCCATTATAGAGTGGCACATCTCTCTGTGTTTGATCATTGGCTAAACTCTCTACAATCAAACCCTGCCTTTGCCACAGAGAGACGGGCAATGGGTGAAATCCACATTTTTCACTATCTTTATCTTTATGGTGGCCATATTCAACTGTCTGTTCCTCCTGTGATGTGGCGAGTCTTTAATCTGGGGAGTGGCTCTCCAGGATTTGGGGCGAACCGGAAGGCTTACTGGGGAGACTTAGTTGTAGGTGGGTACCTCTCTAGGAGAGACTGCTAGCCCCTTCATGATTTTCAGGGTTGGGATCTGAAAGGTGCCTCCACATTTGGGGATATGTTAGTGAGAACCCATATGGCCACCTTTGAACAGTTTTGATCTCTTCGTCCAATATGGTGAGCCAGGTGTCACTTGCCTCCTGACTGCCAGAGGTTCTTCTAGCGCAAAAAGAACAGATGATAGACGAAATGTTGAACCAATCTGGGATAAAGCCTTTTTTTTTTGCACGCCATGCCATTCCAGTTTAGACCCAGCCATATGCAAATCAGGCTTGACTCTTCTCCCCATAAGAACAGTCCAACCTGAACTGCCAGGCCAGGTCCTCACTGGACCAGAAATAAGCATCCTGGGATTCCAATGGGACGACTCCGCTTCTGTTGGCAATCTTCCATAGTGGGTCTCTTGAGCTTGAGGTTCAGCACCACATAGTCTCTTACCCATGTAATTTCGGCCCTCTGGTCGCCTGCCAGAGCCCCACCATAAAGCCTGTCATTATGCAGCCTTGAAAGTCTCTAGAGGAAAGAAATGATGCCAGATGGACGAGGTGGCTGTACAGAGCACATTAAAGTGTGTTTGCAATCTTGGCCTGGCTGGCCTCGCTACCCTGAAGAAGTCCTTGATAAATAAGGCAATGGTGTATATGAGGCAGGTCACAGAACAAAGCTTTTTGTAAACAAGGTAGCTCTTAGACAAGGTGTCCCACAAACTAGCTTCTCAGCCGCATGTCTTTGGTATTAAGGCTGTAAGTTAGAATGCCCTTTTTGGTGGCAAATCAGATGGAATTATCTTAAAGGAAGTCACATAAGTATTTCAAAATTTAACGAGGAAAGAACACCATAGAAAAAACAATTGTCATCTTCAGTTTATTGAGCTCTTTGGTGCAGTAATTTAGAGGATGTAGTTTTTGGTATCAGACCGTATGTCTGCATATTAGAGGCAGCCACCAAGAGTTTATTTTGTCTAGTAATACATACATTGTTTTTAAGACTAAGAGTTCCAGGCTGGGACTAATAGTCTGAGGACCAGCGGCTAGCAACACCCTGGACACCATGTAGCAATATGCTATTTCACTAAGTTTCAGACAGAGGGCTGGCATGTTGCTTACAGCAGCTATTGGTATAAACTCATATCTATAAAATGTCATACAAATCTGGATATGTATAAGTGAATAAGAAAAGAGTATGAGTAAATGTACCCCCCCCCCCCATAAACTGGGTTAAGTACAATTAGGATGCACATGTAAAAAGAAATATTGGAGCAAATTCATGTTCGCAGGTACTAAAGACAGAGTACATAGAACCCAGCATTTCTAAGATCTGGTCCTTCAGAGTTTCTCCCACTCTTTACAAACTAGTTTTTTTAATGAATACCGACAATATATTCAGAAAGATCGCCGTCTTGTCCTACAGTTAAATATGTTATTTTTCTGAGACGGTCTTGTACATTTCTACCAACCATTCATCAAGTGTTGGTAGTGAGGTCATGTGTCTTACAATACAAGTTTAGGTGTCGGTCATAGCAATTGTAACAGACGTCTAGAATGACGCCTGCAAAAATAGTTAATCAGTCATAATACATACATAGCAAGACTAGTTTATTCACGAAGGGTTGGGGCACCTCTAAATACTCAAGCTTAACATGCTCCTTATCATGGTGCAATATCTAGAGATAGTGTACATATCCTTCATAAATACTCTGCTATCACGTCCAGATTGTCCACACCTACACAAATTCAAATGATTCTAAGGACCAGCTGCTAGCAGTTTCTTAGGTTTTTAATACCAATCCTGAAGTGACAGGACCTTGGACCAGATTTGGACCACCAAATTCCCTGTGAGGAATTGGAGTATAGCCCCATGCAGCTGTGTCCGATCATCATGTGTTGTCCTTTGACGAGTATTTGCAGATGTGGCACAATCCCCCTATTGGCCTCACTATCTGCTCAAGGAACTGGGCCCGAGCTAACCTTACAGCCTTCCATGAAGATCTTAGGAATTCTCCTCCTATTCCAAAGGAAGATATGGAAGTCTACGAGCATGAAATTATGAACTGGCTGAGGATGGCCAGCAATGATCATGCTCCTTTCCGTAGAACAAAAGCAACTAGGGAACATGAGTTCAACAAATGGTTCTCGGACGACTTGAAAACTGCCAAACTCAACCTCCGGCAAGCAGAAAAGAAATGGCATTCACCAGACATGAAAATAGGGTTTAATCAACAACTCAGATATTACAAAAATCTCTTGCGGCAAACTAAAGTAAGCTTTTTCACAAGCAGACTCATGAATGCCCCAAAAATCTAAAGAGAAATTCAAGATTGTCTCCGACGTCTCCAACCAGACCGAGTTACGGTGCCGCGCCTTACCAACTCAAGATCTATGTGATTCTCTTAACATCTTCTTTGTGGACAAGATTAAAGCTATAAAGAACAGCATTCCTCCCTGCTTAATAATCCACCTGCGGGCGTGGTGGACAGTCAAAGGCTCACTTGCTTTCCCAATATAACTCATGAGGACCTAGACCTCCTTCTGACAAACGTAAAGTCAGGGTCACCAATTGACATCTGTCCCTCAAAGATCCTAAAAGCAGTATGTACCTGGTTTCCTGATGGTATATTGTTATTTCTAAATCAATCTATTAACTCGGGGGTGGTCCCCAGGTCCTTTAAAAAAGCAATAATTGCGCCAATTATAAAGAAAGTTGGTGCCGATCCCACAGACATGAAAAACGTCCGGCCTATTTCGCTCTTACCCTATTTTTCTAAACTACCTGAGGCCCATATAGCCGCAATCTATGTTCATTCATTGAAGAGTCAGGCTTTTTGGACCCCACACAAGCTGGAATCCGAGCTGCGCACTCTACAGAAGCAGTCATCATGTCTGTAGTCGATGACAGGTGTAAAGAGGTGGACAATGGCAACACCAAGTCTAGGTACTACTGGACCCGTCTGTAGCCTTTGACATGGACCGCCATACTGTTCTGACCGACTGGATAAGGGCCACAGGTTTTTGGGACTTAGCACTGAGCTGGCTTATTTCCTTTTTGAGGAAGGAATCCCAGTTAGTCAGGCTTACTCCTTTCTCTTCTACAGAGGTACAACTGAACTGTGTGGTTCTTCAAGTCTCTTCACTATCCCCCCACATTTTTAACATCTATATTCGCCCATTAGTAAACGCCCTCAAAAACAAAGAAATCGACATTTTTAACTATGTTGACGATATGCAACTGTTATTTACGATCAATGACAGCCCCTCGTCTAGACAGCTGTTTCAGGATACTATGCTGTTCATCCGAGAATGGATAAATAGCAATCATCTGAAGCTGAATCCCGATAAAACGGAGATAATTATCACTAACAGTAAAACAAACTATTGGTCCCCATCGTTTTGGCCTAACGTGGTGGGCTCCCCGCTGGCACCCAAAAAAGCTGTAAAGAGCTTGGGTGTAATCACTGATGAAGAACTACCCTTTAAACAGCAGGTAGGAGCCGTGACCTCAGCTAGTTTTTTCCAGCTACATCCTATAAAAAAGATAAAACAATTTCTCACTAAGGAGGCTCTGATACAGGTAATCATAGCTCTAGTGATGTCTAGAATAGATTACGCCAATTCAATTTACTTGGCTCTTCCAAAATCCTCCTGTACAGGCTCCAGTTAATAAAAAACCAGGCTGCTTGACTGATATACACCTTGTCCAGACATTGCCACATCTCCCGGGGGACAAGGACCTCATTTGGCTGCCTGTCGCGCAGAGATTAGTGTTTAAAGCGTGTTTCATGGTTTTAAGTCTATTTGAACTACCCTGCATTTGTGAAGCCCTGGATTACAAAATACTGCCCTACCAGAGAACTAAGATCAAGTCATTGGCATTTTATGGCTATTCCTCCTTGGAAAAAAAAAGGAACGGAGGGCGTGGGTTTGTCATTCTCTCCCCTTGAGTATGGAATATCCTGCCTTTGGACCTCAGGTCCATCTTGGACCTTCTTATATTTAGGAAACTCCTGAAAACATTGCTTTCCAGACAGTAATACAAGTAATTTTTTTTGGGGTTGAAGTCTGATTAACTACCCAGCGCCAAGAGACCATCTGATGTATGTGAGCTTTACAAATGGACATTAACCTAACATAACAGGAAGAGGCTGCATTTCATTCTTTCCTCCTGACACCCATACTCAGGTCTTCAGTTACTTCTTCCCCGTTGGTCTCTGTATATTCAACATGTAGGAGTTCCTGCTGTGTTTCACACAATTGTTCCATAAATAGTTTAGAGTACAGCTGGTGCACCAACAACTTAGGGAATCCTGCCATCACTCCCATATGCAGCTCCTACCGTTTCAAATACTGCAGAGTGGGAGACTCCTAATTATCCAAAGGCGGCGCACCCAATCTATCTCCAAGTCAGTGTTTTAACTGCATATATTTCCATTCTTGCCTAGGGAGTAGATGGAATTCATCTTTCAAAGTTTCAAAGGATTTGAAGTCTGCCTACATAAATACTAGCAGTATTCCATAAGGGTGCTTGAGTGAGTAGCTAAGCATCACTCCTCAATGATTTATGCGCACAAAGCTAGCCCTAACCATGGTTTGAACCATAAGTTCCTCATTAGTGAGGGCGGAGTTCTGTGAGTGTACAATAACGAGAGGCCCAGACTACTCAAAACAAGTTTCTTTTCAATAGAGACCATCAACAGGCTGTCCTTTGACTTTGGAGAACTATACACTCATTGTACCAGTGGAGAGTTGAATGTTAATGTTCAGGACAGGGTAGGCTCATACACCACGTTTCCTGTGAACCTTCAATCTGGAATGACTGCATGGTACCCCATGTGAAAGCATTGATGCCCTTGTCAATAGATCATAAGAATGTGGTCTTGACTACGCTGAAGTGAAGGACTACTACCATTTTGACTACCTGGACTCTACTCCATAATGATAGGTTCATTTGCGAACAGTTGGATATCCACATTGCTTTTGTCAATTCATTGTCTTCACTTATCTAGCACAGTTCTTCCCAAGCCCCCGGTTATAAATATCCCCAGGTATTACCTATTGGGACTTATAATTTGCTATGGTGACGTTTGTACGACACAAGATATAAGCATTGCCTTACTCATTTACCCAATTACTTTATAGCCAGACATCAGTGAAAAATCTGCAATGATCGACCAATGGCAGGGAGAAAGTTGTGCAGATCTGTGAGCATGAGCAAAGTATCATCTGTGCATAATAGAAATTTTGAAGGACCTTCTAGTATTTCTACCCCTATTATCAAAGCTGATGGGCATGTAGCTGCTGCCAGGTGTTCCAGGGCTAATAAAAATAGCAGAAGACCGCTGTGGCACCCCAACATGTCCTCCAGTGTATATGGGGAATAGGGACTAACACAAAACCTCCGCAGGTGACTTGTGCTTTTTAAAACCACTTGACTTTTACAATAAAATCATCAACTATACCTATTCTCTGGAAGGTATGAACCATATAGGTCCATTCAGTCCTGTCAAACGCCTTATCAGCATCAAGGGGGAGGGCACATTTATCATCCTGCGAGTCCTTAGAGAGCTAATATATAAGTGGGGTAAGGACTGCGGTCTGCACAAATTCCACCTTTGTAGGACGCATGAGGTCATGTACAACTCTTAAGCCATATGGCCACGAACCCCATTAGAATCTTAATGTCTGCTTTAAGAAGTGAAATCAACCAATAACTGCCACAGAACAATTTATCTCTCCCTTGTTTTGGGACCGTAACAATCAAGGCTCTTTTAGAGAGGGATGAAATAGTGCCCGACTGTTCCATCTCTTTATAGGCTGCATACTGTATATCTACTTGATCTTAAAATTCTGCCAGGAAGCCATCTTCCCATGGGCTTTGTTATAGGAAAGGTCAGGGATCACCTGCGGTATTTCATGGGTCTGGTTGGGTTGTTAAAAAATAATTTTTAACAGCCCAACCAGACCCATGAATAAAGGGATACCAGGGGTCTGATTGAGGTATTTTATATATACCCCCTTGTCTTCATTATCATAAGAGCTTCCCAACACTGTGGTTGAGCCCCCCCTGACCTGTAGGAGTCGGGGTGACCCGATGATGAAGCATGACACCATTAGGGTGTGTGAGGGTAACTAAAAACAATTAGTGTTGCCCCCCTTCCATACACACAGATATGGTTAGCATATTATACACGTCCCTAGCTAATTAGTGTTTAATCCCACCTTGCACACAGGTCCCCCTTCTTTTCCTATGTGCGCTACCTACATTGAACTATCTGTTCTTTCAATAGGTTGCTTTTGGAGTATTTTTTGTTGTAAAGGACGTGGACTCCATGAGCTAACGCAGTGGTCGCAGCCTTGGCTCTGGTGGAATGAGCACACAAACTCTCAGGAGGTTGCTTTTTGGCCAATGCCTAGCAGAATTTTGTGCAGGGCACTAGCCATCATTAGATGGTACATTTCTGCACGGCCTTTCCTTTCTTGGAACAGACATGCCAAACGAACAGTTGATCATCCACCCAGAACGCTCTACCATGATCAATGTAGAACAAGGACGCTCTTTTTGGCTCCAGAAAGTAAAGCCTTCTTCAGCAAGGTGAGGCAGGGCAAATAAATTAGGTAAGGTGATACTTTGCCCTACTTGGAAAAGAGTCATTAACTTCGGAAGGAAGGGAGCACCGCTTCTCAGAACCAGTTTGTGTGATTAGTATGTCATGTAAGAAGGGTGCCCAGAATGTGCTAGCAATTCGCTGACCCGCCAGGCCGATGTTATGGCCACCAGAAAATCAATGTTTATGGTAAGTAATCAGAGTGGACAGATGTGCGGTGGCTCGAAGGACGGACACATCAGAAATATTAAGACCAAATTGAGGTCTATTTGAGCATACTGAATGGTCTTGGAGGAAACCGGTGTTGTAGTCCCTTGAGGAAACGAGTCACAAAAGGTGACAAAGTAGATTAGTCTGTCAACCGCAAGCAAGCTGATATGGCCGAAAAGTAACCTTTAACAGTGCACAGAGGAGAGCCCTGCAGGTCCCGAAAAAGAACAAACAATAAAACTTAGGATAAGGGGGCAAAAAGAGGGTCAAGGGTCTTGAATGCACACCTGGGGTGGCAAAGTGAGCTAAAGAATGATGATGGATTCAACCCAGATCTGTGACTGGGGGTGAGTGTTTGAAAAGCTTCAGCACTCCGTCCATCATCTCCTTGCATTTGCTTTGTTCACCCTAAGTTGGCAGGGTATGCCCAGACGTGGGTCCCTTGCTCACTTTGCCACTGGATTCAAGCTAGCCTGGCTGAAGAGGGCGGTTAGCCCGAAACCAGTCCGATAATGTTTGTTTCTGGACCAGGGAAGACATGGCTGGGCAGTTCGGGCTGGACTGTTCCCATGAGGCACAGGCTCAGGACTGATTTGCATATAGCTGTGTCTGAACTGGGGTGGCAAAGTGAGCTAAAGAATGATGATGGATTCGACCCAGATCTGTGAATGGGGGTTAGCGTTTGAAAAGTTTCAGCACTCCGTCCATCATCTCCTTATGTTTGCTTGGATGCACACCATGTCACAGATTTGTTCCAGTGGCAGGCAAATACGGTCTTGTTGCGGGACACCTGTGTACTAAACTAATGTGACAGACTTCAGGAGGAAGGTTGACAGCTGTCAACTGCCCAGTTTAATCTCCATGCATGAAAGTGGAGAGTTTGCAGGTTTGGGTGCAGAACCCTGCCCTGCTGCTGAGACATACGATCCTCTAAAAGGGGCAACCTGATTGGAGGACAGATACTCATGCTCAGGGGTTGCAGATACCAAACTGTCCGCACCCAATCTGGAGCCACAAGAATGACTTAGGCCTGGTCGTTCCTGATCTGCCTGAGAACACTGGACAGGAGTGATATTGGTGGAAAGGCATACACGAGGCCTGCGCTCCACTCAAGACGAAAAGTGTCTCCGAGTGAGAGGCCTTGGAAACTCGAGTGCGCAGAACTGCTGACATTGCGTGTTCCTTGCAGTGGCAAACAGATCAAACCAAGGTTCTCCCCAGTCTCAGTAGAGAGCTTGCACCACTTAAGGATGGAGATGCCATTTGTGATCCTCTAGGTATCGGCAGCGGAGTTCATCTGCTATGTTGTTCAGAGCGCTCACCAGATGTTGAACCACCAGGAAAATGCTCAGATGTTCTAGCAATGCTCAGTGACTCTGGGCCTCTTCAAAGGGGGTCCACGTCTTCACTTCGCCCTGTTTTTGCAGTTAACATATGGCAGTGGTAGTGTCTATGAACACATGAACTAGCCTGTCCTTGATCGATGGCTTTTAATGCCAATCGGATCGTTTGCAGCTCCAACACAATGATATGGACCTGGGACTCTGATAGACACCAGAGTCTTCTGATCTGTACCTCTCCCGGATGGCCACCCCAGTCCATGAGTGATGCATCTGCCACTACAGTAAGCTCTGGAAGGAGAAGGGACAGGGGTCTGCCGCTAACCCATTTGAGGTGCATCAGCCACCACTCCAGGTCTTTTGCAGTTCCCTCCAAGATCTAGACCATGTTGGAGTGATTCCCTTGAAGCTGTGCCTACTGGTACTTCAGGTCCCACTGCAGAACCCACATATGCCAATGGACATCTGTTACCTGCAGGATGCCATGAAATCCTGAGGTCCAACAGTCTAAGAGTCAGGCTCACTGAAATCCAGGATAGAGGGTGAAACACTGGAATCATAGCTTGAATAGCCTGGACTTGCTGCTCGGGAGGATAGGCCAGAAAATGCACTGTGTCAGGAACAGCTCTGATGAAAGGGAGCGTCTGAGAGCGAGTCGGTGTGACATTCATAGTCAACCACAGCAACTGCAAAAGGTCCACTTTAGCCTGGAGGTGGGAGACGTCTGCCTGGGGCGAATCTGCCTTAAACAGCCAATCTTGGAGGTTGGGAAGACTGGAACCTCTGACCTTCGCAGCTATGCTGCAACCATCACAATCACTGTGGTGAACACCCAAGCGATGCTGGTAAGATCAAAGGAGAGCACAGGGAACTAAAAGTGCTTGTGGCCCACTGTGAACTGCAGGCAAGGTCTATGGGCAGGCAGGACATAAATGTGGCAATAGGCGTCATGCTCTGCCATCCAGCCTCCCAGGTCAAGGGCAGACAGGACCTGAGCAAATGTGCTCATTGTGAAATTCTCCTTCATCAGGAAGACGTTGAGAAGGCACAGGTCTAGAATAGGATGAAGGCCTCCCTCCATTTTGGGCACCAGAAAGCAGCGGGAATATGAATTACAAACAGCTTCGATACCAGCACCCTCTTGATTGCTCCTTTGGCCAAAATAGCCAGTATTTCCTGATGGAGCAAAGCTAGATGGTCCTCCAGCAGTTGGTCATGAGAAGGTGGCATGAGCTGGGGGGAGTTTCCAAAAAGGGGATGCAGTAGCTCCTCTGGACTATTTGAAGAACCAACTTGTCAGATGTTATGAACTGCCAATGGGGCAGGTGATGGTGAATTCCTCCCTCCCACTGGGTGACCGTGCTGGTATGAGGGCAGAAGAAATCATCCTCTTACCAAAGGTGTCCAGCCTCTTGGATTCCATATCCAGTGGAGTGGTAGAGAACACACCTATGTTAACTTGGGAGGTGGAGGCTTGGACCACCAAACTCTCTGGTGTGTGTTGCTGGGTGAGGAAACGGAAGTCCCCAGGAGAAGGGTGATGGCGGTGAGCAATCGTCAGTTGCACTGAAGCCCTTGTACAGGGCTTGGACAAGGCCCGAAGCAGGACATCTGTGAGGGTTTCATTGAATAGGAGGAGAGATTCCATGGGGGCAACTCCGAGCTGAAGCAAGGCTGTCAACTGTCACAGAGGGAAGTGTAAGGTCCAGGACCTCAGCAACACTCTGCACCACCAATGCTATAGAGGCTCCCTCTTCTGTAGCCATGGTAGGAGGAGAGGCCAAGTCAGTGTCCAGTGCGGTGTCTATCTCACTGGCATCCACCAGTTCCTCATACCAGTTGTCCTCTGGTTCGACAGGAGGGTTGTTAAAAACATAAGGGTCCTCAGATCCCTATTGTCTTCATCTCCAGGCCTATCAAAAGAAAAAGGCACTAGCTCTGACTCAGAAGACATAGTACCAGACATCGCTGGAGTTGACGTCGGGGCACGCCAATCGGGCTCTGCATCAGAGTCGGCAAAGGCAATGAGCTTGGCGCTGTTGCAGGGCTTCGGTGGCTCCAGAAACAATGGCACTGGATCTGGCCTTTGTGGAAGATCACAGTATTCAGGTGGATTGGCTTTGAATTCATGGGGCCTGACTGGCGCAGAGGGTGACCCGCCGGCGGGAATCCAGTAGGGGCTCCTCAAGAACCCATGATGCCCGAAGGCATTCCAGAGGGGTTGGGCTGCTCAAATATGAGGTGGATAGCCTTATAGAACTCCTTGCATTGGGCGAGAGCTTTTATTTTTTTATTTATTTATCGATTTTATTCTTCGGAAAGTAGAGATCATGTTCATTTACAATACATTCCGCCCACATGACAAAGATACAATGAACATTCGAATTGTGAACTTAGGATTATATCTGCGTACGCTCCTCAAGAACTGTGTGCCACTTTAGACCAGGATTTGGTGTGCAGTAAACAAACTTTAACTAAACCCCCCCCCTGAAATCCCCCCCGTCACCCTCCAACACCCCCCCCACCTTTGCCGGCTCTATGCACCTCAGGTCCGATTATCTTAAGCGCCGTCTAGGGTCTCCATCTAGCTCCCCTCCTGACTGTGGGTCTCTGTCCCAGTGGTGTGCGTCCCATCCTGCGATACCTGTGTGGACTGCGAGGCCTGCCCCTCTATCTCCTGTATCATCACTCCCCACGCCATCAGTACCTCAGGTAGTTTGCCATCTCATCTGGTGGCGCGCATATGCCCCTCCTCCGCCAGTGCCCATTCTCTCTGGTCCGTTCTCCAGCTTGTTAGCTGTGGCCATTGCTGCGCCAGCTAGTGTATTGCTATCTGCCGCCTAGCTACTATAAGCCCCAGCACCATGAACCATCTACTCGTCTTTCGTTTAGGGTGCCGGGGAATTAGTCCGAGGAGACATGAGCTCGCCTCCATGTCAATCGTCCAGCCAGTTATTCTATACAGGTCCCCTAAGACCTCCGTCCAGTACGTCTGAATTATTGGGCAGGTCCATACCATATGTGGAAAGTCCGCCTGAAACTGGCAACATCTGGGACACGCTGGATCCCTAGAGCTATCGATGGTATGGAGCCGCCTGGGCGAGAGGTAGGCCATATTTACTATATTATACAGTATTTGTTTGAATCTGTTAGAGACCAATACCTTGCGAATGCTCTCATGGATTTTCTCCCAGTCCCGGAGCGTAAGTTCCTGCGGACACACCCGCTGCCACTGTTCTTCCACTTTTAAGGGTCCAAGTTTTTTATTCTCCCTCAGTGCCTTGTATAGATGGGTGACGAATTTCCACCCTCCCGCCATTGCTATTGTCGTAAACAGGATATGGGTGGGCTCTGGGGTCTCGGGGAATGAGGGCCATAGCGGCTGTGCAGTGCCGCAATCTTGACATACTGCAGAAATTGCCCGGGTCCCAAGTCAAAGGTGGTCACCGCCTCCTGATATGTAATGAACCTATTTTCCGGGTATAGGTCGGACACCATAAGGCATCCCCCGTCTTTCCATTTGTCAGTCGACATTACCCGTTCAATTTGAGCAAAGGGCGGTAGCAGCCATAGATCGGCCTCCGGGGCGAACAGCCATTCTCGGACAAGTCTCCTATGCACACGATTCCAGATCGTCGCTAATAGTCGAATTAGTGGAGAACACGACTCCCGAGACCTGCCGAGGAGTGCCACCAACTGCCATCCACCATACGTGCCCGCCAGTAGGGCCCTTTCCCAGGAAGGGTCGGTGTCCAGCCATGCTATATCATGCTGCAATTGTGATGCAAAATAGTAGAGTTCCAAGTCTGGAATTTCTAAACCACCTATGCCCCACTTGCTTATCATGACCTCCACTGACCCGGCACGGTTTCCCATTCCATAGCAACTGTATAAGTAGTGCGTCTATTTCCTTAAGTACCCGATGGGGAAGTTCAAAGAAGGACCCCTGCATCGTAAACAGGCATCTAGGCAAAACCACCATTTTTATCAAGGCAATCTTCCCACCAGTGAGAGCTTCAGTGTATTCCAGAAGGTAATAGAGCCCTGAAGGCCCCTAATAATCCGCCCCATTTTATGGAGATATAAGACAGCTCTGTCTCTGGCTATCCATATCCCGAGGTATCGGAGTGTATCTGGTACCCAGGGGAGCCCCATCTAGGGGGTCTGGGCATCCTCTCTCTCGCCTGGTGGCCCGATTGCGTATAGCTGTGATTTCAATTTATTAATGTGAAGTCCGGAGGCCCACACAAATTGCTCCAAAACCGCAAATAGCAGCGACATAGACTGGGTCGGTTGGCGCAAGTACACCAGAGCGTCGTCGGCATACAATGAGACAATATGTTCTATTCCCCCACTCAGATGCCCTGCCCCCGAAGTACCCCACGGTGATGACAAGCCAGTGGCTCCATTGCCAGGGCAAACAACAAGGGGGAGAGCGGGCACCCCTGTCGCGTCCCCCGTTCTATTGTGATTGTATCTGACATGTACCCACCTGTACGGACCCTTGCCAGCGGACGAGCATATAGTAATTTCACCCAATTCACGAAGCCCTCTCCCAACCCCATCTTTAGAAGTACCTCCCACAAGTATTCCCAACGGATCAAGTCGAACGCTTGTTTGAGGTCAAGGAATACTAGGGTGTGCTGCTGGGCCATCCCACCCATCGACTGCATAACGTGAGCGAGACAAGGGATGTTCCTCAACGCATTCCTGCCAGGTATAATACCGGACTGGTCATCGTGAACCAGCTGCCTGAGATTCGGAAGGAGCCTGCCAGCCAGCACATGGCTAAGAATTTTAAAATCCACGTTCAACATCGAGATTGGCCGATACGAACTGGGGAGTATGGGGTCCTTCCCTGGTTTGGGCATCATAACAATCAGAGCTTTGCGCATGGTGTCTGGGAGCAAGCCAATATCGCCTGCTTCTACTGTGAGTTCTAGGAGTTTAGGGATAAAGACTCCTCCATATTCTTTATAGAGCTCAGCCGCCAGGCCATTCATCCCAGGGGACTTTGCAATCTTCAAGAGGGCGATTGCCGCTCTAATCTCCTCACCTCTAAAGGGGGCCCCCAGAGATTCCTGACTCTCTGGGTCAAGACATGGTAGTTCCAGCTTGGCCAGTAGGTCTCCACCACCAGGGTCGCTGTGGGGGGCCTGGGTTCTGAGTATGTCTTTTGTAAATGGGTGGCGAATACCCTATTGATCTCATGCAGTGTATAGACTAATTGCCCCTGCTCCGTTTTGATCAATAAAATCGGGAGAGGTTGTCTCCATTCTAATCAGGCGTGCCAATAGGCATCCCGCTTTAGCCCCCTCTGTGTACCAGAAACGTCTACTCGTGGTTCTGCTGTATTTACCCAAAGAAACCCAGACATTCCCAATCTTCCGCCGTTGCTCCGCCCGCCTGGCCAGCCCTTCCTCAGCCGTGGGAAGCTCTCTTACTAGAACCGCCAAGCTCTCTTCTTGTTGGCGTAAATCCCGTTCCAGCACTCTTCTCACCCCCACCTCCGTGGACATACATACCCCCCGTAGCACCACCTTCATCGCGTCCCATTCAAGCGCCCTAGTGGCAGTCGTACCGCAATTCAGATCGAAATAGTCGTCTAACCCCTTCGCTATCGCATCTTTGTATGTCGGGTCCGTCAAGGCTTCAGTGTTTAGTCTCCACAGCGGCACTTTAGATCGTAGCCGGCCTAGGGTGTACGATATCATCAGAGGGGAGTGGTCCGACAAATAGCGTGCCAGATACTGCGTCTCCTCTACCCATATAAGTGCTCCTCTAGCGAACCCCCCAATAGGAAGTTGCAAACACTGGCCTCTCCATCTACGTTGGACATATTTAAGGCAGTCCCCCCACAGGTGTGTCTCCTGCAGAAAGGCTATACTTATCCTGTATCTTCTTAGATAGGTCGCCACCCTCACCCGTTTGACCATGTTATTAAGCCCCCTTACATGCCACGTTATGATTTTATATTTCTGATTATCGCCTACCATGAGTGTGGTATCTGGTGGTACGGTGGCCCATGTCTTTCGTAGGGAGGATCCCATCTGTAACAAAGTGAGACCCTGTATGCTGGAACCCCATAGACCAAGCATTGATATGACAGAGCCTAGTCCCGGCATGAAACTGTGAAACATTACAATATAAACTCCCAACGCCTCCACCCCCCCTCCCTCAGGAAGTAGCACTGCATTTTCACAACCCAACCGTGGTCTGAGGACCCAGTACTCCGCCCCTTCGCTGTCACCCTCCCTTTACCTCACCCCCCCCCCAACTCAAATCAACTAACACGTTCCAGTAAAAAAGAAAACAACTTTTGCACTAGAAAAGTAACCCTCCCACTCACAGATATATAGCCAAACTGTCTGGCACTGCGCGTGCCCGCCCAACCAATGGTCTAGTGAGGCCGCCCCAGCACACCACAGTCGGAGTGTCTAAGACTGTAGAGTGGCGGAATGGTGCCCTTCCCTCCCACAACTCCTCCGCCCCAATCCATTGTCCCTGGGGTTCGGGCCCCCTTAAGTAGGAGCTCATGGCCAAGTTCAGACCCATCCGGGCCAAGTCCCGTACTTACAGTTTCAGTGACCAAGTACCCCCGTATTTCAGTTCATTGGCTGGCCTGCCACGGTCTCATGACTCCTCATCTGCTGAGCTAGCGGCACCCCCCTGCTCAAACTGTGTCTCCTGCACCAGACACAATGGGGAAAACTGACTCTGCGTCGGGATCACCTCCCTGTCCATTAGTAGGGTGCCATCTGCTCCCTACCATGATGCGACCTCTGTCCAATATGTCCCGTTGTCTGAGTCGCTGTTCTCCAGTAGAGCGCTGCTGGTCCCGTTGCCGACCACTCCTTCGTTTCTGCTCCTGCCAGCCGTGGTTGTGGTCCTGCCCAGGCAGGCCCAACGAGTCCATCCATTCCGCCACCTCGTGCGGAGAAGTGGACCCTGTCCTCATACTGTACACGGAGTCGGGTTGGGAACATTAGGCTGTACTTGATATGTTGATCCCGCAGTTGTCGCTTGACACCTAGGAAGTCATTTCTGAGGTCTTGTACCTTTTTGGTGTAGTCAGGGTAGATGTGGATGGCCTGATTTTCGAACTTGGGTGGACCATTAGTGCAAATAAATTGGAGGATCGTGTCCCGGTCTCTGAAGTTAAACAAATGTGCGATCATCACTCTAGGTGGGGCTCCTGGTTTAGGTGGTGGTCCGAGGGTGCGGTGGGCCCTTTCTATTGCGAACATCTTTGAAAGCCTAAGGGTTGGGAGTGCAGAGCCAATCCATTCCTCCAGAAACAGGTCTGCCGCTGGTACCTCCAATTTCTCTGGAAAACCCAAAAAGCGGAGGTTGTTCCTCCTTGATTGCCCCTCCGCGTCCTCTGCCCTGTCTTCCAGCCGTGCTGTGTGTTCATGGAGCGCAGAAACTAGTCCACGCAATTTCTGGACTTCGGTCTGTAGCGTGCTCAGGTTCCCCTCTGTGGCGGTTACTCTGTCTGCCACTTTCCTTAAATCCAGGCGTAGATGGATGATGTCCATGGCCATCCCATCCATTTTTTACTCCAGTGCTGTTGGCGATTCCCTTATGGCCGCCAGAATGTCAGACGTGTCACGGGCCACTGAGCCGTGATGAGGCGTCTGCTCCTGGTCAGGTCTATTGCGGTCAGCAAAGTGCGGGCCCCGTACTGTGTACTGCATGATTTTGTTGGACTGGGCACCTCTAAGGGTTCTATCTCTCCCCATAGTGGGCGTGAAGGTTGTAGGGTAATCTCTGAGGTTGTCGTCCTCACTTGCCAAGGATGCCAGATGTGCACCCTGTCCCCCAAGATTTTCGCACCCTTGTCCTGTGTCGCCCTCGGGTCGGGACACTCAGTCTCAGAGGCTCCACCAGCTGCTTCCCCTCCCTTCCAGGCCTCACACCAGATCTTCAGGCCAGCTCTTTAGGTCCATGGCCGGTCAGTGCTTCCACCTCACCAGAAGGCAATTGTTCCCACCACCGCACACCTCCATAGGGCGCGCAGCCTGCTGTCACAGCCAATGGCACCACGCGGGTGGGGAGGGGGCAGACTCACCAACAGAACCAGGGTCCCCAGTCCCCCCAGCCAGCTGTCCGCCAGGCAATACCGTGGTCTCTTGATGTCTAGGGTAGCATCCCCAGCAGGCCTTACCAGTCAAATGTGGCCCAAATTGCACCACTGCCAAGCTCCAGTTCTGCAGACCAGAGGGGTTCCTAGTCACATGTGAGATCTCTGGCTCCGTATCGGTCTCCCCAGCAGTCCTGGTCAGCCTCCAGGGAGCCTTTACAATGGGGGACAAGCCGGGGCTGGGGCCGCGCCCCCCCCCCCCACCCCCTCCTGATGCGCTGCACTCCACTGGGTCTCCAGGGGGACAAGGCAACTGCCACTAGGCCGCGGTCCCGTTCCCCAAATGTCCGTGCCACAGCATCAAGTCCCCGCCTTCCCCAGCGCCAGGATTCACCACGCGCCACAGAGGGCCGGGAGGGCCAGGTACACACCTGTGCAGCCCCGGGCTCACTTAGAGCCGACACCCAGGCCGCCGGCGCCTCCTCAGTCCGGCGGTCCAACTCAGCCCTCAATCCCCCGGATCGGTCTCTGCCTTCCTCCGGCTGGGCAGCGCAGGGCGAGGCTCCGGAGGCGTTTCGGGCCCCGGCCCCCCCTCCTCTCCGCAATCCAGCACAGTTTTTCACGGCTTGCTGTCTCCTGGATTAGGCCGGGATCGCCATCTTATCAGGCAGAACCCCAGAGGGATACAGTTTGATTTCTTCATTCCTGGGTCCGCTTCACTCGCCCCGATCGGTATCCTCAGAGCCGGGGGGCATTCCGATCTCAGATGCCACAAAAGGGGGGCACCATTCCGCCAGGATTATGAAGGATTTTGTCCAGTGGAGCAGTAGCTGCTCCAACGCATGTGTAACCGGCCATGCTGTCAGGCCACTGCGTTGGGCGAGAGTTAATCCGGCTCTGGGATGGGAGGTGCAGGCTCCAAGGAAGAACAAGGCTTACAGCAATGTTATCTTTCCCATAACTCCACCGAGGACTTGAACTAGTGCTTCAAAGTCGAAGACCAATTCGATTTCTTGGACTTCTTATTCTTGTGGGTCTTACCCGACAACTTGGACGACAATCTCGGCAGAGGCTCAGTGAGCAGTCCCAGGAACCTCCTGAGCAACCAGGATCGAGAGCGTCATAGGGTCATCTGACATCTGGCAGTGAGGAGCATCAGGGAATGTTCCCACAGAGCCTACGGATTCATGGCGCGCAGTCCTCACCAGACCAAGTGTCCGTCTTTCACAGACGCCTGCCCTTGACAAGCACTAAAGGGTTTAAAGCCGGCTCGTTATTTAGGGGAAATCCCTTGAACACCAAGAGAAATATTTCTCAAAAATAGCTTCAACAAAAGTTGAAAAAAGTCTGCCAAACATGTATTGGGGGTAGCTCGCTCTGGATCTGCGATGACAGTCATAGAAAGATATTAAATGATGTGATCATGCTGGGGCCTATATAGACACCGTTGACATTACTTCTGGCACAGACGCGCTGACCCAAGGGACGCCACCTACCAGCACGCTGGTGTACTGCTCAAGAATGTCTGGATGAAATAGGTTTATGTTGAGCCACTTCTTTCCTCACATCTTTAGAGCGGGGCCTCCATATTCCTGAGCCTGGTCCAGGAGAGGTGAGGTCTAAGTCTCCGGGCTACCCGGGTGAATGATAATTTTTAACGTATTTCGCATCTATACATTGGCGATTAGCATTACATTGTCACACATTTTTCATATGGTGTTTTTTTTTTTCAGGTGTGAGACATTTCGGATTGACACGGAGAAAAAGTATATTCCGGTCATTTATATCCTTTGTTGGATTTATATTTTTTCACTTTTTCAGAATATACACATGCAGTAACATTAAAAATTATAGAACAGAGGCCCTGAAGAAAGCCTAGGGTATTGCCCTTAAGGCTGAAACATGTCGGCCCCTTTACAGTTATTTGTTTGAAACTGTCTTTTCTTGCAGAGGCCAATCTATATTAAAGTTTTTCTCTTGTCCTCTATCCTATTTTAATGCACCACTCCAATACACCTTTTTTGGTTTTGCACTGCACTGGTTCCCATCATACATAATCATCTACTTGGTCCAGGAGTGATTGTGGGTCGGAACCCAGCTCTGACCGTAGGTTGGTAGATGATAGTATTGATCACAACAAGACTTTGATGGGAATCCTACATTCGATTATTGGTTTCACCCACAATCACTATTTGGTCCTGTGTGTATCATGTAAATGCTTAAACTAATAGCAAGTTTGCCTTGGTAATTGAGAGACTCGATTGCTGTCATTGCCCTATAATTGAGGTCCCCCCCTTTTCCCTCATACTCTAGACCCCTAGGTTTTTCTGTAGTTAATAGTATTATTGGGGATTGTAGTGATAGAGCAAGCTTCGCATCGCGACTTGCTCGAGTCATGAACCTCGCCCCTGTGTAATCAATTAATAAATTTGTACGTCTTACTAATCTTTTATTTTTATATTCGAACGAAGTAGATGAAGCTTGCGTATGTGTATTTCTAATACAACTAATCCGTGTTCCTAAACATGGCCGCCGCTTGGTGAATTGCTTCTGCGCATGCGTCAGTCACACTCACGTGACCTGACGTAGTTATGAGTTTGGTGGGAAAGGGTGCGCATGCGTAATACACAGCTTTCGTGAATAACGTGGTGATGCTCTTGTGAGTGTGTATATGTTGCTAACATTTAAACTGCATAGTATATTTTTATAATGATAAGTTTAAAGTACAAAACCAATGATGTGTTTTTCATACCGTCACTTCTATGTTTTAATTTGTTTTCGCTTACTTTTCATGTATCCTCGACTTGGAGGGGTGCTGGGCTGGGGAGTCCATCTTGGAGGGTATTTCTGCGCAGAATCACTAGAGGCTGCCACGACATTGAACTCAGGCCAAAGAAGGTTGATGCCAGAGCCACCCTGGGAAAGTGTACCTTCACCCAGCAGAAGCATCATGATTATGTTCTATTGTATCGAAATGTATTCTGTTCATTGTATTCTGTGCGACTTTCTCATGGGAACCCCAATCTTGCTAGGCGGTACCCAGAGATGCAAAGTAGGCCTCCAAATAGTCTGTTCTGATTGGTGTGTTACCCAAACCCTACCTTAGGACCAATCCAAATTGAGGGATTCTGACACTTTGCAACATTGGGGGGTGGTACACCGTCCCAAAACAGTATATCTACCCTGGGTTCACCTAGGGAAATTGTCCGACTTGTCTGGTTTAGCTGACCTGTCACTGACCCAACGCACTCAATAGGTGACTGAAGATACAGAGCGCTGCGGAGCACTCTGTCCGAAATTGACCATAGACTAAGGTTTTACTGAACCTTAAAGTGCTGGCGGAGCACTTTGCTGGGAGTTCGCTGACCCCATCGGGGTCTTGATCGATAGCTGCAGAGAGGGTGGAGCGCAGGCGTTGCTTCCGAACTGCGGGTGCCAGTCCTGTCCTGAGGGTCCTGTCCTGAGGGTCCTGTCCTGATGGTCCTGTCCTGATGGTCCTGTCCTGATCCTAATCTGGTTTTCCTGTCCTGTCCTGGGTGTCCATTCTGCACCTGCTGTCCATTGAGGGGTATCCTTCCTTGAGGGTTTCCTGTCCTTAACTGACCCGTGGCCAGGGTTTGGTTTTTCACACCAGTCTAGGTAAATATTGCTCTGAATCTCCTGAAACTGCACCTTTCTATTTTTCTGTCTTTGCTTCAATAAAGACATACCTTTGCACGTGAATTAATTTTCCATGCTTTCTCCCGCAACCATTGAATCATAAAGTTATTTGCATTTATTTCATAACGTGTTCCTATGTTATCTTATTTGTTAGAAATTATATTTTGCATTGCAGTTTGTCATTTCCTGATATGATCTAGAACATCCTTACTTAAACTGTCTAAAGAACTTTTGTCTTAAAGCATAGCGTGTCTCTCTTCATAGACTCTCCTATAGTTATATAAATGTCCCGAACTCCTGTCTCATATTTTTGAGATAATTCTAGAATACTAGTCCTAATCAAAGCCTATCTCATCTTTAGTGATTCATCTTAAACGTTCTAATTCCCGATCCTTCATTTAGAATGTGTCCTGGTTCCATTAGTTTATAAATGGTTGCACTGACTTATTTGCTATTCAGCTATGTACTTTCTGTTATTCTGATTATCGATTGCTTAATTACTGTGAATTTGAGGATTTCTGAATTTTACTAAATTAGATAAAGATTTTAAAACTTCCAGTTGTCCGTGGTCATTTTACAAAGAGTATTGAATGTTATCTGTGGGGTTTGTATTTTGCTGCCTTTCCTTTTACAGCTAGCTCCCTGATCCGTTGTGGTCATAGGTACCCGCGTCGGTGGATGGTAAGTCGGGTACTCTGAAGAATAACGAAAGGAATTCACACAAATATCTGATAGCAGACCGTGAGGTCATCCGATCAATGTATATGGTGATTTGAAATATATGGGCCCGAAGCGGCGAAATTATTGGTCGGGTGACCCGCGCGCTCTATCAGTAATTTTCTGGTAGCAGAGTTATGGTTAGGGAATAGTTAAAGGTTAGGTAGGACTAGTTAAGCTAAGTCAAGTCGGTAGCTGCTAGTATATTGATGCTGCTACAAGAGCGGCCGTTTCAAGGAATTGATCACTCTCTTGAAATGTGTTGCTTTTAAATTTATGAATTGTTTAAAAAATTGTTAATTCTTGTTCTTATATTGTTATATGTATTAATCCATGCGTATGTAAAACATTTTGTTAAATGTTGTCGGAAATCCCCGGGGAATTTAAAAGCGAGTGGTGAATAGAATCCATTTGCTTGAGGTCGCAGGCTCAAGGAAAGTTAGGTGCAGGTTAGGTAGAACCGGAAGCACTAACTAGGGCTTTTTCTGAATACATGTGTGAATAAATGTTAGTAACGAGGTTCATTGGCAAAATTCCCATAGTGGCGTAACCTAATAAGGGTCACATCGGAAGAGTAGCAGGTTCATTGGAGCTTGGGTGAAAGCAAAGGGGTCCGCTGGGAAACCTTAGACTCGGATATATCCCGGAATGAGTGGATGGGTCTAGGGAAGTAACAGGTTCACTGATGCTAGAGTGAAGGGTAGGCGGAAGAGATCTACCCGTAGTGTGTGAAAAGTAAATGGAAGTAGTTTACTTGCAGTAATACAAATCTTTCCTGTCTAGACACTTGAGCACTGTGGCGAATGTGTATTCGTCGTAAAATAACCAAGTACTAAGCACTTTAGAAAGAAAGAAAGTTTCCGTTACCTTGTGAAGGGAGGGAGTCAGTCGCGAAGCGTCTCTGACGTCACTCCGTGCCGCGCTGGGATTGGTAGAAACAGCGGGCGGGTAGCGGGGCTGGAATTGTGAAGGAGGGGTGAGCGCCGGAGCGTGAGAACGGTCTCGCGAAAGGGCCGCGCACCCATTGGCCGAAAATATTTGAACTCGTGCACCCCATTGGTCGCACGGAATTACAAGACGCATTCTGATTGGAGGTAATTTTGTAAACAAAGTTAGGCGTAGGAATCGTATGTGGCACTCGTATACTCCAGAGACTAGACCCGATCCAAGAAACCTAGGGTTTGAAAGGGATCAGTGGAAGGCTAATAGATACGACATTATGTACGGAAGTAAGCGAAAATTGTCCCTTGTAAATAAGGTAAAGAATTACTTCAAAAAGGACAAGCCGATCAAAACTAGAGAGGGCATTGTTATTCCACCACCAAATACTCCTGCCTCTTTCATGATGTTCGGCAGAGGGTACAATACATGTGTGTGGTTAGAAAATTGGGCGAAATACACACAAGATGACGGAATAATGGCCTTTCCGTTAGAAGGTACCTTTAATGGCAGGATCCTATTCAATTTAAGAACGCGAATGAATGAATTACATCCCAGACCGAGACTAACGCAGTATGAGGCATTAGATGAATGGGAGATTGAGGCTTTCCAAAGAGAAAAGCCCCGAATGGACAAAGGGCTGACAAAGTATTACCCAAAACTGAAACAAGAAACCCGAGATAAAAAGATGAAAGAATGGAGACAGAGCATGATTGTTGAGGGACTGTTTCCCATGATGCCAGCAGAAGATCCTCCTGGGGGGGGGAAAAGGACAGAGAAATCCAAACACTGGGGGCCCCTCGGAGAATCAGATGACGAATTGTTAGATGACATATGCATGAGAAGTCCGCCTCCTTATAATGAGGGACACCGACCTTCGAGTGCAGGAGATATTCCCCGGAGACCCCTACAAAGGGAAGAGGTCAGGTCCGCAAGTGTAGGAGGGGATTATCTAATTCCTCCTTATACTGAGAATCTAGGACCCGTAGAAACCAGAAGTATTTACCCAAGGAGACCAATTGGTGGGGAAATGGGACATTCACGGGAAGGAGATTTTTGCTCTCGCCCCCCCTACGGAGGTGAGGTGAGGTCCTTAGGTTCAGGAATGCCGTTATTACAGCCCCGGGATGAGGAAGATCCGAGAATCCTAGGCACGGGAAGTTTGTTTCAGAAACCTAATTATGGCGGAGGGCCGAGTGAGACACATCCCACTGCCCCGAGTTATGCTCCTATTCTGACCCCGCAGGTGTTACATGACAAATCTTTGGACAGGTTATTAGAAGAGAAAGAGCGAGAAGCGCTAGGAAATCAGAGAGCTGAAATAATACGGAAAATGTCACAACTAAATGCAAGTCCTGAAGCCTTAACGATCCCAGTAACTATCGGACCGGTGGTTCCGTTGTACGGGGACCGTCAAGGAAGTCCGAAAACTCCAGTAATCACTCCTGTCATTGCACCGACCAGACCAGAACCATTAATTGTAGATGACCAGACAAGTGAGTGCGAGTCGGAGGTCTCGCTGCTAGATCTGCCCGTTAGAAATACAGGAAAAAGGATACAGAAAAGACATAATCTTTTTAACGCGAGGGAAATTCAGATGGAATCGACCTCAGGTACTAAGAGTGTCACCTTGGTGACTCCTGAAGAAATCGAAAGATGGAGTCAAGAATTTGAAAAACAAGCGTCCCCAACGAAACCTTTAGATCTCTACAAGCTGAGAATAGAGATAGAGGAATTGATGGCAGGAAACGTAGGATTAGACAGATTAAATACCTACTCCGAAGACGAAATGCTGTTTATCTGCAAGAGTCTCACCCGAAATACCCGAGTACTTCATGAAAAATTGACAGACACTGCTGCTAGCATGGGAATAGATATTTCAAGATCGAAACCGCTGCAAAAACCATATAGGGCAGATTTCTCAGACAAGGATTTGGAAAACTTGAATGTTTCAGGAAAGAAAGCACAGGTCAAGGAACTATTGACCGTATTGCAAAAATGGGGAGATGTGGAAAGGTGGAAAGCCTCAAGAAAAAGGATGAGGCCAGGTCTAGGCAGGCAACTCCCGAATTCGCTCTAAGAGAAGCTGAGAAACCAGAACAGTTATGCCCTATGCGCGAAGTACCAGGTGGAAAGTATGTGCACGTTCCATGGTCCAGACAGGATATTGTGTCCTTTACTAACGATTTCCCGAAATTGCGCGAAAAGCCAGTCGACTGGTACAGGCAGGTGGAAAGGTTCGTAAAGGTGCAAAAATGCCTGTGGAAAGACCTGGATGGGTTTTTCGATATAGTGGTCCCGGTAGATCTATGGACCGAGTGTAAAATAGCCATAGCTTGACCTAGTGAGGAATACCCGAGAGATGACAAAACAGGGGAACCATCGAAAGAAGTGATGAGAAAATATGAACAGGTAATACAGCATCTGAAACTAAAAGTGCCAGCAAAGGAAACTGATTGGACCAAGATAGATAGAACCACGCAGGAAAGAGACGAGACAGTGCACTCCTTTTATGAAAGGCTGTTGCAGGTGTTCAAAACATACAGTGGTATAGATAACATCGAGATGAAGGATATGACACATTTTATTTACAGGTTTGTAAATGGTTTAAGACCCGAAATTTGTCAATGGATAAAAGATAACAAAATCTGTTGGCATACTAAAAAGATGGATGAGGTCCTACGGTACGCAAAGTACTGTGAGGACGAGATGGCAGAAAAGAAAAAGGCTCTCAAGGAGAAGGTTATGTGGGCTCAAGTGAAGCTCGCAGAACAGAAAGAAAAACAATTGAATAAAATGGCCAAAACTACTCAGAATCCAGGTCCTGGGGGTGGGGGTGGAGGAAAGCCCCGGCCCAAAATGAGCAGGGAGGAGGCTAAGAAGAAATTTCCCTGCCACCAGTGCGGAGAAATTGGACACTGGCGAGACGAGTGTCCCTATTTGCAGGATGATAACTCCCAAACACCTGATTTAACTCCACAGACGCCACAGACGCAGAATGAAAGACCAAGAAAGACCCAACAACAGGTAAAAACGATTCAGTTGCCCCGAGCACCAAAGCAAGTGTTTAAGGTAAAATCCACACAGGGTGAGGACGTAGAAGTCTGGGGGAGCAATGAGAACAGAAATGCAGCAACTTCGCAGTATTTACTAAATGATACCTTCCTTTGTGATGACCAGTACTGACGGGGCCTGAGAGGGGAGGACGAGGAGTGCGTACTTGGCGCCTCCTTGCCGGTAGACCAGTCAGGGCCATACATTGAAGGAAAGGTTGACGGAAATGATGTCACTTTTCTGTTGGACACTGGCGCTACCCGTTCTACTGTAAGAACAGTGGACGTTCCAAACCTACCCCTCTCGGGAGAAGCAATCCAAGTAGTGGGGGTATCTAATCAATTGATTAGTACTCCTGTTACCGAGCCCATGGAGATCTCAATTGGAAACTTTAAAGAAATGCATAGATGTCGTTTGTGACACTAGTCCAGTGAACTTACTTGGACGTGATTTGCTGTGCAAAATGAACTGTACTATCTTTTGCACACCAAAGGGTATTGAAATTCAGACCCCAGATGAAGATGGCATTTATAAATTAATGTTAATCAGACCGACTCAGAAATTAAACGAATGACTATGCAGGATTTGCCCAAAGAACTCCAAGAAACAGTGAAGCCAGAGGTATGGGACTTTACTGGGAAAGATGTAGGATTAATGAAAAACGTAGACCCCATACAGATAGCAATAAAGGACAATGCAGTATACCCTAATACTAAACCCTACAGAATGAATGCAGAAGTAAGAGCAGGTGTTGCCCTGGAAATACAGAAATTGCTAGAAGGAAACATCATACAGGAAGTAATGAGTAGCCCATGCAACTCACCGATTATGGGCATCAAAAAGCCTAGTGGCAAGTACAGAGTAGTTCAGGACCTAAGAAAGGTAAACAAGATAGTGGTTCCCTGCTGCCCTATTGTCCCGAACCCAGCAGTGATTCTGTACCAGATTCCCTGGGATGCTGAGTGGTTCACTGTGATAGACCTATGTCATGCATTCTTTTCCATTCCCTTGCATCCAGACAGCAAATTTCTTTTCTCATTTGCTTTCAACAGTCACGTGTATGTCTGGAACAGGGTCCCCCAGGGGTACACAGAGAGCCCCTCTATCTTTAATCAGATCTTGAAAAAATGCTTGGAAACTTTGGTCTTACCTTGAAATTCTGTTTTGGTACAATACATTGACGACCTCTTGGTGGCATCCAAAAGTCATATAGATTGTGTGATTGACACCATTGCCCTACTGAATCACCTGAGTGAGAAGGGACATAAAGTGGCCCCTGAAAAATTACAGTTCTGTGCAAAATCAGTGAAATATCTGGGGCACCAGATAGAGAAAGGCATCAGGAAAGTAACATCAGAAAGAGTGAGAATAATTCAAAAGATGCAGTTACCCCGTACTCAGAAAGAAATCAGAATGTTCCTTGGGGTGATGGGATACTGCAGGCAATGGATTCTGGGATTTGCAGTCCTAGCTAGGCCTTTGATAAAAATGACCAAGAGAGGAACACCGGATATCGTAGAATGGGATGATGAAAGCTTAACAGCCTTCACAAAATTGCGAGATTGTCTGTGTACAGCCCCTGCGTTGGGAATGCCAGACTATTCCAAGGAATTTGCTCTGTTCTGTGACACTCGCGATAATTGCGCGTTGTCAGTCCTAACCCAGGAGCATGGCACCACCAGAAGGCCTGTGGCATACTTTTCTGCCACCCTGGATCCAGTGGCTGCTGGATTACCAGGATGTCTGAAAGCAGTAGCTGCTACTTGCACAAGTTTAGAGCAGAGTGAATCCATTGTCATGGGACATCCTGTAACTGTGTATGTTCCGCATGGAGTGGTGATTTTGCTAACTAGAACAAAAACTCAGTATCTCACCCCTAGTCGGCTGACTAAATACGAGAGGATTCTCGTGGGTGCTGCAAATATAACAATTGTCCGGTGCAACATTCTGAACCCCGCCACTCTGCTTCCCAACTCAATGGATATGGAAGATGGGGAGGAAGATGAGCATAACTGCATTGATTTAACAGAATTTTGCACAAAACCACGCCCAGACATTAAAGAAACACCTTTGCCTAAACATGACATGGAATTGTTTGTGGATGGTTCATGCCTAAGACATGAACAAGGAGGCCTGAGTGCTGCCTATGCGGTAGTCTCCTTAACCAAAATTGTAGAAGCAGGTTATTTATTTTAAGTAAAGTCTGCACAAGTAGCCGAATTGATCGCTATGATAAAAGCTTGCAAATTGGGGAAAAACGTACGCCTAACAGTGTATACTGACAGTCAGTACTGTTTTGGAGTTGTGCATGACTTTGGCCAATTATGGCTACAGAGGGAGTTCCTGACTTCATCAGGTACCCCTATTCGAAATGGAAAAGTTGTTCAAGACCTTTTAGAGGCAATCCAATTACCAAAGGAATTGGCAGTGGTCAAGTGTGTTGCCCATAAGAAGGACTTTGACCCTGTATCATTGGGAAATGATTTCGCTGATCGAGTGGCACAATTATGCGCCAGGGATCGATTGATCATAAATCCAAAATGGGGGGGGGGGCCCGGAACCAGCTGCCAACTTCGAGTGTTTGAAGAAGTGCCTACATGGGATGAAGTGAGAGAATGGCAGCAGGCGACACCCTGGCAAGAGGGCAAGAGAGAGAGAAGTGGAAGGAAGAAGGGTGTAGACCAAGACGTGAGGATGGTGTCATCTTGGGCCCAAATGGTATGCCTGTGTTACCCAGACACTTGCTTGGCACAATGGCGAGATTGATACATGAGGGATCACACATTGGTAGGGACGCCATGATTCTGGTATTCCAACAGACTTGGTACAGCAAAAAGTTCAGGAAAGTAGCAGAGTCCCCCTGCCAGAGGTGCCTGTCATGTCAACAGATGAATCCAGGCAAGAGAACAATGGTGGAACTAGGGAAAATCGGGAGGTCAGGGGGTCCCTTTGTGAGAATACAGGTTGATTTCATCACCATGCCACGTTGTGAGGGGAAACGTTATGTCCTTGTCATTGTCTGCCTATTTTCAAAGTGGGTGGACGCTTACCCTACTCCCCAAAGTGACGCACTGACAGTAGCCAAGTGTTTACTGAAAGAACTGATACCTAGATTCGGGGTTCCAGTCACTATTGAATCAGATAGAGGCCGACATTTTCAGAATGATGTGATCGACCAACTTTGTAAGGCATTTGGGATCTCGCAAAAACTCCACTGTGCATATCATCCAGAGGCTTCTGGAGTGGTGGAACAAATAAACGGGACTATCAAAACAAGACTAGCGAAATTGTGTGATGCATCTGGCATGACCTGGGTAAAGGCCCTGCCTCTGGTTCTGATGGGACTCCGAAGTATTCCAGATCGAAAGACAGGCCTGAGCCCCCATGAAATCCTGATGGGAAGAGTGATGAGACAAGCGTGGGTACCAGGAAGCAAACTGTTGAGTATTACTGATGATTTGGTGCTTGAATACTGCAAGAGATTAGGTGACCAAGTGCGTTATATCTCTCGCCAGATCGGAGAAGACGCCGTCGCCAATCCAACGACTCCTCTCCACAAACTGGTTCCAGGGAACTGGGTCAAAATCAAGAAGCATACTCGGTCGAGCTGCCTGGCACCAAGGTGGGGACAGAAGCGCCAAGTAATCCTGGTAACGACCACAGCAGTGAAGTGTGCAGGTGTTCCCCATTGGATCCACGCCAGCCACACCCAGAAGGTACTACCAGACAAGGAGCCTGGAGAAGAAGGCCGTCCAGCAGAGGGGCCTGCAGAAGCAAGACCAGAAGTAACTGACGACGTACAGCCCAGTACCAGTCAAGCTGAGGGGTCCGCAGACGTTGGTCCGGGGGTAGTTGATGACGAGCTACCAAGAGTCAAGCCTGCTGAGGGGTTCCCAGAAGATGGTCCAGAAGTAGCTGATGACGAGCTGCCAAGCATATGGCCAGATGAGTGGATACCCTTGATTGACCTCACCGAAGACCCAATCAGAACAAGAGAGCGAATTTGGGAAGGTAGAGAGTGGAATAGAGAGGAAAAGCAAGGCACAGGCGAAGAACCTCAGACTATTGAGATTCACATCAAAACTGAGGAAGGAGAAGGTCAGACAGGGACTGAGCAAATAATTGATACACCTCCCCAAACTCCAGAAGTCGAAAAACAGATTAGACCTAGTAAAGAGGTTCGAGCGGAAGAAAGTCAAGAGAACGAAGTGCTCGAACAGGATCAGGTAGAGTTAGAAGAACGTGTTCGGGAAACAGAAACAGAGACATTTGAAAAACAAACACAAAACTCTCCTGAACAAGGCCAGTTTAGTAACCAGGCAGAAGAAATAGATACGAGCCCTGGAACTAGTCAGATAGGAAGGGAAGAAAAGGAAGCAGAATTGCCACAAGCAAATGAAAATAAAAGGGCAATAAAAGAAAACGAAATCCCAGTACCAACTAAAAGACTTAAGAAAAGAAAGCACATTGAGCCTGGATTCATAAAGAAATTGAGACTGAGGATAAAAACGGTAGAAGAAAAACGTGCAGAAGAAAGGAGAAGTTCTCGCATAGCAGAGCAACCAGAAGACACTTCCAAAAGAAGGAGCGATCGAATAAAAAGACAAAACAAAAAGTACAAGTCTCCTGAATGGACGCTCGTTTTGGAAGAATTTGAGGATCTTGATATAACTGACGAAAGCGACGGAGAACCAGTCGCTGAGTACTCTGCCGAAGAAGAAGACGAGCCACCGTGAAATTGCTCAAAATAAACTACTGGTGCAAAGACACAAAGAGGGGTCGAGAAACTTCTTCTGAGCCAAAATGTCTGATTCAAACGTGAGTGGTAGACCTAGTCGCAGTTGTTGCAAAACATGCTGCAAGGTATGTGTATGTAGTATAATTATAGTGATATTAGTTTGGATAGGACTAACAGTTTTCATTCCTTTTGCGGTGAGCAAAAATACTAATATTGACCCTACTGAGATTGTAAATACTGACACTGAAGAACTGACAACACAAAGTGTAGCAAGACATGAGAGAGCACTCAAACAAACAAAACGAGACTTAGAAGCATCAGATGAGGAAGGACTACATTACCACGGAGTTAGAAACAAGACATTTAAATGTTTTCGCAAACTTGTTAATACACTATGTAGAGACTATGGAAATTGAAGATTGCTATGTCTGCATGAAGCAACCTACCTCTGTGGCTGAAAGCGTGACATACCATCACCTGCCCTTGACATACGGAATGTCCTGTAGCATTTTAGCAAGCTTATTTTACAAAAGAGGACCATTACAGTACTATTACTCTAACAATGACGTGATCTTTTCTGAACTTCCTATACGTGGGAACCTGAATCCTGTACATACCAAAAGTGACGTTACTCGCTATATGGGCGAATACTTCTTGACTATAGGCAATATAGACATAGGTGACGCACACAGAGATAACTTGACCTGTTCTTTGCGTGAGCAGGAAAAGATGTTCCTGAACATGGCAGAGAAAAGGAGAATAAAAATAAAAAGAAAGGCAGATGACGAAAAACAGAAAACGCCAAAATGGGCTGAGGACATGGAAGGCACCTCAAAGGGTGGGGCGGGACCTGCTCTGTTGCTGGATTTTGAAAGGAAAGGAAAGCTATGTCTTCACCGCGAGAAGACTAGCTATTATAATAACATTTTCATTGGTTCCAGTGAATGTGAACATAATTACAAGGTAATTGGAGGATGGGGTTTCAAAAATGGGTCAGAGCCTGTGTTTCCTGGAATTTATTATATATGTGGAGACAAGGCTCATTTCAAATTGCCGGATCACTGGTATGGAAGCTGCTATTTTGGCATTGTCTTCCCGAAAATATACCATGTGAATGAAGTTGCTGGAAGCAGTGAAAATACTAATGGCTTAGTGCGTAGTAAAAGAGAAAGCGTAGGTGAAATAATGGGTAGTATTTTCAGTGCACTGATACCTGGAGTGGGAGTGGTTCTGAACACTCACAGAATTTGCAAATTGTCCACTATAGTGGATGTGTTGTCTACGGACACAGCTCATGGATTTCTGCTGGTCAATACCAAAATGGTTGCGATCAGATCAATGGTTTTGCAGAACAGACTTGCTCTTGACCTCTTATTAGCAAAAGAGGGCGGAGTCTGTCGGATGTTGAAGGCGCAACATTGTTGCACTTATATTCCGGACAAAAGTGTGCAGCTCAAAAGATATGTGAAAAACATTACTAATTTGGAAAAGGAACTCAAACCACTCGAGGTTGACAGTGCCTGGAAGAGACTGGTAGATGGTCTCTCAAATGTAGGTCATTGGCTTGCTGGCTTAGGTAAAAGCTTATTGTTTAAGGTACTGATGCCAATTGGAATTATAGGTCTTATCCTATTTTTCATATTTGTCTGTTGCAAATGCCGTAAGCACACCAGAAAGCATCAAGTGAATGCCAGAGGAGTGAAACGAAGTGTGGATGAGCTTGAATTAGAAGAAATGAATAATCAGATATACAAAAAGGTGAAAAATTCTCACCCTACCAAAAATGAAAAAGAGAAGCTGGATCGCTTGCTGGAAGAGATAGAGTTGTATAAAGTGTGAGAAGTTGGCATCTGGTTCCATTATTTTGTGATGATAGTAAATATCATCAAAGAGGGGATTGATAGAGCAAGCTTCGCATCGCGACTTGCTCGAGTCATGAACCTCGCCCCTGTGTAATCAATTAATAAATTTGTACGTCTTACTAATCTTTTATTTTTATATTCGAACGAAGTAGATGAAGCTTGCGTATGTGTATTTCTAATACAACTAATCCGTGTTCCTAAACATGGCCGCCACTTGGTGAATTGCTTCTGCGCATGCGTCAGTCACACTCACGTGACCTGACGTAGTTATAAGTTTGGTGGGAAAGGGTGCGCATGCGTAATACACAGCTTTCGTGAATAACGTGGTGATGCTCTTGTGAGTGTGTATATGTTGCTAACATTTAAACTGCATAGTATATTTTTATAATGATAAGTTTAAAGTACAAAACCAATGATGTGTTTTTCATACCGTCACTTCTATGTTTTAATTTGTTTTCGCTTACTTTTCATGTATCCTCGACTTGGAGGGGTGCTGGGCTGGGGAGTCCATCTTGGAGGGTATTTCTGCGCAGAATCACTAGAGGCTGCCACGACATTGAACTCAGGCCAAAGAAGATTGATGCCAGAGCCACCCTGGGAAAGTGTACCGTCACCCAGCAGAAGCATCATGATTATGTTCTATTGTATCGAAATGTATTCTGTTCATTGTATTCTGTGCGACTTTCTCATGGGAACCCCAATCTTGCTAGGCGGTACCCAGAGATGCAAAGTAGGCCTCCAAATAGTCTGTTCTGATTGGTGTGTTACCCAAACCCTACCTTAGGACCAATCCAAATTGAGGGATTCTGACACTTTGCAACATTGGGGGGTGGTACACCATCCCAAAACAGTATATCTACCCTGGGTTCACCTAGGGAAATTGTCCGACTTGTCTGGTTTAGCTGACCTGTCACTGACCCAACGCACTCAATAGGTGACTGAAGATACAGAGCGCTGCGGAGCACTCTGTCCGAAATTGACCATAGACTAAGGTTTTACTGAACCTTAAAGTGCTGGCGGAGCACTTTGCTGGGAGTTCGCTGACCCAATCGGGGTCTTGATCGATAGCTGCAGAGAGGGTGGAGCGCAGGCGTTGCTTCCGAACTGCGGGTGCCGGTCCTGTCCTGAGGGTCCAGTCCTGAGGGTCCTGTCCTGACGGTCCTGTCCTGATCCTAATCTGGTTTTCCTGTCCTGTCCTGGGTGTCCATTCTGCACCTGCTGTCCATTGAGGGGTATCCTTCCTTGAGGGTTTCCTGTCCTTAACTGACCCGTGGCCAGGGTTTGGTTTTTCACACCAGTCTAGGTAAATATTGCTCTGAATCTCCTGAAACTGCACCTTTCTATTTTTCTGTCTTTGCTTCAATAAAGACATACCTTTGCACGTGAATTAATTTTCCATGCTTTCTCCCGCAACCATTGAATCATAAAGTTATTTGCATTTATTTCATAACGTGTTCCTATGTTATCTTATTTGTTAGAAATTATATTTTGCATTGCAGTTTGTCATTTCCTGATATGATCTAGAACATCCTTACTTAAACTGTCTAAAGAACTTTTGTCTTAAAGCATAGCGTGTCTCTCTTCATAGACTCTCCTATAGTTATATAAATGTCCCGAACTCCTGTCTCATATTTTTGAGATAATTCTAGAATACTAGTCCTAATCAAAGCCTATCTCATCTTTAGTGATTCATCTTAAACGTTCTAATTCCCGATCCTTCATTTAGAATGTGTCCTGGTTCCATTAGGTTGCACTGACTTATTTGCTATTCAGCTATGTACTTTCTGTTATTCTGATTATCGATTGCTTAATTACTGTGAATTTGATGATTTCTGAATTTTACTAAATTAGATAAAGATTTTAAAACTTCCAGTTGTCCGTGGTCATTTTACAAAGAGTATTGAATGTTATCTGTGGGGTCTGTATTTTGCTGCCTTTCCTTTTACAGCTAGCTCCCTGATCCATTGTGGTCATAGGTACCCGCGTCGGTTGATGGTAAGTCGGGTATTCTGAAGAATAACTAAAGGAATTCACACAAATATCTGATAGCAGACCGTGAGGTCATCCGATCAATGTATATGGTGATTTGAAATATATGGGCCCGAAGCCGGAAGTGGCGAAATTATTGGTCGGGTGACCCGCGCGCTCTATCAGTAGCCTAGGCTGGTCTATAAACTTCCCTCAGACCCTTTACACAGTATTGGTTTTCATAAAATAGTGTTTCCACAGAAACTAAATTTTTTAGAACAATCTAACAATATAACATTTTGGAATCAAATAAACCTCATTGTTCTTTGAAGGAGAAACAAACAAAGATACAACTGATATGGTTAGAATACAAGACAATAAAATGTCTTACTGCACCACAACAAATGTACAAGTGTTGTATCAAATATATAACATTACACACACATTTAGCACCTGCTGTCAATATTCTACAGGGCTTATTCACATACCTTAATATGGCACACAATTGGAAAAAAAACATGTGGGTCCAAATAGAACCAAGGAGCACTTGAAGTCTGTTTGCGCAGTAAGATCAGTGAAAGGAAAAAAAAACACCCTTTCATTTTATAAGTATCAAATGAACAACCTACGCTTAAAAAGCCTTTTTAATTTCCGATTCTTAAACAAATTGGAGCATACGGTAGCCCCGAGAGTAAAGGGGTCTCCTATTGGAGGTAACCGTCGTCGTGGCACTTGCCATGCGTGCGATTCAACCATCATAACTTCTGTTAAGCATCCATTGAATGACCTACACAATTAATTGGAATGACTAACTGTAGAACTAAGAAAATCATCTATCTGGCTGTATGTCCCTGCAATTTAAGTTACACAGAAGAGAGAAACACAGAAAAATGCGTACAAAATTTAGGGAACATAAAATCAGCTGTGAGAACAAAAAAAGATCATTGCTCCCTTTGTACAATATTGCTTGGACGATCATCATTGTGAAGATGAACTAAAGTAGCTCTTGACTGAGAAGATTACACAAAATATAAGAGGAGTTCATTTTCTTGTAAAGCGGAAAATGAGAGAGCTTAATGGCATTTTTGGATTTTCACATTATGCACTCACTGCATTGGACTGAATGAACAACTTCTCTGTGGGACTGTCTGCTCGGGTAATTCTGGACACGTTGGCTAGAGCACGTAGTTTCAATTCCTTCCCTCTTGCAGGTTTTTAACCCTTTCATAAGCCAGCAGACTACAATAACTCTAGTAATTGTTTTCTCTTCTTTTTTATAGATGTAAGTGTCTTAAGGCATGCTGCGTTAGCCAGAAATCCGTAACCAGTTCAAAATCTCTCTTAACAACTGTCATTTCAGTTAAACTCAACATGTTTTTTTTCACCAGCTGCCTCATGGATTCAGTCTTAATTAGTAACCAGGGTCTTCGCAGGCCATGAGTACTATTCCCCCATCCCTAAAAAATATAAAACACTTCTCTTTGTTGCAAGATGGCTTCAGCTTCAGGGTCAAACCCACTAACTTCCATTATGGTTTTAACTCCCTTGCTGCCTCACTGGATGCCTATCATCAACCCCTTTCAATAACAGTAAATGCTCAGGAAGAAAAGCCTTCTGTGAAGTACATTAAGTAACCAACATATACATAGCACCCTGCTGCCATTCATCTTGCTACATAGTATTCAAAGTTACACATTAGGCAAGTGCCCATTAAGAGACTCACTTGTGTTTTTGAAACTTACCAATAGTTCGTTCCTACCCATCGGCCATGGCCATCCAGTTCGATACACTATGCTACAGGGTGCATGTTTAGCTCCTTAAATACTTAACAGAAATGCTTATTTGATGCTTACAGGTGGCTGTAACAACTCCTCACATTTGCCTTCAAAATTATACAGGTGTGCTTCCCACCCTCATCACATCATGAAGCTAGTTCTGGAAACTGAAAATATTAACTTGGGGAGTCCACATATTGGGCGTGAGGATAAGTCATGAGCAGCAGAGTCGTGAGGTGCAATGTCAGTGAAAGCTAATTCATTATTTCTGGTATACCTGGATACAGTTTTAGCTGTCTGCAGAACTGATGTAGTAGGAAAAAAGAGAGGAGATTTCAATGTGGGTGTGCGCAATTCTACTTTTTACATTACGTTTTCACATTAGTGTGAGGGCAAAAAAGTGGTTTCTCTCTGCTATCACACTATGGAGCTTCTCTAACACAAAAGTTGGCACATGCACTTCCTAGAACAATAGAGGCAGCACACACACACACACACACACACACCTGAGAGACTAGTAGGCTCACACTACCTGAGCATTACAACACCCTTCAAAGATCAGCATTATCACACTGCTGACAGCACACTCGCACACCTCAGAGAATAGCTTTCTCACACTACAAACAGAACTCACAATCAATACCGGCTAGCATTTGCACACTAGTTTAAGCACCAATATCCATCCAAAAGTACCAGTCATAAACTACAGATAGCTCTCCCTGGCATTATTGATGATTGCCCGCACACTATTGGAAGCACCCACACCCCTCAGAGAATAGCGGTCATATAATGTTACAGACATTATTATACCCCTCTAAGACTGCAATTTCGCACTGTTCACAGCACTCCTACACTCAGAGTAGAACTCAACACAACTAGAAGCAGGGCCACACCCATCACAGACTGGTTGTCATCCTCCACTGGACTTTTACTCCCCTCAAAGACTAACTGTCACATACTACCATCAACACTTTCACACCTTTCACATAGTATCAGCCTCTCACTACTGACAACAGTCTCACACCTGTTAGAAATATAAGCAAATAAATACGGTCTGGTTTATAACTGAAAATGCCAGTTCAGCGATTGGTGAGTGTGTGTGTTTGGTATTATGAATGGACAAGTGGGTGAAAGGAATAAAGACACCCAGTGGATGAACAGATGCACAAGTCCAAAATAAGTGACCGAGTGAATAGCTGACGAGGGAGTGAGAGCATCAATTGATGGATTAGTGACTAGCTGGATCGACCAGGTACGTTCAGTAATACCAGGGGCTGGCAATGCTTATTATTACAAGCTGTGCCCCAAATCAACTGGCAAAAGGAAAAATGTGAAGTAAAGATTCTCAGGCTTGCTTATGTGATCACAAACATCCATTATTTTAAGACAGTTTAGGGGGTAAGGCACATGCTCCATGGATCAATATATGTTCTTAAAGTTGGAAAGTATAGCAGTGGTAAAGTAACTCGTGTGGTTAATGCCCATACTTGAGAGGCAAGTACTGCAAGCTACCTGCAAGTCAAACGTTTAGGTCCTTGTATATGGTGTTGTAGTGCCTATATTTGCATGGTTACCCCCATTTCATGATGGGATGGTATTGCTGAACCCTGAGGCACTCCTGTCCATGCCGCTGTAGATGTGTCCTTATACCCCAAATCATTGTAAACTTGGCAAGTCTCCAATTGCTATATTTATCTTTACAGAAAAGCCATACTAAATGGTGCGGAAAAATACACCAACTGCATGAGAAGATAAATGTCACCTGTGGACTGCAGCACTTATTGTTTTGACCACTAGAGTGACAAGGTAAACATAGCTTCAAGCCTACATGTCTAGACTGACTTCTGTAGGTTTTAAACTTGCAGGCAATCAATCTTTGACACAAAAGAAGCCTACTTTTAAATATTCAATAAGCCCCCCCCCCCCCGAGTATGCAGTGTAGCCCCAAGGCAGGATGCCTAGTATTTAAAAGAGGTACAAGCAAGAATTTTGTATCTGTATGCACCCACGGAGACCAGCCCCTAAAAGCTATTTTCACTGTGAAGGGCTATGATGATCTTATGAGAAAAACTAAAGTTCAGAATAAAATGATTACTGCTATCCTTGGTTTTAAACAAGCTAGCACTATAATTGAAACCCTATTTTTAATATTGATTAAAAATCCAACTCAGTGTTTATGGTATATTTTTTAATACATATTTAGGAGAAGGGACTTTTGAAAAGTTAGGTTGACTTGTCTGCCTAAACCTCTAGAAGGCTATTTAGCATTAGCCTGCCAGCAGCTGGCCCATGTCAGTGCTTCACCTTAATGAGGTGTGACAACTGCTTCCAAATCAGAAACAAAAAGCTTTGACCTTTTGGCAAAAGACCTCGGTATGAGACTTCTATAAGCTCAGTTAAGAGCAGTTGGGGGGGTTCAAGAACTGTAATAACTTAAAAGGGACCATAGTAAGGTCTGCCGATTTATAGTTAAGTATGAAGGGAGACCAGGAAAAAAGATATCTTGCATTTCCTGGACACTCTGTAGCCAGATTAGCACCAGCTCAGAGGAAGCAGGGATCTTGTCCCAGAACGAGTTTGCTGCAACTGAGGAAGGACTGCTTATTTCCCTAGATGCACACTTGGCTGGCACAGCACCCTCCAAATACAGAGAACAGCAACCATCTTGTATTTGCCTCTAAATAGTACACTGTGAAATAATTTGCAGTAAGGCAATCAAGATTTGCGGACAAAGAGGAAAGGGTTGTCCCTGGGAACTTTTTTCTTACTGGGCAGGAAGTGTATAGGAGTAACTCCAACCAACTGCCTGTGAAACCTACCAAAGAGGCACATCATCTATAAATCTACAGGACACTCTTTGGACCAGTGGATGAATATCAGAAGACTGGACTTTCTGTTTGAGACAGGTGGAGACCTAAAAGCTGGACCTGCTCCCACTTGTACTCAGGACTAAGAAGTGGTCTCCAAGGGTAAATTGGCTAATCTCGTGTGTGGCTACATGGACACAGCAAGATGCAACAAGCTTTTTTTCTGAACTGCCCAGCTGACTTGTAGCAACTAGATCTGGACTACTCACTTCTGGTGGCCGCTGCAGGCCTGTGTCCTGTCTCCGATGACTGCGAGCTTTTGAAGTGACGCAGAGGAGGTGCTCTAGAAAGTGTAAAAAGTCTGAACTTAAAAACTTTTTTAACTTTTAAGACTTCCAGAGTGTAATCAAGGTCGATGTGAAATCACTCCTATGTCCCAGTCAGCCACGAACATCAACTTCTGACTAGCGCTTTACTTTTTCATGGTACTTTTTGCCTTAAATATTTAAAAAATTCATATCTAAAATTGGTGCAGGGGTTTTTATTGTGTGTGTGGCATTTTGACTTTTTGAAGTCTTGCTACTGGTAAATACTTTCACATTTTTCTAAGTTAAGCCTGTCTGTTCTGGTCATATCTACCAAGGGTTAGAGCCCTGGTTTAAATGACTGAAACCGTGTTTTACCCTGACAAGTTTGTGGCCTTATTCCGTGTGATGGACTCACATTCACCCCAGTTAACAGCCCACTTTCTTACAGTTTGTCACAGAGTTGACAATGTAAGATTCATTTTTGTTGTGTTTGCTGAGGTTCCAAATTTAAAAACTCTTTCATGCTGCATTTCTCAGAGGATTAACACAGTGCAAAGCCACTTCCGCCTATATTTGACATAGGGTCGGCATTAACAATGTCTCGATCAGTTGGTATTAATGGTTCAACAAAAGAGAAGAGGCAAACCCCATCTCTCTCTATTGTGTTTTTAATTGTTTTTGTATGTTTATATGAGCTCCAGTAAAAAGCAAGAGCGGTTTCTAACAGACCTAAAAAGCAATGAGCACTTCTGCTGACAGCAGTCTCACAAGTTTCTAATTATTAATTTTGTCTGTCAATCCGTGCATATTAAAATAATTTCCATTAAATGAACAATAACTCAACAATTTGTATTGTATTCAATTTGTTGGACCTTTCTGTTTAAAAAGACACCCTACTTCAGGTCTCTTTACCTTTATTGTTAATAGCAATGAATTGATCTTGTGGAAGACCCTAAACCAGGGGCCTTCAACCAGTAGCTCATGAGCTTCTGTAACTCACCAGCTGCCTCGGAGTAGCTCACATGTGTGCAACCCAGCTTATTAAATTAGAAAGCTTTTGCCTGGATGAATTAATATACATATACAACACTAATAATATTAGTAGCTCTCAATGCGTTTCATTGAACATAAGTAACTCTCAGTACAGAAATGGTTGGAGACCCCTGACCTAAACTGATAGTAGGCAGACTGAACTTTCTTAAGAACGAGAAGGAAAGATCAAAGGAAAACACAGAACTTTGGGAGAAGATGCAAAATTGACAGACAGTGCTTAATTGGAGCCGGTGGGTTCCGGTTAATTGCCAACATTGGCACTTATGACAGTCTGCCAAATGGTGGCACAGTTTATTAAAATGTTATTTAGAGATGAGCACAACAGTTGTTTATTTATTCAATACACATTAAAAATTACTAATACTGCCATCTAAGCCAATCTTATAACTTTGGTGGCCTGGAATGGTATGAAGTGTCACACTTATAGGAGTGTGATGGTTTTTATGAGTCTTTGTTCTGTCATCGGCACCGCTGACAGGGGCAATGGGTGGGGCAAACTCCAGTGGCCTCCTGAAGAGGGCCCTGACACTTATTATTTATTTTTACAAATTAAGCACTAGTGGTAGGTGTGGGAAGAAGTGGGATAAGATCTGTCAAGCTGTAGCGCATTGGGAGTTAAAGCTGCAGTAGGTTAGGAGAATATATTCAATTTTTTGCATGGTTGAACTAGATAGACAGCCGCCTTGCAGGACTGAATGGTATTCAGACAGATCCTTAGGCTGTGCAATGCTGAGACCTTAAGGTATGGTTGAGTATGGTCAGCATACTGAAGCAGTGATGTCTTCTTCAGTCATAAAGCCCCTATTAGGTTCTCATAGAGATTCAAAACATAGGTGTCAAAAATGTCCTTCAAGACACTATATTTGACGGGGTAAGCCCATACAGGAAGCCCAAGAATGCGGATACCTTTGATGAGTGACAATACCAAAGGTCGATGAGAAGTCTAGGAAGACCAAGAAACTGGATCACATTTGCAATTTGGATCGCACATTCAGGACTTGTAGCATTGCTGTCGGGAGCTAGCTCGGTAAACCTGAGAATAATGGCAGTCAATATACTATTAAAGTTGGAGCACCACAGCTTCTTTGAAGGTTTCAGCAAGGAAAGCAGATGGGCAACAGAACGGTAGTTAGCAAAATGGCAGGATCTAGGGTAGGCTTTGTTGGCAAGTTTGAACAGTCTTCCAGGGGAAGGGACCATGTCAGTTTGGTGGGAGATGTTGATAATACCAAGTTAAAGAGTGTTGGCAGCAAGCATGATTGATTGGAGGATGGGCGTGTGATCATCTTAAGTGGTAGTATAATCAAGCTGTATTCTCATTTAAACTCATCTGCACATCTGTTTTAATCTAAATACATGTTCTGTGCTATTCTCATATTGGTAGCAACACCAATTAATCGCTGTTCATTTCTAAACATTCATTAGCAAGGGATCGGTTCTGATGCCATATTTTATTTAATAGACTTATAAAGTGTTTGTCTTCCTTGTGGTTTTCATTGTACAACCTTTAAAATATGTATCATTTTGTTATTGATAAGGGTCAATTAAGTGATGTGATATACCCTCATGTGCTCCATCTCAATTTCGACTTCTCATTTGTTAAGGATGGTTAGCAAGTGCTCCTCTCTTAATTTAGAAGTGGACATAAAGGAAAAGTCAAAGTAAACAATAGCATTTTTTAATACTTGCAGTTTGGAAAACTCTTTACATACTTTAAACATGAAATACACCGTGGGTCTAATAACTTTATTAAGTTATTCAATCTGTAGGTGTAGTGTTTATTTTCAAGCCCTGAATAAGAAGCAAAATTAAAATATTATTTGGAACCCGTTGGTTTACATTTTTAGAAATCTGCGGATCTACATTCTCAATCACTAATTATTTGTCTGAATATTTGGATAATGTTATAGGAGTTCTCATTTGGTTACATATAACTCAATGTACCAAATATGCTATATTTCGACCACACTAGGGCTCTAGTTTAGAGCCCACACATGAATCCAGCAGCAATGGACCACAAAGGAAATACCGCTTATTTATGCCATCATCTTTGTACATAGTTAACCAGCAATAAATGTTATAAATAACACACTGTAACAAAGTTTTCGACAATACCGGCAACATCGTCAATTGTGCGTCTACCTACAGGCAATACTGCAAGAAACTATTGTGGGTAATAACTGAAAATGTTTTGATGTAGCGGAGCATTAATAGTGTCAGAGAATCTCATTATCAGATATGTTACTGTTCCACCAGACTCTAAATTAATCCAGGTTTAGTTCATTAAGCTAATTCTTAAAGTCAGATGAGAGGTCCCATTTCAAGGTCAAACCAGCAGTGCACCTTTAATACTAAACAGACACATGTTTATACTGGTTTAGTATGTCCCCGTCTTAAGCAAACTACTCAGTTTAAGAGCATATTCATGAGTTTACTGACAACTTAACATCAAAGTCTCCTTAGGATTTTATATTAGAAGATTTGATGCTATTTAAATCATATTATTGTAGAAAAACGAATGTGTAATTTTATATTTTCTGAAGCCAAAGTCACAGAACATGAAATACATTATAACTTTTTTTTTTCTTTTAGGCTGCTGAAAATGTTATTCAACATCTTCCAACTCCTACAAGGATCCCAAAACCCAGGTCTGTAAATACAACAAGACTTCCCGTCAAAACACAGACATCTCATATTAAAATGCCAGATCAAGAAAGAACTACAGGAAAACAGTGTGTCATCAGGAAAGTTTCATCTAAAATCAATATACAGAATGGAAGAAAAAATTATCAAAGTACATTTGAAAATAATCCATTCCGAAGATAAGGTGCGACTTGCAGCTAAAAAAACACAACTACTAAGGAAATTCATCCACAAAACACATAGAAAACATTTAAGCATAGGATGTTTTATGAACATCAAGTTGGGTGCACCTTAATGCACGCATCAGAAACTTTGTGAATTCTTTATGTCATTTGTTCAACAATCCTATGTGTGATTGAGACAATTCCAGTCCCAATGGCAGGAGAAAGGATCACGCCATTTTCAGCCTGCTCCTTTTAATTTTTGATCATCATTTTATTAGATATCCCCTGGAAAAAAATACAATTCCTGGATGTTACACTTTTTTTTCCTGTTAATATTATTTAATTTTCTAAGCAGTCACGGACCACCTGAGTAGGCTTACGCGAACCACCAGGGGTCCCTGGACCACAGATTTAGAATGACTGGTCTACCTGATGTCACCAACAACCCCCCTGTGAAAACGTACTTATAAACTGTTACCCATGTATACTTCTATATCTAGGCTGAATTTCCTTACCACAACAAAGTAAGCAACTGACACAGGTTGCTGAAAGGAAAGTTCTTCGATAAAATAAAGTATTGCACCAATTTATGAAATGTTGACACAAACAGATGTTCTATACTGGCATTACAAAACTTTACTCCATAATAAAACAAAACGAGGTGATGATTAGTAATTTCTTATTTATTTACTAATGCTAGCTAACTAGCAACTTAGTAAACAGAGTAATTCCAAGTGCCTCTCTCCATATAAAAAGTAAGGGGCCCCACAATGAAACAAAACATCGTGTAGTAAACTTTACTGGGGACTGCGTCACTTACTGAATTTCAAAATTGAAAATGTGTAAACCTTACTTCTGTAATGTTTTGATATTTTGTTATCTAATTCTCACAGATTTTATATCAAACAATAAAATTTACTTTTTTAAACGTGTCTGGCTATTTTTTTTATGAAAGATGAGAAAGCAAAATAAGTGTGGGTACATTATCCCAGATAACCTGCATGAATGAGACGAAGCACCCAATACAGGGTCAGTTTTGTCCTCAAGAATGGATGAGCCAATGGACAAGATTCAAAACAGCATTTCAAAATACAGTAAATAAATAAGGTTGATTCAAAAAGGAAGTTCCAGATCAGTTAATCAGAGAAACCATGAAGGCATATTCAAATATTAAAGTGCAATACAGGAGCCAAAAAATAATCAGTCTCAATAAATGAGTCTTAGGACGTTGAAATTAATTGCCATAAAGGCTCTTTTGCATTTAAAACAGATACAGCAATAAGCAAAATCTAAAAATAGTCTAAGTCCAGAATGTGCAGCAAATCGATAGAGAAATGGACAGCATCCCTAGTAGATGAGGGTTTTTATTATAATAATTTGCACCATAGAACCCAATGGAAATTGCAGTTAGCATGGAGTGAGCAAATGTAAAAATATAACAACAAATCAATATAAATCTTCATATAATCCCACCATCCTAGCACGACTCCGCAATTAATAATTCTAAATCCCTTCCGACCTAATGTCAAAGATGTGAGAACAATCTAGTTAGGTAAACAATTGACAGACTCACAGATGAATTGTCTACAGTGAGCGAGAAGGGAGAGCCTTTAAAAAGTAACTTAAGGCTTTCTCCAGAGGTTTTCAGGAACAGCAGGTCATTACAAAAGTGCACTTTTTGCTACCGGCAGTATCAATGAGAAATATAAAGACACAATATTATGAAGCAGCATCCATACAAATACAAAATTGAATCGAAGCCTAGTTTGCATAGGCCAGAAAAACTGTTTTGTACATCACAGTATTATTGTTTGAATTGCAAATTATTGATGTTAACATGCAAATAAGATTTAAATCAGAAACTAGTCACGTCAGCACCCAAAGGGGCAATCACATTTACAAACAGCCTTTTCAAAATGTCCAGTGCTGAAATATTGGCAGTGTAGTTGCTATTATTACAATCTAAAACGTTCTAGAATGACTAGATTGCTTGGTGTTAGGGGACTGGTGTTAGGGAACAATTTAAATCCCCGATAGAATCATAGGTCTTATTGGACGTGACCTGCTGGCAGCTGTGCTCCCTGCCTTCTTTCACCTTGTAAAAAGATGTTCCTATACTTAAGAAAAATACAAAAAATAAAAAGCTTTCCCGAAACAGCAGTCATGGCCTTGACCCGCCGCTCAAAGCTGAGGGGAAGGAAGGGTATCTTCCTGAGCTGTGAGAAAAGAGGAGCGGACAGACAACAACAAGATCCCTTCCCCTCCATGCTTACAATGTTCCTGATTTCCGATATAAATGTATTTATTTCCTCAACTGTGGGGCGGGCTCCTCCAGGGCTTACACCTTGATCTCTGGGGCCACGAGGCTCTAGTCCTGAGAAGCATTTATTGTTTCCAGTGAAAACAGAAGAAACACCATGCTGACAACAGTGCTTTTTTAGTGGGAGAATACAGAGTATCATTGAACCACTCTCTAATGGGCCATCAGTCTTTTCACTCACATCCCAGCTGGGAGCAGGGCACAAGCCAGGGATAGTTGCGGGAGCATGGACCCCCCTCCACCCTCTATTTTTAGGTCTCACCTTACAGCACGGAACCCCTTTCACTCTATAGATGATCTACTTCATTATGTTTCCAACGTTTGCAATTATTTCCATTTGCACATTTCGACATCTTGATTGAAAGTTGATTGTTTCTTACCAAGCCTACTCATACATGTATTGCTCCAACCCTATACTGTATGGTCTATTGGGTTGTTCTGCCTCTGTTTGCGTTGCAGAGCCTCTGTAATATCGGTCAGTTTGTATGTGGTTTTTAATTAAAACCAATAAAAATGGGGGGGCGGAGCTTGCTCGGAGACGGAATGGCCTCCTAAGCGCTGAGCTCTCCCGAGGCATCATACAATACATCAAGTATCCTGCAGCTAACGAGGCTGCTGTTCCCCTGAGTATAGCGCCGGAGCGGCGAAATAGTGAGCGGAGAGGTCTGGAGGGTCCTGGCTGCGGATTGGGGTGCAGAGGGCTCGGATCGGATTCCGACTTGACTTGCGGCGACTAGGCCGCGGATCCCCGGCCCCGAGTAGCGGGAGCGGCCGAGCGACGTCGCTCGACATGCGGCTTGCCAACCATCGGAGGCAGCGGTCGGAAGTTGGAGACCGGGAACGCCGTGGCGCCGTCTTTGAGAGCCCTGAGGAGTGGAAGAGCGAGGCGTGTGACCGCGGCAGGATTACGCTGCCCCACCCTGTGAGGCTGTGAGGGTCGCGGCTGGAGCACTAGCGAGAGGAACACTGCGGGGAGGCCTGAGTAAACACAAGTGGAGAAACATGGCGGACTCGGAGGCAATTTGGTGAGAGGTGGTGTGTGGGGTGTTGCCATCCGGGCCTCTTTGGAACAGAAGCACATACAGACACCCCGACTTGACCCTGAAGCGCTCATTGTGGATTGGGGTCTGGCTGCTTGCAGGGAACTAATTACTCCGTGAAGAATAGAGGGGCAGGGATCGACATTGCCCGGCGAGGCGAATGGAGCTACGCATGAGGCATGGTTTTATGAGAGCGGTTTGGGGCCCGAGCTGACAGGGCGGTTACGCTGGACCTCCCTAGGGGACAGAGCACGCGATGGTGGTACTGGGCCCTCGCTGGCACATATAGGACGAGCTGATTATCAGTTTGGTTGCCTACGCCCTGAATAGCTGGTGAGAACGGGGGTGCTGCGCCACCGGTGGTCTGTGCCTGGAGCCTTGGGACCGTAGCCTACCCATTGGACGTGAAGGGGATGCATTTTCGTGGCGAGAACTGTGCCGCAGCGGGTAAGGCCTGGCAGCATGGGAAAGGGTGACAAGACCCAGACGAAATTGGCCTTCGAACAAAAGCGGGCAAAATCGCAAGACCCCGCCTCGGACAGGGGTTCTAGAGGGGCATCGCAATCCTACGATGAGGAGGAGCCCAATATCCGCAGCATGCTGAGAGCCATGGAGAAGTCCTTGCAGGGCGGAATCACGTCTCTAGGCGCAAAAATGGATGCCTTGATTTATTGTATGGACAGGATGGGAGAGCGCCTGGATAAACACGCGGAACAACTTGACATGTCGGAGAGGCGCCTAACGGAGGTGGAAAAGGCGCACACTACTTTGGATGCCGACAACAAACAGCTGGGGAAATTCTTGAGAGTATTACAGGATAAGACTGAAGACATCAAGGCACGTTCTCGGCGCTGTAACCTGCGTCTGGTAGGCCTGCCGGAGACGACGGGTACAGGAAATATGGAACAGTTCATGGAAAAGTTACTTGTGACATTGCTAGGCGATCACGTCTTCTCGGCTATGTTCGTGGTGGAGAGAGCGCACAGGGCCCTGGGTCCTAGGCCGCCGCCGGGCGCGGCGCCGGGCCCGATCATCGTAAAATTACTCAACTATCGGGACCAGGACGCCACCTTGAGGGTTGCTCGGGAGAAGAAGGTACTACACTACGAGGGCTCGGAGTTGGCCGGACTTCACTGCCAGAGTCCAAGCAGCACGCAGACACTTTGTACCGCTCAAGCGACAGTTGTGAGACATGGGAGTGGATTATGCGATGCTGTACCCGGCGAAACTCCGAGTCAACCGACAGGGCAGATCACACACTCAAGCGACAGTTGTGAGATATGGGAGTGGATTATGCGATGCTGTACCCGGCGAAACTTCGAGTCAACCGACAAGGCAGATCACACATTTTCCGGACCCTTCAGCTTTGCAAAAAGCCATAAAGACCTGGGTGAAAGAGCGGGGGCCCTGCCCGGAGCAGAACAGTCTGGAGGACCCGGAGGGGTCGACGCTGGATAAACAGGACTGAGCAACAATGGCTGGTAGCTATGACAGTGCTGGGTTTCATAGGGGGCGACAGGGCGGAGAGCTATCTTTTGCAGGGAGAATGTTCATATGTACAAATGCACTAATGCCTTGGAAACTGTTGCATACAAGTTGATTAATGAAAGGTGCAGTTGGGAACATGGGGGCTTCAGGGATTGGACTTACTTCTATGGAGCCTGTGAGCAGGGAAGATAGGTACTTTGGTAACGTTGAAGCTGCATGGCCATGATATTGTGTGAGACATGTTTGATCTAGTCAAGGGTATAACGTTTGCACAACCGCAATATTATTCATTGTTTTGTTGCATAGTGTGTGGGGAACAGTTACGCTGAGTTTGGGGTGACGTTTGCAGAGCAATAAGCTGCATATATGGTTACGATGTCTGGGGGGGCTGGCGCAGGGTAGCTTAGTCACTTCCAGTTGGATTACGTTACCATTTGAAGAGCCACCTCCGCCCGCGAGTGCCTGCCACTGATTCATTTACCTCCTACCTGTCGGTTGAGGGTACAGGGGTATGTGGGGTGGGAGGATTGGACTGGGGACCCCATGTTGGGGGAGGTCTGCTGTGGGTGGGGGTGGGGGGGTGTTGCAGGGGAAGTAGTGCATGGGGGGACTGGTATGAAGCGGGTTGTTTGGTACGCAGTTACTGCATGCTTGGCTGGCATTTTCATATTATGGCTACACGATAGGTTGCATGGCATAGTTGATGTCACGTGAACCGTCTGATTCTTTTGAGTGCGAGGGCGGGTTGCGGGTAATTTCCTGGAATGTTAAGGGGTTGAATGACCATCGTAAAATGCGTAAGGTCCTGAATTATCTATATAGACATAAGGTGGACCTGGCCATGCGTCTCCATTACAGGAGACGCATCTCCCCAACCCCAGTCCTATGCTTAAGCTTAGGGCGCTAGAGGGCAACATAAATGCGGCAGGGTTCACCACTCATGCAAGGGGGGTGTTGAGCTGGGCCAACCCTAGGTCGTCGATTGCTCTGACAATGCTCCGAGAGGGTTCGGATGGAAGATATGTTATATCTAAGTGTAGTGGGCGGGGTGTGGATTTTTTGCTAGTAAATGTCTATGTGCCTAATTATGATTGTCCCGAGTTTTTTGGTGACCTGGCTAGAATTACATCTCAGTATGGCGATACTCGGATACTGTGGGGAGGGGACCTACATGTGATCAGAAACCCAGAACTAGACCGCTCAGCGGGACAGCCCAGACAACCTGCTGCAGCTGCAAGGAAAATAGAGGAAATGATGGTGAGTCTAGATATGTGTGATGTGTGGCGAGCGCGCAATGTGGGGAGAGGGGGCTATACGTACTACTCAGCGTTCCATGATATACACACGCAAATTGACTATTGGTTCGCCTCTACCTCACTGTTTAGCCAGGTGCGGCAATGTACTGTGTTGCCGCGTACTCTCTCAGACCACTCACCTTTGCTGTTAGTTCTGAAGCCACCCAGGAGGAGCATACCGCCGTTTACGTGGAGATTCCCCCATACTCCCTGCTAGACCCTTTATTTCGAGAGGAGATAGCTGAAGCCATCGACACATTCTTCAACACCAATGTAGGCTCAGTGGACAGTTTCCTGACGATTTGGGAAACTTTCAAAGTATACATCAGGGGTATAGCTAGGTCTAAACATTCAGGAGTACTACGGGCGATTAGGGGGAGTCTGGCTGAGATTGAGGGGAAATTGCATAAACTGGAAAAGGACAGGGTAGACAGGGGAGGTGAGAGAGTAGAAGACGAAATAAAGGTGCTTCTGAAGGAGTACCAGGAAACGGCAGATCGTGAAGTGAAACACCTAGGCAAGTATGCCACGGCGCGTGCATACGGGGAGGGGGAGAGGCCTGGATCAGTCCTTGCTCGGCTGATGAAGGCTAGGCGTGGCAAGACGCAAGTGTCGGAGATTAAGTCGGACAATGGCGACCTCCTGACAGGAGAGGGAGATGTGGCTGAACGCTTTAGGCAGTACTATGCAGATCTCTATAAAACCAGATCAGTGGGGATAGATGACCAAATTAGGGAGTACTTGGAGTATATACAGCTGCCATTTCTCCCGGACGCCCACAGGGAGTTGCTGAGACACCCGATAGAGAAGGACGAAATGCGTCCTTCTCTATCGGCGTTGAGCAGCATGAGGGTGGGGAGTGCCCCGGGTCGGATGGCCTGACGGTCGCTTTTTATAAGGCATTCTCGGAACAGTTGCTACCGCACCTTGCAGCCCTGTTTGAAGATATGTTAGAAACAAGTACAATGCCCCCGTCAATGAGGGAAGCAATCCTAGTCGTTATTCCAAAGCCAGGCAAGACACCGAATGAATGCAGTTCATATCGCCCGTTGTTCCTTCTTAATGTTGACGCAAAATTGTTTGCAAAAATCCTGGCCACTAGACTGGCATTGATGTCTCATATCCTGGTGGCGCCTGAGCAGGCAGGCTTCGTGCCATCTAGAAACTTTACGTATAATATACGGACTGTGTTCGGAACCATGCAACATGTCCGCCAGGAGAATAGAGCGGTGGCTGTATTCCTCAACATGGAAAAGGCTTTCGATTCGGTGGAATGGGGGTTCTTACGACAAGTGTTGATGAGAATGGGACTTGAGGGGCCATTCTTGCACATGCTGGGAATTCTGTATCATGAACCAACGGCCCGAGTGCGTATCGGAGATTTGGTTACTGCCCCGTTCAATATCACTAGGGGCACCAGACAGGGCTGTCCCCTCTCTCCGCTCCTATACGCCCTAGTGGCAGAACCACTAGCCTGCGCTTTAAGGGAATACCATGGGAATGAAGGTATCGGGTTCCCCACCTATAGAATTGTAGTGTCTACATATGCGGACGACACACTCCTTTATGTTAGAGAACCTGCAGAGAACTTGACGGCAGTTGTTAGGGAAGTTGTTAGATTTGGCGCTCTGTCCGGTCTTAAAGTTAATTGGGAGCAGTCTTTGGTCTTTCCGCTCACACCTGCTACCGTAGAATTTGAGATGGACTACCCCCTCCACTGGACGGAAGACTCAGTGAGGTATCTGGGCATTCGTCTGCATACGGAGATGGATATTGTATTTCGGGAAAATTACAGCACAGCCATCTCCAACCTAGAGGATGATGTGGAACTATGGATCCGACTCCCGTTGTCACTAATGGGACGTATATCACTTATGAAGATGGTAGTCTTGCCCAGAGTCCTTTTTCTCTTCACCAATATTCCCTTGGTTTTGCCGCGCACCTTCTTCCATAGATTGAGACAATTAATGCTCAAGCTAGCCTGGGGCGGCAAGCAAGCCCGGGTGCAGTGGGGGGTACTCACGCTACCATACCATCTGGGAGGCATGGGTGCACCAGATTTTGAATTATATTACAGGGTGTCGCAGGGAGCGCACCTGCCTGCCTGGATCCATGGTGGAGAGGGGGTACCCTACCTTCGAATGGAGCGCCTGTTTGCAGCCCCAGTAGCCCTGCCGGCGGTGATCATGGAGCAGGTAGACCGCAAGACAGGTATAATGGACTCATTAAACACTACGAAACAAGCTTGGCATTGTCTGCTGCAGAACCAAGCCGGCGCAATACTCTATTCGCCGGCCATGCCAATCGAATGGATGAGATGGTTGGGTCCGTGTACAGAGAAGGGAGTGATACTAGCGTTGCGGTCTATGAAAATAGAAGTGGCGGGGACTTGTTTCATGAGGGGACAGTGCGCACAGGGGAGCAGCTTCAGGGGGCGCCGGAGAGCGAAAAGCCACTGAATAGGTTTCACTTCCACAGAGTCAGAGTGGCCCTTCGGGCCTTGCTGGGGGAGGAAATGGCTGAGCCACCTGAGGTGCATGAACTAACGCATGTTATTAAAGCTGACTCTACTCGCAAGATGGTCACCGCTCTTTATAAGATTGCAATGTCGCATAGAGTGCACAAATATACGGCGGCCAGGCTTGCATGGCAGCGCGACTTAGATGTCCAACTAGATGACTCCGTGTGGTCTTATTGTTGTCTCACTATTAGAAAAATATCCCTGCATGGTAGGCACAGACTGGTGCATTTTAAGTATCTCAACAGGATGTACTATAGCCCGGAAAGGCTCTGTAGATATGGTTTGAGAGCGAACGCAGAGTGTGAGAGATGCAAGGTGGCGGTGGCGGACTTCATGCATTTGGCATGGATGTGCCCGGGGGTGCATGCGTTTTGGGAGACAGTATTCGGAGAGCTTGGCAGAATATTTGAGGCTACATTGGATTTGGACCCGCTCATGGCCCTCCTGGGATATACTAAAAAGCTACCAAAGGCGATCCGTAGATTAGTGGACATGGGGCTACTTGCTGAGGGGGCCGGTCCCGATGCTACATCAGTGGTCCAGAGATATGCTATACTGCTCTATGCAGTCGGAACTTTACAGTGAACTGCTTCCTCCTAGAAGCAGACCTAAGAACTTTTGGGAACTTTACACTACATATACACAGAGTGCGCAGAACGACAGTGGGGCGGAGGCTAGGACTGATGGAGACACGGGTGACGCAAATGGCACTGACACGGAGGGGATCGGCTGAGATGTTGTGCGAGGAAGTATCGTTTCGGGATAGTAGGATGCGGGTATGGGTGGAGATGGCAGGGGGAGATGAGTGGAATAATCGAAAGCACGGAAGTGGACGTTGTGTGCGAGGGTTGCAGTGGTGAGGGGAGTGCTAACAGGGGGCGTATTCACATTAGAATTGGGACCTGAGCTATAAATGCTGAGACTGCTGCATTATGCCGCCTGCCCGTTCAGGGATGTTGGCAAAACGGCTGTGTTAGTGATTATGCAATTGTGATATGTGTCATTTCTGATACGGTGTTATTTTGCTAAACCTTGCAATGCCGTTAACTGCATTTGTAATACTGTTTAATATCTAATATCTAATAAAACTTTAAAAAAAAAACAATAAAACATATAGAACAACAACAAGTCATCGTTGCTTGATGGTCCTGCCCACCCAAAAAAAAAAGCGATATGGCGCAGTGATAGCTGGTAGTGCCATATAGCGCTTTATATTTGCCAATGCTTTTTTCCATTTGTTTCTATTTAGATCTTGCCTATGCAGCGCGCAAGCACTGCTTTGGAGTGACCTCTTGGAATCCCTCCAGGCTTTTGTGGAAACTCATGCATGTTCTGCACGGTTTCCAATGGGCACTCGTGCATGTACGGCTTTTACCTTGCGGGAGCAAGCAGCGGCGCCATCTTTTTTGCAATTATCGCGCTCGCTCCCGCAAGGTAGACGCTGTACATGGACTGAGCCAGCAGCATCACTCCCAGGAAGTCGCCTTGTGATATCTCCTCTCCCCCTGCACATCAAACACTGCTTCCGACCGGCCTGCCCGTCAGCCCTTTAAGAAGGCAGTGCCACTTATTAACAGCGGCGCCTGTAAAAAGAAAAATTTGCTTTTCCTGAGTTTGCCTGTGTCCCTGCCTGACCCTTTAGCAAGAGTCGCACATCTTCTTGAAGCTTTACGCTTGTTCGTCTGCATTTATGCACCGGGAGGTATTTTAATATGTCTGCCTTGGTACCGTTTTTCCTCTGCTTAGTTGGGAAAAAGTACAGTGGGGCTTGCGAGGCTCGAGCTCTGTCCATGCGAAGTTCGCTGCAGCTCCCTTATCTGAAACTAGGAAATAAAATGTTCACCGGATAGGGATGCCACTTGGATGGCCAAGTAAACAAAGCTTCACAAATACTGGGCAAGTCACGAGTGAGAGGGTGCAGCGTTGCTGGTGCTGTCCAAGGGATAGGTCGCGTGCGCCCCCTTGTGGCCATCTGTGACAGGACTTGGCAGCACGTGCGCAGCTGACAGGAAAAGCCGCCGCCCATGATGCAATGCCATGATCAGGAGCCGCAGTACACTTCATGGTCGTGCCGGCCAGTCATCCACCTCCAGCTCCTGTGTATCAACCCTGCACCATAGCCCCGTGCCGGGTCTCCAGTCTTTGTCTCTGTCAATGATCAGAACGTGTTCCTCGTTTGGGGCCCGCTATGTAGTTTAGCACAACAACAAGATGAGGGATGGAGTGAATAACTAATGACAGCCTTGGCAGTTGCTAAGGCCACATTCTAGTCCATCGTTTATCACCCACTGGGCAACTCTGGACAGCGGCCCGCCTTATGCAAATCGGTACTCACCCTGCCCCTCCTGGGAATAGTACAGATCCCCAACTGCCAGGAGACTCCAGACCCCCTTCAGAAGGAAGCACAAACCACACCCACCCGGGTTCAGCTGATATGGGTCTCATCGGTGGCACAGAACCCCAGGCAGAGCTTCCGTAGTTAAAGGCATGTCATTGCTCTGTGTGTGGCATCACAACCCTGTCCACTCACGGAGCGCAGCTTCCCAGGTTTTTGCTCACTGAGCCTTTCCCCAGTGGCTCTTCCTCCCCTCATATTAGTAATTTCTTTTGACGTCCTTGTTGCCATGTCACATTTTCCACCCAGTGTATTGCCATGTGCATTGTATAGACCTGTAGAATACATGTATTGTGCCCCTGATGAAGCGCAAAGCACTCAGATTGACATAGATGCGTTAGGCACCACTGGTAGTAGCTGTGGTTAAAGCATGAGATGTTACAGAGAGGTTTTTTAATAGTTGCATTCGCACATTAACATACCTACTTTTGAAAACGTTTATTTTACAAAATGCTGTGTTGTAAAGGTATATGAGTGGTAAGAGCCATGTTTTCCACGTGTGCTGGAATTTGAGGTTGTTGTCAATAACCCGCAGTCTGCGACTGTGTGACCATAAAGACTTCTCTCACTTTGTGACTCTGCATTTTTCTTCATTGAACCATGTCTTCCATCTTCTAGACCCCTCTTACATGAATCGCACATAATTTTTTCCATATTTTACCATTGACTCGATATCAACCATGTGACCTTTCTTGTTATGAGGTGCATATAGGCCCAGCTCACCTTCAGCTGCCCAGTGGTATCACTTGTGTGTTGAAGGCTGCAAGTCCTTGTGACATCCTGTGGGTCACTTCCTTTTCCTCAGTATCACTTCCTTTTCCTCAACATGAACTCTGGGTACTACAACAAACTCACTCATGGCTCAGATGGTTTAGCTGCCTAGCTCCCACCTCAGGGCTGTTCGGCCTGTTCTCAAGTCCTTTATGGACGCCCCTCAGACCTTCAATGGTGTCACTTAGGTTGACTACATTATTTCCAGGTAATATAACTATTCATTTGTTGGTAAAGTCTACCTTCTGCCATAGTCATTACAGAGAAAATAGATAGATTTGTAGCTAAGATTTTAAGACATAAAGTGGATAATTCAGGCTCATTCGCGCCGTCCTGAGCGTTGTGTAATTTCACTGGTACTGCAGCTCTGCAGAAAGGGTATTTTAGAGTCTTGCTGTCTGATTGGAGATAGTTCTTTCAGTCAGCTGAACTTTGCTAGTGATGGAGACTACTAGGGTTCTTGTTTTGAAGACCCACATAGTTTGACCATAATAATGCATAATAATATCCATAGAATGACAGGCTTGATAAAAACTTATTGAACTAGGCATAATGCTTGTGCATCATATGCTCTTGCACTGATAGTGAGTTTAAGGCATTCACAACAGGGTTGATATTACCTACCCTCCATCAATTTCAGTAGTAGTTGGGCAGCTGACTTCTGAGTAAGTTGTAGCCTTTTCTCGGGCACTAGAGGCAGGCCTAGATAAAATGCCACTAGGAGGTCGCATGGCTAAACACTTATAAGGTCCCAAAGGCAAGACCTATTGTCTATGCCAATGTTTTTTTTATGCTGTGATCCAAGTGTAGTGAATAAATTTCTTGCGAAAAGCATCCCTTTTCCATGTTACTGCCTCCGCACTCCTCCCCGTTGTCGTTGCTTGATGGTCCCACCGCTTGCCCGAAAAAAGCCCAATGGTGCAGTGATAGCTGGTAGTGCCACAGCGCTTTATATGTACCGAAGCTTTATCTCCATTTGTTTCTCTCTTTTTTTTTACTGATGTGACCCCAGAACAGCAGATACATTTGATGTGAAAAGAGTGTTGATAAAGAAAGTTCGAGACCCCCACATAACAAGTCAAGTGTTATAACATTGTGTTGCTGCGTGCTTGAGTGGAGAGACACAAGAGATTACCGCAAAAGAAACCGACACAGACATTCACAATCTGGATCATTTTGCACTTTAGCAGTGTACAGCACCCATTTGTAATTATGGCTCACTATCCCGGTGAGCTTGTACTTACTCTCCGCAATGACAATGATCATAGCTTCATAGCTGCCAAGGTTTCAGATTGCTTATGTGTGACATTTTTATAATTTCAGTGCAATTATGAGTGATATTCAATGACTGAGTGACACTTTCTCACAAGCAATAATCAAGCAACGAAGAGGAGGGAAACATATATCAGAAATTACAGCCATTTCAGCAACGAGAAACAGCAAGAAGATCCTAAACTGGCTGCACAGCACCAAAAATCTAAGAGCACTAACCGACATGACACACTCACAGCACCAGCACAAGAACCTCAGACCCCAGATCCTGCCCGTCCCAGCATCATATTTGTGTTAATACTGTCAAACACTCTGGGTGACAAGTGACTGGTAAACAACTGTCTACTCTGATTAACTTCAGCTAGGCAGCGTGACTAACACGTCAGTGACTATTTTTCTGCAGCTGGCTCAGGCCACGAGCAAGCCACCCCTGTGGCTACCCGCCTTAGACTTCAGTCTGGGCTTTAGGCTGTCCTTACTGAGTCTTGGCAGCCACTGCAAACAGACGGTGACGGTCAGTCATGACTCTCTGGGACCGACCTGTCCACTGCACTGACTCCCTCAGCCAAGCTTGGAAATTATAATTGAATCTGCAAGCGGTCTTGATTATATTAGCCCACCGCAGAGCGTGGGCATCCCAGCCGGGCCGGTTATGTGCAAGTAGCAGGGCTTGAGACCGTACTGCACCTTGATTGAAGCTCTGAGTAGCCAGCCTTCCTCACAGACAAACCCCCCCACTCTGGCAGACAGTAGGACGTGACGTCCCTCGCGGCGCCACGGCCACACTCTCAGGCCCCGGCTGTCTCAGTAGTAGCTATTGGGCACTACCCGGCTGTGACGTCAGGCAGGTTGTCTGACTGACTCCGAGCCGCGCTGCATCGTGAGAATCTAATGATACATTGTAGCAGAGACTGCAGTGTGCGGCACCGGCAGACCACCGGCTGCACACTGCAGCCAGCTGCCACACACAAGTTTGCAGTGCTTCAGTGAGTGTGTATCTGAGACTGAAACTATGCATTAAGCGTGACAATGCATTTCAGTATGGTGATGGGGAGTACCACACTGAAATGTGTTAGTCTAACGCCTGATGCGTGGCACTTGGCAGGACTGGTTCATTGTATGCCTTAAGAGGACGATGGCCCCGCAGAGGTGTTTTCTCGGAAGGCACTACTGGAAGATCCCCACTTCATCATAAGCTGCCTCTGCTGGGAGAGTAACTCGTGCTTTCCAACCCACCTTTCATGCTGCCTCCGACAACTGGCTTTCTGTCATCAACCATGGAGCTTTGGACTGCAAAGCTACCAGCTGGCATGTTTACAAGGAACCAGGGAAAAGCACATTATTCCTGAGTCAGAGTAAGCATTATGTAATCAAAAAAGAGAACACTGTTCCTAATACAAGGTGCAAAAGTCACTCATGCAAGAGGGTGCAAAAAGTCACCCTTTTTAAAACCAGGGAAAGAAAAGAAAAAGAACAGGGATCCTAGGTAACAGTCCCCACTAGAGATAGGAAAACCATATAGTTGTCCTCTGTTGCCCTCACACACCCCGAAAGGTGTCATGCTTCATCATCGGGCAGTTGCTCCTCGTAGGGCCGGCGCTGCAATTCCCTACGGGTCCCCCGAAGGGTCTCTTTATCGAGAACTTTTTATAGGACTGCCAGTTGATGCATGTGGGTGTGTGGGGTGTGGGGGATGGGTTATCGTGTTCAATTGAGGGTAATAAAGTGACGTGCAAGTGTGATATAAAAATAGGGTCACCATGCAGCGGAGATAGATTGGTGTACCCAGAGCAGACTCAACTGCTAATTAAAATCTGGCCCCAATGGCATACTATGCCCGGGGGTAGAATGACATAGGTCAACATGTTTCGCGCCTGTATTGCCATAAGGATCGTTGGCGCTTCTTCAGGACCGAAGCTATAGTGTGTAAGGTGCACGTGAAAGACAACTAAAAAATACCCTCACATAAATCAGGGCGGCGCAGTAACCTGTATGCCCAGCTTCTGGCTACAACTGCATGGTGGCACCGCTCCTGATCAGTACCTGCTTCCTGCTGTTGGCCCCTGCTGGAGTGAGTCCTGGTCCCCAATAGGTGTCCCCAGGTCCTGGACTCTTGGTTGGCATCAGAGTATACATCTCCTGTTGAAGGGACGGCAGAGGGACGATTTGCTGCTGCCAGGATGTTCTCTTATTTCTGATGGATAGCACATAGTGATGACGGCAGGAGATATTGGATCATTGAAGCTTTTGACGCTTGACAGGGTGACCAAGACCTCGCACATTCCATGAGACAAAGTTACACACCATTGAGGAGGGAGGTGATGGGCGACACGTGGAGAGAACACATGGTAAGGGATGCATTCAATGGCCTGTGATGAGGTGAATAGCTTCTTTGGTGCAGCTGTTCTTATTTCTGGTCTTTCTTTCTTTCTTTCTTTCTTTCTTTCTTACTTTATTTCTTCAGTTAAGCACCTAACCAGACAATACTTAGCTCTACTCCATGTTCTTCTAAAATGTTATCCTTTTCTTCTGTAACTTTCAACTCAAACCTAGGTTAGGCTTTTGTAAAATAACAAACTAAAATAACAAATCTATAACAGACACATTTCAAAGTTTCTTTCTTCTGTTCAGTCTCAGATTTTTCTCAATTATTTGCCCACTTGCTTTATTTTATTTTATTTTATTATTATTTTTTTTTCCTGTCAGGGAGATTCAAATAGTTCATGTGACATTCAAAGCAGTGTTCACAAATTATGAATGGTCATTCAGGTAACCAATACCTGCGACAAGGAACTCGTGCTCTTTTTTGATCTTCTTAGGTGTTTCTGTTTTGGGTTTAGGTTACTTTCATCACTAGACTCAGCCTCTTCAGATATTGCTTCTGATACTCGAGCTATTGAAGCACTTCTCCTCAAATTTTTGTTTTCATAACTTTGTGGCCATTCTGCTTGAACAATTGATTCTCCTCACTCCAGTGCAAGTTCCTTCATCTGGATCTTTGGTTCTGAAAGCCACATTTATAGCACTTACTTTTGGTGACTCAATGTCTGCTTCACTTTCGTTAGCGATCTCCACACCACTCTGTGTTACTTTTGGTATTTGCACTTGATTTTCTGTCCATTGAGCTTTACCCCACTTCTTCTCTTGATGATGGACTGGTGATGATGCTGCTAGTCTGGGGGAGTCTCAATTGGTGGTGCAACCGCAAATGCTCTTCACTCAGGATCAAAGGCACCTCTTTTGTATTGCTCACTCTTAGTGTTCGAGGCATGAATTGAGTTCAGGATTCTAGCACACTTAACAACTGTGTGTGTAGTAAGGATCATCAGGAATGGGCCTTTCCATCTGGGTTCAAAAAAGTCTTCAGAACGTGCTACTTGATCAAGACCCAATCACTAGGTTATGGCACTTTTCTTGATGCAGATCTTGTGTGGCAGCTGAGACCGTCTTCTATTTCGATGTAATTTCATACCCGAAAACTGAGTAATATATTGCATTAGACGGTTCGTACGAGTTATCTTTTAAAGATCGGACAGTAATTCACACTGAGAGGAGAAACGGCGCTCAGGACAGTGGTCTTTTCGGGCGTTTCAGAGTAAGCATTCCCACAAATTCCATGTGTTTGGTGACCCTAAAAGGAAAAACCTCAAACAGCCACAATGGTGTGTAGTCAGTGGACACTCATTAGGGGGGTCTTCTTTTTATCTGCTGGTTATACGCATTATTTTACTTGCGTTAGAACGTGGCGGGTAAAATTATATTTTGTGGCCAAGCTCAAGTTGCATATAGAACCCCCTACCCACTTGCTACCAATTGAGAAGGTGGTTTCGTTTTCAAATTGCTCTGCTTTAAACGAGGAGACCAGAATTCTAATTTCTGCTTTCATCCTGTTTTGATCAAAGATGTGCATTCAGAGCCTCTCTGCATGCTTGTGAATAAGTAAAAACAAGTATCAGCTGTGCTGTATAAATCTGTCCCAATTACAAGTCTGTCGTATTTCCGGCCTCCAAATTACATTCTAGTTTCTGTACGGCCATCAGCAGGACCCCATTCATCCTCTTACTTCGTGATTGTAATGCCACTGCTGCAACACAAATGCAATGTATTCTGTCCCTGTAGTACAATAAATTACAGCGCTGCATTGAATGGCATGTAAACATGAATTTAGAAGCATTCATGAAAACCCCGACACAATGCTATTAGTGAACTAAGAATCAAGTCAGTTGTCAGGTGCCCCAATATATGGTGTGTAGTTTCTATTGTAGATAGATTAACATCATATTCTATTAAGCAAAACAAGAGAATCTTTTGAACAGTGCGCATCCTGAACAGAATTATTTCAAGGTGCTCTCACATGTGATGATGAAGTAAAGGAGGCACAGTCAGGTAAAGTAACTGCGGAGGATTACACAATGTAGTCAAATGAAGAAGCTGGGATTGTTAGGTTTCTAGATTGCACATTGTTCAGTTCAGCCACTGGATGGGCGTCTCTTTATCTCTCCCAGATTACTTCAAAGGTCAGTGTGTTATGTTTCATTCATAGAGGAGCTAAATCAGTATACTAGTAAACAATTTCTTATATCTTTTATTTTGCAGTTATTGGCTCACTCTGACTTAAAGGGACTGATGTCCAGAGCGATTAAACTCCTTAGAAAAGGCAGTTATAGATATGCTAATGATAATGAAATTTATAAAGCGCACGAATACCAAAAATGGTGTCTCGGCGCTAGAACCATGAACAGACTCCAGCCCCCCTCACTGAAACAACCAGGTTTTCAGATTTTTTCTAAAACCCATAAGAGAGCTAGCCTTCCTAATTTCTGGTGGCAGCAGGTTCCACAACTTAGAGGTGCCGTGTTGGAAACTCCATCCTCCCCAGTGCAGAGTCCGAATCTTTGGCACTGCAAGGAATTTTGCCCCTGAGGAACTGAGAGATCTGCCTGGCTGGTACCAAGCAAAAAGCTCCCTCATGAACAGTGGACCCTTCTGTGTCAAAGCTTTAAAAGCCACACAGAGTGCTTTAAATTTGATACGCTGCATCACTGGAAGCCAATGAAGCTTCCGATTCTCTTCTGAGATAGATTTATGCCGGGGTAGGCTCAGCAGTAAGCGAGCCACCGAGTTTTGGACAGCCTGAAGTTTTCTCAGGCACTGCGTTTGGGCATTCAAATACAGCCCGTTGCAGTAATCCAACTTGGACTGTATCAGGGAAGTGATGACCACTTTCCTGGTTTCCTCCGGAATATAGGGAAGTACCTTCCTGATTTTTTTTATCAGGAAGTGAGAGGCAGACACGATGGCATTTGTTTGAGGAATAAACATGAGCCTATTTTCTATCAAAATGCCCAGGTTTTTTGTCTTTGCCGTACGGACGGGCTGGAGGCCCATTTCCACAGGCCATCAGAGCTTACTCCAAGAAGGTTGCAAGTTGCCAAAAATCAACACTTCCGTCTTCTCAGAATTCAACTTAAGGCAGTGACTGCTCATCCAGATGTTATTGGCGGCCATGCAGTTATAAAACTGCACCGCAGGGGAGCTCTGTTTCTTATGAGCTGCAACCATAATCTACGAGTCATCTGCATATGATGTCAATGAGAAGCCGTAGTCCCTGACAAGAGATGCAAGCTCAGTAACATAGCCATTGAACAGCAGGGGGCGTTCAACGAACTGCCCTGCGGAACACCACAAGGCAGCACATAGGGTTCCGAATTAAACCCGTCAAGTGACACCGTTGATCTTCTCTATTGCAAAAAGGAGGCCAGCAAAGCCAGCGTCATGCCATCCACACCAAGAGTTTTTAATCGGCGCGTCAGGAGAGTATGATCAACGGTGTCAAATACGGCGGAGAGGTCAGGTAAGATTAATGCCGCTGTACCATCACCATCCTGACTGCTCTAATTTCTTCGGTCACCTTAATGAGAGCTGTCTCGGTACTGTGTTCCTTGCGGAAGCCAAACTGAGAGTGGTCCAACAGCCCGTTGTCATCAATGAACTGGGTCAGTTGGATGTTCATAATCTTGTCCACAATTTTGGCTGGAAGAGGAAGGCGTGCAATGGGGCGATAGTTTAAAGTCATGGAAGCATCTAAGGAGGGTTTTTTGAGAAGCGGGAGAACGGAAGTCTCCTTCCAAATAGCGGGAAAACTTCCTGAGGAAAACATGTTATTAAAGATGTCTGTCAACACGGGACTCACCAGGTCTGCCAGCTCTATCAAAAAACCTGACTAGAAGGGATCCAAAGGAGAGCCCAATTTAGAGGCCAGAATGCAGTGACTCACTGTGTCAATGGACACAGGAGAAAACTCTAGGAATCTGCTTGTGTCGGCAACTATCGCCTGCATATTAGAAGCCGGTTGAGCACTTAAGCCGTCTTTAAAGTTACGGACAATGTCCAATACATTGGTTTTAAAATTGGACGCCATGTCATCCACAAATTGTTGACTGCCCAGTTTATTCAGAGCCTTGAGGACTGTTAATTTATTTATAACTGTAAATAACTCTTTAGAAGAGTATTTAGCGGAGTCGATCTGGGCTTTAAAGTATTTACTTTTCTCTGCGATTACTAATGCTTTGTAGGACCTGAGTGAGGTCTTATAACTCTGTTTATCGGAGTCATGATAGTTCAGACGCCAACGCCGTTCCACACGGCGGCACTTCTGTTTCTCCTTACGAAGGAGATCCGAGAACCAGGGAGCAGATGGCGCCGCCCGGTTGCCGGAAATACGCTTAATAGGAACCGCTATGCTAATGGCGTCGGATAACCAGTTGTTGTAGTTATTAACTGCATTGTCCACATTAGCCGAACTTAAGGGGACAGAACAAGCCAGTTTGGTTCGAAGGGCAGTTTTGTCCACTTTACTCCAGGCTCTACAAGGGACTGCTTGAGGCATGGGTATATGGTCCTGTTGACCAATAATTATGGGAAGGGTGAAACTAATGAGTGAATGATCGGACCAGGGAAGTAAAAACCCTTCACCAACTTTAAGTCCGGAACAAGAAGAGAAGATCCCGTCCAGTGTGTGCCCCGCTTCATGGGTGGGAACACCGATCAGTTGGGCCAACCCTGCGTCACCCAGAGTGTCCAAGAGCACCGCAGTATCTTTGTTTTCAGGATCTTCTAAATAAAAGTTGAAATCACCCAAGATGGTGTATTCCTTATTAACTAACACTGATTCGAGAAGTTCTTCAAGTTTGTTCAAGAATACAGCTTTGGCTCCAGGCGGACGATACACCAAAATGCCTTTAAATGAAAGGTTGGCACTAAGTTTGGCGGTGAAGTGTAATGCTTCACAGCCCGAAAGCTGAACCGGATGGACCGTAACAGTATAACAATTTTTAAATATAATTGCTACTCCTCCTCCTCTCCTACCCAAAGGCCTATCCATCTTAACAAAGCTATATCCAACCGGGGAGGCAGTAATGAAATCAGGGTCATGGTGCATGGGTGGCTAAATACCTTCCTTCCGGCGGACGACTAGACCGCGTCCTGCCGGAAGTAGGGTTTGAGTGGAAAGTAGCGTCAACCGCCCTCCGCACAAACTGCACAGCAGCCGCGGCGGACCAGGGTCGGTTCCAAATGTGAAAACAGCAAAAAGATGAATGCTCCAAAATGCCCCCAGGTAACAATACTAATTCCTCAATTTCCCCGCTACTACTGTCAAAGTGCTGAGAGCCCCCCGAGTGACACAATATTTAATAAGGCACAATTTAAGATCTATACAAATCAGTTTAAAAACATAGGAAGGGTAACAAATGAGAATTGCGGCGCCAGCAGGGCTATTCACAGTCCAAATAAACAAACAAAGCGGTCTTGGATATCCCAGAGTAACAAGCCTCGACTGAGCTAAACACAAGTAGGTACAGCTCTCCACTGATGTTAGATTTTTACATAAAGCTCACTTTGTCACACAGGAGGCTGCAAGTTTTCTGCATTTTTGATTATAACCTTGGGCGAGATGATGATTCAGATGGGATAACACTGAGCACACGGATATATGCTGTGAAAGTACTTGGAGAAGGACGTAAAGCTTTTTCAAATAGTCCACTTGCAAAACAGACTGTGCGGAAAAACCTCTAGAATAATGCCCCTGTTAATGCACTTTCACAGTACTACAGCGCATCTTCATTATCAGGCCATCCTGGGGGTATAATAAAAGAAAAATGCAGAAGTAGCACAAATGTTGCCAGGGCCTACTCTGCTTCAAGCTGATGGGTGGGGAGTGGTGGTTGTAGTGTCTTCCCAACATAAGTACCCACAAATGACTAAACCACACTCAGAGCTTGGTATTACAAGTCTTTATTCGTCTGCGTGTAACTGCAAACCCCACATTCTAAATCAACCTTCACTGCATTCCGCTCTAACACTTACATCACAGCTCTACGGAGTCCATCAGGAACCAAAAGGGTTCCATCATTGCTAAATTTCAAGGCACTACAGTGGTAGGATAAGGTGAGGGGTGCTTGCAGAATGAGGTTAGAGCACCGGACAAAAATCATTTGAAAGCTTGGCTTGTTTTTAGGCCTTGACTACCAGACCGCAAGAGCTGTCTGGTTACAATTTAGTTTAACCATAGTATCTGTACAACATTTCTAAAAAGCATTTTACAATCCAGTTAGTAACAAAGGCAAGACCTACTGGTTTGCCTATGCTTGTTTAGAGAGGAGATGCTGTCCTCCATTAGGCTAAGACAGGCTCAGAAGTGTATTTTATTTACAAGCTGTAAATTGAACACTCGCAGCTCCTGGAGCACGTTTGTTTTTGTTTCTAATTTCCCTTACCTTTTCAGAAACGCCGCTTTATCACAGGATGGTTTTGGTTTTCAGGTGGTGCTATATCCACCGCCCATAATCCTCCAAACTATCTTTGTCAGCTTCTTAAGCAGCTCCCTTTGTTTTGAGGCGAGTGCCAATGTGCACCCATTAGCAGTATGATGCGAGCTTCTGCCCTTCAAATGCCATGTCTGCCCTCTCCCACTTTCCTACTATACATGTACTTGTCATGCTCGTCAAAACCATTCTAGTCTTTTTAGATCAGGGCCAAATTGTTCTCCTAGGGCCAAAGGTAAAAAGTGAGGCAATCACTTGGTGCCGTTAGAATTAATTATTCTCACGATTCAGAGTAAAATGTAAAAAGAAAAACAAAAGGTTTTACCCAGTTAACAGGTATGCATTACAGTGGCAGGATGGGGCAGAAAAAAGGCCAACATTTACAAATGTAATTTTGCTGTGCTTTTTATACTGCAGCCAAATGGTTCCAAGTTATGTCTGATCCCTTCGGCCTCACTGCTATTCGCACGCCAACCTACTGCACTGTTACTCTGCTACTGTGGTCTCAAAATGTTTGATGCGCAGAGTGATGTTGGCTAAAAAGCCAGTACTGGTTGCAGATGCCGAAAAATAGAGGAGTACCACAAGGTTCCATCACACACAGAACAGCAGCATACATCAATACTGCAAGGTTATCTCCTTCATATGCAAGTGCAACTCAAGCATCCTTGGTACAAGTCTCTCTCTCTCTCTCTCACACACTTTCAAAACATGTAGACATTGAGCAGTAAAAGTACGCTTCCTTCTCAGGAGAACAGGTAAAGCACAGACGCAACAGTGCAAGATTCCCACCATCAGAGAGAAGGCGCGACGAAGCAGTAGTGGTGCAGGTTTCCCACCTTCGAAAACATTTGTAACTGGCAGCAGCAGAGCAAGGTTCACCCCCTCAACAAACAACAACAAATCGGAAAACGGGAAAACAAACTTCCCTTGGTCCAGAATGGTGGCAGAAAAACAGCTTTCTCTCTTAGAGGGTATCCAGGGTGCAGAACCCGCTCTTGCACAGCAGCAGTGGTACACGTTTCCATTTATCAGCAGCAGAACAAACTTCTACTGAGCACAGAAAATGTACAACTCGGGCATCATTGTCATGCACGTTGCAGACAGATGTAGGAGGCAGGTGCTTAGTTTAGTGAGATGAGCATGTGTGAATGAAAAAGTGAATGGGCGAGTGCTGTTGCCATTTCACTCAGATGTCATTCCTACCTACAATATCTATTGTCACCCTTTCACTTCTGGATATAGCAATTTGTTTTTTGTGTTATCCAGTACTGTGCCACTCCAATCATTTTCCAAGAGTGATGCTAAAGCGGCACTTTGTAAAATGTAATATGTCGAGTGTTTAAGTATATTTGTGGGTCTTCTAACAACAGTCAAAAGAAGCACATATGACGCTGCTGCCATGTTGTCATTCTTAAGTGGGCTGCTATTAGTGAAGGAGAAATATTGACAGGTCTGAACAAATATACATTATCAGTACTATGGATTGTGGATATACGTACACCGATTAGTTCATATTTTGAAGGTGGTTTGCCGCATTCACAGAATTGCCAGCACCAGGAGGCCTTTTCCACAAATACAATGTGGTTGGGGGCTTGTTGCTCTTTCAGGGTCTGCAAAAGCAAAGAACAATGCAAGAGCATAGCTGATGTGTTCGACTTTAACTGGAGTCTTTCCAGATTTGCAGGATAATAACTAATTATGTAAATGAGACCTATTTCAAATCATGGTATGTACATATCTCGTATGGCTTTCTTAAAACTTTGACAATGATGCAACCATCATTGGCCATCGCTAGACACCACTGGCTTTAATTATGCAGCAATTTTATATCATTACACATGTGCGCTATACAATCAACAGTAATCTTTTCCTTGATGCCCTCTTGAAGGCTGCTAGTCCTTGTGACATCCTGTGGGTCACTTCCTTTTCCTCAGTGTCACTTCCTTTTCCTCAACATGAACTCTGGTTACTGCACCAAACTCACTCATGGCTCAGATGGTTTAGCTGCCTAGCTCCCACCTCAGGGCTGTTCGGCCTGTTCTAAAGTCCTTTATGGACGCCCCTCAGACCTTCAATGGTGTCACTTAGGTTGACTACATTATTTCCAGGTAATATAACTATTCATTTGTTGGTAAAGTCTAACTTCTGCCATAGTCATTACAGAGAAAATAGATAGATTTGTAGCTAAGATTTTAAGACAAAGTGGATAATTCAGGCTCATTTGCGCCGTTCTGAGCGTTGTGTAATTTGACTGGTACCGCAGCTTTGCAGAGAGGGTATTTTAGAGTCTTGCTGTCTGATTGGAGATGGTTCTTTCAGCCAGATGAACTTTGCTAGTGATGGAGACTACTAGGGTTCTTGTTTTGAAGACCCACATAGTTTGACCATAATAATGCATAATAATATCCATAGAATGACAGGCTTGATAAAAACTTATTGAACTAGGCATAATGCTTGTGCATCATATGCTCTTGCACTGATAGTGAGTTTAAGGCATTCACAACAGGGTTGATGTTACCTACCCTCCATCAATTTCAGTAGTAGTTGGGCTGTTGACTTCTGAGTAAGTTGTAGCCTTTTCTCGGGCACTAGAGGCAGGCCTAGATAAAATGCCACTAGGAGGTTGCATGGCTAAACACTTATAAGGTCCCAAAGGCAAGACCTATTGGCTATGCCAATGTTTTTTTATGATGTGATCCAAGTGTAGTGAATACATTTCTTGTGAAAAGCATCCCTTTTCCATGTTACTGCCTCCGCACTCCTCCCCGTTGTCGTTGCTTGATGGTCACACCGCTTGCCCGAAAAAAGCCCAATGGTGCAGTGATAGCTGGTAGTGCCACAGCGCTTTATATGTACCACAGCTTTATCTCCATTTGTTTCTTTTTTTTATTACTGATGTGACCCCAGAACAGCAGATACATTTGTTGTGAAAAGAGTGTTGCTAAAGAAAGTTCGAGACCCCCACATAACAAGTCAAGTGTTATAACATTGTGTTGCTGCGTGCTGTGCTTGAGTGGAGAGACACAAGAGATTACCGCAAAAGAAACCGACACAGACATTCCCAATTTGGATCATCTTGCACTTTAGCAGTGTACAGCACCCATTTGTAATTATGGCTCACTATCCCGGTGAGCTTGTACTTACTGTCCGCAATGACAATGATCATAGCTTCATAGCTGCCAAGGTTTCAGATTGCTTATGTGTGACATTTTTATAATTTCAGTGCAATTATGAGTGACATTCAATGACTGAGTGACACTTTCTCACAAGCAATAATCAAGCAATGAAGAGGAGGGAAACATAGATCAGAAATTACAGCCATTTCAGCACCGAGAAACACCAAGAAGATCCTAAACTGGCTGCACAGCACCAAAAATCTAAGAGCACTAACCGACATGACACACTCCCAGCACCAGCACAAGAACCTCAGACCCCAGATCCTGCCCGTCCCAGCATCATATTTGTGTTAATACTGTCAAACACTCTGGGTGACAAGTGACTGGTAAACAACTGTCTACTTACTCTGATTAACTTCAGCTAGGCAGCGTGACTAAAACGTCAGTGACTCATTCTGCAGCTGGCTCAGGCCACGAGCAAGCCACCCCTGTGGCTACCCGCCTTAGACTTCAGTCTGGGCTTTAGGCTGTCCTTACTGAGTCTTGGCAGCCACTGCAAACAGACAGTGATGGTCAGTCATGACTCTCTGGGACCGACCTGTCCACTGCACTGACTCCCTCAGCCAAGCTTGGAAATTATAATTGAATCTGCAATCGGTCTGGATTATAGTAGCCCACCGCAGAGCGTGGGCATCCCAGCCGGGCCGGTAATGTGCAAGTAGCAGGGCTTGAGACCGTGCTGCACCTTGATTGAAGCTCTGAGTAGCCAGCCTTCCTCACAGACAAACCCCCCCCACTCTGGCAGCCAGTAGGACGTGACGTCCCCTCGCGGCGCCACGGCCACACTCTCAGGACACGGCTGTCTCAGTAGTAGCTATTGGGCACTACCCGGCTGTGACGTCAGGCAGGTTGTCTGACTGACTCCGAGCCGCGCTTCACCGTGAGAATCTAATGATACATTGTAGCAGAAACTGCAGTGTGCGGCACCGGCAGGCCACAGGCTGCACACTGCAGCCAGCTGCCACACACAAGTTTGCAGTGCTTCAGTGAGTGTGTATCTGAGACTGACACTATGCAATAAGCGTGACAATGCATTTCAGTATGGTGATGGGGAGTACCACACTGAAATGTGTTAGTCTAACGCCTGATGCGTGGCACTTGGCAGGACTGGTTCATTGTATGCCTTAAGAGCACGATGGCCCCGCCGAGGTGTTTTCCGGAAGGCACTACTGGAAGATCCCCACTTCATCATAAGCTGCCTCTGCTGGGAGAGTGTAACTCGTGCTTTCCAACCCACCTTTCATGCTGCCTCCGACAACCGGCTTTCTGTCATCAACCATGGAGCTTTGCCGACAGGACTGCAAAGCTACCAGCTGGCATGTTCACAAGGAACCAGGGAAAAGCACATTATTCCTGAGTCAGAGTAAGCATTCCCACAAATTCCATGTGTTTGGTGACCCTAAAAGGAAAAACCTCAAACAGCCACAAGGGTGTGTAGTCAGTGGACACTCATTAGGGGGGTCTTCTTTTTATCTGCTGGTTATACGCATTATTTTACTTGCGTTAGAACGTGGCGGGTAAAATTATATTTTGTGGCCAAGCTCAAGTTGCATACAGAACCCCCTACCCAGTTGCTACCAATTGAGAAGGTGGTTTTGTTTACAAATTGCTCTGCTTTAAATGAGGAGACCAGAATTATAATTTATGCTTTTCTCCTGTTTTGATCAAAGATGTGCAGTCAGAGCCTCTCTGCATGCATGTGAATAGGTAAAAACAAGTATCAGCTGTGCTGTATAAATCTGTCCCAATTACAAGTCTGTCGTATTTCCGGCCTCCAAATTACATTCTAGTTTCTGTACGGCCATCAGCAGAACCCCATTCATCCTCTTACTTCGTGATTGTAATGCCACTGCTGCAACACAAATTCAATGTATTCTGTCCTTGTAGTACAATAAATTACAGCGCTGCATTGAATGGCATGTAAACATGAACTTCGAAACATTCATGAAAACCCAGACACAATGCTATTAGTGAACTAAGTAACAAGTCAGTTGTCAGGTGCCCCAATACCATTATATTGGGCTTCGCCTATGAGGGATACAAATTCAATTTCAAGAAATCTAGAATTGCCCACTTCAATGTCCTTTTCCTAGGATATGAACTTTCAAGTGAAGGAAAAAGCCTGGCAGCTAACTTTTTTAGAAAAGTGTGTGCTGCTTCAACCTCCAAAAATGCTGTAAAACTTACAGTTGATTCTAGGTTTCCTAAATTTTGGATGAACTTACATTCTAAACTACGCAGAAAGGGTTAAACCTCTCTACGAATTAATCAACCCTGATTTTAAAATCACACATTGGACAAAAGAACACACAGAAATCTTGCGTCCACTACAAACAGACATGTTAGCAACAAAACAATTACAAACATGCATAAACATACTCAACTCTGTGATCTGAATCATTCCGGGTCAATGTATATTCACCTACTTAACTTTTAACGAAGTGAAAAAGTACCAATTGCATTCAAATCACATTTGTACACACAAGCAGAAATGAAATTCACTTCTACAGAAAAAATTCTGACAGCAGTTCAAACCGCTGTAGCAAAATAAAGAGCCGTAGCACAGGTGAAACGCATTGTGGTCGTACGCCTGTACCAGCCTTAGAGTCAGTTACAAAAGCTAGCATTCCAAATGCAAAAGCATTACATCCGAGATGTATACAGTGGGTCAATTCTCTTGCTGCAACTGATGTTGAATATGTTTTTGATCCTCATTTGAAAACACAAGCATTCCTTCAATATGAACACGAATGTCTCTGCCTTATGAAATTCTACCTCTAGAAGAGTATGAATGTATAATTTCTACTGACGGATCAGCACAACCCGCTACGGAGGGTAAACAAGCTTATAGTGCTGCATGCGCGATCGTTAAAGGTCCTATGCGCGACGGCAAATGTAGACCTATGGTCACAAAAACGCAATCTCTAGGAGATCGTACAGCTCAGTGAGCTGAACTACAAGCATTCATAATGGCACTTGAAAGTACGGATAGCAAATTCCCCACACTAATAGTGTGCGATTCTTTTTACTGTGTTCAATCTTATAATAATAATAATAATAATAATAATAATAATAATAATATAATGAAAATTTACAGAATTGGCTTCAAAATGGTTTCCAAGATGCAAAAAGTGGCACAATCAAGCACAAAAAGCTTTGGGAACAAGTAGTTCTGTTGCGAAACGGACTACAAAACACTCATGTGATACACGCACTGAGTCATCAACGTGTTGGCGTTCTCGTTGAAGGGAATTCACTGGCTGATGAAGCCGCGAAGGGGGCTGTGCAAACGACTTCCGTAGCTGCAATCACTCATTCAAAAGCAAAAATAGACAGTGAAATAATACTGGCTGCCAATGCTTCAAGCAACGGCAGCGGTGCAGCGTTAACTTAAGGGTTTCCACTGAAATACTCATATATAACTGATGCGAACAATGTTCCGTTTGCTCGAATCCCTGGAGTGGGGGATAGGATAATACCGAACATGGAACATAGATTAGGACTAATCCTAGCAGCACATGAAGGGCTTGCCTCTGCTCATCCAGGTGTTTCCGCCACAGTATCGTTATTAAAACAACGATACTGGTGGCCTGGCATTAGGAAACAGACCAGAAACTATGTCTTGGACTGTGAAATATGCCAAAAGATGAAAGTCTCTACTGAGAAACGTCCTGCGCAGATGCCCCTGTTAATTTCAGATAAACCATTAGCTTGTGTTTACCTCGACCACTGCAGTTCCTTACAAAGGGATGGTAACTATAAATATATCATGGTCACAGTGGACTTGTGTTCAAGGTTCCTTTGGATGTGGCCTCAGCGCTCGGCTGACGCTCGAACTGTTATAAAAGATTTGCGAGTCTTTATCGGCACATACGCAATAGGCACACCACACTGTGACCAGGGTCCTGCGTTTAGCTCTCGAGTTTACAAAGAAGCCATGGCCAGTTTGGGCGTAGAATTGCGGTATTCTTCTCCATTCCATCCTGAGGGAAATTCTGTTGTGGAAAGAAAAAACCGGAACATAAAGCAGTTTATAACAGCTAGAGTATTCGGTTCGGGTGATGGGTGGGTCAAACATCTTTATGGGCTTCAACGTAGTCTTACCAATTTGCCAAGAAGTTCTCTAGGGGGTATCACTCTATATGAGGTCCTATTTGAGACAAGAATGTTAGTTCCGGACCTTGATTGTCATGGAACAAAGGTCGAAAATAAAAAAAATTATATCAAAGATCGTTTGGCTGTTTTACAGGACTTAAATGAACTAAGATCGGAACAAAGCAACATGTTCCTGAAGCCACCCACCACTGGGGAAAAACCAACCGTCCCAGCAAGGTCTGTCTGGATCCCAAAGTTTGGTGATCTAGTCAGAGAAAAGATTGCGGACAAGAAGGGATTTGGGCCTTCTTACAGACAACTGGTACCTGTCCTAGCAATCCACGGATCAAGAACAGTACTACTGCCGCCCCTTGCTGGTAAAAAAAGAGGGAAGATTTGTCTCTATTAACCTGATGAAACCACACTATGTGACCGATACTAAGCAGTAGGCCAAGTGGTCTCCACCAATGTAGCAGACGCACTCCTCTAGCTACAATCCAAGAGGGTCAAACTGAGAGACTCCTCACCTTTGAAGATTCTACAGTGAGAAAAGAAGGACTATGCAACAAAGCTATGAACTTGTTCCTCTTGAGACCCAAATAACAGTTTGTCCTGATACACCTGTCTACACCAACGTAACAAGTGATTAACTGGTTCCAGCGATTTCAATTAATCCTGATGCAATTCCAACCACTGACAGAACTGCCTCCAGCTATTTCATTAGATTTGATACGTTTTCTGAAGATCTAAGCGAACCTGTAACGACGACAGCACTAAGAACTTTCAAAGAACAAGCAACAGGCTTTTCATATCCTAAAAAAGACTTATCTGGTTTCACCATGGATTGAACTATGGATTGTTTCTGGACTATTTGTCTTTCTGCTTTGGCTAGCTTTAGTAATGACTAGGAGCATGCTGATAAATGGAAAATATATTCAAATGGACACAGCAAGTATAAAAGTGAACTTAATTCTGAAACCACACAAATCACCCCATCATGAAGCAAGAGATTTGTCAGCAGTGAACATCACAGCTGTTCCTATACAAGATGGTATAGTTTGGGACAAAACTGAATATGACATTCGGCCCGTCTGAACTTTTAAAGATTCCACACTTATTTAAAATTTCATTAAGTGACTTTATTACCTCTAGTACCTTTTCTGATAATTGGGACTTCGAGACTGTTAATAACATGATGTTTGATCTAGAAAAATCAGCTGCATTCTCTAATCATGATTATTTAGAGGGTTCATCAGACTATGAACAGCTTTATTGTTATAACCACTATGGTCATCATTTCTTGCATAAATCTGCATCACCTAGAAAAGTATTTATGTATAACCAATGGGAACATAGTCCTACATCACCAAAGGGCAGCTCAAAAACGTTTGCAATGAAGTTTCCATATTGTTCAGGGTTCAACATATCCAATCCAGAAACATTTTATTTAACAAATGTGAACAAAACCGCAATGAAAAGTATGTTAACTAATATAAAACAGATTTATTCTGCAGCCTTTATTACCCATATGTCTAGACAGGGTTTCGACTTTTGGAAAGACACAATTGACACAAAATCTGTCTGGGGTACTAAAGATTGGCAAGTGCAGGGGATAAACGCTTTGTTAAGAGCCTGTATAATCCCACAGCAAATAATGTGTTTGAATGACACTGTCCAACAAACGTCTTGCCTTGGGTTATCCAAGATCAAAGACATGAACACTCCCTCCATACTTGCAAGTAATAGCACTACACAGGGGGAAGGTCGACGCACATACTATTTTTCATCACAACATATCAAATTCCAAATGGAAAAAATGGTTGCTCTGCCCCACAGACACAAACAACTGTCAAGATCGATTCGTGAACAAAACACAGGGATTCACTATCAATAGGCCAGACCCAAGATATGTACAAAGCCAGCATCCTAGGATAGTAACACATACAGTGTAGGGAAACTATGCCTTGAATGGCTACAGAAATCTACACTTGAGGATGTAAAACAACGCTTAACTTTACTTAAAGAAGGCGCAGACCTTAGGGAATTCTTGCTTGGACCAAGAAAACCGCGTCAAAGCATTTCATAAATGCCGGTGTATATATGCTGCATATAACGAATTATGGAAGATTACCCAAGCAGAGACTGCAGAACGAATACGAGAAATTGATCGTATTAATTTAGAGAAATCTCTCTCTGTAGTAGACAATGGGTTAACGACTGTCTTCCGGGATATATTCATTGGACAGCATTGTGTCTTCTGCCATAGATATCATGGAACAAGACTTGGTAATGTTGCAACATGGTCAGTCTCAATTACATTCTATCATGCTATTTTGCTGGACGCTACAAAACCTGAGTGCAGACTATGTGCCTTGGCGTTTAATCAATACTACGTCACTGTGTTCAGAATTCAATCTTACTGATGAACAGATCAAACTGGCACAGAGGGGAGCAGACTACACGGTGCTGAGCATTGAAAAATTGGAAAAATTACCAATCACAGTGGCAGAAAAAACAGCTACTGAGTGGATCATACAGAGTAAAATCACTCTGCCTGTTATAATTTTCCATTTTCAGTATTGCCTAAAACACATACCAGCAGGCAATTATGAATGGTTGGGTAAAGAATACATCAAGACATGCTGGAATTTATCATACACACACAGATGTTGGAGTGGGGAACGTGAACTGTTTCTTAGCGGTTCCAACTGTGAAAACGCACCAAGCGGTTCTCTCCTTTGTCAGGGAATACATTTACACGGGGCCTGCGATGGTTCCACTACAAACTTATCCTGTCACCTACAAGGCTCACCAGCTGCAATGATTAATCCAATTTTTTGACTACTTTCTAACGGGAGTTACCTTATGTTGAATGATCACAGCTGCTGTGGCATGTTGCCAGGTATCCCATATCTAGTAACAGTGTCGTCCAGGGTCACTTGCTGTATGCAAGTATTGTTTCCACAAACCAAGACAACCAGGGAGTCCTCTCTATGGCCTTCACTGAACATCTCTTCTATACAAATTGATACTCTAAGCAGAAGGAAAGCCATTCTTTTACAAAAAACTGTGCCCCGGATCTCGGCCATCAATCAATCAATCAATCAATCAGAACAATTTTAAAGCGCGCCACTCACCCGGAAGAGTCTCAAGGCACTGGGGGGGGGGGGGGGGGGGGGGTCAGTTACTGCTCGAAAAGCCAGGTCTTGAGTTGCTTCCTGAAGGAGAGATGGTCCTGGGTCAGCCGTAGGTGAATGGGGAGGGAGTTCCATGTCTTGGCCGCCAGGTAAGAGAAGGGTCTTCCTCCGGCGGTGGCTCTGCGGATGCGTGGTATGAGGGCGAGGCTGGTCGATCGCAGCTGGCAGGTGGGCGTGTAGAAAGTGAGGCAGTTGTTGAGGTATTTGGGGCCCAGGTCGTGGAGAGCTTTGTGTGCGTGGGTGAGGAGTCTGAACATGATCCTCTTGCTGATGGGGAGCCAGTGCAGGTCTCTCAGGTGGGCGGAGATGTGGTTGTGGCAGGGGATGTCCAGGACGAGTCGTGCGGAGGCGTTCTGTATGCGTTGAAGTCTTTTCTGTAGTTTGGCAGTGGTTCCCGCGTAGAGGGTGTTCCCGTAGTCCATTCGGCTGGTGACGAGTGCCTGGGTGACCGTCTTCCTGGTTTCGGTGGGGATCCATCCGAAGATCTTACGGAGCATGCGCAGGGTGTTGAAGCAGGATGACGATACGGCATGGACTTATCTGGTCATTGCGAGGGCGGAGTCCAGGATGAAGCCCAGGTTTCGTGCGTGGTCCGTTGGCTTGGGGGTGGTGCCCAGGGCAGGGGGCCACCAGGAGTCGTCCCAGACGAGAGGGATGATCCCAGGATGAGGACTTCCGTCTTGTCTGAGTTCAGCTTCAGGCGGCTGTTCTTCATCCATTTGGCGACGTCCTTCATTCCCTCGTGTAGGCTGGCTCTGGCGTTGGCCGGGTCGTTGGTGAGGGAGAGGATCAGCTGGGTGTCGTCGGCGTATAAGATGATGTTAAGGTTGTGTTGGCGTGCGATGGCTGCGAGGGGGCTCATGTAGACGTTGAAGAGGGTGGGGCTGAGCAAGGATCCTTGAGGTACGCCGCAGATGACTTCGGTGGCCGCGGATCGGAACGGGGGGAGGCGGACTCTCTGGGTTCTTCCGGCGAGGAACGAGGTGATCCACTCCAGTGCTTTCCCTTGGATTCCGATGTTGCCGAGGCGCTGTATTAGAGTGCGGTGGCAGACTGTGTCCAATGCTGCAGAGAGGCCCAGGAGGATGAGGGCAGCTGTTTCCCCGTTGTCAAGCAGGGATCAGATGTCGTCGGTGGCTGCGATGAGGGCGGTCTCGGTGCTGTGGTTGGCTCGGAAACCGGACTGTGAGGGGTCGAGGGATCCGTTCGTCTCGAGGAAGGCGGTAAGCTGTATGTTGACGGTCTTCTCGATGACTTTGGCAGGAAAAGGGAGGCGCGAGATGGGGCAGAAGTTATTGAGGTCGGTGGAGTCCACTGTCGGTTTCTTCAGGAGGGCGCTGAGCTCGGCATGCTTCCAGCTCTCCGGGAGGGTGGCGGTGTTGAAGGAGATGTTGATGATGTTCCGGAGTTGGGGTGCGATGATGGAGCCGGCCTTGTTGAAGACGTGGTGGGGGCAGGGGTCGGTAGGGGATCCGGAGTGGATGGTGTTCATCGTGCGGGTGGTGTCTTCGGTGCTGACCGGGGTCCAGTTGCAGAGGGTGGTGGTGGGGGGCGTTGTTTCGGTGGTTGGGTGCGTGGTTGGTGCGTTGAAGCTGTTGTGTATGTTGGCGATCTTGCGGTGGAAGAAGGAGGCGAGTCAGTCGCAGAGGTCTTGCGAGGGTGTGATGTCGTTGTTTCCGGCGCTGGGGTTGGAGAGCTCTTTGACGATGCTGAAGAGTTCCTTGCTGTTGTGGGTGTTGTTGTCCATGCGTTCTTTGAATGATGTCCTTTTGGTGGTGCGGATCAGCTGGTGGTGTGTGCGGGTGGCGTTCTTGAGGGCGGTCATGTTTTCTGTGGTCTGGTCGTGGCGCCAGGCTTTTTCGAGGGTGTGGCAGTTTTTCTTGGATGTTTTGAGTTCGTTGGTGAACCACGAGGCTTTTTTGCTGCCGTGCCTGCTGGGAGGGTTCTTCAGTGGTGCGAGGTTGTCGGCGCATTTGATGAGCCACTGTGTGAAGGTGCGGGCTGCTTCGTTGGGGTCCGTCGTGTTGGTGGGAGGGTTCTGGCTGAGGGAGGTGGTCGGCGGTGATTTTGCTCCAGCTCCTGCGGGGAACTTGTTGCGGGTGGTGGTGGGTCGTGGTTCTCTTGAAGCTGAAGTGGACGCAGCTGTGATCGGTCCAGTGAAGTCCGGTGGAGTGGCTGAAGGCGATGTCCTTGCTGGAGGAGAAGACGGGGTCAAGCGTGTGGCCGGCGTAGTGGGTGGGGGTGTTCACCAGTTGCTTGAGTCCAAGGTTGGCGAGGTTGTCCAGCAGGGTAGTGGTGTTGCTATCGTTGTTGTTCTCCAGGTGGAAGTTGAGGTCCCCTAGGAGGATGTAGTCAAAGGAGGCGAGGGTGTGCGGGCTGATGAAGTCTGCGATGGCTTCGCTGAATTGTGTGCGGGGTCCCGGGGGTCTGTAAATGAGAGTGCCTCGGAGGGTGGTCTTGGGGTCGGTGTGTATCTGGAAGTGGAGGTGCTCGGCGGCGGTGAGGGTGTCGTCGGAGTTGGTCGTGATGCGGATGGTGTTCCTGTGGACGATGGTGATGCCTCCTCCGGTCTGGTTGACGCGGTCCTTCCGGGTGATCTTGTATCCGTCCAGAATGGCTATGGCGATGTCGGGTGCTGATGAGGCGTTCATCCATGTTTCCGTGAGGAAGGCGACGTCTGGAGATGTTGAGTCGAGCAGGTTCCAGAGTTCGACGGCGTGTCTGTGGACGGAGCGGGTGTTGAGCAGGATGCACTTGAGGTGGCTGTTGCTGGTGCCTGACCTTTCGGGTGCGGTGATGGTCCGGAGGCAGGTGAACTTGCAGGCTTGGCAGGTGAAGGGTCCGTGGGTGCGTTTCGGTGTGGCTCGGTGGCAGGCGGGGTTTCGGCCGGGTTTGAGTGCGTTGAGGGTGGCGGCATTGTACGTCCATCGTGTTGGCTGGAATCTTCGGGGGCCAGGGGTCCTGGCGCTGGTCGCGGTCCAGCCGCGGACGGGCTTGCCTCCCGCTGCGCGCGGTCGCTGCGCGGTCTCCATAAGTGGGAGGGGGAGGAGGGGTCAGCTGGGAGGCGGGAGGGAAGGCTGCCAATGGGCACGGGGGGCGGGGCCGCAAGGGGGGTCATGGCGGGGAAAAAACGCGTGGGTCAGCAGCGGGAAAAGCAGTGGCACGGGATCAGGGGCTGCTGGCACACGGGGGGTGCAGGAGAAGGCTGGCAGGCTGAGGAGGCGGCTGGCTAGCAGGCTGATGAGGCGCTGTGGCAGCGGGGAAGCGACCTACCTGAGGCCTAATTAAATATTTAGTCATGGGGGGCGTCCCCTTAGGCAAAGGTCGCTCCCCTTTTGGGGGCATTGTTGTTAGCTTTGTCTGCCCCCTGGGGGGGGCAGAATTTTTATTTTATTATATATTTGTGCCATTGTGCTGGGGAGTGGCCCCTTGGGCAAGGGTCACTCCCATTGGGGGCCATTTAAGGGTGCCTATATTTTCAAATACAGTTTTGGGGGCATTATAAATTGTTTTGTCTGCCCCTGGGGGAGGGGGCATAATTAAAAAAAAAAAAAATCAACGAGTCAATGTGCTGGGGAGGGGCCCCTTGGGCAAGGGTCACTTCCATGGGGGCCATATTATGGTACCCAGTTTTTAAAATATAGTTTTGGGGAGCGACCCCTTATGCCAGGGTTGCTCTCCTTTTGGGGGCCTATAATTGTTCTTTGTTTGCCCCCCGGGGGGCTGTTTTAAAGGTATTGAACTCGGGTGGTGAAGTGAGCTAAAGAATGATGATGGAATAATCCCAGATTACTGATGGGGGTGATAGTTAGATTTGCTGAAGCGCTCCGTCCATCATCCCCTTTGATATCACCTTGAGGGGCAGTTCGGCATTTTTTTTTTTTTTTGAAGGGCCAGTAGCCCACCAAGTTGTTTTTTTAATGGTTGTGTGTCGCCTTTGGACATGGATTACTCCTATTTATGGGAGGATGATTGAGACCATTTCTGCCCTCTTTGGGTGGCAGAGTAGCAGTATGTGTTTAGGCCCATCTGCTCCCAATGGGGGGCAGAAGCCTTTAGACACAAGTTTTTTTTGTTTTGGGGGGTGGCCTCAAGGGCAAGGGTTGCTTCCCTTTTACGGGGGTGAATATTTAATTTATACACTTAGGCCCACATACCCCTTAGCTTGGATGGTGGTTTGGTGCATTGTTTTCAAATGTGATTGTAATGTTTTTTTCTAGTGTAATTCTTTTGATTCATGTATGTCGTTTCGTCAGTGGTTTTTGTGCAGTTTTGAGTAATTGCAGTTGTTTGGTAAGTAAAATATTTGTGTTGTATTTGCTCCAAATGAGTAATATTGTAATGTAGGATTGAATTTTTTTGTAAGTGGTCTCATAGTGGCAGCATATTTAGTTAGTGTTTTGAGCAAGAAAATATTTGTGATGTGTTTTGCATTGTCTAATGTGCATTTTTTTCTTTTTTTTTGTGGGTTATTGTTGATCCATACTGTGTCTGTGCGGAGTACATGGTGTAACTGCTTCTTGCAAGTGAGCAGTATAGTTTTGCAGTGTATAGCTATTTTTGATAAAGGTGAATTTTGTTCATTGCTTATTTAACTTATTTTTTTATTTTTTTTTGTAAACATTTTATTCGAGTTTGCATGGTTACATAGTATGGATGGTTCAAGCACAAACATTTAGCCAAGCATGCTATGATTTCAGCAGAAACACATTCTAGTACGTCAAAATCACAAGTGTACAGTTGTAGAGCATGGAGTTAACTTTGTACAATAATTTTAGAGTCCCTCGTCTTCATTTGAGTCTTCACTGCCATCATCTTGATCTGGGGGCGGCTCACATATATTCCCCCGATATTTATTCCATGCCCCCCAAAGTTTGCTCCACTTTCTTGGGCACCCCCTGTCACTGAACACCGCCCTTTCTGCTATCATGGCAGCGTCCATGTCCCTACACCATGCTGTTAGCGTAGGTCTTTCTTCTCTGCCCCACCTCTGTGCTATATACCTCTTGGCCACCATCATGCCCATAGTAGCCCAACTCTGCCCTGCACGCGAAAGATCATTTGGTTCCCAGATATTCAGCAGGCAGCGTCTGGGCTCAGGTAATATTGTGACTTCCTCAGATTGCGACATCGTCCTCAGCACCTGTGCCCAGTATTCGGCCACCTTGGGACAATCCCATATGATGTGATAAAAGGTTCCTACCTCCCCACACCCTCTCAAACAGTAGGGGTGAGCTGTACGTCCTATTTTATGTAAGGTGTGTCTCGTATAGTATGAGCGGTGTAGGATGCGTAATTGTAGAAGCCTGAGGCGTGAGGGAATGCCGATCTCTTTTGGGGACGCCAGTGCTTCCTGCCACTCCGAGTCATCACCCTCACCAATATCATTAGCCAATCTATCCCTTAGCGTTCTCATTAAATCGGGCAAATTATTCACCAGTTTTCGATAGGTTAGGGAGGTCGCCTTCTTTGGCATGTAATCTGTCAACAATCTGTCCTCCAGAGGGGATGCCTCTGGAACTTCCCGAGTCAGGTGGGATGGCTGATAACAGTGCATGTCATATTTGGCTGTAGCTGAACATTTCAGAGGGGGGCTAAGCCGTATTGCTGTTGTAGCAAGTCGAAGGGAATCACTCCCCCTTTTTGCCAAAGGTCTCCAATCGTGGAGATCCCAATAGTGTCCCAGCGATCTAAACCTTTGTTGTGTCTAAGCTTCCCTAGTCGCTTTGTGTCCCAGATCGGAGTGAGCTGCGTGAGCTCCCCCTGCCATCCCAACTTTGCCCGAGCTATTTGCCATATCTCAAGTGTATGACGCAGTGGTCCCAATTTTTCCAGTGTCAGTTTTTTATCGTAGAGGGGAGTCAGCAGGTCTGACGTACCCAACTGCTCTCTGTCTGCCTTCAACGCCGGGTCTGTTTGCGGAAGATGAATCAATTGATTAATGACTTTCAACTGTGCTGCCCAATAATAGAGTTGCACATCCGAGAGCGCTATTCCCCCTTCGTACCAACTGCGTACCAGCTTAGCTTGCGCTATACGTGGCAGTTTATTGCCCCATAGCAGACTGGACACTTGTGCTGCTATTGCTTTAAAATATGCGGGTTTTACTGGGTAGGGTGTGTTTTCCAAAATATATAAAAGACGAGGCAACGGCATCATTTTAAAGAGCGCCGCCTTCCCCAGCAGGGTTAGCGGTAGAGTTTCCCAGTGCCGGATATCCCGCCTAAGACGATCCAACGGTGGCTGGAGATTCATGTTATAAAAGGCTTCTACATCAACCGTAATATGCACCCCTAGATATTTAAACGTATTTGCCGCTGTTTTCAACGGGCAATTGTCCGGAAGACGTGGAGGAGGGCCACGAAGCACATACATGATGGATTTAGACCAGTTGAGGGTGTAGCCCGATGCTCGCCCATACGCCGTGCAGACATCTAAGAGACAGATTATGGAACGCCTCTGGGAGGTGAGATACAACAGGATATCGTCGCGTAGGAATGAGTCCATCTGAAGCCATGTATCATCGGCTCCCATCGTATCCAGGCCGCCACGGGTTCTAGCACTAGAACGAATAATAGCGGTGATAATGGGCAGACTTGATGCGTGCCCCGTGCCAGGGGGAAATCTTCAGAGATGTGGCCATTAACTGACATGTGCCATGGGTTTTGTATAGAGTAGTCGAACCCAGGCACAAAACTTTGGGCCAAATCCCAAATGTCGCAACACTGCGAAAAGGAAGGGCCAGTGGACCATATCAAATGCCATATGTGCATCTAGTGAAAGTATCACTGCGGTTCTTGCACAGATTCCGCACGAGCGAGGGCTCCATGGAGTCTCCTTAAATTAAGTACCGTGTTCCTACCGGGCATAAAGCCCGACTGGTCCTGATGGATGAGCTTCGATAGGCATGGCATGAGTCTCGCCGCCAACAGCTTGGCGAGGATTTTAGCCTCTGCATTTATGAGGGAGATGGGTCGATAGGAGGTGCATTGATCTGCCGGCTTGCCAGGTTTTAAGATGGCTATTATGGCGGCCGTGCCCTGGTCAGGCGGGAGTTCTCCAGCTTTTAGACTTTCTGTGAACATGCGGAGCATACACGGCGTTAGCGAGCCTGCCATCGTTTTATAAAGCTCGATCGGTATGCCATTTGGACCCACCGCCTTGTCCGATTGTAACGCCCTAATGGACGTGTGCACCTCTTCCTCCGAGAGGTCCTTATCCAGGTCCTGTGCCTCTTCCGGGGTCAATTTGGGCATGGCCAGATCTTTTACATAAGTCATCGCCTCGTCTTCTGAAATTGTCGAGTTTGAGGAATAGATTGTGCGGAAGTGTTGTGCCAGCAGGTTGATTATTGTGTGTGGGACCGTTGTGCTGTGTCTCTCCGCTGTGCTAAGCTGTGCTACCCACCTGTCCCTTTTCTCCCTTTTGACCAACTATGCCAACAGCTTTCCTGCCTTGTCGGCAATGTCATAGATTTTGTGTCGCGTTTGTGCTAGTTGTTCTCTGGTCAGTTCCGTCAGGTGTTCCTTGTGATGTCGTTGCGCAAGGTGCAGACTGTGAGTCGCGTCGGGGGTCGGGTCACTAGCGTGTCGGGCTTCTGCCAGTTCCAAGTCTGCTTCCAGAGTTTGTAATTCTAGCTGTTTCTCCCTCTTAGTATGTACTATGGAGGATATTGCCTGCACCCTGAGGACTGTCTTATAAGCCTCCCATAAGGTGACAGAGGAAGTCACCGACCCCTCGTTTTCCTGAAAGTAGTGTTTTGTCATCTTCTTTAGCGCCTTCCTAATCTTAGGGATCTTAAGATAACTAGGGCGTATCAGATAAGTCCGGCGCCTTTTTTGTTGATGGTGCGTATAGCTGAGTAGTATCGGGGAATGGTCCGAGACGCCCCATGGTCTGATTTCAATATTGCTAATATTAGAAAGGCTACCCAAGGAGCCCAAAAAGTAATCTATTCTAGTGAGGCAGTTATGGGCACTAGAGTAGTACGTGTATTGTCGCTCTGCAGGGTGGTATGTTCTCCACACATCTATCAGTCCCATCGCTTCTAAGAAGCTCCCCAAGCGAGACACTCCCGACACGCCAGCCCTCGAGGGAGTCTATCCATGGAATTGTCAGCCACCGAATTAAAGTCTCCACCAATGATTAAGTCCCCTGCCAGGAGCCCAAGTAAGAATGCACTGAGGTCAGGGAGGGCCACTGTGTGTAACGCTGGGGGTATGTAGACTGACACAATATTTAGGTGTTTCCCTTCCCACTGCGCATGTATGGAATCAAATCTCCCTGCTCCGTCAGATTTAACTTCTTTTAAAATGAGTGGAAATTGCTTTTTGACTAATATTCCAACCCCCCTGGAGTTTGACGTAAAATCGGAGTGCGTCACCATCTTATAGCCCCATTTATCCATTGCTTTAGTAGATGTGCCTACAAGGTGCGTCTCCTGCAGTAACACCACTGCTGGGTTCATTCTTTTTATACATTGCAAAACCAGCCCATGCTTAATTTTATCGCCCAACCCTCTCACATTCCACGTGAGCACAGAGAGGGACGGAGTCGTGGTGTCTGAGGCGCCCCTCAGAGTAGTGAGTGAGTCATCCCCCATTATTGAAGTGGAAAAAGCTAGTGATGTCAACGCTTTGTGTCATGCTTGAGCCTTCTTTGGTGTGTGTGCATGCGAAAATCATACGGACAGCATCATCCTCGAACAGACATCTGATCATGTAATAACCTGCTCGTGAACAAACTTGTAACAAGCCCCACCTCCCTGTAGTGTAGTTCCTATTTTCCCAATAGGCTCTGCGCATTGGAATAATACCTAAAGCAGTAAAGGCCTAGACCAGACGTTAACTAGGTCTACTACTGTCGATACTAGACTTAATTTTTGGGTTTGCCAGCTAAGCTCAGAGTTCGCTAGAAACTTTCTCGAATGTTCAGGAAAGAATTACCTCCCCTGATTAGACAAGAAGGGATTTAGTTTCTGACAACCATAGAACATGACAACTTTGCTCTCCCCTAATCAAGAGTCAATCTCAAGAGTCGTGTGAGCACAAGGCAATTATTTTACTCAGTCAGTACGTGCATTCTTAGTCTCATCAGATTGTAGAGAAAAGGAAGAGACGGGCGTGTTCAATAAAAAGGTGTTGTTTATTGATCAGTCTCTTTTCTCGTACAAGAGAAATGGATCGATATTATTGCAATACTTATAGTTAAGTAAAGTGCATACATTAAAAGCAATAGTATAAAATAATGCTGTAAAAACATTGATATGGTTTCTGAGCCATATGATGTTTGAAATGATTAAAATATATTTACATACACATATACATTTGACTAAACGTACTCAACTGGTGTTTCTAAATACGCCTACCCCGTGTACCTGACCTAAGTCTAATGCGTGGGCGGGAATAGAAAGTTACGATTTAAGTTAAGTTTGTTTTTGCCAAGTGAATAACTAAAGAATTCTCTGTGAGGGGTTATTCAGTTCTGTACCTGGAAGTTAGGATGAATGAGGAATGGTATCTCTTTCTCTGCTCTCGATATTCCAGGCTGCCTGCGAGGGCTGCCCAGAAGCGCCGGTGCTGGGTCTCTCGGCTTGAGATAGCAGCGCGTCTCTCAGCGCGTCAGGAAGGCGGGGCTGCTGCCAGCGGGGTCTGCTTCTGCTCTCGGCTTCGGCAAGTATGGCTGCTCCGTCTTGTCACCACGCGTGTGTTTGCATAGGGCAAGATCGGCAATATTTCTACCTTAAAGGTGCCGAGATTGACGTAAGGATGGACATAGATACGTCAATAAAGATGTCATACGACTTGCTCGTTAGCACATTCTTTACTAAAGTTCTCTGTGAAATCAAAACAATGGCCGCACGGATTTTCCAGGTTGTCATAGGTTTGATTTGTTATGAGAACGTCGTATGCCTTATCAGGGGCTGGAGGAATGTCGCTTGTCTAATTAGATCTCAAGCGTTATGACCTAATCAGATAACACGTTCCTGTGCCGTAGTGTGACTGCGTCAGATAACGGTATCTGCATCATGGGGGCTGTTCTTGCCTCATGGGCTGACTGCTAGTTAACTTGATAGTTAGTTTAACCAGAATAGGGTCAGGAATAGGGGGATCGATTCAGAACCTATAGAAATACACGACACCCACTCCACGCTAACTATGGTCATATCTACTAATCTATGCATAGTATAACATAGTACAACATACTATAGAGTATAGTGTATACCTTACCACCCCAAAATACATAAATGCATTTCGAAATTTTCAAATATACTGAAAAATTGCAGTCATATATATTGTATGCACTTAAGCTATGAATTAAATGCAAAAGTAAACACGCATTTTTATGCATTATTGCTTATTGGTATATGAGAAATACACATGAAATGGCTCTTAATATGGCTATACAGAAAGGAAAGTCGAGACCATTTCATCACATAATAAAATATTTGTGAACATACCAGCGGGCAGCTAAAGTCTATATAAAGTATCTAAAAATAGAATCTTAGTTCTCTAGGAATAGTTTCTTACTTTAAGCAGAAGATCAGTGTCCCGGAAAAAATATAGGAAGAAAAATATTTTAGGGGTTTGCTGAAAAAATTGCTGTCCGTGAACTGGATTGTCTCCATTAACATTCTGATTCGCATTGCTGACAGAAGGTCGTACCTGTTCGATGCTGCTTTCATCTTGAACTTCACTACTCTTCAATCGTAGTGGTGAAGATTCCAGGAATGCCGTCATCAGGATTGGCAGCCTTTGAGGGCAGCACAAAGCGTGAACCTTGGTAGGAACCAACAGTGTATCTGCATCCACTGGCGCATCCGATTGTAGCGTCAGACAGGTGTCTAACACGCATTCTTCTCCGCATAGCAGACACCTTAGTACAGGTAAAACACACCTTTGCCACATTGGTCGAAATGATAGAAACCAAGTCATGTTCAGGTCTCTAAGCCGGGAGAGTCCCAGGATTTTTGATATCCGGTCCCGGTATCCAATGGCTAGGATCGTATCTTTCATTGTCGCGAGAGTTTGATCTGTGACATGGGTTGCCATAACGAAAAATAAGGACAAGGAATAGGATTCCTGCAATTAGTCCCAGGATCAGGGGAAGTCCGCCAAAAATCGAATGGACGAAATCTGGAAAAATACCCAGTATGGCTTTGAATGGTGTTAATGCCATCGAAAATACTGTCTTAAATACCCCTGAGATCCCATTGGTATCAGAAATATTTAAGATTTCGCTCAGGATTTCCGCGAAATGTACGGGGGAATTAGTTGATAATAATGTATGTATCTCTGCAGTCGTCCTTGCGACTTGTAGATCATACGTTTCTTTTGATGACGTGAGCCTTGTAGGCGTCTGAAGAAGCACGGTTTTCATTCTGCTTAAAGTATCTATTCGAATAGAAGTAATTTTCAAATTGGGCCATGCCCTTGCCTCCCTGTCTGGAAAGGAGCTGGGGAACAAAGAACGTCCACAGCACTTGACCTTCGCCGTCGTAGTGACTAGATAAGGAGTCCCGGGCATAAGACTACAACATCTGCGGTCTACAATTAGAATGTAACTCCCATTTTTGACGCTGTTTGCGCGGTCCCATAATGAAATCACGCAAGTCAGCACCATCAGTAAGTAAAGTTAGGTGTTGCTTAATTTCTGGCAGTGTGGAAGTTTGTAGCCATTGAAGGCATAATTTGCCCACACTGTAGGTTGTTATTATCCCTGGGTGATGTCTTTGGGGATATCTAGGGTCTGGCCTGGTCATTTTGAACCCCTGTGTTTTATTCAGGAATCTGTCTTGACAGTTATTAGTATCTGTGGGCCAGATCAACCATTGTTTCCAATCAGGATGTGTTCTGTTTTGGTTTAATATATGGTTTACGTCTATCTCTTCATCTGTATCAGAGTTATTGCTAAACATTGTTGGCTTTGGAATAGACGGTTTATTTAAATCTTTGATTTTGGCTAAGCCAAGACAGGTGGTTTGTTGAACAGTGTCATTTAAAAATATCATTTGTTCTGGGATCATGCAGGCTCTAAACAAAGCTTCTATACCCTGTACTTGCCATTCTTTTGTACCCCAAACACTTTTCAAATCAACATTTTTGTCCCAATAATCAAATCCAAAAGTATTCATTTTTTCGAAGAATGAATCTGAATATATCAATTTTGTGTTGGTTATCATGGTTTTCATCCCTGTCTTGTTTGACAATTTAAAATAAAATGTTTCAGCATTACTTGTGTTAAAACCTGAGAAATATGAATATTTGTCGGAAACGGTTCTTGAGCTCCCTTTTGGAGGTGTAGCACAATGTTCCCATTGATTATAATTTAAAACATTTCTAGGTTGTGCAGATTTATGTAGAAAATGGTTACCATAGTGGTTATAGCAATACATACTATCATAATTTGTAGAACCCTGCAAATAATCATGTTTGGTAAATTTAGCAGACATTACTAAATCAGACATCATATTATTAATGCTTTCGAAGTCCCAATCATCAGCAAATGAGTTTGGTTTCACAAAGTCACTCAAGGAGATCTTAATTTGGTGTGGATATTTCAGGATCTCGACCGGACCATAAATTTCATAGTCAGTGTTGTCCCATGCTACCCCACCCCATAGGATTGGCTGTGAAGTTGGCTGAAGAAAGTTCTCTTTTCTCGACGTGTGAGGATGTTTGTGGTTTGAGGATCAAGTTGATGTTCTGACTTGCTGTGTCCATTTTAGCATATTTTCCCTCAATGAAGCGTCCCAAAGTAAGTACCATGATGAGCCAAAGTATGAGGATAAATGCACCAAAACCCACCCAAAATTCAATCCATGGAGAAATCAGATATGTTTCTTTCAGTTGTTTCAAAAGTTCTTTAGCTTTGTCTTGAAAGGTTTTTGATGTTGGCTGTGTCTTTGATTCACTGAAGCCTTCAGAGGAATCATCGAAGTTTATGAAGTAGCCGGATGCAGTTCTGTCAATTGTTCCAATTGCTTCAGGATTTTTGTTTCTTGCAATTTCACTTGGTACTTCATTATAGATTGGTGTGTCTCTGCTAAATGTTTTTATTTGGGTTTTCAGAGGTCTGAGTTCTATTGCATTATTGCATAGTCCTTGTTGTTCTTCTGTAGGCGTTTCGAATGTGATGAGCCTCTTTGTTAGGACCTCTGTACTGGTAGCAAACCTTGGTGTTCTGCTACTTATTGGGAGTCCACTTGGCCTACTGTTTGTTATCGGCCACATGTTGTGGTTTTACCAGGTCGATGGATACAACTCGGTTCTCCTTTTTACCAGCAAGTGGCGGTAGTACAACTGATCTTGTCCCGTTGACAGACAAGACAGGAACTGCTTTTCTGTAAGAAGGCCCAAATTCCTTCTTTACCGCGATCTTCTCCCTGACTAGATCCCCGACTTTTGGAATCCAGACAGGTCTTGCTGGGACAGGTGGTGATTCTTCAGTGGTTGTTGGCTGTTGTTTCAACTTTATGTTGCTCAGGTCTTTTCTTGTTTTGTTTAAGTCCTGCAAAATAGCCAAACGGTCTTTGACATCAAAGCTTTTTTCTTTCACCACTGAAGTCTGACTGTCGAGGTCAGAGATAATCATTCTAGTTCCAAATAATAATTCGTACGGACTGAATCCCTTCAGAGAATTTCTTGGCAAGTTATTTAGACTACGTCGGACACTTATTAGATGTTTGACCCACCCAGCTCCCGAACCTAATACCTTTGCCGTTATAGATTGCTTTATGTCACGGTTTTTTCTTTCAACAATTCCATTCCCCTCAGGGTGAAATGGACAAGAGTACCGCAATTGCACGCCCATGCTGACCATGGCCTCCTTATAAGCCCGAGAGCTAAAAGCAGGACCATTGTCCGAATGCAGCATGCCAATTGCGTATGTGCCGATAAAGACTCGCAAATCTTTTATAACAGTTCTGGCGTCAGCCGTTCGCTGGGGCCACATCCATATAAATCTCGTGCATGAATCCACTGCGACCAAGATATATTTATAGTTACCATCCCTTTGTAAGGGACCGCAGTGGTCTAGATAAACACAGGCTAATGGTTTATCCGAGATTAGAAGGGGCGTCTGTGCTGGACGTCTCACCGTTGATACTTTCATTTTTTGACATATTTCACATGCTAGAACATAGTTCCTCGTTTGTCTTCTCATTTGTGGCCACCAGTATCTCTGTTTTAATAATGATACTGTGGCTGAGACGCCAGCATGGATAGAAGCAAGCCCTTCGTGTGCCGCTATTATTAGTCCTAACCTATGTTCCATGTTTGGAATTGCCCTATCCCCCACTCCAGGGATTCGAGCAAAAGGAACATTGTTTGCATCAGTTATGTATGAGTATTTTACTGGAAAGCCTTTAGGGAGTGGTTCTATCGAATCCTTTTCTGAAGCGCTGACAGCTTGTTATATTTCGCTGTCTATTTTTGTTTTTGACCGGGTGACGGCAGCTACGGAAGCCGTTTGCACAGCTGCCTTTGCGGCCTCATCAGCCAATGAATTCCCTGCAACGTGAACGCCATCACGTTGATGACTCAGTGTATGTATCACGTGAGTCTTTGGTAGTTCTTTTTGTAAAAGAGCTACTTGTTCCCAGAGCATTTTATGCTTGATTGTGCCACCTTTCGCATCCTTGAAACCGGTCTGAAGCCAGATCTGCAAGTATTCATTATAAGACTGAACGCAATAATACGAATCGCACACTATGAGTGTGGGGAATTCTCGATCGGTATTTTCAAGCGCCATCTTGAATGCTAGTAGTTCAGCTCGCTGAGCTGTACAATCTCCTAGGGATTGTGTTTTAGTGAGGGTTGGTTTAAATTTCCCTTCGTGCCAACGACCTTTAACAATCGCGCACGCAGCACTGTAAGCTTGTTTACCCCCTACTGCGGGTTGTGCTGATCCGTCTGTATATATTATACAGCCGTAGAGATCTAGAGGCAGAATTTCGGTTGGCGGAGGACATTCAAATTCATATTGGAGAAATTCTTGTGTTTTTAAGTAAGGATCAAATTCGTACACCACGTCTGTTGCAGCAAGAGAGTTAGCCCATTGTATCCATCTCGGATGGAGTGCTTTAGCATTTGGAATGCTTGCCTTTGTTACCGCCTCTAAGGCTGGTATTGGTGTCACGATTACTATTCGTTTACCTTGTGCCAGGGCTCGTTCTTTTGCTATAGCTGTCTGTGTTGCTGTAAGAATTTTTTCCGTTGGGCTAAATTTTATTTCAGCCTTAGTGTACAAGTGTGATTTGAATGCAATTGGTACCTTTTCTCCCTCATTAGAGGTCAGATATGTGAATCCGCATCTCCCTGGGATGACTCGAATCACAAGATTGCATGTGTTGTCACGTGTTTCTAATTTTGTTTTAATTAGCATGTCTGTTTGTAAGGATCTCAAAATTTCTGTGTGTGTTTGAGTCCAATTGGATCTTTTAAAGTCTGGTTTAATTAGATCATAAAGGGGTTTGACCCTTTCTGCGTAATTTGCAATGTATGTTCTTCCGAAATTTAGGAAGCCTAGAATTGACTGTAGGTTTTTTAGTGTTTTAGGAGCTTGGGTTACGGCACATTTCTCTAGGAAATTGTCAGCCAGGCTTTTGCCTTCACTTGATATCTCATATCCTAAGAATAGGACTGTCAGATGGGCAATTCTGGATTTTTTAAAGTTGAATTTGTAACCCTCTGCTGCGAACCCAAGTATTATGGTGTTCACTCTTTTCAAGTGAGTATCCAAATCATCATCTGTTAAGTAAATGTCATCGACATAAGATAATGCTTCATCATCATATAGTTGTAGTAATTCTGTTACTCTTGCTGAGAATACCCCCGGGCTGTTCTTGTACCCCTGGGCTAACCGACAGAATTGTTTTTGAGTGCCATTTACTGAGAATGCAGTTAAATATCTGCTCGCTGGTGCTATGTTTTGACAAAAGAATCCATTGGAGATGTCCAAGGTAGTTTTGTATTTTTTGCGCACTATGTTATTCATTAGTGCAGCACTGTGTGAGTTTTGCACTGCAAAAGTTTTGCAACATGTGTTAAGGTGTCGGTAATCCAAAACTAGACGGTATGAATTGTCTGGTTTGGAGACCGGAAACAAAGGATTGTTCATTTGTGAGGTGCAAGTCTCAATCACCCCCTGGTATTCTAGCTGATCTAGTATTTCATTTACTTGTTTTTTAGCTTCTTGCTTAATTGGGTACTGCCTTTGTGCAGTAGGTTGTGATTTTAACTGGATTTTGTGAGGAGGAGAATCCTCATCCCATCCTACATGATTTTTATATAAAGCAGGTGCTAAGGCCACTGCCCACTTTCTAGCAAGTGTATATTTTTTATGAATCGGGATTTGATTCGAGAAGGCAGGCATAATTACTTCTTCGCCATGAGGGCACTCCCTGACAAACTCTGGTGGCCAGTCTTTTTCAGCTAGAAGGATGTCATAGCCCTTGGAGAGGTTATCCCAAAATAGTCCCCTTATTTTCCTAGTCTTATCTCCCTCTATACGTAATGTTATCTCGTATATCTTGTGGGGCTTGCTAACTCTGGTGTCTGCAGTTTCCACTTGAAGATATTCATTCGTGTCCACTGTCTCCAGATGATTCATAAGGACTTTGCGAGCTATGCTCACCTCTGCTGCGCTGTCTAGCATTGTCTGAGCCCACTCTCCGTTTTTCAGTTGTGTCCTCAGTATTCTCGGCATTGTTAACTACCTTGATACTGGCTACCTTCTTTTTTGGAAATTGTAATTTCTTTTTTTGTTGAGCAAGTTCCTTGTCTTTGGACTTGGCGTGCTCTTCTCTTTGTTCTGATCGTCCTCTTCTTTCCGATTTCTGCGAGGAAGTCTGAAAAGATTGAGAGGGACGTGTATCAATGTCTTGATATCTATCAGGTTTTTTAATATTATCCCTATTTCTAAGGTTATATCTATTCCCAGAGGGGTCACTCTGCGGTGACCTCTGTCTTCGGTTTGGAGATTTTTCTCTTCGCCTAGGAGACCTTCCTCTGGACTGGAATTTCTTTTCTTTAGGATTGGATTGTTTGTTTCCATCCCAGTTCTTTTTTGGTGAATTATTATTAAAAAATATTTTGTCTGGACTTTCAGTCAGTTGCGGTTTTACTGGTATTCCACCTAAACTATCTCTGCCTAGTTCCTCATAGGATTTTTCTATGATTCTGGCTATTTCAGCTGGTTGGTCTGCTATATCTGTCTCTTTTAACCTTTGGCGGATCGCCACGTTTGCTGCTTCACCTTTTATGTTGGCTAATAATATAGCCGAGACCTGCTTGAAGTCTTTTAGTAATTTCATACCAAGAGTTAAAGCAGGTTCTGGACCGTATTCATCTTGAATTTGTTTTAGCACATCTGGTATTACCGAAATGGATGGAACACCGTGCGTTTTTGTGTAGATGGAAGCAAAGACTGTTCCCCAAGTGTCACAGTCCTCTATGTGTGGTGCGATTCCCATTGGGAGACATATAGTCAGAATCCTGTGTTTTTCTAATGGGGTGGTGTCAGGAAACACCGCCTCTATTTGGGTGATTTTCTGTGCCAACCAGAATGGTATTTGTTCCCGTTTAGCAGGAACTTTCCCTAGGCAGGATTGGATGTTCTGTGGTGTAATTTTGTTTGTGTTCCCCTGGTGAGGGGTAAGCTGTGGTAGTTTAATTGCTGGCTGAATTGTAGAAGTCCGCATCACATACTGTACTAATTGTCTGTGAATTTTTAGTAATTGTTTTAGCTGTATTAACAGCTGTGGTGCAGGCATCTCGTCGATGTCTGGATGTGGTGTGTATCCGGCTAGGACCGGCCACGTTGCTCCTGGTCTACCTAAAGGACCGAGCCTGGTTATGTGATTATTATGTTTTAGGGCGCCATCAAATAAGAGCAAATGCTCTTGGAATTTGAGTGGTACTTCCACCTCCTCGAAAGGAGTGTACATTTCAGGAGGTTCCTCTACTTTGTAATAGTGGAAGTACTTTGTTACAGCATTAGCTGCTGGAAAATGTATCCATGAATAGTATACCTCTGTCTGCCGATATTCGTGTGCCTCAATTACGAATATGACTGTGCCACCTCTAGGTGTCAGTCCATTTTCTATAAGTTTTAAGGTTATAGATCTCCTTTTAATGACCGGAATGAGTGTTATATTCGGGTCTGCTGCTTGCATGGTAGCATCAGCATCTGCGAGTTCAGTTGCTAATCTAACTGCCTCTCTTTCTTCATCACTGTCTCCCATTTTACTGACAGGATGGTATTATGTTTATTTGCAGATCAGGTTTCTTTATGGAAACAGAGATTAGATGCACAATATTTTGGAACTGTTTATCCTTCAACGTTGACTAGACCAAGAACCATACATAGGAGTTCCCTCCTGCGAGGTTTTGGAGGATATTACCTTTCACCCACTCCAGACGTCTTTGGAGTATGTGGGAAAAGGGGTCTGAGTGAGATAGCACGACTGAGTTACTCTAAATGTCTTACGTTAGTTTTATCGCCCTTTCCAAACGCGTTGGGCGCCATGTAGTGTAGTTCCTATTTTCCCAATAGTCTCTGCGCATTGGAATAATACCTACAGCAGTAAAGGCCTAGGCCAGACGTTAACTAGGTCTACTACTGTCGATACTAGACTTAATTTTTGGGTTTGCCAGCTAAGCTCAGAGTTCGCTAGAAACTTTCTCGAATGTTCAGGAAAGAATTACCTCCCCTGATTAGACAAGAAGGGATTTAGTTTCTGACAACCATAGAACATGACAACTTTGCTCTCCCCTAATCAAGAGTCAATCTCAAGAGTCGTGTGAGCACAAGGCAATTATTTTACTCAGTCAGTACGTGCATTCTTAGTCTCATCAGATTGTAGAGAAAAGGAAGAGACGGGCGTGTTCAATAAAAAGGTGTTGTTTATTGATCAGTCTCTTTTCTCGTACAAGAGAAATGGATCGATATTATTGCAATACTTATAGTTAAGTAAAGTGCATACATTAAAAGCAATAGTATAAAATAATGCTGTAAAAACATTGATATGGTTTCTGAGCCATATGATGTTTGAAATGATTAAAATATATTTACATACACATATACATTTGACTAAACGTACTCAACTGGTGTTTCTAAATACGCCTACCACGTGTACCTGACCTACGTCTAATGCGTGGGCGGGAATAGAAAGTTACAGTTTAAGTTAAGTTTGTTTTTGCCAAGTGAATAACTAAAGAATTCTCTGTGAGGGGTTATTCAGTTCTGTACCTGGAAGTTAGGATGAATGAGGAATGGTATCTCTTTCTCTGCTCTCGATATTCCAGGCTGCCTGCGAGGGCTGCCCAGAAGCGCCGGTGCTGGGTCTCTCGGCTTGAGATAGCAGCGCGTCTCTCAGCGCGTCAGGAAGGCGGGGCTGCTGCCAGCGGGGTCTGCTTCTGCTCTCGGCTTCGGCAAGTATGGCTGCTCCGTCTTGTCACCACGCGTGTGTTTGCATAGGGCAAGATCGGCAATATTTATACCTTAAAGGTGCCGAGATTGACGTAAGGATGGACATAGATACGTCAATAAAGATGTCATACGACTTGCTCGTTAGCACATTCTTTACTAAAGTTCTCTGTGAAATCAAAACAATGGCCGCACGGATTTTCCAGGTTGTCATAGGTTTGATTTGTTATGAGAACGTCGTATGCCTTATCAGGGGCTGGAGGAATGTCGCTTGTCTAATTAGATCTCAAGCGTTATGACCTAATCAGATAACACGTTCCTGTGCCGTAGTGTGACTGCGTCAGATAACGGTATCTGCATCATGGGGGCTGTTCTTGCCTCATGGGCTGACTGCTAGTTAACTTGATAGTTAGTTTAACCAGAATAGGGTCAGGAATAGGGGGATCGATTCAGAACCTATAGAAATACACGACATCCCCACCCCACTCCCTGCCTCCCTGCCTTGCGGACCCACAACTGCCCGCCACCCCAACTCAGCAGAGTGCTAAAAACCCAATCCCAGAATCATTACTTGCACTTGTAGGAGCGAGAAGTCCAAGGAAGACCATTCCTTGCCCACGCCCCAGAGTCCTCATCTTACGATAGTTTCGCCGTCGCCATTTTGTCGAGGAGCAGCTCAGAATACATCAGTCTGCCGGGTTCCGTCCAATGGCAGGCCATCCTCCAAGGTCGCATTCCCGTGGTTCTTCATGCAGCTGGTCACTCTCGCTCTCTCCCTGTTCAGTGCTTGTGGGGTCAGCCTCCTTCTCAAGCCGTCGGTGTCCTCTTTGCGCTCATCCAGGCTTATTCACCCGTCGCCAACCTTCTAACCAGTCGTGGGCCTCTTCCGGCGTGTCGAAGAACCACGTCTTGTTGTCTGCTACCACTCCTAACTTTGCCGGGAAGAGCATTGAATAGGGCAGCTCGCAGGCTTTCAGCGCCTTTTTGACCTCCAGAAAGCTCCTGTGCCGCGCCGAGACCGCCGCCGTGTAGTCCAGGAAGAAGAGAATCACCAAATTCTGTATTTTGATGGGCGGTGCCACACGGGCAGTTTGAAGAATAGCGTCTCTATCTCTGAAATTGAATATGCGGGCCACCACCGGTCTTAGAGGGGCACCGGGTCTCGACCTACCGCCCGGCACCCTATGTGCGCGTTCTACTGAGAAGTAATGAGAGAGACCCTTTGGTTGTAATCTTGTTTTAATCAAGTCCTCGATGTATAAATACATGGCTGGGCCCGCTTCCTTCTTTGGAATTCCTGTAATTCGTACATTATTCCGGCGGGAGCGCCCTTCCTGATCGTCCAGTTTTTCTGCTATACGCTTATTTTCAGCCTCAAAGCGCTCCACTTTCTTTGCTAAAGTGGTGGTGTCTTTTGTATGTGACGTTGTTAACTGTTCCACCTCCCTGACCCTGGCGGACATTTTTGGGAAATCCGCTCGCAGGAACGTTACATCCGTTGAGATGGAATCTACCGTCATCTGTACATTATGGAGAGCCGCCATTATATCTTCCAGCGTAATTTTAGGTGCAGTCGCTTCTTCCCCTCCTTTAGCTGTTTGCCCTTTTGGTTCCGGCAGCGGCGGAAAGTCTTTATTGAAGGCAAATTTATCCAATTTCCCTTGTTGGGTCGTACGGGATCCCCTTTCACTCATTGTTTAGCACTCGCCTCCCAATTCCACCTAGATGCAGTGCGTGGTAAGTGCTGCCTGTTGGGCCACTGGTCGCCACCTCCACGAGTCCTCCGCCCACGATATTCCGTGGCTGTGTTGTGTAGCTTCTATAGCCTGGTGCAAGTCGGTACTGGCCAGGGGATGTTTTGCTGTCGTCGCTGTCAATTTGCCATCCTCACCAGCCCACCTTAGGGTTCGTACTGCGTCGTGATGAGCCGTGCCGGGCCGGCCTTAGTTACTGGCAAATGGATTGTGCTTCTCTGGTCAAATACTGCAGGATTATCACTGGGTGCGCGAAAACGCCCCTCTCTAGAAAGTGTTGCACCACGTGCCGGGCGCAGCGCCAGTGTTTGACCTCCTCCGGTGTACCTCACCACGACTATCCTCAGTGGGTCAAATTATTTCAGAGTCCTTTTCCAAGGCCTAGCAGGCCTCGCGTTGCTTGCAGTGCAAGCCGCTCAGCAAGGAACTTCAACCTCCAGCTGCACCACCCGGTCCCTTATCATTGTCCAGTACTTCAGTGGCCCCCCTGTGATGCCCACTTTGGCTCGTGACACCCGAGGACAGCAGTCTCTGTTTGTTGTGTGCCCTCCCAGCAGCAGGGGGTCAGGATGTTATGTGGGCTCAGAACGGGCCGTCCACTCCTTCAGCCACGTGCCTTCTGCTCTGCCCCTCCGCCGCACCGTAAAGCAAGGCCCCGGCTCACCGCATTCATGCAGGCCGCTTTCCCACCACGCAGCTTTGAAGCCGAATGGAACAGCGTGAGCCCCCAGCGTTTGCCTGCCGGGTGTCGTTCCGTCTCCGATCCACCGCTAGAAGGGCCTCTGATGTTTTAGAAGCTCTCCGTGCAAGAGCTCCGGCCCCTGGCCCCAGCACCCGGTCACGCGATTCTTCCGGCCCGGTCCCCAGCTCCTGGGCTCACCGCACTCTCCCGGCGCACACCACCGCACTTGGTCCAAGCTATTTCCATTGTCCAACAGCAGGGATCGCCCAGGTCGCGGCGTCTGGAGGAGGCGATCCCCCCGCAGCTGCCACACAATCCGCACCGCACTGTTGCCACCTCTTCCGAAACCGAGCCCCCGGCTCCCTCACCAACCGCAGGCCGCAGCCCGCAGCAGACGATATCTCCGGCCACGGAGAATGTACAGACTCCTGCTTTATATCTTTCAACGGCGCTTCACCTCCGATGCATAAATTTGGGCTCTAGGTACACTTAACGACGGATCAGTGAACAGATTAATGGGGAGTTGGTCTCAATCTCAGAGCCTCCTCAGGCTGCGGCCATTTCGTTCGGCTGAAGGCCATGCCCCCCTTATTTTACTTATTTTACATAGTGTTTGTTGTCGTTGACTTGTGTGACAAGTAACCTTTATTAGTAATCATTATGGCTAGCCATAGAATGACTGCTCAGCAGGTGGTTGGTATGCTTCTTGAATCTTCCTCTGAGCCGGATTATGACACTGACAGTGCGTCTGAGGGAGAGCAGGGAGGAGAAGATTCTGGCAGTGAGTTTTCTCTCTACATGGAATCATCGGATGATGAAGGTTCTCTCAGTGCAGATGAAGGCCCTGTTTTTAGAAGAGGATACTGCTGTGGCGATGGTGCAAGAGGTATCTGGATTGCAGCCTGAGGCTGCTAGTCTTCCTACTGGAAGTGCTGGACTCTGGGTTGTATCCTAACATGGTGCAGGCGGTGTTGCCTGCCTTTAGCTGTGATGCAGGGTGTAGAGTGGATTGTGAAATTTTTGCCTATACAGTATTTTCAGTTATATATGGATGATGTGTTTTTGGGTGAGATTGTTGAGCAGACTCATTTGTATGCTGAACAGTTTTTGAGGGTCAACACTGACAAACTTAGGCCCCACTCCAGAGCTACCCGGTGGACTCCCACAAATCTAAAGAGCTGAAGAGATTTTTGGGTTTGACTTTATTGATGGGTTTGGTAAGGAAGCCAAACCTGGCTTCATATTGGTCTTCCAGTCCCTTGATGGCAACAGCCATATTTCCAGCTGTTATGACTCGTGATCAGTATTTACTTTTGCTACACATGTTGCATTTTGTGGATAATACTTTGGCGTTGCCAAGTAGTCACCCTGACTGTGACAGTCTTTTTAAGATTCAGCCTGTTCTTGATCACTTTGTTGATCGATTTTCAGAGATTTACATTCCAGGGAAAGAATATATATTGATGAGTGTTTGGTTTTGTTCAAGGGTTGTTTGGTTTTTAGGCAGTATATCCCTAGCAAGAGGGCACGCTATGGAATTAAACTGTATATGTTGTCTGAGAGTAAGACAGGGTATGTTTTAAATGTTTGTGTGTACACTGGTAGAAATTCCACTATTGACCCCCTGGTTGTCCATCCACTTTTGGAGTTTCAGAGAAAATTGTGAGGAATCTTGCTAGAAGACTGTTCAACAGAGGCCATCATTTGTACCTTGATAACTTATACACTGCTGTGCAATTGTTTAAGGAATTGTTTAAAGTGGACACTTTTGCATGTGGCACAATCCGCTCTAACCGAAAAGGTTTTCCGAAAGAGCTTGTTTGCAAAAACTTCAGAGGGGTCAATGCAGTTTCTTGCGTGGTGAAGAACTACTAGCTGTGAAATTTGTGGACAGGAGGGATGTGTACATGCTGACTACCATCCATGATGAGAGTACTTCACATGTGCCTGTTTGGGGTCAGGTTGCTGATGTGCACAAACCTGTGTGTATTCTGGACTACAATAAGCACATGGGTGGTGTTCACAGAGTAGATCAGAGGTTGGAACCTTACACTGCTATTTGGAAGGCTTATGTTTGGTATAAGAAGTTGGCCCTCCATGTTTTCAACTTAGCAACTTTTAATGTTTTTATTGTGTTCAAGGAGTGTTCTCCTGCGTCCAAGTTGACATTTCTTCAGTTTCAGCACTCTGTGATATCTAGCCTTGTTGTTGTGGAACAAGTAAGTGTTCCTAGATTTGGAGTGGTGGAGGATGTGGCTCGATTGAAAGATCACCACTTTCCTGATTACATTCCTCTCGCATCTACAAAAGACGTTCCCACTAGGAGATGTAGACTCTTTTGGCGAAGTGGTTTGCGGAAGGAGACTCGTCTTTTCTGCCCTGGGTGTCCTTCTAACCCTGGGCTGTGTGTGCCTGCTTGTTATAGAGCTTACCACACACAAAATAATTTTTGGGAGTATCCATGAGTGGTAAAATGAACTGCCTGGTCTGTATTTTAAAAAATGTGTATTCTGTTTTAAGGTTGGCATTAGTGCAATGTATTTAGTTTCACATTTTGTGTTACTAGATTTGTATCTATTTGCAAATTTTTTTTGTTTTGTAAAAATAATTCAAAATGTGATGGGGGTGTGTGTAGGCTGGCGCTTGGCTGGTGGTGGTCGTGGAGTGGCGCTTGGCTGGCGGTGTGTGTGCACGGGGGGCTTAGCTGGGAGTGTGCGTGGAGGGGCGCTTGGCTGGGAGTGTGTGTGGAGTGGCGCTTGGCTTGCGGTGTGCGTGGAGCGGCGCTTGGCTTGCGGTGTGCGTGGAGTGGCGCTTGGCTTGTGGTGTGCGTGGAGTGGTGCTTGGCTTGCAGCTTGCGTGGAGTGGCGCTTGGCTGGCGGTGTGCGTTGAGTGGCGCTTGGCTGGCGGTGTGCGTGGAGCGGCGCTTGGCTGGCGGTGTGCGTGGAGCGGCACTTGGCTGGCGGTGTGCGTGGAGCGGCGCTTGGCTGGCGGTGTGCGTGGAGTGGCGCTTGGCTGGCAGAGTGTGTGGATTGGCGCTAGGCTGACGATGTGCATGGCCTGGTGCTTGGATGGTGGTGTGGGTGGACTGGCACTCGGCTGGTGGTGTGTGAGTAGTTACTTTCTGTTGGTCACTACACACACTGCTAGCTGAGCGCCACTCCACGCAGTCCATCACTTTGTGTAGTTGCTGTGTCTGGAATGTGGGCGTGTGAAAGTGATGGGCCCTTTGTCAGGACTCTGTAACTTATCTTAGCTCACCAAGGTCTTGCACAGGAACAGAGATGCTAGAACCCAAATCCCTCTGAGCAATGTCGGTGGGTCAATACTCTGAACCCTTCCTTCATTACCCTAAGGGAAGGGGGTGTTGGATAAAATAATAAACAGAGAAGAGAATGGTCATGCGCTGGTTGCCTCTGGTCTCTGCCTTCAGGTGGCTCAGTCGTTTTTTGGGAAACCCTTGTGCAGCTGGACCTTGCCTCTCTCCTTTATGAAATGATATAAGCTCAGCTCTTCTATCAGTTGTCATTCACTAATATAAGAGCTTTCTTTTAATATGGGTTTCTGTTTTGAATTGTCTTTCCTTGTTTTACATATTGGAACCTCTGCCTGGTGTCTAACTCTTGCTCTCTTTTTTTTTTCCATGCAGGCTCGCTGAGCTCCTCGAGCAGTTTTAGCAGTTGAGGTAAGTATTTACATAATTTACATATCGTCTTCCTTTTGTCTTTTAGGCATTTACTTGTAAAGTTCTATTTTCAAAAATGAACAACGGTAGCTTTCTTGAATTGCAATTCGCATAAGTATGGAACTTTGAGCCTGGTAGTAAAACTGCATGCGCTGAGCACCGCCACGCGGCAACTTGGGAGGAGTTAGCAGACATTCAGTTTGCTGGGTTAACGGACATTATGCCGTCCCCTGCCCCATCCCCGAGACGTCGCCTGGCTGGCGAGGGGAGGTCCAGAGGATGCCCTTGATGCGCAGCACTAGAAAACGGGTAACGAAGCATAAGCGGTATTATTACAGCTGGACTACAAGCCCCATGAGGCAACAGGACATTCAGTTCTGCCCTATCTGAGGCGTGCCATATAAGTGGAGCTGCTTCCAGCCTACCTGTAATTCACTCGTCGTCCTCTGAGGAAGAGGGACTACACCCTCGAAACGCGTCAGGACTTTGACGAAACAGGACTCATCATTTCCCGTCTTTGTGCAGCTATCCAAGCTTTCTGCCCATTAAAGCTTCTCTGAATCATCCCCGCGAGTGTGCAGTGATCCTTTCACGTGAGCGACATGTTTTGAATGGTTCCATCACCATTCTATGCAGCACCCGCCGCAAGAGTGCACACAGCGCCCTGATGGAACTTTGAGCCTGGTAGTAAAACTGCATGCGCTGAGCACCGCCACGCGGCAACTTGGGAGGAGTTAGCAGACATTCAGTTTGCTGGGTTAACGGACATTATGCCGTCCCCTGCCCCATCCCCGAGACGTCGCCTGGCTGGCGAGGGGAGGTCCAGAGGATGCCCTTGATGCGCAGCACTAGAAAACGGGTAACGAAGCATAAGCGGTATTATTACAGCTGGACTACAAGCCCCATGAGGCAACAGGACATTCAGTTCCGCCCTATCTGAGGCGTGCCATATAAGTGGAGCTGCTTCCAGCCTACCTGTAATTCACTCGTCGTCCTCTGAGGAAGAGGGACTACACCCTCGAAACGCGTCAGGACTTTGACGAAACAGGACTCATCATTTCCCGTCTTTGTGCAGCTATCCAAGCTTTCTGCCCATTAAAGCTTCTCTGAATCATCCCCGCGAGTGTGCAGTGATCCTTTCACGTGAGCGACATGTTTTGAATGGTTCCATCACCATTCTATGCAGCACCCGCCGCAAGAGTGCACACAGCGCCCTGATGGAACTTTGAGCCTGGTAGTAAAACTGCATGCGCTGAGCACCGCCACGCGACAACTTGGGAGGAGTTAGCAGACATTCAGTTTGCTGGGTTAACGGACATTATGCCGTCCCCTGCCCCATCCCCGAGACGTCGCCTGGCTGGCGAGGGGAGGTCCAGAGGATGCCCTTGATGCGCAGCACTAGAAAACGGGTAACGAAGCATAAGCGGTATTATTACAGCTGGACTACAAGCCCCATGAGGCAACAGGACATTCAGTTCCGCCCTATCTTAGGCGTGCCATAT